>NC_138836.1:624562-1244124 GCF_965183815.1 Platalea leucorodia | reverse complement strand
GCTGAAGAGGAGCCGGGCGCGGAAGGAAGGGCCGGCTCCTGCTCAGTGTCAGCCCCACCGGGGTGGGATGAGGTTTTCTTGCTTTTTTTTTCCCCCGGGGGCTTTGCTCTGAGCAAGGAGCCACCAAAAACCCCATACTGGTGAGAGTGGCCGTAGGCGGTTGGTACAGCAAAGTTTGGAGCTCCTGGCTGTTATCTCGATGCAGATAATGGAGAAGAAGAAGGGATGCGTCCTTCAAGCCAGTGCGAGCCTGCGGGTTTGATCTCCCGAGGTTTCTCACCCTGTGCCACCCAGCACAAAAGGGAGGACTTACCACCACCACCAGCTCCTGGGGGCTGGGTTTTAATAAGTATTTGTGCAGCGCAGTTATTGCAGATTCTCTTTTTTAATCTCCCCCGTGCAGATGTATTTCTGTCTGTCCCTCGCAGTAACCTCCTTGCTCTCCCCTTGGCTGTCACTGGGCGCCGGCGGGACACGGGCACAGGGTGGAGATGTGCCACCTGCGAGCCACATCTGCAGCGGGTTTGTGAAGCCGCAGTTCCCCAGCACGGGGCAGGCACTGGGCAGGGAGCGCCGGACCCCGTGCCAGCGGTGCGGGGCGGACGGGGCTGGGAGCACACCCCGTGCCATGCCTCAGCTATCAAATTCCCCTCTCCCTCCACTCCCCAGCCCGGAAAACATCACCGGGGCCACGGAGGTGGTGTCTGAGAGATGGATCTCCTCCAGCTCCTCGGGCAAGGGTTGCCTCCTGGCCAGCAGCATCCCCAGGCTGTCACACTTGGAAACAAGGTGGGGTTTAGTCCCCCCTGGGCACAGGGCAGCAGGAGGGCCTGAGCCCATCACCCTGGCGCCTGGGCCAATTTCCCAGTGCGCCGCGAGCCTCAGGCTCCTACCCTGTCTCCTTTTGCGCCAGCGCTTGCAGAGCACTGGCGTGACCACAGGGTCTGGGTCACGGCACGATCGTCACAGCCACCCCGAAGTGACGGGATCCGGGGGTAAATATTAGTATGAAGTGAAGGGCTGTGTACATATTTTCTCCCTGCAAGGTAATGCTGAAATTCCCAGCTCCTTTTCAACAAGCCGTTGGAAAAACCAGCCCTGTGTCAGTGCCCTGCGGCCACCCCTTGTTCTGGCTACTCTCAGCCCCGCGTGCGAAGGTCTAGGAGCTTCGCGTCCCCGCCACAACCTCCCCGCTCCCGAGCCAGCCTGTCCTGTCGCTTGTGGTTTCCAAGCCAATGTTTCCCATCTGGAGCATAGCAGCGTGCGGGCTTTGCTAACCGTTCGCTTCCGCCTGGAAGTGTATACAGGATGTGGCAGAGACTCCGAGGACGGCTTATTAATTGCATTAACAGCACCAAGCGGTTTTCCCCCCAAAAAAGACGCAGCGGGAGAAGACAGATTGAAGCAGGCAGTTATTCCCCTCCCCACGTGGTTTGGCCTTTGGTTCCCTTCTCCGGGGCCGCGGCTGGCTGGGCTTGGTTTGGCTAAGCTGTGGGGGAAGAAACGGGCTCCCCTTGCGTGGCCACCCCAGTCCCTGTAGTTTGGGGGCCCCAGACAAGCCCAAGCGCGGGCCCACGCAAGAACTACCCCGCCACGTGCAGGGCTGGAGAACATCATCGCTGCTCTCAGCCCAACAGGAGACAAGCCGGCACCAGGCTCCCCGAGACCCTGGGCAGCCTCCAAGGCACCGATCTCTGCCCTGCTCCTTCTCACACCCCACTCAGGCCCCCCAGCCGCAGACCGGGGTCCTAAGCTCTCCTTAAAATCGCTTGTGGCCAGGTGCCGTGGTTTCTGCCACCCCGGTGGGATGAGCGTTCCCTGCCCTGAAAGCCCGTTCCGACTTGTGCTGATGTACTTGGCATCAGCAGAGGAGCACAATAAAAAGGATGGCTCGGATTTCTTTTCTAAGCCATGCATCCCGAGGAAATGGGGCTTATGGGACCATAACATGCGTCTGTCTGTCTGTCCATCCGTCCTCTGCCAACAACTTTGGAAAGGGTGGCCAGCGTCAATCAAATATGACAGAGGTCTCAAATACATCACGGGCCTGTTTTGCAACAGGAGCTGGAAAGACCCACGCAGGGAAACCACAGCGTGGCCCACCCGTGCTGGGACGCATCCCGCTGCAACGTGATTCAGCCGCAGCGAGAGGCGCAGGAGGAGCCGCGTGGGACAGAGCCATGGAAAACTTGGCTTCTGCTGCTCAGGGAGCCAGTTGTTATTTTTAAAGGCTGGGAACTACCTCACAGCCCTCGGAGTCACGGTTGCTGCATCTCGTGGCCATCACCACCACAGGTTTCACGTCCAGCTCTGCCCCGCTGCCTCCCGCAGCAGAGAGGAGCCTTCGTCTTGGTGCCTGCCCGGATTCATGTGCCATGGAGGCTGCATATCAGCCTTAGGATGTCTCTTAGGGAAAGTTCCCAGCCGGTCCCGTGCAGCTCATCCTCCCTGCGTGCACTTTGGGCTGGCCAGGCTGGCGAAGGCATGGGAAGAGCTCCTGGTTCAGGGAGAGACCCCAGAGGTTTGCACAACGTACCTGGAAGCCAAGCAAAGAGCCCGGAGGAGGAGCAGACCCCTTCTCACTCGAGCCCGTCAGTAAGACGCCCCGGCCGCCCCTACCGCCCTCGGTGCAGAAGGGCAGCGAGGGGCACATCTCCTCCCTTTGCTGCTGCTTTCCAGCCACAAAGCTCCCTTGCTGGTGCCCGGAGCGAGCGGGCGCCCGCAGAGGTGCAGGGCCACCGGGCAGCCCCTTGCACCCCCCCGCACCCCCAGCCTCGCAGCCACCCCGCCGGAAAGAAACCAAGAAGAGCTGGAGGGGTTTGATAGATTTATCCACTGAAGATACAAGTTTTGGTTTAATAACACCATTCTGTCCGGTTACAAACATACTAAAAACCTACAAAAAGAAAAACAAGTTACACCCATCGTACACGAAACGGCATGTATAAAACCAGCACAGAAGCGCCGAGAAACACGTACATGAAGAGTATCCGCAGCAGTAACAGGAAGGACACGGAGTTACAGCAGACCACGCCGGCTCACGTCTGTGGGTCACGGTGGGACTGGTTAAGACATACTAACAATTAGAGACAACTTCAGCTATGGAAAATAATTAGCGTCGCAGTCTGTTAAATAGGTCAGACCCAGGCGGGTAGTTTTATCCCTCCCTCTCCGATACGTTGGTCCAAGGTTAGCTCACGGGTTTCCCTTCCACCCGTCTGTCTGGCACCGCTGGCCCCGAGCAGTCCTCGCGCCGACATCAGCGCACCAGGGCGGCTTCCCTACGGCAAGGGGCAGGGAAGGCTGAGCTCCGGCACCAGAGGCCAGCCAGCCAAAATCTGGTCCCCACTGAAGTCGCTGGGCACCTCCCCGGAGAGCGGGGAGACGCTGGGATCCCCTTTGCTGGGGCAAACTGGAGCAAACTGGCAGAGATGCAAGAGGAGACCCTCGGGAGAGCCTGGGCTCGGCTGCCTCAGGTTTATCTCGCCGCGAGAGAAGATGTGGGTGGTGGCACAAGGGCCCTAAGGGTTCCTTGTCCGAACGGCTCTGGTGGCGTTGGGGTGTCTCTCTAGCTGGCCGGGCATCTATGGAGCTACACCTGCGTGAGCGCTGGCCGTAGGGAGGGGGGGACAGGGCGGGTGGCATTTGTGTCCCATCCCGTACCCAACGCTTCCTTCTCCCCCCCGCACTGAGCTCCCGCTGACCAAACGCAGCGTCGACCTTGGGCTGGGGGGGGTACGAGCTGGGTGATAAGAGCGGGTGCCCCCAAAGGGAGCCAAGACAGGGTGCTCGGGGGGGAACCCTGCCCTGGGGACACCGATTCCCCCCCCCAGCATTCATCTGCTGCTCGCAGGGGGGACAAGGACTTCCCCACCCAGGCAATGGGTCGAGGCCCAGCCCTGATGCTAACGCAGAGGCGCTGGCTGAGCCAGGGGCCGGATCCTGCCCTGGTTACAGGGGTGGCAGCTCTGCGCTGAGCTTGGCTGGCGTCCACGGGGGCAACCGTACGGCACGGGCATCAGGGAGGAGCAGAGCGAGCAGGAGCAGTCTGGCAGCATCCCTGGGGAAGGGGGACACAGGGGTCCCCCCCAGGGAAAGGGAGAGACCAGCCGGTCCCCAGCAAGTGCTGGCGCCATGCCCTGAACCCCCAGCTTCTCGCCCGTGAATTTCGGGGGAGCAACTTTGCAAGTCGGTCCCTGCCTGCCACCACCAAGGAGAGCAAAGCTGAGCCTTTATCTCAGCCCAAGCGCGCCGGGGGGCGAAATGCCGTGCCCAGCGAGCGGGAGCCGAAGGGCAGGGGGGATAAGGGGGTCCCCAGGCAGCTGCAGGGGGTTTGGGGGAGCGCCAGGGCTGGCGGTAATGGGGAGCAGCTGTGCATGCATGCGCCGGAGAGCCACGCTCAGAGCCAGGACCCAGCCTCCCTTTCTGCTCTTCCACACAGCATTTATCAGCCCTGTCACTCTGGAATGGTATTTTTTCCTTTTCCTGTTCATTTTCATCTCTCCCCAGATGAGAATTTTCCCCAGTTTAAGCAATGCCTGCTCTCCTGCGGGCAGCGAAGAGGGGGCGTTCGCTTTATCGCCATCTCTTCCCCTCGCGAGCTCTGCCCCCGCTGCCCTCCCCGCTTCATCTTACTTCCTACAGAGCTGGTAAAAATAAACATGTTTTTATTTGCATGTATTTGACTGGCCTGCAATTTGGCTGATGGGAGGGGCTCCTCAAGGGACAGCAGCTGCACGCATCTGGATTTGCTTTAGAAAAATGTGCCTGGAAAAAAACCCCAAGCCCAGCACACACAGGCGTGGGCACACGAGGCCATGGGTCAGTATTTTCTAGGGATGCAAAAGCAAAACAAACAAAAAAAAAAAACCAAAACAAAAAAAAAGAAGGAACCAAGCCCCATCCAAAGGTGAGGTGGGGGGACCTTACTGCTGCTCCCCCAAAGCCAAGGCACTCGCATGGGCCGGGCATGAACACGGGGACTTTCCAGCCACCCCAAAATCGCTTCCCTGCTGATCATGACCGAGCCCAATTTTGGTTGTGGGAAGGGAGAGGAAGGGTTTGTACTGAAAAATAAAATTCCCACCTGGAGAATATTAACCTCAAAAGCTATGTGCGAACTTTGTCTAAAGATGAAACGTCCCTGTACGGAAACACCCCTGGCCCAGCATCCGCAGAGCACGGGGAGTACACGAAGTCATCGAAAATATGTGCTGTTGGCCCCGAGGTTTTGGCAGAGATCGGTGGAGCTGTGCTCATGAGAGTCCCGTGATGCACCCAAAAAAAAAAGATATCCAACAATCTTGCTTGGAGCGATCGCTCTCCAGTCTTGCACTGGAGCAAAGTCAATGACTGAACAGGTCTTTTCCCATCTGCACGGGCCTAATCCTGACACCGGCCAGCAGCCGATGTTTGGAAGATGCCTCCGCCAGCTGCGCAAGGGATGAGCAGCCGCTTGGACATGCGGACACGAGCTGGAGGCATCAGCTGCTGGCACCTTCACAGGTCCAGGCTGGTGGGCTGAGTTCTGGGGGTGCTGACCCTAAACGACGGCCTGCCCCCCCAGCGAAGCAGCATCACTTGTCACCCTGTGCCTGTCCCTTCCCTTTATAAACCCTCTGACCTTGCACAGTGCCATGCCAAGGACAGCTGTGCCCTGAGCGGTTATTTCCACCCTATGGACGCCCAGGACACACCATCGCTCCGGCTCCGTCGCTGCTCTCTGCCTGTTCTACTGCGGGACATAGGGAGGAAAGAACCGCAAGGCCAGAGAGTGGCCGTAGCGGCATTAGTGGAGTGGGGCTATTTTGGGACTAACCCTGGTCCCAGGGCTCTGCAGGAAGGCGAAGGAGCACTGGGGAACGCAGCCAAGAGGCTTAGAGCCCTCCCCAGGTTCCTCTTCACCCAGAGCCAGGGCACCGGGCGATGGCACCGACTCGGGGCTGCACCTAACCAAGCCCAGAGGGAGAGGAGAAGACATCTCCCCCGCTGCCACCTTGACCAGTCGTCCCCAGGGCCGCTGCCCAGGCACGGGCTGTGCCAGCATCATGGCGCCAGCGATGGAAGGAGCAGGGCTGGGGTCCGAGGTTTGCCCCTCCGTACGGGCTCCCACGGACCCTGAGCAGAAACCTGCTGTTACAGCCGGTGGAGGAAGGGGGTAAAACCCCACTGAGAGCCTTTCTCAGGGCAGGCATCAGTGCTGGCCACCCGCCCCCAGTGGTGCCAGGGCTGGGGGGCAGAGAAGCCCCTTGGCATGGAAGCAAAACACCAGAAACAGGAAAAAAACCCTATTCCCCGGGGATGATTAAAAGCACAGATGAACTGGCCGCGGGTGAGCAAAGCAGGAGTTTCTGGCTGGCTGCTCCGGCGGAGGGAGGTCAGCCCCGGGGGAGTTACTGCTGTCCCCTCCAGCAGTGTCCCACGGCGTGACGGGGCGGGAGGTGCCCAGGGCGGCCGTGGGGATCCCAGCTGGGGAGCGTGGGCTCGCTGCCCGTCAAGCCGCTACCCAGGAGAGGAGCTGGTCCCCCCGGGAAAGCTGCCAGCTCCCGAGGGCAGCAGCGGAGCGAGGCCAGAGGAAATCCCAGAAGGGAACCCTCCCTCCCGCTTCAATAGGTAACAGTGCCTCGACATTAGAGCTTTAAAAATAACAGACACATTTTGGAAATACTGGGTGGCAAGGATGCCAAGGCTTCCTAGCACATCTAATGCTTCATCCCCAATCCTTTGGGAGTCAGTCCCCAGAGCATCCTATAAATCCAAGCACGCATGTGCAGGAGGCAACGGGGCGGCTGCTCCTCCTCCCTTTTTTGTAACCAAAAGGGAAACTGAGGCAGCAAACTCGAGCAGACTCACCCACAGCTTCAGGGGGAGTCGGTGCTGGAGGCAGGACGAGCGCTGCCAGCCCTGCAGCCGCGTCTTGTCGGGGGGAGCCCTTTGCCAGGCACGGGCGGGAGCTCTGCCAGCCCCCAGGAGGGACCCAGCTCCTGCGCGGGTTGATTTCTACCAGGCACTTTAGTTGAAGGAACCCAGTTTCACCAAGAGGGCGGGAATGTGCTCTATGTAACAAGTTAGTTATGAATTTCAACAGAGCAGGGACCTTTCTTCACACCCAGGAACCCCTCCTGCTATGTCCACTTCATCTTTCCCCCTCCTGATCACAGCCTGAATCCCCTTCTCACCAAGCGGGGCAGAGCCACCCTGGCCCTACATCCCTGCACCGCCCTGCTGCTGGCTGCCGGACAGACAGACGCGTGCACGCCGGCTCCCAGGGCAATGGCACAACGTGTGCCACCCAAGCCCATGCTCATGCATGTCCCTGCTGCCCATGGGAGCTGAAGGGAGGCGGGTGGGCTCACCAGCTCCCTGCGTCTGGCACAGGGATCCCACCTACGTGCCCTGCTCCGAGCCACGAGGGGAGGCGTCCAGAAGGCGTCCCCCTCCTTCCCCACTCTCTCACGCAGGGCGAGGACGTCTCTCCCACCCCCTCGCTCCCTCCAGCCCCAGGAGGGTTTGCAACAGCCAGCCGAGGAGAGGGACTGTGGGTGACGGGAGAGGGCGAGGGCTGCTGCTGGCCCAGGGTGCAGGGTGATGGACAGCCGAGCGCGGCGCTGGCCGCAGCCCCCAGCCCTGCCACCCTGCCAGCTGAGTAGATAAAGTGCAAAGCAAAGCGTTTTCGGTGCCAGCCGAGCAGCCGGCAGTCCCCATAAGCATCATGCCCCCAAAAGCAAGGAGTCAGGTTTACCCGGGGGCTTTGCATGGAAAACGATGGTCGTGTCATTCGTCAGCGAACGGAGCTGCACGTCACTGCCACACAACAGAACTTGTGCAAGGGACTTTGAGATGGTGCAGGATTTGGGAGGTGGTGATGGACAGGCCAGGACAGCAAGATGGAGCCAACAACCAACGCTCTCCCCTCGCGCTCTGCATCCCCTTCCAGCGTCCCCTGCAACCGCGTCACCCCGACCCACCCACACCCTTCCTGGTTCTATTTTTTTGGCTTATTTACTTTGTTTTTAAACCCCATAGAGATCAAATTGTGACTTGGCAGCTGACAGAGCTGGCCCTACCGGGCTCCCCAGACTGAGCGAAGATCTTGAGAAGAGACCAGAGTGAAGTCCTGGGGGGAGCGAAGCCCTCCCTGCCCCTCGCCCGGCCCCGCTGGCCGCTCACAGGGTGGCGGTGGGGTACTGCGCCCAGCCCACCTCCTTGTACGCCGCCGTCACATGGGTGTAGATGAGGGTCTTCATCTTGGTCCAAGCGCCGTGTGCCTCCGGGGTGAAGTCGTTGGCGTATTCCTCAGCAATGACCTCCAGCATGACACCAGTGAGTTTCTGGAGGGAGGCGGACAGTGAGGGGTTAATAACTCTCCAGGGAGCAGCTAACAGCAAATTTAGCTTTTTCCTAAAAAAAACCAACCCCAGTTTAATCCTGTGGCTGAGTGCTGGGAATGACAACCATCTGCGGGACAGACAGACACACGGGAGGTCTGTGGACGCCCCAGGGAACAGACAGGGCAGGTAACCAGCCCACCCGAGCAGGGGGAGGCCGAGACCTGGGTATGACGGGGTGCTGCTTGCAGGTTCAAGCATCTCCCCAATTTGGGCACCTCATGTTGTTTAGTCCCTTCTACCATGCTTGATTTCTAAAAGAAGGGACGTACGGCCACAACCACGCCGGCGGGGCTGCGGGCAGGACCCAGGCGGGCGGGTTTCCGAGGCGCTTGATGCCCCAGCGTTGGCTGCATTTGGGAACGGTGTCTGCGTGGGACAGCGCGGCAGTGGGACGCTGGCCACCCCCGCGACCAGCCAGCCTCCTCCGGGCGAGGACAGGCAGCACCGGCTGGCCACGGCTCCCTCTCTCCTGCCCTCTTCCTAATTCCTAAAGCATCCCAGAGATCTTTTTGCTCCCATCCTTTACCTTAAAGTAGATGGGCTCCACTTTGTGCTTGAGGGCGTGGGCCTTGCCCACCAGGGCCAGAACAGAGGAGACCTTTTCGGAGTCATTGAGGTTCTCCACCACAGTGTTAATGGCACCCATGACCCGCCGAGCGTGCTTACGCAGTTGCAAGCTCCTCTCCATCTCCAGCGGGTCCTCCATGTGCTTGAACTGGCTGAAGTACTGCTTGGCCGACGGGAAGTTGACAAAAAACCTTCAAGAAAGAACAGACATGAGATCAGGAGGGCGAGAGCAGGCGGAGAGGTTAAAGCAAAGCATGGAGCGGTGGAGATGCTGGAAACCACCCCCTCGCAGCTAACACAGCCGGGGCTGGTTTTCTCATTGAATTCCCTGGGAGCTGTGGCATTCAGCTGCCTAAACATCAGCAGGTTAATGCTTTTCTCCCCAGCCTTCCCTATCTGCTACAAGGGCATTACAGCTGGATATTCATCTGCAAAGCAGAGGCAAGGCTTCTTGGTACCCAGAGACTCCACCCAGGCGTGCCAGATGCCGTGTACGTGCCCACATACACCAGAACATCGTGTCCTGTCTCAGAGAGCGGGGGATGAGCATGAAAACCTCTCTTTATCCCAGCCAGCCTCCCCCTGCCCCTCTTCCCCAGGCCCGCAGCGGGCTCCTGGCCCCACGGGCTTTACTCCTGCGTTGCCACCCAAAATAGTCCCCCCCTGCCCGGGGTGCCCCCGACTCTCACAGATCAGCCCCACCAGAGCCGCCAGCAAGGCCTCAGCCCTGAGCTCATGTCACTGCTCACCTGTACCAGGAGCCCTTTCCCCCGGCACGAGGACACCCCAAACACCCAGCCTGCCCCTCGGAGGGCTGAGCACCCTCTTTTCTGTGGGATTAAATCAACCCCAACGAAACGCAGCTGAAGCCAGTGAAGCTGTGGTTGCAGCTGAGGTGCTGAGCTTCCTCGGGAGGTGGAGGGCTGGGGGGTTTGAAGGGCACAAGGTGACGAGGTGCAGGTCTGGGGCCACCGATACCAGCACCACCGATGCCAGCACCACAGGCAGCTGCTCTCAGCAGCCGGGGCTGACGCTCGAGTCGTGTTAACCACCCCCTTCCACCCGATTTACACGGGAGAGAACAGCAGCAGCGTTTGCTCCCCGCTTTCACCCAGCTCCCTCCCTCCAACAGGGCTCTCCCTGCCTCCTCCTGGGCCCCCCGTGCTTGGACCAGAGCCAGCAAAGGATGCTCAGGAGGTGGCAGACGGCTCCCAGGGCTGTCCCCCATCGTCCCCCAGCTCCAGACAGACACCCAGATGCCTCCTCCCCTCTCCCAGGCTGCCGTGACCCCCTCCCCAAGCACCATCCCAAACCATGTGAACCCATCCCACCCCTTTTCCCAACCATCCCTACCTCCCCCCAGGACCAGGTAGGATCCTCTTCCCCACTCACCACTCCACAAATAATCACAATATTGAGGACCAGGCTCGTTTACCACTTCGTTATCCTCCTTTTCCCCCCCTCCCTTCCCTCCTTCCCCCGCTCCGTTGGCTTGCGAAAGCTTGGGGGCATTGCCAAGGAAGCGGCGTGAAGCAGCGCCTGGACTGCACCGCCGCTTCTGTTGCTTCCCCAAGGCATCTGGGATTCATCAGACGGCCCAAAATAGGTTTTGGAGGTGTGAAGAGTGTGCTTAGGAAAGGGTGGGGGAGGAAGGAAGGTGGAAAGGGGGAGATAAGGTGTCGCTTTTAAAACCTGGAGGGGACTCGTGACAAAACTCCTCTTGTTGTTGTGCAGCCTCCCCCCGGCAAAGCTCCTCCTGACACATCTGGTCCCTGTCAGGAGAAGTCGTTTCCAGGCCCGGCTGCCTCCAGCTCCTGTCACCACAGAGACAGAGGCTCCATCCGTACCCTTCAGCTCGGAGCTGTCAGAGCGGTGGTCAGGGACGGACACCGGTCCCCTGGCCAGGGGACGGAGCTGGCTGGGGCCATGCAGATAGCACCGTTCCCAGGATTCAAGACTTCTGCCCCGAGCATTTCCCAACAGGACAAATGCTCCTCTCTGTTTTAATGGGACCATTTTTTCCATCCAGCCCCAGCATCCTTCTCCCCTTGTCCCGTCCCTCCCCACCTCTGGGCAAGCTGCTGCAGCCCCCGAGCCTGCAGCTCCAGCCGCCATCGAGATCAATGCCCCCCAGCTATCGACAGCGAACACCCCGCCGAGGTCGGAGCCAAGGGTTTTGCCATCCCTGCTAGCGGATCTTTCCCCCCCTCACCCTCCGGCTCTGGCAGGCGTCCCCCCCGGCGCTGGGAGCAGGGGGTGCTGCTGGCAGCGGGACCTGCTGCCCACAGACTGCCCCGATGCAGGGGACGGAGGCTGCCAGATGGAAAATGCACACTGAAGCCTCTGAATCCCAAACCATCAGAAGTTCCCTGAAAAGCCCTGTTTGATCTCAGCTCCAGGGCATGATGTTGTGAAGACCCAGGGAATAAGCTCAGAAAAATTCCTGGTCTGAGCCAGGCTCTTCCAGCAGAAGGGGTACAGCAAGGGGGACCAACCCCTGCATCGCCAGGAATCGCGGCATCCCCCCGCAAGAGAAGGGCCGAGAGGAGCCGCTGGGGCCGATGCCCCTCAGGAGCAGAGGCTTCGTGCCTCTCCCACGGCATCACCTCCACCTCTCTGCTGCTTTTGGCCAGCGGCACCAGGAGCAAAGATTGATTAAACCCCAAAAAAGTCCCCAACCTGGGTGAGACCAGGCCAGTGAAGGATCCAAATATTTGGTTTCCAACCTTTCCCCACTTCGCAGACCCTCAAGGCGATGCCTCCGGTGAGAGCCGAGCCCAGCAGCTTTCCTAAGGGACCTGCAAGAGGGACGGCAGCGGTGCCGGAGGGATTAAAACCAGCAACCACAGCTCCCGTGCTCAACCCCGCGTGCCGTCTCATCGATGGAGAGCTGGAACAGGGGAGCCCAAGCCATCTTTGCTTCAAGTTGAAAAGCAAATCCGTGGCCGGCCAGAGACCTGCAGCCGTCCCCGCTTGGCCAGCGCCTCTCTGCAGGGCTGGGGAAAGGCAGGCGCCTGCCGCAAGGACTTTGGGCCTGGAGCAAATGTTTGAGTTGTCGAACCAAGAAAAAGAGGGAAGGAGCTCGCTCAGTGGTAGTTGTTAATAAACAGAGAAGATTAATTTAACACAAAGGTTAAATATAACCAGAGGAAAGGAGGGGGGAAAAAAAAAAAAGGAAGAAATAAAATAACTCAAACAATAGAGAATTAGAAGAGGTGTCAGTTGGGGTTTTTCCATCTACAGAACATTTTTTGAGAGTTCAAACATCTCAGGCTCCGGAATTTTGTTGGCTCATTATGTGTGCGTGTGTGTTTTGGGCTCTTTTTCTTCATCGGAGTCATTAAAAAGATGATATTTACCATTGCATATCGCACAAAATGATGATTGATAGAAACCAGATGCCTGCATACCGATCTCATTAAATTTCTTTTTAAGCAATTCCATTCTGCACTCGCTAATTTGTACTCTGCGAGCTACATCTGGATCCAACGGACAGGATGTCAGGATTGCTTTTCCTCTCTTTTGCCCTTTTAACAACTTTAAGGACACAACCGCTCCCAGTAGCGGAGCCAAAGGAAATAATTAAGGTGCAAACCCACTGCAGTCCCTGGGAAGCTGTTTTCCACTCTGGAGGAGAGACGCCGCTTCTCCTCCCGTCTCCCCGGGCCCTGCAGAGCAAACCCCACGGCGAGGACACCTTCCAGCCCGGCCGCCTCCTTCCTTTCCCAGCTGGAAAGGGGAAGGGAGCTGCTCGCTCCGTCCCCCCGAGCACCTAAAGCCTCGATGCTTCACTTACCCTGTTTGCAAACTGCGGGGCAAAAATGCCAGCGAGCCCTCGAAGCTGCTGGGAGGCTTCAGCTGAACCCCAGCCGGCACCTGTAGGCTTTTTTTTTTTTGCTAGATTTTCCTACTGATGCCTTCATGTTTTCTCTCGCCTCGTCCCTCTACGTGGGAGAGACTCTCTCTAATGCAGCCTGGAGCCTCTCCGTGTCCCTTTTCAAACCTCTCCTTCCAACTCCTTTCTGCTCGGGTGCCCACAGAGCAGCTGATAATGGGTAGGCAGGTGGTGTGTGGTGCTGCTATTTATTATGCCGAGGGCTGCCTCGCCACTTCGCCTGCACGTTCCCCCTGCTCCTCCCAGCCACCTGTAGCCTATCATCCTATTTTCAGGCTGGGGCAGGGGTGATGGGTGCTGCCTGTGTTTACAGCTCCCAGCCCAAGGTGAGCAAGGTCTCAGCCATGTCAATGCCACCGCCCAGTAAGACAGAAATAGGCAAAACTAACTGGAGTAAGAGGACGGTGCCTGCTTCCCCCGCAGCACAGCTCTGCCCGTGTCCTCTCTCCAAGGGCTCACGGACCAGCGGAGATGGTGGTGGGCAGCAGCTCCAGCTCCGGCGCGGGAGGGCTGGAGGGAAAAGGGCCAAGCCCCCGCTCCACACACTGATGCTAAATTCAACTTCTGCTACAGCTGAAGGAGAAGAGGTGTAGCTGGCCTTCCTCCAGGTGAAGCCCACGTCCTGCTGCAAAGCCTCAGGAGCAGACTCCAGCACGATGCTGAGCCGGGCTCGGAGGCCGTGACGCCCCAGGCACTGCAGAGCCCCAGGGCAGAGGGACCAGGACACCCCAGTGAGGGTGGGAGAGGGCCCAGCAGCAAAGATGCAACCAAATAACGTGGGCATGAGCTAGCAAGCCCCGGGGGCATGTCCTGCTCGCTCGTGTGTGCACAACTCACACCTCCAAGTCCTCATTGCTCTTGTCTTCCCCTGCCACATATGTGGATTCAGCCCAAAGCCTCTTGGCCACGTAGATGAACCTTTAGGCTAGGGGTAAGGACAGCTTTCATAAGATCATAAATGAATTAACAGCACCAAAGTCACTTTCCCGCACGCCTCCAGTTTCTTACGGCCCTTGCAATCCCCATCTCTCAGTGCCTTCATCCACAGCATCATCCTCATCCTCTGCACACGTGTCCCTGCCCCTCTCCGCTGCCAAACCGCTGTCCCTGCCTGCATCCCTGCCCGCTGGGTGCAAGCAGCACGCAGGGACGGCCGCGCCGGCCCCCTCCACCCGCAGCTCCCCCCGCACCGGGCACCCTTCCTACAGCTCTGCCAAGCGGGGTCAGCGTGGCCCAGCAGCATCCATGGGTAGCAGGAGATGATGCTAAAACGTGACTCCTGCCTCCGAGGCAGACATACGGCGAGGATGGAGCTTGCTGGAGCCTGGCTGTGTGTCCCCGACCCCCAGGGTCAGCGGAGGGGGTTGGGGGGGAAGACAACCCCCGGCCGGGTGGAGATTCACAAGGTAACCCAGATTCACAAGGATGTGGTCCCTGCGCTGGGACCCGCCATCCGTCCAGCAAAATCGGGAACCTGATTTTTGCTGGTGTCTGCCACTGCCTTTTCTCTCCACCGCTCCCGTGCCGCTTTCCAGCAGCCCCAGCTCGGCGTTACCAGTGGCTCCGCTGGCCGCTCGCCCCCGGCGCTGTGCTCCAGCAGGATTGCCAGCCAGCCAGCACTCCCCGTTCCCCGGCCGCGCTCAGCGCCTGCCAGCCCACCAAGGGCTGTCCTGACATTTCCTTGCTTTTAATGAGCGCGGAAACTCCGCAGACGGGCGCTCGCCGAGCCGCGTTCGGAGGTACGGCCCCGCTCCGCTGCAGCAGCCTCATTAACAGAGGCGGTTAGCAGAGCGGAGGAGACTTGGCCCTCGCCTCCTGCTCCGGGGGAGGGATTTTCAGGGCTGGTACCAACACATCCAGCACATCCTCAGCCATAGCCAACGAAACCATCCAGGGACAGCATTGGACCCCCCTGGACCTTTGTTTCCCTTGGCCAGGGGTGTCCTTGCAGCTCTCGGGGTGTCGAGTGGGATCTTTCTAGCCCTGTGTGGTTTGCAAGCGATGCGAGGGCAGCCCTGGGACAGGGGACACGGGAAAGGCTCTTCTCGGGTCACCCCGAGAGCTGCTGGCAGCCCCGAGGCCATGGCTGGTGCGGGACGTGCTGCAGGGATCCCTGTGCGGCTGCCCTGGCCATGAAGCAGCCGAAGGGGCTGGTTCCAGGTGCTGCGATCAGAGAGAAAGCGCAGCCGTACAAAAAGGGGCCGTTTCTAGACAGAGCTTATGAAACCCACACTCGCCCCCTTCCCCGCTCGGGGAGGGGGCTGCTGCTTTGGAAAACGTTCCTCGTGCGTGTCCTCGTCAGCGGAGCAGAGTCCTGCTGCCCTCGGGCTCTCCTCTCCAGCTTGACCACAGGGATTCGCAAGCGTGTGGCAAGCCGTGGGACAGGGACGTCGCTGCACAGAAGGTCGGCCTTTTCACTGGGCCCTTTTCAAAGGGCGATATTGCGGCAGGGGGATCTCTCTGAGCTGCTTTGCTCTGAAATGTATCCGTCAGCAGCCAAGAACGGACCCCTTCCCTATGGACACCTCCATAAAACACATTAGCTTTGGGGGTAGCTGCAAAATAATTTCTTTAAATGCCATTTTTGGGTGGATTCAACCCGTTTTTTTAGATTCAGCTGGAAAAAAAGGGTTTTCTGCATTGCCAGACTCATTACTCAGGCTCTGCTATTTTAACCTAAAACTTACAATAATGTCTGGCATCCAAGGAGTGCTTTTATATTTCAAAGCGCTTTGCAAGCTGTCTGAACCCAGGTGTGCTAGCTCAGACTAAGCAGCTGTCAAAATCCGGGGGCCTGATTCTGCGTTGGCAACCCTTTCACTTCCCCTCCTACACCTCCTGAGAGGGAAAGAGCACATCAGGAGCCATGGAGAAGGTAACGATTTTGGAAATCTGAAAAGCTGATGGGTCTGGAGAAGAGATGGAGGAGTGATGGAGAAACCCCGTGGATGCGGCACCGCCTGCGGTGGCTGCGGCAGGTTGCATTGCCTGCGCTTGGCACGGTGTTAACATTTGGTGCGGATTTGCCTGGGAGATACTAGAAACTATCCCTGGGTTTTATCCCCTGATGGGAGCTGTAAAGTTTTGTGGTCCCACATCTGTGACCGCAGTACGTGTGTGGGTGTGGGAGCGAACCCGTGTGATGGTCAGGACAGGCTGCGGTTTTAGCTCTGGCGTCCCAGGCTTAGTCAGGTTCTGCAAAGGAGCGAGGGTCCCGAGCCCCCGCTGATGCTCACCCCTGCTCGCCTGGGTGCTCTCGGCCCCTGCGTGCCGCGGAGGGTGGGCAGCGGGAGGGCTGAGCCGCCCGGGTGCTTGCATCCCCCAGCACAGCCTCGGAGCGTGGGGTATTGGCAATAAACCACTGCGAGGGCGTTAGAGACAGGGGGGTGCCTGGGGAGCGATGGCCGTGTGCTCGAAGGGCTCCTGCGCCGCACAGCGAGGGCTAATGCAGATGCCAGAGCTGCTGAAGGCTGCCCTGCTCCCCTCGCACGCCTGGGCTCCCCTGCTGTGAGCTCTGCAGTGAGGGGAGGTTTTCAAAAAAGACCGAGTCCTAAATTACAGATGGGGAAACTGAGGCACAGCAACGAGCCCACGGCCATGGGGAGGCTGCAGGTGAGCTGCAGCCCAGGGCTCCCAGCCGTGCTGGCCAGCGTGCCCGCTTGGGAGCGACCCAGCCGATACGCACGGCCCCAGATGTGCAGGTCCAGGCTCCAGCTCCAGCTCCAGCAAGGGTTAAGGCAGCGGCTGTGAGATGGAGCCTGCAGAGGCCCCTGAGCTCCCAAGGAGGAAGATGAGCGTGGCGAGGAGACTGTGCTTCCTCTGGCGTGAGGCTCCCCCACCGAGAAAATTGTCAATTAGCGACATAGTTTTAACCACACAGCGCAGATTCCCATGATCCGGTGGCTGCTCAGCCAGAAGCCCCCGTTATTTGTGTTTGTGTCCCCGGGGACCCCGGAGGCCCTGCAAGATCAGGACCTCACCGTGCTGCTGGCGGGACCGCAGGGGTTTGCTGTGTCTTCAAGCACTAACAGCAGCCAGGAGGGCTGGGAAGCTGATGCCCAGCTCTGTGCCTCAGTTTCCCCATCTGCAAAGCATGGGAAGGCTGGGGGCGGAGGAGGAGGTTGCTGGCAGGGGCTGAAGGAGGGGCAGAGGGATCTGGACCAGTTCCTGCGGGATGCCGGCACCGCAGCCCTCCCCATTGCTCCTTTTGGGTGGCCATCGCTGCCTCCCTGCCTCTGCCCTCACAGCACAGGATCAGGCCCCAGATTAATTTCGACCCCAGAGGTGCTGCAAACCCCCAGCCCTTCCCACATGGGAAAAAGTCATTCCCTGCCCTCAGCAGCTCCGAAGGGATGGAGAGGGGACGGAGCAGGAGAGCATGGGGAGACCCTCTGCCAGCAGACGCAGGCACTCCCCGGTCGCAACACCACCAAGAGAAATGTGGCTGCTAACAGCTTTGCCTGCTTTCCCTGGTCTGCACAGCGGGGTTGCCCCAAAGGGGGGCCCACAGCCGTGCATCCCCCTTCCCTGTCCCTGTGCCCCCTTGTGCACATCACTTTCTGCCTCAGTTTCCCCAGCAAGGCGATGAGCAACACCAGCCCTGTACCAGCAAGGCACGGAGGCTGGCCGGGGCAGCTCTCAGCCCCCGGCACATCGCATGTGTGCGCACCCAAAAGCGTGCTGGCAGGCCAGCTCCCACCGCGCCGGCGGCCGCCCGCCGCCCCCTCCCCAGCCCTGACCTCTGGAGCTGCTGAATCATGTCTTGGGAAGCGGCTGCCGCCCGCACCACTCGGCGCGGGCTCCCAGCGGCCTCCACGCATGACCCACTTCTCCCGGCGGCTGATGCCAGCTGGGAAACGCAGCCGGGAGAGCGGCGGCCGCCGGTGCTCCCAACCCCGGCCAGGGCTGCCCTGCTTTCGCCAGGCGCGCGCCTCCCCGGGGCGCTCAGGTTGAGCTCATGGGAGCTCGCAGGGGGAGCGGGGGTCAGGGCAGCAGCACGAAGCCCTCTTTGGGGACGGGGTTTGCTGCCGGGGGCAGCTCGGCCACCGGAGCCGTGGCACAGGGATGCAGGCAGGTGCTGCTCCAACGGGTGCTGCTGGAGAGGACGGTAGCTCTCCCAAATTACACCGCCATCCCCAGGGACACGCACCGAAAGTCCAGACCTCACTGTAAGCATCCCAGGGCAGCTCTAGCCGAGGGAGTAGGGGGTGGGTTTAGCTGGGACGTGCCATGGCCAAGCATATAAAGGCTCCCAAGGAGCTGGGGTTCACCCTAGGAGCCAGCTCAGTCCTGCCCTGTTGGCACAGCGGGGGGAAACCCCTCACCACGGTGCCACAACTCTCCCTGGAAAAAAAAAACACAAAACGACCAGAAACTTCTACTGGGAAAGTTTGAGTTGGGACCAGAGCTCATCCACATGGTCCCCCCTGCCGCATCGCGCTGCCCCTCACTGCACCTCACTGCACCTCACGTCCCCAGCCCTGCTCCGAGCCCCAGGGCTGCACACAGGGACACCAAAAGCAATGAGCTGCCCTGGGTGAGTCCCCCATGGCATTGCCACGAGTCCCTCGGCACCCGCGGTGGGCACCCACCACCCTCCCCGTGCTCACGGGCAGGGGGCACCCGGCTGCGCTTGCGGGTGGGGCGACGGCATGACCCGGGTGCCAGGCAAGGAGCTGGCCCTGCACGGCTGCTGGCCAAGCCCTGTGCCAAAGCTCGTGGGATGGGGAAAAGTGGAATTTTGCATCCCCCAGACCTCTGCCATGCATGGGCTTCAAACGCAGCCCCGGTGGGTTTGGTGTCCCCAGCCACGGGGCTGTCGCACCTCTGGACCGCCCCGTCGGCTACACGGCGCCCGGCGCCAGGGGAATGGGCTCAGCCGTCAGCTGGCTCTGCCAGAAGGAAATGTTTGAGCAGGAGGTGGAGAGGGGACTCAAATGTCATTTTGGGTTCTCTGCGGAGGGGTCTTGCTAGGAAAATCCCGTTGCAGTGCTGGCAGCGAGCCTGGAGGGGAACCAGCTCTGCTCACCAGCACGGCCGGGGAGCCTCTGCTCTCTGCAGATCCCGTGGGCTCGGGGCAATAGCTCTCAGCCTCTTGGAAAACTTTTGGATGAGCATTAATAAACAGCGCATCCATCCAAAGGGTTTTCCGAGCACCCACAGCCTCCTGCCGCAGGAGCAAACTGGGAAGGACACAACCCGGCCTCCGGTCTCCTACCTGGGGTGCCTGGGGCTGGGTCCAGGCAGGAGCCTGCCCAGGGAGATCCCTGCGTTGCTGGTTCCCGGGATGGGTGGTGGGAGCTTTGCCTCTCGGAGAGCATCTTTGCTCTTTGCCAACAGGTCAGTGCAGGCATCTCGCCTGCCCCTCTCCTTGCCCTGCCCGTCCTCCTCTCCCCTCTTAAATAAGGGAAACAGCCTGCTGCTGCTGCACCCCACAGATACCCCAAGCTCCCGGCGGCCGCAGGACCCCGTGGGATTCCCGCCTGGAGCTTTCACGGGCTACCCAGACAAGGGCCGCACCCCCAGCCCACGCAAGAAAACCCACATCCCTCCATTCCCCACCTCAAGAGCATCTCCCCATTTGGGTTTCAGCCGCAGGGCTCGTGAGCCGCCCGTCCCTGCCGCCCAGCCCCGCGCCGCCGGACGATGCTCCCCACCCCGCTCCTGGGGCGGCTGCGTCCCCGTCCCCCCGCTGCCCCCCGCTCCCGCCTGTGCCCCAAGCACCCCCCTGCCGCCGCCAACTTCAGCGCTCTCCTTCCCGCCGACGCTGCCACCGGAGGGACAGATGGTGCCCTCGGAGACACACCTGCTTGGGTTTTATCTTGGCTCCCAACTTGCATTATTTCACCCGCCAGCCTGCTCCGTACCGATGCCATCCGCACGCAGCTAATGGGGGGGGGTGTAAAAAAGCCCTCCCCGACCCACCCAAGCCCGGCGAGCAGAGCCCGGCGCTGCTCTCCCCCGCCTCCGCGGCCCCCAGCTCCGTCCGCGGGCTAAGGTGACCTTTGCGAGGGAAGCCGCTTCCCCCGAAGTCCCCGGCGAGGCTCCCCCCGCTCCCCCCACCGCCGCCACCCGCTCCAAGGTGTGGAAATCAGAGGAGTGCTGCGAAACCCTGCCTGCTCCCAGCCAGCGAATGCACCCAGCCAGCTCCCCACTCGCTGTCATTCATTTCCGCTCAGTTATATATATTGTTCTGCCTCTCTCTCAGCTATAAAGAGATTTAGTTGGATTTGCTGCTTCCTCTTTTTTGTGTGTTTTTAAATACCTGATGAGTATGGAGACCCCAACGTCCTCGCAGTTTGCATATACTCTGCTCCATGTCTCTTGAATAACCTTTTTTTCTGCGTCTGAAATCTCTTCACTTCTTTCCCATCTCTCAATCTCCATTTCTCCCTGGACTTTCTCCATGAAAAACAGCCGGCACGATCCTCCGGGAAGCCAGGAGGAGATAAAGAGAGATGCGTGCGAGCGGGTATATCCTGCGAGGAGAGACAAGGTGTTTGCTCAGCGGCCGTGCGGCTGCTGGCGGCTCTGCCGACGTGTGGATGTATATGTGTGCGTGCGAGCGCGGCTGCCTGTCGGCGTGTTTATATATGTAATTTAAAAAAATATCCTGGAGGTATGATGCATGCGATTAGATTTCAGAGCTCCTAGTGCTGTCCGTGGCTGTAGTTAGCTTCAGCTCGGCTCAGATGTGTGTGGCTGACTGATAGGGAACTGCCTAAAAGTAAAATATTCAAAGGCATTGCAAGACCAGCCTCTTTACCAATGTGTGAACGTGAGCTCACTTTCTCCCTCTCTCCTCCTCTCTCCCACTCCTCCCTCCTTCCCTTTTTTTTCCTCCCCGAAAGGGAGGGATGAGGGAGATGTTCTGGGCAACATCAGGACGGTGCTGGGGGGGCGGGTTAGGGCTGGAAGTTTTTTTTCGGCACTTGTAAACAGCTCAGAGGAAATTCAGAACCCAAAGCGCCGAGTTAAAGTTATCCCAAGCGCTGGCCGCGCTGGGCTCTGCCGCGGCTCTCCCCCTCGCGCTCCCTTATTTGCAGGGGCTGTGCTCTGCGGGACGGACCCTCGCTCGTCCCCGATGCCCGGGCTGCACGGAGAGCCGGGGCGCGAGGTGCCCCCACCCGCCGGCGTCGCTCTGCCTCCCGAAGGAGATCGTGGTCTGTCCCACGGGGACTTGCTCATGACAAGAATTTGCTCTCCCTTCTCGTGGCAGGACCGAATTGGAAAGGGGTGCAGAGTTAAGGCACTCGTGAAATGCGTACGTTATCGCTGTTCCGTGATCGCATCGCTCCTGGCGGCGCCTTGGCAGGGGCGAGGAGCGCGGGAGCACCTCCGCGCCAGGCTTCCCGCCGCCTTCGTGCCTGGGCTTTCGGGCTGTTTTCTACCCAAATGCCATTTCCAGCTCCCTGACAATCCGGCATATTAAACCCGCAGCACGGTCCATTTGCACAGAGAGAAGGAAAATACTACAGAGACTTGTAATAACCGACAATCCCCCAGAGGGGGATCAGAGACAAGGGAAGCAGCCTGGTGTGCACGGCCGCCTCCCGCACCCGCTGCGCACCCTTGCAGGGCAGACAGACAGACGGACGGGCAGGCGGAGGGTGCAGCTCTGACACCCTGGCAGGCAGGGGCTGGGGGGCGGCTGAGCCCCTCTGGGGGCTGGAGCTTTGTTATTGCAGATCTGTCGAGGCAAAAAGCTGTTATTTCTCCTCAAACCCAGCCTCGGCTAACAGCCGCCAGACCGGCAGTGTCAGCAAATTTGCTCTTGCAGATCTGACGAGAGCTGGCGGAGAAGATGCTGCCCACAGGCCTCCCCCCCGTGGGTCCCCGACCAACATTGCGCTGGGACTGAGTGGGAGCCCTCCCATCTGTGAACCCCGCTTGGCTCAGGGACACAAAGCTCAGCTGGGAGCTGCCGAACCCAGCAGTGTGCAAAGACAGCAGCGCGGCCAACCCTACCCGCTGGAGGTCGGGCATCATTCGGTCACCCACGACACCACCACCGGCTTCAAATCATCAGATTTTCACCAGCCACTTAAAGTTTGGGTTTGCCTCCTGTCCATTAGCCACTGGGATTAGCACCCATGAGCCCAAGCTCAAATATTAACTACTGTGTCCCCAGGTGGCCACCACGCAGCAGAGGATCCTCTCTGGAGCCAGGATGGCAAGGCCAGGCTCATTGCCCTCCCTTAAAAACGCAGGGGAAGAGGCGCTGCGCTTAGACCCGGCTTAAAACCAGAGCAAAACTGCAATGCAGCACTAGCGCTTTCAAAAAGGGAAAAAACTCAAATTCTGACAAATATGAACAGGCAGGCGATGATCTGGGTGGAGCATTGGTTAAGTTATCACTCGCTGCGTGTTTAAAGAAAAGGACGCTTCGAAGCTTTCGTACCTGGTACCTTGGTCAATACTGGGCTCACAGCCTGGTGCCTGCCTGGCACTGGGAGCCGAAGGGTCTTGGCTCAAGAGTCTCCATCTAGAAACATTAGAATATTAGAAAATATTAGAAAAGTAAGTGAGAAATCCTCCAGCCTTTTCAAGGTTTCTGCCCCCCTCTTGGGGACATCACATCTGGCCCTGGCAGGGGCCCAGCCCCGCTCCCACGTGCCATCCTGCTCCGCAAGCAGGAGACGGTGAGCGAAGCGGCGGCGATGCTCCGCTGCCTCAAAAATCCCAAGCAAAACCCAACAGCCCTGAACTTCTGCGTCTCGTCCCAGATGTGAGACATAAATCAGGGGCAGGAGCACAGGCACACGCTGTCACGCGCCAGCCGCCCGTTTCCATGGTTTCCCGCGACTATTGCTCTCGAGGGCTCGGGGTTAGGAGGCGACTTATTCCAGAAGGAGAAAGATGCTGCGTTGACACCATTGCTGCAAAATCCCGGCTGGGGATTGCACTGGCAGGCAGGCAGCATGGCCCCGCGACGCCCTGCCAGCCTGTACAGCCCCGAAGCGATGCGGGTGACCCCCTGGTCCCTTTGGTGCAAGGTGCTGTGCGGGGGGAGGTGGCAGCCCCGAGGGCTGGGGTGGCATTTGCTCGCCCTGCCCAGCCCAAGCTGCCCCCAGTTGCTGCCTGCTGCCCCAGAGAGGAGCTCAGCACAGGGCCCGCTGCTGTGGCAGGGTGGCCCGGGGCCACGGGGCTCAGGGATGGGGACAGAGGGCTTGGTTCCCACGGCCAGTGGGAAGGCTGAGATGGGATCAGCCTGGGTAACCCATATGGAAGAAATCACTCCACATCTCTCAGTTCCCAACTCATTTCAACACCCCGATCCCTCTCCCCTCTCCAGCTGAGCATCGCAGCTCTCCACCTCCTTCCCACGGACTCGTCCCCACAACGAGGTGGCACCGCGGTGCCAGCCCTGCCATCGGGGCCCCGTCCCTGCCGAACCCCAGCCTGCTCCTCCCGCTGCTTCCGCACGGCAGGGAGAGATCAAGTGCCTGTTCAAGCCATCCTCCATCTGCATGGCCGCAGGGGGTGAGGATGGGTTTCCAGGCCCTCCGAGCCTCCGCTCGCGGCGTGCCGTGCTCCTGCGGGGTCTGTACCCACCTGCCGACGGCTTCTCCCACTCCCCCCGTGCCCTCCCACATCGCCTCTCCTCCTCCCTGCACGCTGGGTGCAATGAGAAATGTACTTGGCTCCTGATCCTCGAGTGGGAGGTGAAGGCAAAAAAACCGAGACTTCAGCTCCACGGTGTGTGGGATGTGGATGATGGCAGATCCCCACCCTTGACTCCTCCACTGTCTCTGGGGCGAAGGCAGAAACCCCAAATCCAGACCCTCGGGGCTGAGCCCACCTTCCCTCATGCGCGGGGACAGACTCGCTACTTGGTTCAAGGAGAAAAGCGGGTGACTTCTTGTGTCCCCGGCAAAGCCAGCTCCCGGGGACCTTCTGACAAACACCGTTAGTTGGGGTGGTGCCGGGAAGAGACCCCGCGAGCAGCCTCGGGGAGCGCTTTGAGACGTTGCTGCAGGAGCTGCCCCGAGCCCTTGGCACTGGCACGATGCTGGGAGGCCAGCGAGGAGCACTTCTCCAGACCCTCCAGACACCGACCTGGCCAGAACAGGAGCAGTCCTGGGATTTTACGTGAAATAAGGCTGAAGGCTTCAGTGTGGTAAAGCCCAAGGCACCCAGAAGAGCAGCCCTGACTCTGCCCCTTTTCCCTCTGAGCTGGACAGGGTGGGAGGTGGAAGATGCTGGTGGGGCTCGTTGTCATTTTTGCTCCCACCGCCGTGCCCGAGGGCTATTGCAGGACACGCGTGCGTGCCAGGTTGGGTGTTCCTCCTTCGTCCCCCTCCCGCAGCCGCTCCGGGCTGCTGCGCTGTCTCATGTTGGACTCGTCACCCTGAACGTTGCTGAAACGAAGCCCCCGGGTGCCAGCCCGGCTCACACAGTGTTGCCCCCAGCGTGCAATGCCTCCCCCTTCCTGATCCAGCCCTGCTGCCAGCTGCAAAGTCCTGGCCTGAAAAGGAATAACAAACTTTAGGAAACAGCTTTGCATTGCCTGCTCCAGCCAGCCCCCCCGGGAGGGCAGGATTTAGCCTAAAGCCCATATAAATGCTCTGTGCGTATTGCAGGTTTCCTTCCGCTGGCTCCGCTGATCCCAGGAGACCCGTGCGCAATCCCGATGCTCCAGCTCTGCGCCGGCAGTGCCTGTGGCCTGCGCGCCGGCACTGCGGGAAGAGGCTGCAGGACAACATGCCAGGGGGTTAAAAGGGGCGACAGGAACAGGACCCCCCCAGATCCAGCTGGGGTGCATCGCTGCCTGCCGCTCCATCCCGTGGGGGCGGTGAGCCCATGCAGGATGCTGTGGGATTCTGGTTTAATCATGCAGCCGTTGTCTGCGTCACTGGCGCGCTTGATCACTAATTTACTCGTGAAGACCAGTAGTATCGAGAAACTGGGATTCCCCCAGCTCCATGTCCTCAACATGGCTGGGAAGAGCTGGGCGCGGGAGGCGACAGCGCGGGGGGCTGCTGTCCCCCCTCCCCGGCCCTGCGCAGCCCCGGGGAAGTGAAACCCCGGCTGCCTGCGCAGCGCCAAGCCGGGGGCAGACATTCCTCCTCTGACTGAAACCAGACCTCAGGCGGTGCTGCCGGAGCTGGTGGGGAACGCGCCTAAACCAAACCAGCCCAGACTCTCCTTCTTACATGGAAACAGGGTTCGTCTGCTCCGGGGTCGAAATCCAACAGATGCAGCCTCGTGCAGAGACCGAGATCTGCGGTGCCACTGAAGGAAACCCCCAGTGGGACCCTGCCCCGAGCCCCCAGCTCCCAGAGGGGACCCCAACCCCTGGGGTCACCCCGACCTCCAGCCCCCCCCCCCACGTGGGAGCAGGATGGTGTGGGATGCCGGGGACGCCGGCTTGGGGACGGCACGGCAGCAGCGCCGGGGCGATGCCCGGGAAGGGAGCGCGGGATGAAGGCAGGACCCTCGGCAGCAGCAGGCAGAGGGGAGGCGGGTGGGTGAGACGGGGACAGCGCAGCCTCGCCATGACCTCAAACCTTGTGTCAGCTTTCCACCTCCCTCCCCCAAAAATGCCTGCCAACCCACACAATCTAAAAAAATACCAAGGATTAGGAAATCCAGGGGAACAACAACAACAACAGGCAGAGAGGGGCCCTGGGAGCCGGGCTGGGCGCTGCCCGGTGCCCGCAGGCAGGGCAGGGCAGGGCAGGGCAGGGCGAGAAGCTGCTGAGGCAGCCCTGGAGAGGGCTTCCCACCGGCCCAGCCTGGTCTCGGCCTGGGAACTGTTGCAAAAACCCCCAGTCCCACCCTGGGATTTGAGGAAACTGAAACCTTGTGGTGCAACCGGGAGGGATGAAGCAAGAGGCGCTCGCTCAGGAAGCAGGTGACAGATCCCGCACCACGGGGCTGCACAAGGCATCGGCCGGCGGCTGAACTTCCTCGGACCCTGAGCAGCCTCCGGCATCACCACCTTCCCCTTCACCCCCCGTGCCGAGCTCTCCCGCCGGCAGGAACCAGGAGCACAGCCCCTGTCACAGCCGGACCCTTCAGCGGTAAGCGAGGATGACAGGGTTATTGGGAAACAAGTCGACACTTCCAAACAGATTCTCTTTGCTGCTCTTTTCCTTCCTGAAGCCAGTCTGAGCGTGGCAGGGGTTGCTCAGGAAAGCCAGCAAGCTAATATATTCATGTCATCTTGCATTTGGTGCCAGGACATGAAGTAAACACCGTCAGGGACCTCGCTCCGGTTCAAAGACAAGCCCTGTTTCTTATTCCGATCACATTATCCATGCTCCCCGTACAGCTTCATTGATTCATATCTTAAAAAGAAAGGCCTTCAAAACCCATTAAGTCTGCCTTGCCGTTCCAGCCCTGCTCTCAAGGGCTAGGGCAAGAAGCATTAACTAATCTGCTCACATTACCTTGCCTTTGAACCGAGCATCTCTCGGCGTCAGTCAAGAGTGTTCGGAAGCGATAGGCTCCCGCGCGGGGCCAGTTTTGGCCGCTGAGGTCACCCAATGTCAAGCGAGTGGAGGCACCGGCACTTTGGCATTGCCGCCTGCACCGGGCTCCCTTTGGCCCCCGGGGAGCACGCAGGGCTCGTGCCCACGGAGGCACGGTGGGGCAGCCCACGTTCTGGTCCTCTGTCTGGTTATGGAGGACCGCACGGTTACAAACAAGCCCACGAAGGAGCAAGCTCCTGCGGCTGCTCTTTCTCAGGGCCTTGGACAGCACCTGGGGCGCGAGAGTGGGGACCCTGCTGGTGTCAGACCGGCTGGGTCTCGGCGAGGGGAGAAGGGTTTGCAAGCAGCGACGTCCTCCCAGGGATTACGAAAGCCACGCTGCCTATTGCCAGGGAAAAGAAGGTCCTTCCATCCTCCTGGGCTCCAGCTCCGCCAGCAGCCGCTGTTTATTTGGCTTCAATGACTTCACAGCATACCGAAACGCACTCCTGGGGGCCCAGCGTGCTCCAGCGCGGCTGGCCGGGACGTCGGGCTTGGCTGCCCCACGCGCTCCCCGGTGCCTTGCATAAGGCAGATCCGCACTCTCCGGCCTGACTTCCACTCAGGAAGAAATTATTCACTCTCGTTTCCATCTGGCTGCAGGAGACTCTTGGGGTGTTTCTTCCACCGCCCTCCCGAAGGCTTCCCATCCCACCGGTGCCAGCAGCAAGGCCAGATCTGTGCCCTCTGCCCCCGGCCAACACCCAAGTTCAGGGTTGGGGACTGTTTGCTGGACGGGCTTCGAGGGATTTGGTTTTACTGACGTTTCAAGTGCTGCTCATGACTGTTGTTTTTAGGGTTTGGAGCACTTTGAGAGGCTGTGTGTACCGAGTGGGGATTAACCACAGCCGTCCCAGGCCCCTGCCATGGCTGGACTTGGGGGGCAGCTCCGGCCCCGGCCGGCCAGGGGTGGAAAGCCAGGCTTCCTGGAAGCTCGGCTTTGCTTTCCCTTGCAGACCCGGTCATTGAACCTGGACCAATCTCTGTTGCTTGCATTGACTTCTGGTTTCAAAATTCTTTTGCAAGGGGAAGCTGTTTTCCAGCTGAGTTACGGGAATGCCCAGCTTGGGGCTTTTCTTGGCCGTGCTGCCGCAGCCAGCATCCGTCCCACGTCAGCCCCCGCCTTGCTCCCCAGGGCCAAACCGGAGCTGGCGTAAGAGGGCGAACCTGTGGGGGTGCGCGCAGCCCCTGGGCACGGCCCCAAAGAGAGGCACCTCCTGCCTTTGGTGAGCACCAGCGTTACACGCCCCAGGGGCCTCCGTGGCTCGGAGCCCGCTGCCGCGGTGTCGGTGCAGGGCAGGCAGTGCTGGAGGTGTGAGCAGAGGAGAGCATTCACCCGAGGTCCCTCGTGGCAAAGCCCCACGCAGGGACAAAAAAACCACGTGGGACAAAAAGCCATGGGGGCACCAACCCATGGCTCTGGGAAGCCAGTGCCCGCTGCTCCGTGCCTGCGCTGGGGCTCCTCTCCGGGCCAGGACCTTTGTGCACCATTGAACCCTACTCGTGTGCGTTCACGGGCATGCACGTGCACACACACGGCTGTCTTCCCCTCGCCCTCTCTCTTACAGGGGTTTCTTTCCCATTTATTCTCTTTAACCTGAATCCATGAAGTCACTCCAGAAGACGTGTTTTGCATTGCAAAGGGCTGAGCTGGGACAAGGTGTGTGAAGGCGCTTCACTGCCCATGGACGGTGACATCTAAGGAGCTTATAGGGGAGGGAAAGGCTTCCCAAGACACTGGAAATGGGCACAGAGGGCTGGGGGCAGACCTTGGGCCAGAGCCGTGCCGTGGGGAGAGGTGCGTGCGCTGCTGAGCGATGGAGAGGGGGGAGGAGGAGGCAAACCCACCCCGGGCAGGGGAGGATGCAGACAAGGTCTCGGGATCAGCTGGCTGAGACGCGTCCGCAGGGAATTACAGGCAGGTCTGAGCCTGTCAGATTAGCAGAGCTGGGAAGGGGGGAGTGGGTTGAGGCAGGTCTGGCAGGAGGAGGGAAACGGGAGCTGGAGAGAAAGGGAAGAGCGGGGGAAAGGTGGGCAAAGAGGGGAGGGAGGCACACGGGAACAGGGGCGCAGGGGGGAGCACCCAGCCCTGGTGGTGATGGGGCTGGTGGGGGCAGGAGGATGGGCTGGGGGCCATGGGGTGGACAGGCTGGGAACGGGCTTGGTCCATCACACATCACCCCCGGTGCCCTCCTGGCGGAGGTGCGGGGCTGGGAACCAGCCGGGGTGGGAGCACCGCACACCAAAGCCAATTAAGTGCTCAAGGAGTCATGGACCAGCCGCTCGGCTCCCTCCCGTCCGAAGGTCAGAGGAGAGTGTCCTCATTTGTTGCCTCTTAATTACATCTGATCCTGCCCTAATTCCTCCTAAAACCAGCCCTGAGAGCCTTCAGGTGGCTGCTGGGGAGAGGTGCCCGCCAGCCAGGGTGACGGGCAAGCCGGGCACGGGTGACAGCCCCAGGCCAAGCGGTGCCTCCAGGAGGGACGCGAGGGGCCGGCGGCGCTGCGTGGTGATGGAGGAAGCGCCATGTGCACCACCCTCCTGCTCCTCGGCACGCTGGTCATGATGCTGCGGCGCCGCTTCTTCAACAAAGTCGAACCGTACGTCCTCTCCTGTCCCCTTCCCGTCCCCTCGGGGCCCCGGGGCCGGGAGGGTGAGGGGTGGCCCTGGGGTAGAGGATCTAGCTACTCAGCCTAAGACCCATCCTTGGAGATATTTGGTTTCCTTCTAGTTTCGGGCCTCTGGGTGACACCAGGAGACATTCCCTTGTGCCGGGCAAAGGGAGCCCTCTGCGATGTGCTGTCACCTCCTCCCTGTTGCACCAGTGCGAGCAAGGAGGAAATGCGGGACTGGTCCCCTGCCTTTCTGGTGCAAAGGGACAGGGCTGAACTCCTGGCATGCTTTTACACGCACCGATCAAGGTGTTTCCCAAACGGAGCCGTCCAGCACCCTGCTATCCATCCAGGCAAGCAGCCTGGCTGCCTGTTTGTCTTCATGCCGTGGCTGGGGAGGAGACCAAGCAGTGCTCTCGGCTGTGGGGACGTCACCAGGCTGCCCATGACACCCCAGCAGCGCCCAGCTGGCAAACCTTCACCTGGCGTAAAATAGCCCCGGGGAGGTCCCGCTCCATCCCTGGGGTGCTGGGAGCTTGGGTGAGGGCCTGGGTACAGAAGGTGCCTGGGAGCATCAGCTAAGTGTCGGCTCTCAGCAGAGCCAGCAGCCGCCACCCTGCCGCCGCGGCTCTGTTGCGCTGCGCTCTGTGCCCCCGCACACTCACACGCGTCCCGGCTCCGAGGTGACGGCAGGGAGCAGATGGGAAGGGACTTGCTGCAGTCCCTCAGCGAGGCAATGACAAAGCTGCGACCGGAGCGCAGGGTCAGCTCCCGCTCCGTGCATCCCCGCCGTGCCACGGGCACGGTGCCGGCGGCTGCAGCTGCCGCTACCTGCAGCTCCTCGTGTCTTTCGGGAGGGAGTTTTGTTCCCATTCAGCGCTGCCTTGGCTTCAGCTCGGCGGCAGTGGGGCCGAGCATCGCCCTTGCTGGCTGCGCAGCCGCTGCTCCAACCCCAGGCTCAGCTCAAGGAGGTTTCCGCTGGAGACGCGCAAATCTATTTACCAGTGGAGACTGGAGACATCTGAAAGTGGGGAGGTCAAATTGGCACTTAATGAGCCAATTAAGTCAGGGGAGGGAGAAACAAGACTGGAAGCAGGGAAGGCATCTCCTGGCCTGCGTGCCCCCGGCCCTCCCCGTGCTACCTGCAGCACCGGCTGAATTAAAGACTCATTAAGTGCCTGAGCAAACAAGCGCTCGCTGCAGAGGTGGGGGCTGTCTCTGGGCAGGGGGTACAGGGGTGGCTGGCGAGGCCAGCAGAGCTGGCAGCCTGCAGGTCCGTCCCTCGGGGAAGCTGCAGGGCGAGCAGGCAGTGCTGCCCGCACACAGGGCAGGTACATGGCTGGGGGTCAGGTCACCTGGAGCAACGGCACCGGTGCTGGCAGCGTGCGGGCAGCCCAGGGCCCGGCCCCGGGGAGGCAGCGCCAGCCGCAGCTGCTTCGGGGCAGCCGGGGCAGGGGCGCGGGGGCAGCTTTGCAGCTGGCTCAGCACCCTCTCAGGAGCAAGCAAAGCATGCAGGTGTGGGAGAAGGTGTCAGGGCTGCAGGACTGGTTTGTGGCTCAGCCACCGCGTCCATGCTGTTAGGAGCAAGCAGTGAGAAAGCACAAAACCTTGCAGGAGGAGGTAGGATGGAGCATGGAGCCAAAAAAGATGGGGTTAGGAGGGACACTGGGGCTGCCCTGGCTATTTCCACTCATGGCAGGATCAGCACCACTTCCACCATGTCTAAACCGGGGTCCTGCACCCTGGTCAGACGTGGCACCTGACTGCCATCATCACCATCAGCAGCAGCAGCATGTGGCTGGTGAGACAGCAGTGCAGCGGGGGTTAGGAGCGTGCCTGGGCTGGCAGCAGCAGCTCGAGGCTGGACTCCGCTCGAAGGCTCCCCGGCAGAGCGCGGGGCCCCGGGGAGCACGGGGGAGACCCTCAGCTGGATGGACGGGAGAAGCTTCCTCCAAGCCCCACCGCAGCTTTCAGACAGGCTCCCGGTCCGGCCGCAAAGACACCAGCCGACAGCCAAGCTGTACGCTGCTAGATGAGTTCTTTTGGTGATTAATTGCTCTCACCACTAAAGACCAGTGGCTATTAAGAGGTTTTCTACTTGCTCTGTTTTGGACTCCCATCTACCCACCTCGCTCTGCACTGACATAAATCAGAGCAGTTCCACTGACAGCTTTATACCAGGAGAGAATTTGTCTCCATCCTTTCATATTTTGGAAAAGAGAAGTAGCAGAAGCAAGAGAAAGAAGGGCTGGCGGCCCGGGACTGGGGAGAAGCAGTACAGGACAAGGGCAGAAGGACCGAGGCTTCGGACGGGTACAGTGGAGGGCAGGCAGCATCCTCCAGACACGACAGACCCGAGGCACCAGAGACCCAACCCAGTTTTGATCCAGCTGGGTTTTTGATGAGTTAGAGGACCAGGCTCAGGCTGGGCAGGCACCAGGACCCCACACAGCAACAAAGCCCAGGATTTGCCGCATGTGTGCTGGTCTGGCTGACCCCTGGATTAAAGACATCCCTGAAAACCAGCACCCAGTGAAGAAAAAGACAGGAGCCCCCATGTTCCACGGGATAAAGCTGCCTCAGCACGGGAGCGTCCCTCTGGCTCTGATGTCCCCGTGTGCGAAGCAGAGCGTGTGTCCTGGGCGAAGGACACAAAGGAACAGCGCAGGCAAGATCAGATTATGTGAAATCCCCTGCTCACTTGACCTCCTTCACGTCCCATCTTCTATTTATATGCCTTGGGGCTGGCAGGGACGGCGCGGGTCGTCCTTGGCCCACGCTTGCAGGGCTGGGGGGCTCAGCTGTGGGGTTAGGGTTGGCCCCTGGAGCTGGCTGCCACCATCTCAAGAAGAGAAGTTCGAAGGTTTTCCTCCTAACGGCCCAGCTGTGGGGTCTGCTATCCCCCCTCGCTGGAGGTGAAAAGCAAACTGAAACGCTACCCGGACTAACCTCCCCGCCGAGGGACAGGGAGGTCAAGGGAGGCTCCTTGGGCTTCAGGGCTTGGGTTTCCTCAAGAAGCAGTGATTTATTCTTTGTTTGATGCGATATCTAACAAGACGGTCCTGGCCGGGGGCCAGGGCTGGTTACGGATGCCTGCTCTGTTTGCCTTTCTCATGTTCTTCCCTCCAGTCCCTCCCCGGCGGGAGCTGCTCGCCGCCTGCTCCCGGGCCATGAGGGTTTGGGGAGGCAGAGATGCTGCTGCCACGGAGCCCGGGGTCTGGCCTCGGTCGGGTCCAGCGCGGGGGGACGCAGGGCAGTGAGCACCCAAGGGAGCACAGGAGCAGCCAAAGGAGCCCGTGGGGAAGAGCCAGGTCTGTGAGGGGAGACGTCCTCCGTGGAGAGCTCTTGGAGAGGGATCAGGCCGGGGGCTTGCTGGGGCAGGGCTGAACTATGGCAAAGCAAAGGACGTGCTTTGGGGAAGGGAAATGTGGAGTTGCCTTTACTGCTGCTTTCTCAGCCCCCTGACAACAGGCTGGACACGAATCCCCCGGGCGCGAGAGGAGTTATTTTCCTAGGACCGGGAGCCAGGGCAATGGGGAGAGGGAGCGTTGGGTGCCTGTGTCGACCTCTCCCCCGACGAGGACACCCTTGTCGCACCCCACACACCGTGCTGCATGGCGAGAACAGACCCTCTGCACCTCAGGCTGGAGAAAACAGAGCCGGTAGCTTGGCATCATCTGGATTTAACCTTCCAGCTTAGTCCCCTCTGGGAAGCAGGACGTGACCTCCTCATTTCCACCGCCCAGGCACGGCTGGCAGCCGGCAGCGGCGGCACACGGCTCCGCATCTCCGGGCTGGAGCAATCAGCGCGCAGCAGGCATGCACAGACAAGTGTCAGCTGAAATTCTGCACGACTTTAAATACATTAGCAAGGCCACAAGCACAGCTCCCAAGTGCTGCAGGCACAGCTGAGCCGATAAATAACCCCCAAACCCACCAGCAAGAAAATACCCCCCCCCCCACGGGAGACAAGGCTTAGCATCACTTTCCCCCTTGTAGCTGTATAGCAGCTGAGCAGATCCACTCTCTACCTTGCTGTGTTTGAATCCAGTACCAGAAGGGTCAATTCTGTGCCACTTCTGCGGAGTCATTATACTGTCGGTTATATAAATGTCTGGGCATGCACAAAAGGCAGTGCTGATACAGTGGCTCCGACACCAACTCTCTCCAACACCTGCTTTTCAGCTGGAGAGAAAGCCGAGCACAAGAACATCTCGAGAGCTGTCACACAGAAGGCTGCTGTCTTTCAAGCTGAATGGAGGTCTAAATAGCTCTCACTTCTGCTTTAGAATCTCATTTCTAAATGCAATTAATACTGGCACATGCATAATGAGAGACTGACGAGTGAATACAGACTCCAGCAATAAAGAAGCCAGCCCCAAGCGCTATGTAAATATTACAAATCCTCACCAGAAGCTGACCCGGGGAAGACAGCTTTCTGATGATTAAACCCCAGTGACAATACGACTGGATTCCTACATCTGTCACAATACTACCTGCTGATCCATAATGAGCTACGCTAAAAGAACTAGCTCTTGCTGCTCTTCAATGCAGATAAAATGTCTATTTGTAGAATGTAATTAATCTCTTCTTCAAAATCAGGAACCTTAGTGTCCTTGGTAACAACATGCCAGTGACTCAGAGAGCGTCTCCGGCTTTTTCTTCTGATTTTTGAGCGAGTTATTGAAAGTGACCCCAAATTCTAGCACTGAAAAGGAGCTGTGCTGCCGAAGTGGAAGAGCCAGCTGGGTATCCGGGGGTGGGGATGGGTTTTACCCACCTCTCTGCCCTCGGCGCGGCTCCTTCGGCAGCTTAAGGAGGTTCCCGGACTTGTTTCAGCCACGTTCCCTAGGATGAGACGAGTTCTGTCCCAAGACCTGGTCCCCAACCCATCGAGCACAAATTCCCTTTTACCATCACATGTAACCAGGCAGGGAATAATACTGCAGGCAGAGCAAGGGCGAGGATCACAGGATGAAGCTGCTCGCTCTTTTGCCTGGTTTCCACAGGCAATAAGCGCCGTGCGATCGCGCTGCGTGTGTACGTACGTGCACACACGCGTGTGGCTGCTCCCCCAGCTGGCTTCCGAGCCTGCTGGCTTATTTTGGCCAAGTTTGGCCGGGGATAGAGGTTCAGAGACATGCAGTCCCTAGCAGGTAGTGAAGGTGCAAAGCCACGAGCACTGGCAGGGCAGAGGGATGCGGGGAAGTGCTGCTGGCAGAGCGCCGGGTCCCTCTGAGGGTTGTGCATGGGCATCACCGGCTCCTCCGGCCACCCCGCACCGGGCTGGCTGAGATGGGTGCTGAAAAGGCAAAGCTGGGCCACCCAAAAGCACCCAAGGGCCATAGCTGCTTTCTACGAATTTTGGTGGGAAGCCACCGCTGCTGGGTGTTGCTCACTGACCCTGTTTCCAAGGCCAGGGGAAGGATGGGCCATGATAAAGGGCCAGCTCGTTGGAGAGAGCAGGTGATGGAGGACTTGCATGATTTATTTATTTTCTGGCAAAAAGGAGAGAAAGAATTGTTGGCTAAAATCAGCATATTCCAGGCAAAAGTGTGCTGCAGCAATGCCTCGCGGGACTTGAGCTGAGGCGCTTGGTCCCCCCGCGAGGGACGTTCACCCCTGCCCTCTGCACACTGCTTTGCAGAGCCGGGGGATGGGGAAAAGGAGGGGGTTGTTGTTCCCAAGGGCTCAGCTCCTTGATGCAAAGCCGCCCCTTCTTGCAGCAAGTTAACACCTTTCATTCAAAATGCCAAGTTAGTGAGAGGCTCTGCTCCCACCGAGGGCCAGGTTTCCGAGCAATTTGCCTGCAGGCTGCCTGGGGGCTGCAATCGGCGCCGCTGCCCACAGCTCACCCCGTCTCCTCCGTCCCCAGGCACCCCGAGGGAGAGGAAGAGACCAGGAGAGAGGCTGCCTCTGACCCTCGCACCACGTAACGCCGCTTCGGAGTAAAAGCCAGGTGGGATGTAGCAATTATCTGGGATAGATGCAGCTTTGGGGAAACTGTGGAAAGAAAATACTAGCTTGGGGTAAAAAGCCTGGTCTTCGCCTTTCTGCCCTGCTCACAGACCCCGCCAGCGTTTTAATGATGGTTTCTTCATGTTTCACCCAGGATTTATAGGTCTCTTTTTGTCTACTGGTGAGGCTGTGAAGGCTCTAGAAAAGTGGCTCACTCCGGGGAAAGGAAATCAGAGCCTGAAATGGCCGGACTGGAAGGGAAAAGCCCATTTTTCCATTGCTTTCAATAGCAGCTCAGTTCCCAGGTAAGGGCACATCCAGCCCTGCCTCTGCAGCCTCCCGCCTGGATGCCGGGAGCATCTCGCAGGGACAGAAAAGGCAGCAGAGCTGGTGGTGGTCCAGCCGGGGTGGGGATGGCGTGCACGTGACGTGGGGATTTGGGACTGATGTGGCTTTGTCCCCTGCGCAGTGACCGCAGGGAGTGAGGGCTGGCCCCAGGCTGTCCGCCTGCGGCTCCCGGCAAGGGCAGGGCAGCTCACACTGCTGTCTTGGCCCTGGGAGGAAACCTTGGGTGTCGAGGGTGAGGGGACGCTGGCCTGGGCTGCGGCACACGTGTGGGGTTCGGGGGGGAACTGAGGCCAGGGCTGTCTTTCCGAATCCCCCCTAGCCTACAAGGCGCTGCTGAATGCCCGCGGGCAGCTCAGGGACTCACCCTGCTCTGCCTTCCCCTCGGCAGATCCCCCAAAGCTCATAACCTTCTCTGTCCCAGCTCTCAGCAAATGATTAACCGTGACTCCTTCTCCTCCTGCAGCCCCGCTGTGCCCCGCAGCCAGCACCGAGCACATCCCGGCCTCGGCAAAACAACCCGTGACGCCGACCTGCACGCTGATGGACCCACATCACGCCAGCTCCCCTCTGGCAGCTCGGGGGGGACCAGGCACTGGGTTAGATGCTGGTGCAGAAAAGAAATTCGCCTGTCTCTAAGGCTGAGCCCTGGGGGTGGCCGGCAGCCCCACGGCGATGCCCTCTGCAAGCCATAAAGCAGCCCGCGGGCACGGGGCGATCAGGCGTCCTGCTCCCGGCGGTGGGGTGCGCACACCCCCTGCAGCTTTCCCATCTACACAAATACGTTAATAAAAGACCAGTTTGCAGACGCAGTTTGCTGTAGATGACAGCATTAGAGGTGCATCTGTTTCTACTAAGCACCGGTCTCGTGCTGGGTTTATTTGGTCCATTTGCAGCGGGGAAGAGTTGCTTTCGGCATTCAGAGATGTCTCGTGTCTGGGAGAAGTGGGGGGGAGATATATTTTTGGCTCTACTTAGCCACAAAAATTTGGTTTTAGAATAAAGCAAAATATTCCTGTTTCCTCTTTGCTGCCAAACTGAGGCAGACGATTTCTTGTGCAAGCCTTCATTTGTTTGAGAACTCCGTGTCCTGTTGGAAAAATAAATGCTCTGATGGGAAAAGTCTATCAGCGTGTATTGATCAGTCACTGGGACCGGTGGAGCTGCAAACATCAGCTTCAACCTAACCGAGAAAGCAGTTCCCAAAGCTTTTGCCAATACACGTGAGGCAAAAGGAGACAGGTCTTTGCTTTTTTGGTACCTGAAGTAGTTACAGAGCAGAATCCTTTCTGTGGGCACGGTTGCACCGGCCTCGTCATGGCTGGCACGAATCTTCCGTGCCAAATACACCCGCTTCGCACCCGGACCGGGCTGTCTGCTCCTTTCTGGCGGCCAGGAGCAGGACACAGCCACTGGGGAGGAGAGCGGCTGAGCCGCGGCGGTGGGGAAGGCGGCGGGGCTGCGGCTCCTGCCCGCGATGCTCCCGGCCGCCAGCAGCACCTTCTCCCGTCCCGGGGCTCCGGGGTCGCCTCCCCACAGCCGAGGGAGGGCCAGGCACACGGACCAGAGCTCCCAGCGGCTTGGTTCTCCTCAGCGAGAATTCCACAAATGCCTGCAGAGTTTTCCTAATAGACTTTTTTCCCCTGAAGCTTTTTAATTAAGCCTTTACTGCCTCAACTCACTTTAAACTTTTTTTTTTTTTTTTCTTCTTTTTGGTAAAGGAAATATTATGACCAGGAAGAATAAAACTGCTGTTCTACCTGCTGCCTTCATTTTATAGCAGATTAAAAGCAAGATGGAGAGTCAATAAAGCCAGGCAGCGGGGGTCAGGGGATGAATACAACGTACATGTGCTGAAGGCAGCGCAGAAGAGATTGGGGGCTGGAAAGACAAAAGCTTATGGGGATTGAAGCTTCAAAAGCAGAATCAGCTCCTCAGATGATATGAATCACCTGGACTCCCCTGACACGCCGGTATTGCTGTAGCATGGCTTTTATGTATTGATTTAAGGGAAAATAAAGGTCAGGGGCTTAGCTGCAGAGGAGGCGTCAGGGCTGAGGCTGTTCAGCTCTGGGTGGGCAGCGATGAGCAACGAGGAGGATCTGCATTCAGGCAGGGTCAGAAGCAGGTTGGAGAGGACCCCAAGAAAGATGTGCATATGCTGGAGCTATGATAGCCCCGAAGGCCAGGAGCAGAGCCCAGCGTAACCCGCTGAGGGTCACCGACTGGAGCCCCAGTTTGCACAGTTAGCCCAGGCAGAGTCATCCTGGGCTTAGGGAAAATCCAGATTTCAGTCTGGACCTTACTGTCAGTAACTCTGACCTTTCTCCCCATCTGGACTAGCACAGAAAAAGTCCCAGAAAGGACAACGCGGGGCCAGCTGGAAATGGCGCCTGCAAATGTCACGGTGCTGCCGGGAACAGAGTCGCTGCACTGCAAACCTGGGTGTGCAAACATCGCTTGCTAAATCAACTGCACGGGGGTGTTGTAGACTTGGGAGATAAAGGTTTCCTGAGCCGTGGAAAGGCCAGCTCTCCGCCTGGGGACCTCCAAGAGGGTGGATTTTGTGAGAAATGTTCTTTATTTACTCAATCAGCCGCAGCCAGCAGCTGAGCCAGGAGCGGGCGAGTCTGCCTGTAGCGAGCGGCTGCGCGAGGGTTGCTGGCCGCGACGAGGTGTTTGCTGTCTGCCCTGAGATTTGTGATGGTCCTGGAAGGCCCTTGGTGGGTGGGAGGGGGAATTCGCTTAACCTCGTTAACTGCATCCTCTCTGCCGGCCAAAACCACCCTCTGCTTTACGAGAATCGCAGAATTGGCAGTGACAGCCCTCCCGGGCCAGGCGGGGTGTCACCGGCGGTTCTCCGAGGGATGGGATGCTGATGGTCTCCTCGGGGCAAGGAGGTTGAAGGACACGGTCCCACCATCGCGGTCCTGCTGAGGAGACGACGTTTGAGGAGGAAGGAAGGATTGAGACATCTCTGCTCTTCTTCTTTCCATCTCTGTCCCCACTAAAATACACTCTGTGAAAAAACAAACGAGAAATGAAACGGTGAGTGGCGGAGGTGGCGTGGGACCAGCAGCCCCACGCAGCCGGGAGGAGCGTGCGAAGCTGCGGGGCCTCGCCGGGCCCAGCTCCCCGGGGTTTATCTGACTGTCTGGATTCATCCTTTCCCTGTGAGAAGGGAAAGGGACCACACAGCAGCAGAAAGGCCTGGAAATCTGTGAGGGAGGCCGTTCCCAGCACTCCTCCCTCCGCCGTCGCCCCTGTATACAGTTGGCTATGGAGGACGTATGGCTCTGTATAGGCTCCAACTCGGTGAGATAACGCCTCACAATTAAATTCCTAATTACAGCCAGCGAGTGTGCTTTCCCAGCTCTGACCCTCCTGTCTCAGTTGCACACGTGGCCGCTCTGATGGACCGAGTGGCCCAGGGCTGGGGTCACCCCATCTCGACTGGCCTGTCCGGTCCACCCCCTCCATATCAGACACTGCCGTCTCTCCTCTGCTCCCGCTTCTGAGGCATCCTAAAGGCTGCTTGTGCCCTATAACTTTGCCTTTTCCCCCCCAAAAAAAACCAAACCCCAACCAAAAAACTACAATAGAAGCAGCGGGAGGAAATTGCTTCAAGTTTCTTTACTATCTCATGGAACAAAAATGCTTCTTAAGGCTGTTCAGGGAAAGAGAGGGTCAAATGTCCCTCATTAACGCTGATTTACTGAGAGGGCTGGGAAGTGCAAGAGGGAGACAGTCCAGCTGCCTGTCTCACGGCACAAGGAGCCCGGTCTGGGATCCAGGCTGGGAGGTGAGCCGTCGGGGTGGCGGGGCTACCGGCAGACGGCACGGCAGGGTGCAGGCTGCCGTGCACCCACGCCGGGTTGCCTGGACCCCGGAGCAGACCTGACCTGCACGAACGCAGCAGAGCGGCAGGGCAGAGCTTTCTCGGCCCTCAGCTGGGAAACGTGGTGACTTTCTGAAGAGCAGAGCAGAAGCCGAGTCCTTCGCAGGGAGGCTGGTGCCGGGTCGGGGCAGTTGCCTTGCACCAGCCTCAGCCCACGCTGCCCTTCGCTGGGCAGGCTCCAGTCCCCAGGCAGCCGGAGCCTGGCGGAGGGAGGAAAGGGAGAAGGCTGGCCCAGATTTGAGGGAGTAAATCAGCAGGGTTCCTCTCCAGAGAGAGCTCAATTACATTGATTTACACTTGCTGCGGATTTGGTCCATTCAACCCAATTAAAACTCCAGAGGAAGTGCAGAGAGGCAGGATGTAATTACCCACGCTGGAATCCCAGTTCAGAACAGGAGGCAGAGCTCTCCGGATCAAATTAATCCCTGGTGTAACTCTGCCGAAGTTACACCAGGGCTATAATTGGCCTGAAACATTTTAACTATCTCATTTAATGTTATTCATGCTCTGCTGGAGATGAGAATGTTTATCCTAAATGAGAGACTCTAATGCTCCGTAGCAATAATAGAGTGTGAGGCTTATGCGGTTTCTCATTTACGAGGATGCTGGGGAGGCCAGATTGTCACGGAAGATGCGGCAGATCTGGACTCCCCAAATCTTTAACCATTTCCACGGCTCCTGCGGTGGCTGGTTTTCCTCTTGCCCTTCCTCCAGCGTGCCCACCCTCCTCACTCCCAGGCTGCTTTTCCCTCTCTTGGAGATGCTGGGGGCTTGCACCCCAGCCCCAGCCGCGGGCAGAAGTAGGAGGAGATGAAAAGTGGTAGAAGAGGGAATGGAAAGCACTGAGAGAGGCCCTTCAAGATTAAAGCTCCTATAAATCAGCAGAAGTGAGATTTCCCAGCAACAGACTTGCCTCCGCAGTGATGCTAAAAGAGGGGATTTCCATTGATGAGAGCTGGCTCCGCGGCCCTTCTCCGCGTCACTCCAGGGAAGCAGCCCCCCGGGCTCCCGCGAAAGGAGCGGGGTCAGTGCTGCGGGTAGCTCAGCAGGCACGCGGAGCGCCCCGGTCCCCGCTGCCAGCCGGACACCCCACGGACAGTGTCTCCAGCTGCCGGTTATCCAGCAGGCTCCAAGGAGGGCCCCACGGTCATTCCAGCTGCCGTCGGAGGGGAGGCCTGGGCACGCTCCCCGTGGAGGGATGCAGGAAGGCACCGCCAGCCTCCCTGGGGAAGGCGTCTCGGGAACCACGATCCCCCCGTTCCCCTTCCTGTGGCAATGCCATCGGCCAGCCCAAGCACGCATCCTGCCGCTTGGAAAGCAAAGCCTGCGGGCGACGTTCCTCCCCGCCGCAGCTGTGCTCTGGCTGGTGGCACCCTGCCAGGGACGCAGGTGGCCCCGCACCTCCGCTGTGCGCCCCGCGCCCTCCCAGAGCCAGCCCTGGCAGGTACCGCCCGCTGCGGGCTCTGCATCGGCATCACCGGGCCTTGGGAGGATTGCGATGATCTATCATTGAATCGTACTTCCACTCCCTAAGCTGGTTTTAAGAGAGCGCCCTGGTCCTTCCCTCTGCTCCCTTGCCAGTGGAAGCCACAGGAAAGGCAGATGTTTGCTCCAAAGCCATTTTAATGCCCTGTAGCTTAGTAGAGGCTCGAGCATTACAATTCATTCTGGCTCCTCTCTGTTCCTCAGAGGATATTAGATCCTTCTCTTCATACTTCCTCACTCTTTGTAGATGTTACCCTAGTTCTAATTTCCAGGGCTTCCAGACTGTTTTTAACAATGCTGAGCTTTCAAGTTGCTTCCTCCAAACTTTCTCCAGCCCTGCTTTCCCAGAGCCTAAATAGCTTTGATTATTCCCAGATGTTTTTAGTTTGTTAATCCCAGAGTAGTATTGTGTAACGGCTTGGAAAGAAGACTGGTAGCAGGGTTCTCTTTCCTGGTTCACCAAATTACTTCCCGAGCAGAACATCTGTGGGATTTATCCTACAGAAGCAATGCCATTAGCACCAGGTTAGCTTGCTGTAGAGAACAGGACTAGAGGTGGCTGAAATCCTCTTGCTGACAAAGATAACCCTCTGAAAGCACGGGCGATTTTCTCCACCCAGTTCCTCCTTATCCTCTCTGCCGAGATCTCCAAGCGGGATGACAGGCTGGGGCACCAAGCCCGCGGGGAAGCCTTTGAGCAGGCAGCAGCGAGGCTGCCAGCAGCACCTCACGGAGAAGACCTTGTCCACCTCCAGGCCAGGCTGGACTCACGCTGTGCCATCCCTACCCGCCGGCCGCCCGGCCGACAGCGCAGCAGCAGCTCTGCTTGGCCAAGTTTTCCTTGGCCTGGGAGGATGCGTGCGTGTATCCCGACAGGCCAAAGCGTGGGGAGCGAGGAGTTTTACACAACTGGCTGAGCTCCTAGCAAACCTCTGCAGCCCTCCTGACTCCGGCAGCCCTGCTGCTCTCACGCTCAAGCCATTGCATTGCTAAACACACATAAAAACCATCCCCATTCCCACCAGCAGAGAGCCAGGGTGTAGCTGAGCTGGCAGGAGATGCAGTTCCTCTCAAACATCCATAAATTTTCCTGAGATCACCCCAAATACCCCGTAGTTCTTGGTGCCTCCACCCACCCTGCCGGATCCTTCCACTTCTGTTTCTCAGCCCAGTGCTCAGCTCCACAAAGCCCAAGGTTACTGGGACGGATGGGAATACATCACATAGCATCTCCCTCCCGTATGAGGAGGACCACACCTGGGCAGGGCAAGGAACAGCAACAAAGGAGGAGGAAAACGAGATGGGAAAAGGAAAAAAAGCAAGTGCCTGGAAAAAAGCATCAAGAGAGAATATTTACTTAGCAGAGGGCTAAGCTAAGGGACAAACCAACCTGCCCCAGCGTCTCCACGTGACTGCAGCGTGACACGCAGCCTCACCAGCTTGTACCAGTTACAGCTGGGAAAGCAGGCGAGAGGCAACCCAGCAGCATTAATCCCTCGTACAGTCAAACTGACCGGCTGTGCGAAGGCTCTACCCCAAGGCAAACATCCCTGCCTCTGCCGGGGCCGCGGAGCACCCCCAGCACCCAGCCCCACCACAGCAGGGTGCAGGGTCGTGCTGAGCAGACGCGCCTCAGGCCAGCTCTGTCTGAGCGGGATGGAGCAGGGCTGCACCCAGAGCGGCTCAGGAGAGCAGGGAGGAGGACCAGAAAGCCAAGCTGTGAGTGAAGAGTGTCAGTGCTTGGAAAGCGCAACCAATTTGCTTTTAGTACAGTTCATGCCTCTCCAACAGTGCCTAGAATAACAAATTCCTTCCACCCTCCAAGCCTGAATGCTGGAGGAAGCTGCTGAGAAACTTAATTGATTAGCTGGCTGCGTGCACAGGAAAAAATTGCCCAGCATCAAGGAAGTCACTGTCTTGATGGTTAATGCAGACACTGGTGGGAGATTAGAGAGACCAGCTGCAGTTTTTTTACCACACAACCCCTTATTTTAGTCCGGGAACAAGGCAAGGTCTGTTTTGATGGGGCAACCCATTTTGCAGCGGCGTCGAGGGGCTGGAGCATCAGGGCCGCGTCCAGGCTGCGCTCACCGCCCACCCCGGGCTCGCTGGGCAGGCACGGCCCCATCCTCAGCCCCAGCACCTTCGGCCGCGAAGGGCAGGGAGGCAGAGCTTGGGCTGCCTGCACCTCGCACCCCCACTCTCCAGCCCCGAGGTCCTCGCAGCCCTGGCAGCCCCTGAGCAGCAGGAGCAGATGCCCCGAGAGCAATGGCCAGGGTGCAGCGGACGGAGCTGAGCATGCTGGAGAAGCTGCGTTTCCAGGTGCCTTGCAGCATCCTCCCAGAAAAAGAGGTGCCCAGCTTCCCCAGCCCCCGCGGGCCATCTCCCCCCAGCCCTGCCAGGGCTTTCGCTTTGCTCTCCGCATCTCTGGTGCTGCCGCGCCTGCCACAGGGTCACCGCCTGCGACTCTGTCACCGCGCAGCATTGCTTTTCCCGTTTGGCAAGAGAAAACAAGAAGCCAAAGGCCTGCAGGGGCTGTGAACTTGCCTGTCATGTTCTCTGACAGTATCAAAACCTTTTGCTGCTTGTGTTTTTCCCAAACTGTCACCGCTCATCACGCTCCTTGTTTAAACCTCTGATCCTGAAAGCTTCCCTGAGCCCTCTGCAAAACAAATGGAGAGCGCGTGGTCTGTTCTCCAAGGAGATCGGGCACCATCGCAAAAGCAGCGAGGCTGACAGTGCCAGAGCTCCCCAGCGCAGGGACGGGCAGAGCTGGCGTGCGTGCCTGCGCTGCGTGGCTGCCGGCGGCAGGCAGCCCGCTAACCCCGCTTCCTCCGCTCCCTCAAACTGCTCGGCTCCTGCTTTTCGGCTCGGGGGAGGAAAAAAGGGAAAGGAAAGGGCTCTGCCCCCCTGTTTGCTCTCTGCTGAGCAGCGCTGCTCTCCTGCCCCCCGTTTCCCCTGTTGCTGCTATTTGCTGTTTGACCTGAGCAGCCCAGAGGAATTTTAGTCACGGTGCATTCCTAGCGCAGCATCTGTTTTCTAGAGCAAAACTGGAACAGCTGCCAAGAAACAAATCTTCCCCTGACGCCTGGCACTTCTCATGGGTGGAACGAAACTTCTTGAAACCCCAGGGGAAAAAATCACCAGAGCTCAGCTGCAGCAAACCCCATCCCACTCCAGCCCGGCCCCTCCAGGGATTCTTGCAGCACGAGGGGGCTCAGACAGAGACTAACGAGCATCATGATAGCATCCATACGGTTCCACTTTGAAAGGCTGAGTGAAAGAGGAGCTAGAGAGAGATCTCTTCTTTAGCTGAAGACAGAGTGCTGTGGGAAAGAGTGGGCTCTGGCTGCACCCCCCCAGCATCCAAGTCCAACGGTCCCCAGCATCCTCTGCCTTGCCCAGGCCTGTTGTGCCTATGGTAACCTGGCAGGATGGGGGCGGGTAGATGGTGCCGACAGGGGACATGCCGTTCACACATGGCTTGCTGCGAAAGAGCTTTTGAGGCTTGTCAGGGCAAAGTGAGGTTTGTCCCCAAGAGCTGTGAGAAAGCCCGGTGCTATCAGAGCCAGGCTGGCAAGGAGCGACGCAGGCGGGGGTTGCGTGGGCTGAGCTGGCTCTCAGATTTCAGGTGGAGGTGCCGATGGCCGCGGGGTCACCGCAGGCTTGAAGAGCGGAGCTGACAGCTACACAACCCCTTTCCCCGTGAAGGTTAATATCTCTCCCAGGTGTTAACCAAGTGTGGGACAAAGCCTGCACCAGTCTCCCTGCCATGCCCATGGGTTTCTTCTCAGATTGCCGTGGCTCAGCAGGTTTTTCAATGGAGGCTGAAGACTAATGTACAGAGTCCCCGGTTCCTGGGAGGAGCAAGGAGCAGAGCAGCTCAGGTAGCTGATGCAGCCAGGCAGAGCTCCAGCAATGCTGCGGGAGCAGCAGCGTTCCTCGGGAACGGGGAGGCAGTCAGAGATAGCCAGAAGAGAATTAGGAAAGACTTTCTGGAGGGCTGGGAGCAGCCGAGACGCACAAGCAGCCTCAGAGCACGTGGTTTCTTGGCCCTTCCAGCTGAAGGAACAACACTTGCTCTGTGTTTGCTCACATCTTGAACGCAATAGATGGAATAAGGTCAGAAATATTGGTAACCCGGTTTCTTGGAGGGCTTATGCCAGCTGACACCTGGTTTTTGCTGGTAACCAGGCTCTACCCTCAGTCATGATGCAGGAGGCAGCCTGCAGACAATATCAAGGCAATATGCTTTTTCTTGTTCACCCTGATTGAGACCGAGGTTTATCTTGAAAGGACCCATTGCAGTCAGTGCTCAGCAGCCTCAGTCCGACAGCAACGGGTCTGACGGAGGTGCGGTTACGCCTTCTCAGTGCACCATTTCAGCAGGATTTGCTGGAACAGGCTCAGCCCGTAGCAGTACCAGCCCATGACTTACACCGCCTCAGTGCTTCACTCAAGCAGGGGCACTGTTTTTCCAACCGTGAAGATTTTTGGGCATGAAGCATGCAGAGTTCGCAGCTAGGACAGATGTAGCACTGGCCTGCTAAAGCCTAAGGCAGTGACACCAGGTTAACCCCAGTTAAGATGCATTTAGGTTTTCTGTGAAGGTAACATGAAGGCCACATTGCAACACACATCACGTCCTCGGTCACGGAGAGTCCGGGAGATCGCCGTGAACGCCGCAGAGTGGCTGGAGCTACGGACTGTGGGCAAGTCATGGCAGCACTTCAGCTTGGAAGTTGAAGATGGCAGAAAAGATTGATCCTTGAAAGAGCAAGAGTTCATTTGTGATCCAGGCTTTCAGGCCAGGTTTACACAGCAAGCCAGCCTCAGCAAAACCAGACTGCAGCTTCTCCTTCCGCTTCTCGGCTAGACCAGGCCGTTCCGTTATAACAACACAAGCAAAGTCCACTGTCGCAAACACCATCTGCTGAAGAGGAGGAAGGTTTCACGCTGTGTCAGTCTCTTTTATCTCAGTGTAGGTTCTGCACAGGAGCTGGCTGAAGTCAGGAAAGCAAAGGACACTCCAGCAACAGCCTTCCCAGGTGCTGTCTGTGGGCAGTTACCGATTTAACTGGAATAGGGCTTGGGGGAGGCAGGACAGCACATAAGCAGGCCAGTCCCTCACATCAGGGTTTTCCCCACCAAACTGCATGAAGCCCCAGGCAACAGAAGCAGCCCTGCTCAGGAGCTAAGCCAGCCCAGCCGAGCTCAATCTTTCTGCTTTGGATCAGGTCACTCCAGCAACAGAAGCAGCAACAGCAGGCTGGGGCTGGCTGCACGAGGAGCCCCTGCACACCCCTTCCCTCCCGTCTCTGCACGGAGGCACGGCCGCACACAGTGCAGCAGCAGCAAGGTCTTAAACCGCCCAACAGCACTCAAACCTCTCTGGAAACAGCGTCTTCAAATAACAGCTCAGCACCACTGTCAGACCGAGCAGCTGGAGCAGGAACATAATTCTAGAGGCTGTAGAGCAAATACAGCAGCTCAGAGCACATTTCTGTAGCAATACAGGTTGCACGCACCAGCCGGAGCAACTAACAGCAGAGCCATCTCACAGCAGGGAGCAGCCGCCCAGGTATGGGTGCTGAAGTGATCTATATACCCCCCAGCTCGGCGTGGGGCTGAGTGGGATTGGGCCAGAGGGGGACCGGGGCAAACACAAGGCTGGGCAGGAGCACAAGCCCTTCCCTGGTTGGGCAGGAGCGGAGCAGGTGGGGCTGGGCAGAAACGAGCCCTGACTGGGGGCTGGCGACCAGCTGAGACCTCAGGCAGGCTGGTGGGGAGCACGGTCCTCTGCTCCCCAGGGACCTCGTCCTCATATGTCCTCCTCAGGGATGCACCCTCCTTTTCCCCGTCCAAAGTCTCCCCCATGCTGAGAAGGATGCCTCCCTTCCCTGAGACCCCACGCAGATGATGGTCCTGCTCCAGGGCAGATGCTCCAGGGCTCGGGATCTGGGACCCAAAGCGTCGGATCTGCATGGAGGCTGGAGAGCAGCCACTGATCCCCAGCAGCCTGCGATACCCAGGGCTTCAGATCAAGTCCCTCTCAGCCTGGAGCCAAACCAGGATACAGCTCCAGCTCTTCAACAGTAAAAAGCTGAATTAGTAAAAGTCATGTTGCCAGCTGTGTATTTAAACAGGAATTACACAGGGTTTCTGCTGCGGTAACGCACCAGGTGCCAGCAGCGCCGCGGAGGCAGATGAGAAAGGAGGGGCGGTGGGCAGTGGGCCGGGAGCTGGGAGCCCCATCCCGAGGGGTGCTCGGAGGAAAGAGAGGCTCCCGACTCCTGCCCTGCTCACGTGCAGGCACGGGGCCCCAGCGGCCAGCCAGCCGCAGCACCGTGCTCCTTTGAGCTCCCTGGCTCCTGCCGAGCTTTGACCACCGTGAACCTTAGGTCTGAGAAAGAAAAACATGGTCAGGAGCACTCACAGCCACCGACTCCTAGCACAGATGCCCTGGCCACGAAGTGGGATCCTACGGCACGAGGTGCTGGCCAAACGCAGACATCAAAGGTGGTGCCTGTGCCAAACTGCAGCCTCTTGGAGGAAGATGTTAGGGAAGCGATTATGAATTTGGAGCCTCCCAAAGCGTGTTGGCAGCTGGATCCTCTGGATGAATAAAACCCTGCCAAAAATTAAGATCTGTTTCTGCGAAGCTGAAACAGCAAACTTGTTTGTCTTTCCTCCTTCCCCTCCCAACCGTGCTGTTGTTTTAAACGTTTACAGAGATCTTTATACTGTTTAAATAACGATTGGGGGGGAGATTGTTTTCACTTTTTTGCCAGCTGCTCCAAGTCAGCAGCGCTTCACACACAACTTCTGCTCAATCAGGTGCTGCAGTTGGAGACGTTACCACCCACGCTGCCTGGTTACCCCGGCCCCGCTCTGCCCGCCCCGCAGCCGGGCTGGCAGGAGGAACCCCCACGGCCCCCACGCCTCAGCCGTGCCCCCACCAGCTGCCGGGGACCAGCGGGATGCAGCAGCTCCCTCTCCGCAGGCTCCGTCCCTGCGGGAGGAGTGCCGGCGAGTGCAGCCCCTGGTTTGCCAAATAAAGGGGTGCACGTCCGGCACCCAGCACGCAGCCCCCCTCTAGCCCCCAGCAGCACTCCCCAAGCCGCAGCGCTCGCACGCCGGCGCTGGTGCACAGGTACGTGCCGGGCAGCCGCGGTGGGGCTTTCTCCCCCTGACACGGCGAGGAGGGGTGGAGGAGGATGCCGCCGCGGCCGAGTTCTCCCATCCCTGAGCACAAGTGCTACGGAAGATCAGCCATCTCCCGCGGCGCGTGTTCTCCCGCCCACCTCCTCCAGCAGCAAGGCTGCTCGAGATGACGGCTGAAAGGAGAGCGCTTGAAATGTGCAGGGGGGGAGACGGCTGGAGACAGACCGACCTTTATGCAACAGCAGAAGCATTAGGTCAACAGCAAAGCAGCAGGACACATGTTGGTAGTTAAATCAGAAAGGCATGTGATTGTCTCCCTCGTGGGCAGGTCTCCAAAAATCTGGGGGTTGTGTTGGGCTGATTGAGTATTTTTTGCAACCTGGCAGAGGCTGGGGAGGTTGGGGGTAAAGGAGCGAGGAAGGCTGTCGAGGAGAGCTGGAGGCTTTTTGCAGGATGTTTGGGCTGAGTGGAAGGACAGGGAAGCCAGCACGAGACACGCTATGGAAGCAGGATGTGGGGTAGAGAAAATGTTTATACAGTCAACTGTGGGCTAATCCACGGGAGGCTTGAGAGACCGTAAAAGCCATCTGCAAGTGGATAGATCACATTCTGTAGGAAACTCGTGGTTTAAAAGAATGCTACCCTCGCTCTTTGATCTGTTCTGAAGAACTCAGACTTTGGGAACCTGAAGAGAAGGGAAGGATAAGTAGATCCATAAGTTCTGCCCGCACAGGCAGGGTGGGTACGAAGGACCATTCATGGTACAAGAACTTGGGGCCATCAAACAAAATTAACAGGAGCCAGGCACAGAACAAATGAAAGGAAGCTGGTCCTTCTCGCAGCACGGGCTGACCTGTGCAAGGCCTCCCCGCCGGAGGGACCGGCTGTTGCAGGTTCACAGCCGGAGTGGGCAAGTTCACGGAGAAGAAAGTCACCGAAATCTCCATTCCAGAGAAAATCCATCAGTGGAGGCACTGAACTGACATTTGGCTCTCGAAGTTCACACCCCTCAAATGGTCGGTGGCTGGAAGGGTACTGGGAGATGTACCACGTGTCATCACCCCGCTCTGGCACTTCCCTAGGCATCCGTTTTGGGCATCTCTTAGAAAACCGACCCTGGTCTGGATGGCCCTTGGTCTGATGCCCTGCAGCAGGGCTCCCTCAAGGAGATGTGACCAGGAGGCCCTCAAAAGATCCTACAGACCGCAGGAGGAATGACTACAGGCCTTTAACCAGCTGCCCTCGGTAATCTAGTGAGGCCTCAGTTTACCACTTTGAACTTGGTCAAATGAGGCATTCGGCCTGCTTCCCCTGCACAGGGGCAAGCAAAGTGACCTAACAGGACCTGAAATTACGTGACCTTTCATCATTTCAACATGTGCTTTCCCACTAAGCAAGGAAAGTAGCAGAGATGCTATTCTTCAAAGTACCTCAAAAGACTTATCTCTTTCTTTTGGTACAAACAAAGGGAAGCAAGAGGCGAGCCAGAGACGTGGCGTTTGCGATTCTCCATTTTCAGCCTTCAGGAGGAAGAAGGGTTGGCAATTTGCATTGTGCTCTGGCACAACCACTTGACCTCAGTGCAGCTTATGCTAATTACTTGCAAGACCAGGCTTGTTTGCTCCTGCGTGCCTAGCATATTTCTTGTATCTAAGCTCGATAGATGAAGTAGTGCTTATATGGCGGCACAGATTGGGTTGACTGAATCAACGGCTGGTTGGCCGATTAATCCAGGCAAACAGAAATAGCGTTTGTGATAAAAGAGGACCTGAGAAGTTCCTCATTAATATTGCCTAGATATTTTTATACCAGCTCACTCCCTTTCTGCTTCCCCTGCCTTTAATCTCTCAGGCTGACAGGGAAAATAGAGAGGATCCGTCTCTTTGCCCAAAGCAAGGTCAACTCTCAGTTTCTGGTAATTTTTTATCTAGCTTGGCCTTAAAGACCTTCTGTGATGGAAATCTTACTCCTGGCTTCACTAGCCTCAGAGAGTTAGGTTTTTCCTGCCATCTTCAAGTACATTTGGGTAGCTGTACACGTCTTCCATCTCTGGGTATGCTCTGAGGATATATATTTTAATTAAACATATTAATCCATGAAGAAGCTGGATTCCTACTGCTATTGTTCAACAAGTGCATATGTCTGGTCCCAGGATTTATCCACGCATGCACTGCAATTGGAACAATTTGTTGTGTGCTCTCTGTTCTGATCGGCTCCTCCAAGGAACGAAGCTGTGAATGCAATCTGGCTAGCTTTGACAAGATGGCCACTTTGCCTAGCTGGGACATCAGACCTGAAGTGATCAAGTCAGTGGCCGAAGTTGCCATTTCTTCTGCTGTTCAGCACCATCGGGAGGAGAAAAGGGAACCTTTTCTGTTCTCCACCTGCAGGAATCCATACCGTAGCTCTGCCTCCAGACGCCACCATGCTCCCAGAAAGGCCATCCCCTCGTTGCACAGGTGTTCTGTGAAGATAAACGCCTTGTTATTCAGTGTACAAGGTTCAGCCTTTAGACAGGGCCCAGTTACAGCAGCGCATTTTTGAGCCTGCTAAAATTCTACGTAAGCACACAGGACATGCTGAGGAGGAATGGGTTTAAGCGTGTATTTAACATTAGATGGAGGCTTAAGAGCTTTGCTGCTGGGAGAAAGGAAGGACGTTTTGTTTGCAGCGTGCCTTGCCCTCTGTGGGAGGACGTTGCTTGTCTGCTACTGAGCTCCAAAGAGCCTTTCTGGTATTTCTTGGGACTGATCTGAAGCAGCAGACACCAGGATTTGGGACCTCACGGCAGGCTTTTTTTAACACTACAGATCTTTTCTCTTAGAAGTCTGGCACTTGAAATATCAGCAAGCAATCTCCAGCCATACCCCAGGGGACCGTTCTTTGTGCACTGCTGTGCACACAGCGTACGTAACGGAGACGAGCATCAATCCAGCCACCCCCTGCACCTCGGCGTCTCCTCATGCCTCGTACGCTCAGGCCACGCAGGGGGCTGCCAGACGCAGCTAGCAATGGGGGACTCGCTTTTTGATGTGTTCAGATACCCTGGTTGCTTCCCCCGGCCATATGTCGAAGATGATAACCACAGCAGGGCATCTCTGAACGAACGGATGCTTTGTTTCTCCAGGCTTTGTGGAGCCCTGTCTGCAGGGTGGGACCGGGACAGGCAGAGGGGGAAATCAAGAGGAAATCAAATTGCTGTCAGTAAGCATGGAGAGCGTCTCCCTGGAGGGACGTACAGGCAGCCAGGAGGGGAAATGGGTGGGAAACTGGGAGGAGACCTTGTCCTTCAATTTAAGTGTGGGATCAAAGCCCAGCTGAAGCTGGAGAGGTTCTGTCATTGATTTCCGTTTCCCTTCTCCGTCACGGATTCTGCCCACTCTCCTGTTATCTGCTCTAGGGCTAACCAAGCACCCTGCAGCAGAGTCAGGCCTCTGTGGAGGGTAGTGCTGTGGCTTTGCAGGACAGCTACTGAAACACCTTGAGAAAGCAGAAAGATGGGGGCTTAATGGAGCACACGATTTGCTGGGGGAAGGAATCCCCTCCAGACCCTTTGTCGGGAAGTCGAGAGCAGCCCCAAAACGTTCACACGTAGATCTCCGTGCCCTTTTAATAGCTTTCCTTACTTGCTCAACGCAAACAGAAGTCCTTTTAAAGACTGGAGCAAGAAAATACTGTAAGCGATGGAGATTGGCCACAGGAAATCCATCAAAATTATGTCCAAGTTGCCTTCGGGAGCAGCAGTGCACCTGCCTGAGGAAGGAGAATATGTTCAGCCCAGACCGTGACCCCCTCCGCATCCCTGGGAAGGTTCCCGGGCCTCCAGAGGAGCCGCCCCGCTCCCCGAGGGCTCTGCCGTGCCCCGCACGCCGCGGATGCGCGGGACAGGGACGCCCTCTAAAGGGAAAAGCTCGGGAAACTGGAGCCGAAGTTGCAGGGATTTGGGCACGGGCGAGGCGACGACCACCTCCCTTCACCCGCAGTCTTTGTTCTGCCTCTGAAAGACGCCTGGAAACATTATTGTGCACTGCTACCATGAATAATTACAGCCGATCTACGGCGCGCTTGGCTCACGCTGTTCTCCTGAGCTTTTAACTGTTGAGTCAGTTCATTACGCGGTGCCTTGCAGAGCTCACCCGTTTACAGGCACAAGCAGGCAGTCGCTCTGTGGTCTGAGCAGCTTCCACCGCAAAATTAAAATGGTGGCAAAGCCCTCAGCCCATCCGAGTCCACATCTTCTCTCCTTCCAGGATCCGAACTCTGCACAAAGGGGAATTTTAGTTGTTTTGTTTTATTTTAAAAACCCTTCTGTCCCTTGGGGACTTAAAGGGCTAATTCTAGTTGTGGGGTTTTATGTATTTGCTTATTCGGAAAGCTAAAAGTAATCAGGCAGATTGCCAGCCACGTCTTCACGGAGCAAAGGCCGCTGCAACGAAGGCTGCATTAGTTACTGCCGTTCTGTGGCATCATCCGCCCTCCCACCGGGCCAAACACCCGTGCAACAGGCTCCCGCGGGGCGGGAAGGCGCTGAAACCCTCTCATGGCCTCACCTCGGAGCACGGGACACCGCAGGCTGCTTCACCCAGCTCGTGCCCAGCCTGCCAGGGCAGCCTGCCAGGCGCTCTGCAGCTAGCGCAGGGCACGGAGGGCCGGGGAAGACCTCACGGTCAGCCGCTTATGTTGGAAGCGGCTTATTTTTAACAGCACATTGGCATCTCTTTACTGCCTTCTTGCACCACTGTAAAAAAAAAAAAAAACAAAAAAACCCAACCTCTTGCAGTCTGTTAACTTTTTAAGAGAGGCTTTTAAGAAACAACACGGGCCGTTCTGGAGAGCAAAGCACTCACGAGTCGGGTTAAATCTATGCTCTGGAAAAAAAACCCTATCAGGTTCTAAAATAGGAACAAGGCCAGGAAGATCCAGGCACTAAAAATAAACACGGAGCCAGGCTGCCTTTCCCTGGGAACTTGACTGCCTTGCCCGGAGAGGGGCCTCCGGCAGCGCAGGGCTGGCCACTGTGGGCAGCAGCACGGAGCCACGTCCCTGCCGTCGGGGGAATCCAGGAGCAGAGGCATCGAGCTCCTTGGCAGCGCCTCCCTCCATGGGACTCCGCTCTTCAGGATGACAGGAGGTGTTGTTTTCACAGACTCAGCAGCGCAGGCGGCCGGGGCAGGCGACGGACGAGCTGGCCGTGCCGTACAACGCCAACGCAGGACGCTCGCTATCGCCATGGGGAACTGGGCAGCTTTCCACGAGCACATCTTCCGTTCAAACACCCCGAGGGACCGCAAACCCCCACTTCTCAGACATTTCAGGGGTGACACTGGTTAAATACAGGTTACACACTGGGCTTTCATCTGCACTCAGACTTCCCTGCTCTCAGACTCAGGTTTGTCTGCTTTCCATTTCCAGTCACTGGAGCCGTTCACCGCAAGGGCGGATAAAGCTTTGGGGCAAGAAAGTGGATATTAGCTATTCTTATTTTTCCTCCCCCTGGTTCTGTTTACGCTTTATTATTGTTCATAAGCTACACAGGATCCTAGAGATTTCATGGCAGTTTTTAACAGCGAAGGACAACCACAGTGTGCACTGGAAGCATCACATATTCAAAGCACGGAACGTACATGTACTAACTAATCTCCGACTAATCCCCAACCTCCTGCTAATTAGTCTTTTTGAAGTATGCCCCTTCTTACATGAGCCAATGCTTGTTCAGCCCTTTGAAGCCTTTCACGCGCTAGGTACCACCACGCGCGTCTCCCTCGCCCACGAGGAGCGAATCGACGCGTTGGCGAGCGGGCGATGGCGCAGAAGCTCGGCGCCGGGAGCCCAGGCCCGGCGCCGGCCCGAGGAGCCCGCCCGGCCCCCGCCACCCCCGCGGCTGCTGGGCCCCGGCGAGGCAGGAGCAGCCTCGGGGAGAGCCGGGCCTCGCGGCTCTGCCTCCCTGCGCTCGGCGCGGGGTGAGCGGCGCCGGCCCCGCCCGCAGCTCCTCCCGGAGGAGCCCTGTCCCCCCGACACCCACCACCGCGCCCCGGGAGCCGCCCCAGGACACGGGGCCTCCCTCGGGGGTGCCCGGGCCGTAGCGGGGCCGGCGATGGAGGCCGCGGCCCGCCGCTGCGGGACAGACGGGACTACACCTCCCATCAGCCCCCGCGCCCCCCGCCGGGCGGGACTACACCTCCCATCAGCCCCCGCGCCCCCCCGCCGGGCGGGACTACACCTCCCATCAGCCCCCGCGCCCCCCCGCCGGGCGGGACTACACCTCCCATCAGCCCCCGCGCCCCCCCGCCGGGCGGGACTACACCTCCCATCAGCCCCCGCGCGCGGCCCGCCCTCCTCCCTCTGCGCCGTCGCTGCGGGCCGCCATGGCGGCTGGGCCGCGGGGGGTGAGTGGGGCGCGCCGCCATCGGCAGCCATCCGCGGGCACGGCGGCCCCGAGGGGCGCGGGGGCAGCGGGAGGGGGAGCGGGGCACTCTTGCGCGCCGCCGCGGCTGTCCGTAGGGGTGCGGCGAGGCCTCGATGTCTGCCTGTGGGGACGTAATGGTGCCCGCCCCTCGCCATGGCGGGTGGAGGGAGGCAAGGCCGCGCTGCGCCGGGCCCCGCGGCTCCTCCGGCCCGCTCCCTGCGGGGGGTGCTCGGTTCGCAGGCCGTGACTGCGCTTGTGCTGGTTCTTGCCCCCAGCGCCTGTGGGAGGGCATTTAACGCAGCAGCTGGCGTAGCTCGCCCTGAGCGTTGCCGTCGGTGCAGCACCGGGGCTGGCCTTCGAGCACCCCGCAAGCAGCGAGGGTTGCGGAGGGAGCCGGCCCCTCCAGGTGCGGGGGTGGCCCTGCCTGGTCCGGGCTCAACTGCGCTAGCGGCTGAGCTAGTGATGATAAAGTTATCCCTGTCCGAAATTAATCTTTCCTCTGTGGAAGCGTGACTCTGAGGCTCAGCATTAAAGACACAACAGTAAAAGAATGGTCTGTTATACGAACTAACTCTGTCCCCTTCCTCTGTTTCAGAGCACGGCACAGTGTCGAGCAACGGTGAAAACACTCACCTGCCTGGGAGGCGGATTCCTTCGCTGGGTTGGCAGTAACCCTGCACGATGGTGAGCAACAGCAGCGCCTGCTCTGTCATGGTCTAGCTTTCTCTTGTTGCTGGGCTATGGAAGTAAGATTCATTCTGCTGTGTCAGATGATATCCTCCTGTGTCCCTGGGGCTACTGGGAGGAGATATAAAAGCCCAGTGGCTTGATTGATATAATTAAGCCAATCAAGGCTGTAGCTTTGTTGCAGCTGCCACCGGAGTGTGCAGCCCTTTGCTGCCGTGGAGCCCAAGTTGAAAGGCAGCACAGAGTGAATGGGAATTCTGCTGTTGTGGGTGCCCAGTAGAGCACCTGCTTGTCAGCGTGGTCAGAGATGAGCAAGAGTAGAAGGGATTAGAAGTAGGAGGGATTGGATGACAGCCCATTACGGAGACACTTGACACAGCTCATCTCATAACTGTATTTGTCACGGAAAGAGAGTTAGTGAAAGAGTAATTGGTGGGTGCGCCTTCCTGGGGGTGCACTGGGGCGGTTTCAAACTCGCATCAGGTTGCTGGGGGTGGGGAGGTGGCGTTCGTGTACACCACAGGGGCGTCCCAGAACGGACTCGCCCTGAAGAATCCTTCCCTAGAAGGGATGTGTCTGCCTTACGTCTGCTTAAATGCATTTCTTAAGATAAATCTGTAGACAGTTTACATCCAAGATGGGTGGATTATTCTTATGTGGAAGGAGGGAGTTGCATTAAGATGTTTCTGTATGGTGGTGAGGAGGATGTGTCCTTGAAACAGCTGCGAAGGGTCTCAACCACCGAAGTCTCAGAGCTGGTGGATTTTTTTTTCTAAGCAAGGATTTAAATAGCATCCACCTCCCAAAGTTTCTTGTCTCTGAGTGAGACAGCTCACTGGCAGAGATACTCCTTTGTCTCTTTTTTCCTGTGCTAAGTTTGTGGGACAAAAATTGCTTCTCTCTGAATGGAAAAAACTTCCTCTCTCTAATTCTCGCTCTGTGACCCAGTGCTGTTTTTTGTCAGAAGGGGTGGAGAAGAATGAGCGGACAGACTATTTGAAGTGTGGTTGCTAACAGTGTTCAATGCAACTTGTGTTTAGGAGGAAATGGTCCTGCAGAATCCTGGGGTTGTACCGTCTCCCAAAGACAGCTTTGGCAAGAGGGCAGCTGCCAAGTTGGGCTTCAGGCTGGTAAGAGAATGCTTTAGCATCGCATGCTGCTCGTTTTCAGTGTATTAATTCTATGTCAGATCTGTAGGCAGCCTGACTCATCTGCTGAGCAGAATACCTAGCCTTTGAATGCTTACCAGGAAAAATACTGGTCATCAGGAAGAACGCTGGTCATCGGCATGACGGCATCTGGGTGTCTTTGCCGTTTGTAATTCTGTAGAACTTGAGGAGTTTATGTAGCCAAGGGAAACTGAGCCTGTGATGTGCTGTTATCCCTGTCTGACAACTCAGCCGTGAGGGAGAAACAACTGTCCACTGAGGCTTGCGTGTTTCCCCTTGGCGGGTCTCCTGCCCCGCGCACGACTCGGATGACACGAGTGGCATCAGTAAGGCGAGAGCAGCGCCTGTCCCCTTCCCCCCGCCCTCGCGATGCGCGACCGCAGCAGGAGCGCGGTCCCATGCGCGCAGCTCTGCGGAGCCCAGGTGCGGCGAGGCTCAGTACAGGCCCTGTGAGCCCTGCCTGCTGTTGTCGTAGCACGCTTTGGATCTGTGAAGAGCTTTTAAGTTGCTTATCCAGTGAGGCACGGCGGCAGGTTGAAGGGCAGATAAGAAATGGATTTTTATCTCGTGTGATGTACAGTCACTGAATGCACACGCTGTAACAGCACTTTGTCTCCGGGTAGCTGACAGCTGCATTCTGCTAAATAATTTCACGCTTTATTTAACAGAATTTGTATTTGTTTGCAGAAGATCATTAACATTCACTGACAGGCTGAAACGGCAAACTTGACGACAGTGGACTTCCTGAAGAAAGCAAGGTTGGTATGCAGAAGGGGAGGGAATGGTGCTACAAACGAGCAGTCGTACTGGTTGCTCTGTCAATACAGCTGTGTTCCAAAGAGGACCAGTCACTGGGAAGAGCACGTGGCGCTTTCGGCTTCCAAGGAGTAAGGGGAAAAAAGCGCAGAGGCAGCCTGCTGATAAGTAGGAAAAACAAAAGCTGCTCAGTGCTTTGAGAATAGAGAGGGGCAGGAATTGTTTCAGAACAAACTTTTTTAGGAACGCAGTTACAGCGTCGCTTTGTGCTGTCTCCCAGCTCTAGAAGCAACAGAAGGAAGATTGCTCTGGAGCGGCTCTTGCAAACGGCCACTGCTACGTCGTTCGGAAGGGTGTAAAATGGCCACCTGCGCGTAACTGCAGGCTCCTCCCCGCTGCTCAGTGGTTGCTGCAGCCGCAGCACGGGTAAGTTGCCAGTAAAGCCAAGGAGGGTTTGGGTACTCGTGCCATTGGCTTGGGGGGGGCAAGTTTTTGTCTCCCGAGACCTGCACTCTCGATTAAACAGTGCAGGTCAGGAGCTTTCGGCTGATGGTTGCTTTGCTCTGACGCTGTCTTTTTTTCCACTAGGACCTGATCTACAGCTGGCTGGAGGACGACGTGGTTCCCTGCTGTCTTCTGTTCCAAAATAAAATAAGTTATGGAAAATCTTGGGAGTTGAAGTGGGTTTTGAGCGTGCTCAGCTCCAGGGCTAGGCTGCACCCTTGGCTAGAAAGCCTCCCTTTTTGAAATGGGAAAGGAGGCGGGGTGTGGTAGTTCCTGACGTGCACCCACAGCTCTGCCCACGAGCGGATGGGATTCCCGGCGGGATGCTGCGCCGTGACAGCACTGGTTTTTAAAACCTGTTCTTTTTGCCCTGTGTGTCAAGGCGCTGCCGATGGCCCTGTTCAAAGTCACCTGCGTGGGCTGTGCTGAGGTTTGGCCGGAGCTGGTGCGAGGGGGTTTTGGTGCTGTCGTGGTCAGGCGATGGGAGGATCAGGCTCGTGCTTGTCATGAAGGAGGTTTTGCCGAGTGCTTGTGAATAAAGACCAGGCCCAACAGGCTGCCTTGGTACCATTGTAAGGTGGCTCTGATGCGAACAAAGGTTAATTTGAGACCTGGGAACACAAGATGGGCTCCAGGCTAGAGATTACATCTGAAACAGGCTTACAGCCTAATCTTCCGTAATGCTCATTTGAGCTGGCTGGGAGCCGCCTGCTGTGAGCTTGAGGGGGTTTTGAGGCTCCCTGGCTCGCGGCCAGGCTCTCTCTTGCCGTCTCTGCCGTAAATCGTTCCTCCCCAGCTGACGCGTCCCAGGCGGGAGAGGGCTGCGCTCAGAGCTGCTCCCCGAGAGCCGGCAGGGCTGTGCGGGGCGCCAGGCCTCCGCGGTTTAACCCCGCTCCCGTCCCCGCCTCGGGCCGTTCCCCGCTCAAAGCCTCGCTCTACTGCGTGCTGCAGCCCCTCTGCTGCGGGAGGCGGGGGTCTCGCCCCCACCCCATTCACCAAAACAACGGAAACAAGCACAAAAGAAAATCATTCAACATTTATGTAATTACACAAAGTGGGAAGGTGCCTCAGATTACACCGCTCCCGCTGCGGCGCCCTGTCACCCCCCGGCCCCGGGCCGGAGCAGCCTCCCCGGCGGCTCGTCCTCAGCAGCGCCGGCTGCCGCGGCAGGGCTGAAGGCCTCAAGACTTCACCTCCCTCGGGTTTTTTTGGGGGAGGAAAAAAATTAAGAGTGACGATCACTTGGACTCACCCAAGCAGCCGGCGGGCTCCCGACCCCGGCTGGCGCAGGGCTGCCGTCTCGGAGGGCACCGCGTGGTCCCCGTGCAAGGGAAACCCGACAAAGCCACGGCCGCGGGCAGGAGGGCCGCGGGCCGGCTCTCGTCGCGGGATGCTCAGAGGCCAGCCGCGTTTCGGCTGCCCCAGCTGAGCTGCAGTAACCCCCTCTCAGCTGATGGCTTTTAAGACCCTTCCTTTGAAAGCACCATGACCCAGAGAAGGGGAAAACGACGGCGCACGGCGTCCGTCAGAGGAGAGGGCAGCCACGCTGCCGCCGGCTTTCCCGCTGATCGTGGAGCCGAACAGATCCTCCTGGAAAGCGGCACGTGGCAGCCCAGAGCCAGCTGGAGTTCGGGCCTTCTGCCGGCCAGGAGGGACACACCACATTCCCGTTATCGGGATGAGCTAGTCTCCAGTCCCTCCAGTCCAAGGATTCACTGTGCCCATTGTGGTCCCACCACGGTGACGAGCATTTGAGCCTGGGTGCGATGGCAAGGTGAAGGGCGGCTTCCAGCCGGAGGCTGCTACACGTACACATCTCCAGCACCCTCGTCCAGCATCACCCTGCCCCTCCTGCGCTTCCCGCCGGCGTTCATGGGGCTGGGAGGTCGCAGCCACGTGCCATGGTGCTTCTTGGTGCCCCGGAGGCCACATTCCATCAGGTCGAACCACGAAACAAGTTGCCGGAGATCCCCGAGGAAACGCAGCATTTCCCTATACCAGCTTCAGCTTGCCCCTGGCCACCACCGCCGCCGGCTGCGGTGCGGAGGGTCTGCGCCTTAGGCCGGCTGGCCAGCCGGGGCGAGCCCTCGGGAGGGGGAAGGTGGCCTTCGGGAAAGAGGAGAAGAGCCACAGGAGTCCTTGGACTTGCCCCCGTGGGCCACCGCCGCCCTCACCGCTGGTAGAGGGTCATGATCCCTGCTCGGTGCAGCCTCCTCCACAGCGCCGCCTCCAGCATCATGTCGTGGTTGGCATAAAACACCAGCGGTTTCTTCTCCAGCTCGTAGTAGTGGTCTGAGAACTGCTCGTAGTTGGCGGTGATGAACCCGTAAGCACTGACCTGCGGGGAGGGAGGTGGGACAGACGGACGAAGGATGGGGGTTAGGGCTCAGCCTAAGGTGCTCCGTGCGCCACCGCCCCTGCGGGGACAGGGCACACGTAGGACAGCCACCGGGACACGCTGGTCCCACCAGGAGCCCTACAGCAGCTAGCCACAAGCCCCCAGCGGCCAAAGGGGGGTCCCCGGGGGAAGGTGGCCCCGTGGCCGCTTACCTGGTCGCAGGTGTGGAGCGCGGTGAGGAGCATGAGGGCGCCGGTGCTGGGCATGTAGAGCGAGCCGTACTGCGTGTTCAGGAGCTCCGACCGCAGGAACCTGCCGGCGGACGCGGCGGGTCGGGGGGCCTCAGCGCCGGCACGGCACCGCGGCCCCCAGCACCAGACCCAGCAGCACCCAGCGCCTGTCCAGCTCCACTGTGCGCTCGGTGACGCTGGTGCCTGGTAAGGCAGGAGCACTGGGGGAAATGCAGTGCTCGTGTGGATTCTCTGATGGCTGCTACTAAGGTTCAGCTCAGAAAGGCACCTCCCTGCTGTTTGAAATCACCTCAACCCAGGCGCCTGCTTTCATGAAAGGTAGGAAAAGACAATCCCTCTGGGTGCTAACTCTGCTCCTGCTAGACTAGGTGAAAATTGAATTTATTTGGGGGAATGGGAGGCAAGGTGAGCACAGGGAGGCTGTGGGAGTCTCCCTGCCAGGAGGGGACGTGAGCTGCGCTGCAGGGAATGGGAATGGCAGGGGACAAACCTCTCTGCTTTATCTGCAGAGAGCAGGACAGAGGTGGTTCCAGTGCCTGGGGAGGACTGGGACTGCGCTTTGCTGCTGGGCAGCCACCAGTCTGTACGGGAGAGAGCAGTGGTGGGAGGCAGGCGGTCTGAGCTCAGCCCGGAGCAGAGCCAGGCAGCAGCCGCAGCCCTCATCATCCTCACCTTGCTGTCAGGTACTGCAAGAAATCAGGATGCAGCAGCTTGAACTTCTCTGCAGATGCCTCCGGGCCAAAATACTTCTGTGGCCTGCAGCGGGGCGAGGAGAAGGGCAGAATTCGCGTCACGGGAGTCTTGGGGCTGCTTGGGGTTTATCCCAGCAGGGACAGACGTGGGGTGAGGGCAGGCAAGGCACGCTCCCTCCGGTGTCACCGAAGGTGCTGGGGGGGTCTGGGAGGGGCTACTCACTTGTCCCCCTTGTCCGAGCCCTCGGGGACCGGGCTGCCCTGGATGGCCGACTTCAGCATCACGTAGTCGCGGATGTCCGAGGGGATGAAGATGTACCTCAGGTCCTGCAGCGGGGACACAGACGTGGCACTTGGGGGGGCTTTGGGGCACTGCCCGCGCCAGCGGGGCGAGGGCTGAGGGCTCCTGAGATGGAGAGAAGGTTCGGGGGCAAGCCCAGCCTCAGGGGACAATTCGGGGTCACCTCCCCAACAAGCCCTTGGGTTCTCACCTTGGCCTGGGGTATCTGGGTGAAGCCGTACTCCTCGTAGGCGATGAGGGAGTTCTTCATGGTGTTCACCGTGAAGCCATAGAAGGAGATCTTGGTCCCGACATCCTCCTCAAAGCCTTTGATCACGGCACCATTGAGCCTGCAGGAGAAGGGCAGGACACGTGTCCAGGGCCAGCCACTCCCCAGCACCCATGGCCCCATCCTGCCCAGGACCCGTCCCCACCTGAAGACCAGGTCGTGCGCGTCGATCGCCTTGCCCTGCCGCGAGCCGTTGAGGATGCCGCCGTTGCCCACCACGGCGCAGCGGACGCAGCCCCTGGGGAAGGTGCCCCTGTCGAAGAGGCGCCTGTTGGCGGAGGCGTTGAGGAGCTGGAGGGTGCTGCCCACCACTGGAACGGAGCAGAATGCGGCCAGTCAGTGGGGAAAAGGGGGGGGTGTCGGCCCGCGTGAGCACCGAAGCGTGCAACAGCATGCACAGGCAAGCTTGTGCGAGATCACATCCAGGAGCAGCACACAAGAAAGCTCACACCATCCTCAGGCGGGAGAGGGGTCTACAAGCGGGATGGGGGTCACCAGTCGGACCCTCCTCTCCCAGCTTTGGCAGCGGCCCCCTCCCACTTAAGCCCACTCCAAACAGCGGCCGCCTGAGGCCGTGCAAGGCACGGGGACGCATCCGGACACCCCCAGCCCCAGCCCTGCGGACGCTGCTGCCTGCGCTGGCCGTGTCCCCTCCCGACAATGTCTCCTTGCAGCTGGCACCAGTTCACTCCCCCCCACCGTCCCCAGCACTTCCCAGCCCAGGAACTGAAGCCAGCGGCTGCTGGGGAGAGCAAAGAGTGGGTTTGGGGTAGGAAGGGAAACAATCTCCATCCACAACAATGGAGCGGGTTGTCTGAGCTCCTCCGGCCCCAGTTAATAATTATGCACACACTGGAGCTTTTATTTGGGGAAAATGTCACAAGATGCAGCAAGCGGCATTTGCAAAGCCGTCCCCTCCACCCGGCGCCCTGGGAGGCGGAGTGGGAAGAGGTCAAGGTCCCTGGCTCCTCTGCAGGGCTCCTCTGCCTGCCCCATGTCTTCAGTCCCTTCTGCTGGGCTCCCCGCGCCCCTCGCGCTGCCCCGCGCCCTCCCGTCACCCCCTTGCCCCATCTGCTCCCACCCCCATCCCGGCTGGGTCCGTACCTGCGTGGGACAAGCCTTGCCAGCCGTAGGGGACGTGTCGTGTCTTCAGCCTGTCCCAGGTCTCCGGGGTGAAGTGCTGGTCCCACATCAGCACAGGGGTGTCGAAGCGGAAGATCTCCCCAAACTTGGGGTCTGCCTTTGCTCTGGCCATCACCGAGCGGAGGCACGTGCTCGGCTGGCAGGGAGGAGGACCTCGGTTCAGTCTCCAGCCCGGGTCTGCCTTCCCTCCGACACCTCCACCCCTCAGCAGGAACGGAGGAGAGGACAAACCCAGGGACAGAAATGCTCCTTGTCCATCCCGTTCTGCTGGGTCGCCCAGGCAGGGCACTGCCTCGGTTTCCTGATGCAAAACGCCCTTTGGTGCCCAGCTCACCGGGGCCGGGAGGACCAGGGCTCACAGAGTCACCATGAGCCCCGCGAAAGATTCAGCACCTTCTCGTGTGGGCACCCCGCTAAAGGCCTTTGCTATACGAGAACAGCCCCAGTGCCCAGGACCAGTCCCTCCCAGAGCCTGGGTCCATCCTCACGAGTCCCCGGGCTGGTGGCCCGGGCGTCACAGGGTTGGAGGGAGCGGGTGACACTGGCTCCAGCCTCCGCATCGGGGAATTGCTCGAGGAGGTGCTGCAGGCGCGGCAGGGAGGCCTGGGGAGACCCACGGGCATGGACAGAGGAGGCTGCTCCTCCGCACACACACACGAAGCCCTTCCAGATGATGCTGCTCCTCCTCAGCTTCCCCACACAGGCCTTCAACCAACAAAACCCAGCAAGGAGGGGCACGGGGGACACTAACCGTACTGTGCGGATGATTACCTGCTTTCTGCTGGGCTTGGGCTCCTCCAGCTCGGCAGAAAGCTTGAAGGACTTCCCACTGGAAAGGGGGAAACACACAGCGGAGTTCGAAATCCATCACTGGGGCACTGGGGATCCCCAGAGCGGGCAGGGGGCTCCCAGCTCGTGCCAGGGCTGCTGCGCACACCTTCCCCCCTTACCTCTCTAAGGTGCCTTCAAGGGCCCACCTGTGGCTGCCGGCTCGGCGCGATGTCCCCGGCGGAGCCAGGACCAGCGGCTCCGGCTGCAGCAGGCTGGGAGAAGAAGCCGGTGGGGGCTCAGCCGGGGAGGTGACACCGAACCGCCGCACCCGACACCCCCCACCCGCCAGAGCCACGGGGCAGCGCCACGTCACCCGCGCTCGGCTCCCCTTCACCACTGCCTGCGCCCACCCACCCCCGTCTGCGCGCGTTTCTGCAAACGGAGTACCAGGGATTTGCAAAACACTGGGTTTATGCAGAAAGCAGCCACCATCTCCTGGTGGGTCCCAGCTCCAGGACCCCCACGTACCAAAACCGCACCCAGCCCAGCCTGCAGCCTTGGGAGGACCCTGCGAGACCTCCCCGGCTCTTCCCACCATCCGCCCTTCCCGAGCCTGAGGACGGGGCTGGGACAGGCTGGGCAGGCCAGCAGGACACACTTAGCTGCTATGCTGGAGAAGCAGTTGGCAATCGGGATCAGGAGGCTCTCGGGGCGCACAGGACCCCCTCTGCCACGGGGCCAGCTGGGGCGTGCCCTGATCCTTCACGTAGCGCTGGGGGATGGAGGCAGAGGGCTTCCCACCCCGAGCATCTGGGGGTGCCCTGAGCCCCGGGGGCCAGGCAGAGCAGACCCGGCCTCCCGGGGGGGCGTGGGGCTGGGGGCCGGGCAGGGTCGCAGCCTGGCGAGCAGGAGGTGGGAGCCCACCGGAGGGGAACAGGCTCCCATTCATCCCCGCACAGAAGGGCCCTTCAGAGCCCCCCGGCGCCGCCTCCAGCCCAGCCGGCAGGTGCTCAGGCCAGAAGGGGGGTATTGTGGAGGGGACAAGGGCCCCCTTGTTACGGGATCTCTGCTTGGGAGCCCGGGGACAGGTAGAGGCAGGTGGGGAGCGGAGCTCTGCCTCCCCCCCGGCCCCCGCCGGCGCGACGCTGCCCGGCGCAGCAGGCATTGGGTTTCCATCCCTGCCACGGCCCTTGTCAACACCAGCAGTGCCGACAGCCCTGCCCAGGAGCGGATCCAGACCCGTTTGCCACCCAGACCCTGCTCCGTGCCACCCCAGGGGTACGGCATGACACGGGGGGGACAGCCCAGCGCCTTGCCCGGGTGCTGGCACCAGGGGCTGGAGCATCTCCCCAGGCATGGATGGGGAGCCAGGGCCACGTGGGCTTTTGTCCCAGCTCCCTCCTTGCTCTGTCCCAGCACCGGCAGCTCTGGGCAGGGGATGCCGAGGGCGAAGGCGTCCCCGCTGCGCGGGAGGCTGAGTGCTGCCAGTGGAGCGGGGCAGCTTTTTAAATCAAGCCAGCACATCTTGCCTCGGTGTCCCATAAAAAGGCAGCTCCCCAGCAAGAGCTTTCAGCCCACCTCTGCCAGCACCGGCAGCGCACGCCGGTCAGAGCAGAGCTCGCCCATGCAAGAGTCTCGCAGCAGCTACAAGGAGAGCTCTGCGCGCTGGGTCAGCTCAGCGGCGACGAACCGCCACGGGATCCCCCGGGAGCTCGCCCTCAGCGAGCCGCCCCGGCCCCGCTGGCTTCCTCCACCTCGCGACGCAGGCGACCCCAGCCCGCGCGCCTCGCGAGCAGGAGCTTATCGACGCCACCAGCACCTAAACGGCGGACCAGGGACTGAAGAAACTTCCCTGCTCCAAACCCAGAGCCAGAACCAGCTCCTGCAAAGCACTGAGCTCCCCGGAGCAGCGCACCCCCCTGCACCCAAAGCCCCTGGCTTTGGCCACCCACCCTTTTTCTGGCCGCAGGGCGCAACCCACCACCAAAGACCAAAAGCCGTTACCTTCACGCCGTGCCCAGGCTCCTGCTGCCCAGGAGCCACACGCACACAGCCTCTCCCAGCCCCGCTGCCTCCCCAGCCCTTCCCCATCAGGCTGGCGAGCCCCAGCTGCTCATCTCTGCCCACCCAGCCCCTCCCCAGCCCTCCGAGCTCTCCCACTCTTGTTTCTCGGCACAGATCCTTCCCTTCCCTGGCTCATCCCGTGCCTGCAGGACGAGGCACGGACCCGGGCGCTGGCAGCGGGCGGGTGCTGTGCTGCTTTCTGAACTGCCAGGGACGCTGGGGGAGCGCCCGGGGCAGCGCGGGGGGCTCAGGCCCGCTGGGCGCGGGCTGGCTGGAGGGAGGTGGGCGCAGGCGGCCCCGCAGGTTGGCTCCTGCTGACGTCCGATGGGAGCTGGGAGCCACCTCCACCCGTGGCCAGACACGGTGCGTGGCACTTGCTCATCGCTTCTTCCAAGACTTGTGCCGACCTGATAAATCCAGTCCCTGTGCCAGCACCTCCCTGCACTCGCATCCCAGCTGTGGGCGCTGGAGCCATCTCCCCAGCATCGTGGCAGCCGTCCTGGCTGCGGCCGCTGCCCAAACCCTGCCGGGGAGGGCGTGGGGCGGCCAGGCCACCCTGCCAGATGGCAGCTCAGCAGCGTGTTGGGGAGCCAAACGCTTTGACGTCACCTGCCAGGATGTGGCGAAGCACCTCGTGATGCTTGGTTGACTCAGAAGATGACAACCCTCCCCGGGACCGGCTGATGCACAATGGGGCTCCGGGGAAGGAGTGGCCCATGGCTGCCTGGGCACTGGCTACGACAGCGGAGCCAGCCAAGCCTGGGTACGCGCTCTCAGTGCTGTAGCATTCACAAATATGACGTCTCTGGTCCGTGGCCACCCCCGTTTCCAGAAGATAACACCGTGTATGAGTCTTGTGAGCACACACTCCGGCCTTATCTTCAGCAAACACTCCCAGGGCCATGCAGAGCTGTTTGAGGGAGCCGAAGCAGCAACACGAACACGCTCTCGGAAAGCGTTTGCTCCAGCCCACCACGAACGGCCGAGCTCCAGAAAGCATCTTCCCCCGGCACGGAGCCAGCGTGGCGCGGCGAGGCTGGGCAGAGCTCCGCGCTCATCCTGTCTGCCCTAATAATAAAGCCACAAGCAGTGCTGGCAGCTTGCCCGCGGGGTTTCAGAGATGGCCGGGCAGGGAGCGGGACGGGGCTGTGCCCAGCCAAACCCAGGGGCTCCAGGATTCGGCTCCCTGCAGCCCCGCTGACCACAGGGTGGCCGGCTCTGTGGGGACGGGGGCATTTCACCCATCGCCATAGGGGCCTCAGCGCTGCCACCAGCTTTGTGCTGAACTGGAGGGGGACTTGGCATTGCCGTGGGTATCTGGCCCTCGGGTGATTTGGTGCTGGCAGCAGCCAGCATCAACGGGGGGGTCAGCTTCCTCCCGACCCCCTTCGTCCACCCGTAAGTCTGCACGGCGACGGTGCTCACACAAACCTCCCTGCCGAAACGTGGCCGCCTGCACCGAGGCGTGAGCACCCTGACCCTCCCCTTCTGCCCCAGCGGCAGGCAGAGCGGGAAGCGTGCGCTCTGCGATGGCGCGTCAGCCGTGCCAAACACCGGCCGTCCCGGTTTCGCCTCCGGACGCGGCCCCCGCCATCGGCAGGGCAGCACCGATTCCTCCGGGTGCATGGTTCAGGCTGGGCAAGCAGTGATCACGGGGAGGTGTGTTTGTAAACACAGGGAATGGGAGAGGACAGGACTCGCTCTGGTTTAGGTCTAGCTGGTTGGATTAAAGCCAAGAGGAAAAGTCCAAGAGAGCTTTGGAGCACAGGTCAGCTCCCCGTTACCTTGCCCTGGGCTCCTCTCTGGGGCTGGACGAGCCGGCCCTCGGTCCCACTGGTCGCGGGGCAGGGGCCCAGGCTGGCTCTGTGGCGGGGGGACGCGGGGTTCAGGCAGGTCCAGGCAGGGTTAGGCAGCGGCTGAGTTACCTGCAGCCTGCTACGTGCTGGGGGGAACCCGCTCCTGGCTCCCCTCCTATCGGTCTCCTCCGCACCCTGCTCCCAGGATGGGCCACGGACCCTGTGCCAGGGCACGGCTGGTTTCCATTCCCCGCTCCAGCACGGTCCTTGCCCATGTCCTGCTGCCCTCATGGGCCTCAGTTTCCCCTCTCACAGACATCAAGCTCTTTGCGGGGAACTGCTCTGCACCCCAGCCGCGACCTGCCCCGAGCACCGTGCGGTGTGGGCCAGCGCTGCTGCCACCGGCACCGCTGCTCGCCCAGCACGGCCGAGGGTGGCAACAGCCAACCTCTGCCCAGGCTGCTGGGGATACTTCTGCTCCGCAAGTCCGGCAGGAGAGGGGATCTCTGCCCTGGGCAGGACAGGAGGGGGCAAGGAGAGCCCCAGCTCCCAGCTGGGGAGGTGAGAGTGTCCGGGCAGCCCAGCCAGCTGCATCCCCAGCAACTCCCAGTGCAAACCTGGCTGCGCTCAGCTCACCCCGTGCAGGACCGGCTCTGGTCCCCACAGCATCCTCCGCTCCTGGGCAGCACCCAGGCACCTGGGCTCTGTCGCACCGACGGCACCCGAGAACACCCAGCGTGGAGGCGAGGGACACCCGTAGCACTCTCCTGATGCTCGCAGGAGAGGAGGGCGGCTGGTCCTGCAGGCCAAGCACTGTGCGGGCTCCCTCACACCTTGCCTGCTCAGCCGTGCTCCCCAGGGCTCCCTGGGGGTCCCCAGCACCCTCGCCTGTCTGGGAGACACTCAGGAAGGGGCTTGGGGGGGGGGTGGAGGATGCAGGGAAGGCAGACGTGACCGCAAAGGGGAAGATGCAAATCACTACAGTTTGGGAAATGCTGCAGCCCCTGGGAGTTTGCAAGCAGCAGGGGAGCAGCCCCGGGCACCCGAGCCCCTGCCCCTGCAGTGGGGGGAACCAGCGCAGCTCCACGGGGGCCAAACCTCCCCCCAGCACAATCAGCCGGCTCCGATCCTGAATCAGCCCAGTGGGGACACGCGGGGCTCGCAGAGGGTCTGGCCGGCTGCTGAAGGGGGTTTGATCCTGCCGGGGGCTGAGCACCCTCAGCTGTCCCTGGACCCAGCGACAGTTTCTTTGCACTGTGATGGGCTGAACCCATGCGGGGACCCCTGCAGCCCCCCACGGCCCCGGGGTCCCGCTCTGGGCACCCCTGGGCTCGGTTGGCGGCCGTGGGCAGGACCCGGTGCCCGGGACGCCTCGGGGGGCTGAGCCCGCTGCGAGCCCATTCCTGAAACCGGCCAACAGCCGGGACGCAGCTGGGCTAACCTGCACCGAGGGGCCCGCGCCCGCACCCCAGTTCCCCCCCCATCCCAGTGCGTGGTACCCCCGCTGGATTTGCACATCCCTGCCTCCCACCCCGCTCCCCGTCTCCCTTACCTGGCTATGATCCTCTGGCTGGTGGGCGACTCCACCGTGGTGTAGTAGTGACCGTAGAGGAGCAGGAAGGATGTTAAACCTGCCAGGAGCAAAAGGCAGAGCCGTCTCCAGTGCGGGGACCCCATCCCGGGCACTTCAGCCGCCGGAGCAGCGCGGGCACGCGGGAGCGTGGGAGCCAGCGCTGCCTGCACCAGGCACCCTGCCTGCGAGGCGCCCGGCAAACTCCCGGCCGGTGGGTGCGGACACCGCTCCGGCCTGGCTCCCTCTGCCCTGGGTGCCCAGCTGCACCTTGGAGCAGGCTGGGATATTCCTCCGGAGCGGTGGGAGGGAGGGTGTGAGCCGGAGGGAGGAGGCACCAGGCTGACTGGTTCAGGCTTGCTGAGAAAAAAAGCACTTTTGAGCTGCTTTTTCTCCGAGCTGGGGATTAAACATTTACTCAGACCAGCAGGGAAATGCGCTTTTTTTTTGCCTCCTTTTCATGCCACCCACCTACAGCTCACAAAGCACGGAGGTTCCCCCTTCCTGTAACTTTCTTGTTTGGCTGAAACATGTGCTTTCACCACCGGCTGCTTCACAACCGGCAGCACACACAGCCCACGCCAACACCCGGCAGCCCCACGGCGCAGCCACCACCGAGCGTGGCTGGAGGCGTCCGCTGTTCAGGATGAGTTTATCAGAAACTCCGGGCTCCTGCGTAACGCCGGGCCCCGGCCCTGGGGTGCCGGATGGCAGCACCGCGCCGCGCACCCGCACCGCGCCGCGGGCAGGCAAACCCGCGGCCACGGGAGACAACCTGGTGCAAAAGGGGAGAGGGGGGCAGCGGTGGGGTGCTGCCGCCGCGCCCCCGCCCGCTTTCTGGCTGAAGCCATCGCTTCCCCGCAACGTGGTTCTGCAGCAAACAAAACCGTTCAGGGCTTTGTGCCGAGTTCGACAAATAAGTTTGGGCTGGGGGAAAGGAAAAACGGGTTTGGGGGAATCCGAATGAAGCATTTTGCCATTTTCAGAGGGAAGCGCTTCAGTTTCTTTTTTGAAAGAGTATTTCGATATTACTTTAGTTAAACTCATCTAAACAAAGAAAACAGCCCTGCGAACTGAGGGATATGCATACCAAAATGTTTGTTACAGCGGGGGAAGGGACTCGGCAAGGAAAACAAGGTTTTCAGCTGATCCGCAGTGCTTTTGTGGGGTCGGATTTGTAGGAAGCCACCAGACTCGGGGAGCAGCAGCACGGCAAGCCCTGCTCCACCCGAGCCCTCGCCCCGGCTCCCGCGGCTCCCCGGGCACCCACCGCACCTCGCCCCAGGCTGTCACCCACCTCAGCTGCTCCCCAAACACCCGCTGTCGTTATTCAGACCCAGAAACGCGGGGCCAAAGCCCATCCCTGCTCCCGAGTCCCACCCGCATGCCCCGGGCCGGTGCATCCACGGCTGCGTTTTCCCCAACGCTTCTTAGCCCCCCAGATCCAACCCCCCCATTCCTGCCTCCCAGCCGCGTTTCCAGTGTTGCCACTCATTCAAAGGAAGATAAATGCAAAAATCGTTTCAGGAGACACTGCTTCGGTCTCCATTTGCTTGCATTACTGTGAGTCTCCCAGTTGCCAGCCCTGGTCCCCTGGGAATTTTGGCTGCGCGGGGATGGCACCGCGCCGGCAGCCACGAAGTGCCCAGGCTGCATCGGTGGCGATGTCCTGGAGCGAACACGGGAGCAGGTCTGCGACCCAAGGCTGGCAGTGGCAGCAGCGCTGGCCTTGTCCCACTGGCAGAGCGGACATTGGACCTGGGTCACCACGAGGGGATGGTGGCCGGGCTGATTTTCAAGAAAACTTAGAGGGGAGAAGCGCGGCTGCTGCGCGGGGGCCGGGGAGCCGCGGCGGGCAGGCTGGGCTGGGCACGGGGCGTCTCGGGGAAGGAGGGAGCAGGCAAGAAGCAGGAAGGACAGGACAGACCATCCCCGCTCGGACACGCAGGGATGAAATCAGGTCTGACGCTCAGCTGGAGCTAACACTACGAAAGGGCGCGCAGGAAGGGGGAGTTAACGTGTTGGCCAGTAGCAAAGGGCAGCTCAGAGAAACGCGGGTGTGCCGAGGGAAGAATTTGATGCTTTTGGCTCCGTCAGCAAAGCCTGCTCCCAGCCCCCAGGGGTACCGGCGTCGCCTAGAAGACTCAGGGCTGGCAGAGGGGGGACCAGAGTCTGGGGTCCTGCTCAGAGGCGCCCCAGCCTGGAGCCTGTCCCCCCTGTGCGACTCGGGGATTGCCCTCATTCCCTCTGACCCCGTGGATTCGCTCCCTGCGACCCAGCGCCTCGGCTCACGTGCTCTTGACTCTGGCCCTTCGGTAGCCATGGCTAATTATTACCAACTGTCTTAGTAAGTCACAAAGGACATGGCTTGGCCCTGGAGGTGGCTGACCGATGGTCCGGATCGAGCAGCCTAGGGAAAGTCAGAAATTTGCCATTCAGAAACATTTATGGCCCAATTATGCAAACGCTGGTGGAGCGGCGGCTTCGGTGCATTTGCCCAGAAGGGCGGAGGCGCCGGTTGGTTCCCTCACATCGCTCTCATCTCTCCGTTCCCATGATATGTGGTTTTCTACTCTTGGGTTTTTTTCAACGGGGTGAAAATGAGATGCACAGTTCTTCATCTGCTCCACTTGTTTTGTGCTACAATGCATTTTGGCCCATGCCCCAAAATTAAGCGGTGCTTAATTTGGAAGTTAAATAAGTGTGAAAACCTTTTAGGATGATAGTTGCCAAATAAAGATTAGGAAAAGAACACAAAAGAAATTACAATGAGAAACAGCAAGTATCATTTTTAGCCTGGGCTTTTTATTCCAGTGATTACTTCTTGGAAACAAAACCCAAGCCATGCACATGGCTGGAGAGAGCGAGAGGAAAATAAGCGCGTTTTGCACCAGCTGGCTGTTGGCCACGGGTTGGTGGAGGAAAGTCTTGTGGTCTTTGCCACGATGAACTGTCCAGCTGGGAGAAAGAGATCTCCAAAAATTTCCTGGGGGATTTCTGTATCCCAATTTGTTCAGCACAGGTCAGAGGTGCACTTAAGGAAGTGCCAAAAATCTGCTCATAGAAAATGTCCCTGAAATTCAGAGTCTGGACCTAGGAACGCGTTGCTGTGTCAGCCCCGCCGGAGAACATGGGGCCATATGGCTGCCTGCGGAGGCAAGGCCATCGCATAACAAAAAATCCGTCAGCAGATGCCTTGGGAGGCTGACGCACAGCCCCTTCGCGACGGGGCGGGGAGAGCAGCGAGAGCACGCCTCGGCCAAACCTCCGCTCGCCAGGTCCCCCGCAGAAACGGGGCCAGGCAAAGCGCCTGCCCGCGCTAACGCTGCCGGCGCAGCGCTGGGGGTGCTCCCTGACAGCCTCTGCTCAGATTTTTAGGTGTTGCTGCAACCAAAGTCAGGAGGCGAGTGGGGAAGCGGCCGCACGGAGGATGCTCGGACACGGGGACCCCGGCACGCCCGTGGCGGCAGTGCGGTGGCAGCGCTCAGCTGCGGGGCTGGAGATGCTCAGGGCTGCGCTCAGCATCACCCCATGGCAACCGCGGCTCTGAGCGCTGGGCTCTGCCTTTCCGCCTTGCGCACAATCCCACGCCGCGGGTAGGGAAAGGGGCTCGGGGATGCAGCTGTGCGGTGAAACCGAGCTGATGTGCCCCGTCTTTGTCGCAAATCTGGCAGGATGCAGCCCGTCGGGCAAACACAGCCTTTAGTCCCCTCCTGCTCCCCGCAAAAGCGGGAAGGTTGCAGGGAGAAGCCAGGGGCTGGGGCGGCAGGTCCGGACCTCAGACGCAGCGGCAGCGCGTGGCTTACGCTGGCTCGCTCCCCTCGGCCCTGCGGGGGCCCAGCCTGGCTCTTATCGCAGAGACGCCTGCGCACAGCAGAGGCGTTAGTCAGCCCAGGGCCACTGACCCCGGGCCAAGATAACACAGTCTGAAGGCCATCCTCCCTCCGCCGGGCATGAGGCAACCTGTGAAAACACCTTTGAGGAATTAGGGCGACAACACAAACCGCTGCCTTCCCCTTTCTTGCCAGCTCTGGACCAGGCAGAGCGGATATGGACTGATCCTGCCCGGTTCTCAGCAGCATAAACAGTCCCCGAGGTCTGCTGAAACACGGGACCCTCGCAGCCACGCGGCCCCGAAGCACACGGCTGGGGAGAGGGGACACCGCCACTGAGCGTGGGTGGGCGCCAGCCCCCTGTCCGCCCGCCCGGCGCTGCGTGGCTGCCGTGGGAGGGATGGAGGGAGCCCTGGGATGTCCCCAGCACTCAGCCAGTGTCCTTCTAGATTTACCGCCCTGAGGGCTGACTCAGGCCAAGCTGGGAAAGCCCAGCAGCACCCAGGGTCCTGCTGCTCAGCCTGGCAGAGGAGCCCGCTCTACCAGAGCCCCTTGGCGTGGGAAGCAGGGGCTGCTGCACCCCTGGGAGCTGTTTGCCTGCAGGGCCCTGCCCCAGCACCTGGAGAGGAGGGCTGGCTGCAGGGGAGGTGCTGGGAGCTCTTGTGCTTTTTGCACAACAAAGCCATGGGCTGTTCCTTTATCTTGTTCTCCCTCCTCCCCTATTATCAATAGTTTTTCTGGTCCAACTGGATTTCCCTGCTGCCACATCCCCAACAAAGGGAGAAAGTCCACGCCGCAGAGGTGAGGGTGAACCCCCCACCCCTGCGCACCAACGGCCTGCCCCAAACCTCTCTGCAATTAGGGAACATAACAAGCACCTGGTAAATCACCAGCAAAGGGGGTTTTGTGCTGACCTGGAGCCGGCCCGTGCCTCTGTTGCACTCCCGCAGCGCCCCGTCAGCCACGGCTGCTGGAGAGCACGGCACCCGGAGGGAGCACCCGCTCCGTGCTGGGGACCTGGGCGCTGGCGTCCAGCTCCGGCTGCTCTGTGCCTGGTTTCTTGCCTGGGAAGGAGAGAGACAGGAGTGTCAGTCTGGGTGTGCCACCATGGCACGAGGCTGCCTTGGAGCCGTGTGTGGCACACGCAGTGGCTCTCTCCCCTGGCTGGGGGCCAGCACCAGCAGGCTCCCCGAGCCCCAGGACAGGGTGCAGAGCCCACCTCGCCCCCACTCCTGGTCAGCCCTACCCTGCTCTCCGGAGCCTGAAAGGCAGGGTTGGGCTGTCCAGGAGCGGGGACAGAGACGGGCTCTGCACTGCCCACTTGTCTCCGAGGCGTCTCCCCGGCCCCCGGACCAGCAAGTCCCCGTCCGCTTCTCCTGCTTTGGCCCCAGCCCCAGCCGAGGGGCTACGTGCCTGCAACCATGCAGCAGGACGCGGTCCCTGCTTCTAGGCAGGCGAGCAGTCACACCGCAAAAAGGTAAGAGATGGAAACCAAACAAAAGATTCGAAGCCCTGCCAGGAAGGTGACGCTGTGAGAGCTCCTGGGTGACGAGTGGATCAGTCTCCCGCGGCCCAGCAGGGAATATCTAGAGGCTGTTGACTTCTGGGGAATCCAGGGAGGAGTTGGGCACGGCTGTACTAACGGCTCATGGTACTCACCGACAGCTTCACAAAAAAGCAGGGCTGACGCTACAGCAGCTTCCAGACACGCTAAAGCACAGTTGTGTATTCCTTCCCCAAATCAGACATCTCTGTTTAAATCCAGCAGACCCTGGAGCTCCTGGCCGGCAGTAGGGAAAGACGTTGCTGGTCGCTGGCACTGGGTATCGCGTCCGCACACGAGGAGGAATTGCTGCGTCTGAGGCGTCTCTCAGGATGCCAGACCCGATCCTGCCGTCAGTCCCTCTGCTGCTGGCTTCAGCGCCGTACCACGTTGCACAAGCCGTGGCTGCACCTTTGCACGTGCTTTGCAGCTGCAAGAGTGGCACTCACAGGTACCAAACCTCTTCTATGCATGTCCCTACATACCCCAAGGAGCTCCCGGGCCATAAACCCCACGGGCAGGCGGGCGTTACAAAGCGAAGGACACTGGGGGACGATAGCCTGACGCAGCGTGGGCAGCTGCAGGGCTGTGCTGGCACGGACACGGCCTGTGCCCAACCTGGATGTGCCAGACACGGCACCATGCTGACAGGTCCCTGGACAGGAGCTGCCACCTGGCGGCACTGGGACAATCCTGCTGGCCTGCCGGCCGCGAGGACCTGGATGGGGACATTTGGGGTGGCACCATGGCACCGATGGTTCGGCTACGCTGGGGAGGCTGGCGCGGCTCCGGCACAGCCCCGCATTGCCGCTTTCACCCTGGGACACACACCCAGGTGGGGAACTCGCCCAAGCCCTGAACCCTGGCTCTTGCCAAGGCTGCTCCGGCTGTAGCTGCCCTCCACAGGTTTTGCTACACCAGTTTGTGGCAGGCTAGAAGCTGGCTGGCAAATGCCACCTCCAAACCCCCTCCGCTTCCCATGGCCGCTCCGGACCTGATGCCTCGAGGTGAGGTGGCTCTGGCGAGACGCAGCTGGACTTGTGCTCCACGCGACGTGTCCCCGCGGTGGGATGGGACACCTCGGTGCGGGGGGCCAGAAGCAAAGTGAGGAGGCAAAGGGGGCTGTCAGGTCAGAGCTGCTTTTCTGGGGCCAGAGAGGATGTGGCTGAGAGCTTGCTGGGAATCTCCAGACCACAGCAAAGGGCCTTCTCCAGCCAAGATTATCCCTGGTAACACCAAACTATGGCAGCTGTGCCGAGAGGAGAGCCGGGAGGGAACAGGCTCTGCTGGTGGAGAAAGCCTCCCGGGAAGTTTCCTTCCCTTGACTCCGGGAAGCCTCAGCTGCAGAGAGGAGCTGGGCACCAGGGGAAAGCACAGGCTGGGGCCACCAGCCATCCCCAAAGCCTCCTCGCCCACCGCGTCCCCTCGCTCAGCAGGACTCGGCCCCATCCTGCTTCCCAGAGGAGAGGGAAACAAAAGAGGAGGAGGGGGAAGGGAAGGGTCTAAGAGAAACTTCTTCCAACTTCTCAGGAGGAGAAAAGCCCTATTCAGGCAGGAAGAATACCCGTGCGGAGCTGGTCACTAAGCAACCCGCAGCAATTCGGCAGGGCCCGACACACAGGCAAGGAGCAAAGCTGCCTCCCTGCCCGCCAAGAGCCCAGCCAGGCGAGCGCTGGGCCGGGAGAGCCTGCAGGGCACGGGGACAGGGGACACCAGCCGTGCACGGCCACCGCGAGGGGCTGAGACACCAGCGGGGTCCAGAGCTCCTGGGTGCTGTGGGAGTTTGTCCTCGGTCGGCTCTGGAGAGTGACCGGCCTCCATCGGGCTCCCCCTTCACGGGGAGGCCGTTTGCTGCCCAGGGAGGATTTCTGGTCTGCTCCAAAGCCCGTGGCTCCCCGAGGGTCTGGTGTTCACGCGGGGCTACATACACCATTCCCAACAGAGGCACAGCGCATTTCGGGTAACTCCCTGCTCCCACAGATGCTGCGGGACTTGTGTGGACAGAGCAGCCAACGCAGGCTACACCCTTTCCCAGACAATTCTTCATTTAGATTATCAACGTGGGGAGTTGCCCTTTGCAAACAAGCTTACTGAGACATGAGAAACTGCCTGGCCGCTCTGCAGCACAAGGGAAAAAGGGACAAAGGAAATCAGGCCTGACAAACCCCGCTGACAATCTGCGCTGAAATGCCTCCCTCGGAGCCTGGGGGTCCCTGGAGACGCTGCTGCTCCCAGCACAAATGCTGCACAAAAGGAAAACCACTCGCAGCCAGAGCAGGTCCACTGGGACCAGTCAGTGTGCAGCTGGGCCCCAATCCAGAGCCTGATGAGCCCGGGGAGATGCACTGGACCTGCCTGGACACTGGAAGTGCCTTTTTGTCTGCATGGTGTGATGGGGGAAACACCCAGCCCTTCGTGCATTTGTCTCCAGCACCTGATATACCTGGAGAGCAGTTGCTGGGACAAGGACAACCTCGCCAGGTGCTCCCCCACTTCCTCAGGAAGGGGTTCGGCCAGCTCTGATCCCCGCCCTGCAATAGCAAGGCGAGAAGTGGGGGATGCTCAGGTATGCCCACACAAGGTGCAGAGCACCTGCAGATGGAGGTATTCTCATTAACACTCAGTCCTGCCCTTTCCTGGCTTCATCATCTGCTATCTCAGCCTTTAAGCAACTGCTTTGGACACACACTAAACAACCACAACCCGCAGGGCTGCAATGAAAAATCAGCTTGGCCAAAGTAATGCCATTTATTTTGTTTGCAAAACCCCTTTCAGAAGGCCAACACGCTGCAGGCTTGCTGGCTGCCACCAGGCTCCTCTCGGTGCGATGGGGGACAGGCCCTCCAGCCAGCAGCAAGGATGGACAGCATCCATCCCTGGACCTGGAGAGGTCCTACCTCCCCTGGCGAGAGGGCAAACACAGCGCTCCCGGCACAGCTGGGAGCCGAGCGTGCCAAAGCCCAGCTAAGCAAGGACTTGGCACACCAGGACCACGACACAACATTCACATGTCCTGCAGCCAGGGAAGCCCCAGAGCAACAGGCACCAAGTCTGGCATGCCTGCTGCACCATGGAGAGCATTTACCTGCCCTTGAGCTGATGGTGGTGCTCCTTCGGAGGTGTCATGATGGGGCCACGCTGGGAAGCAGAAGTGAGACTCATCCTCTCTCAAATTAGACACCTGGGAGTGTCCTGTCCATCCTTTTTATCTGCAGGGAGCAGAGTGAGAACAGCACCTCCAGGAATTAAGTCAACCTGAGACAGGATCCATGTGTCCACCTCCATCCACTGGCTGCTGAGGGAGCTTGCTTAGACAATACACCCAACTCCAAGATGGGCACCACTAATGGAGAGGATCCACCCAGAGAAAAAGTAGCCCCAGTCTGAGGAGCATCTCCTTGCAAAGAGAGAAAACCTGGATGAAGATGCAGGACACTGGACCATATGCTACCCAGATCCATCCTGGATTCTTCTCTGCCAATACCAGTGCCTACAACCAGCAGCAGCAGTCTTGCAGCATAGCCAGATGGGACTTCTTTGTTGGCGTGCAGCATTTTCTTGTTGGTGTTCTCCTGGTCTGTAGCATTTGCACATTCGTAGAAACATTGTGAGAGAATAGAGGTGCTGAAGGAGGGAAATGTCTCTGTGGGGATGAAATGTGCCTGGAAGTCCAGAGCTAACCTGGGCTCCGGTGGTCCTCTTCCGTTCCCAGTGAGGTGTTGGTGAGATTTCCCAGGCAGTGGCCCTTGCCACACAATCAGGATCGCTGATAAAGCTTCATGATATTCTCATCGTGAAGCTTTTTCCACACCTCCTTCTCCAGGTTGAAGTCGTGGTTAGTGTAGAAAATCAGACGTTTCCAGTCCTTGTCATAGTAGTGATCCGAGTACTTCTGGTGACCCTCCGTGATGTAGCCATAGGCACTCACCTGGGAGAGACGGGGGGCTCACTGGGGAGAGGTACCAAGGATGGAGGGAGCCAAGTGAAATACAGGGGACAGTTCCCAAACGGGGAGGAGGGAGCACAGGACAGGAATGCCAGGCAGGGCCCCTCCAGGTGACCCCTGCATGGGGGTCCAGAAGGACCAGACTATGAACACGGGCTCCAGAGAGCCTGCTGTCCTCTCGCTGCCTCCCTGGGAGGCAGGCTGGCTCTCAGGCCACAGCAGCTTCACAACCTCTATGTGAACTATTTTGGGGCTGTTTCTCTCGTCTTCAGTCCGCTCCTCCAGAGCTGACAAGAAGCCATGCGCCCTCAAGGCGGATGGTAGGCAGGGTTGGAGCCACCCCTGCTCTGCCCTGTTATCCTATCCCCCTTCCAGACAGTGCTGTCTGCAAGAATCATCGTGCCCTTACCCGGTCACAGAGATGCAGGGCAGTCAGCAGCAGGAAGGCCCCCGTTGTGGGTCTGTACAGCCGCCAGTAGGGCTTTTCCAGACTTTTAGATTTTAAAAACCTGCAGCAGAACAGAAGAAAGCACAGAGCAGTTGCTGGGTGTGGTGGTTCAAGCTGGGCACACCTTGTCCCCCTGCGGCCTGTGTGGCATCTTCCCTCCTCGCAGCAGTTCGTGGCCATACGGGACATGTCAGACAAGCCCTGAGTACGCCCACGTGTGGGTACCACTCTGCGCTCAGCAAAGCGCAAGGCCGGCCCAGAATGCTCCATCGCCTGCACCGCGACCTAAGCCCAGCTCTGCCCCAGCTTTATGGAAGTGGTAGGTCTTGAGGCTGTGGAGATAAAGAGGAGGTGGATTAAAGGACCTAGTATGTTAAAGCCCACTCTGAAATCTGTCTTTTGCCTTGCAGTGCAGAAGTGGCTTTGAAGCTCCCTGGTGTATCCTGCTCCCCAGCCACATTTAGGAGTGAAACGAGACATAGGAAAGATGCAGGGGAGGGTCACAGAACCCGCTAGGAGCTGCAGTGTTTTGTGCCAGCAGCTGATAGGAAGGTAGCAGTCCACACCAGGAAAAAATAGCATTCGAGCCCTCTTGGCCTTGGAAAGGACGCGAGCCAGAGGGGAGACGGCAGAACGAGCAGGGAGGTGCAAGCCATCTGGCACTGCATTTGCCTTCTCTCAGAGAAGGCACAACTCCGCTCTCAAGGAGACTGAAGGGTAAACGCAGCCAAAGCAGGGCACAACAGGAGCTTTTCTTCCTACATCTCTCGGGCACGTGTGGCCCACGACTGGCAGATCTTACAGTGACAGTGTCCAGCAGGCTGGTGAAAAGGATTAGAGATGCAAAGAAGAGCAGCCAGGCCAGGCAAACGGGATACTGAAGAAGTGCCTACTTTTGTGTTTGAGAGCACAAACAACCTCCCGAGTCAAGAAGGGATCTCGGGAGAGAAGGGCTGTTACAGAGCCTTCCTCCAAGGTGCTAAGCAATGGGGAACATGAAAGGTTGGTCCTGAACTAGATCAACTATCCTGGCACTTTAGCAACACTCTTTCCACATCTAAAGTTGCCACTTGCCCAGGACCTCTTTCGGATGCAGAAAGCCAAACTGTCCCACGGCTGTTGCCTCTCCAGCTCACAGATTCTGGACGTCTACCCACCACTAACATCCCACTGCAGCACCACAGAGAATTTTAACTGGCTGCACACTGATGAAGCTTACCCCCAATCTGCTGGTGCGGACCCCCAATCTGCTGGTGCAGCTAAACTGCAGTTACAAGGGGGTGAGCTGGGAGGAGAGAGCCCAGAGACAGACAGAGATGGTGCTGGCCAGAAAAAAATAAGCCCGTTACAGCACATAGCCCCCAGCTCACCTGTTTTTCATGTATCTGAGGAAATCAGGGTGAATCACCAGGTATTTGTCCATCGTGAAATCTTTATCGAATCTCTCCCGGGGCCTCTGCCTAAGGACAGGAATGGGGAGGCTCAGGACAAGCTCCTATATTTCATCACAGCTGGAAAGCACCAGCCCCGATGCGCTTGGTGATAAGAGAAGAACCACAAATACTGTCAAGTTATTCTGCGACATTTCCCAGATTGTGACAAAGCCTCCATAACCTGCGTGCATTGCGAAGGAAGAGATCAGGGAGGAGAGGCAACAACAGGAGACAGGAATATCAAAAACACGTGTGTGTACAGACAAGAATTGGTGAAATCAGGCCTTCATCCGTGAGTTGGCCACCACGTACAGACTCCAGACCAGCCAACAGCACGTGTCCATCCCAGAGGACCACAAAGCTTCCTCCAGGCTCTGGCCACCCGTCACTGAAATCAGCTCCTTCTGGGAGGGAGGTGTGGTGGATACCGCAGTGCTCAGAGCCGTGGAGGAAATAAGATGTTTCTCCAAACAAATCTGCCAGGGGAGGGAGGCTTTAACCTGGCTTTGCCCTGGCCTGCACCTCCGCGGGGCTGAGCACTGTGGAGAGGAAAAGGGCACAACAGAGCTCCGGACCGAAGGGTGTAGCGGGGGGGCAGTTTGTTTTACCCGTAGCTGTTCAAGAATCCTTTCCTGATGTCCCTGTTGAGCAGAAGAGCCTTCAGCCACTCGTAGTCTCTGGCTCCCTCCAGGAAGTGAAGGTATCTGACGTGCTAAGAAAACAAGCGAGGATTAATGAATAGCACAAGAGAATCCTTTAAAAACGAAAAACAAGCAAGCACCTAAGCTCACTGAGTTTCTCAGACACACATCTTCGGTGTGCGGCTTTTAACTATCCCACAGAAGCAGAACGGAGATAACATCTGACGTGCAGCTACTTCCACACGCCAAAAGGCTGGGGTAGGACTGACGCAGCTTGCCGCTGCAAATGCTCCCTCCGAGCCAAGCCAATGCAGGTTCCCTCGCTAAGGTAGTGCTAAAGCGTTAGCTCAGCCCTTGCTCCTCATGCACGGCAAGATCGGAACCGAAGGCCGCAGACTCACAGCATCCCATCAAAGCTGTGCAGCATGGACCTGACTTACTCTCCCCCGTGGGATGTGGCTGAAGCCTCTGTGTCCCAAGATCTGGAGAGAGGACACCAGGGAGTAGGCTGTGAATCCATAAAAGGAGGTTTTTGTTCCCACATCTTTTTCGTAACCTTTGATAACAGCCCCGCTCACCCTGGCCAAGGAAAGCAAACAGAGGAGCAGAGTTAGCAGGTGACCACTGAAAACCCTCGCGTCCATGTTTATAAACAGGAAAAGATAGCGCTAGTCTGGAGGAAGGGAGGATTAGGTCCACTTTGAGCTACACCTCTTGATCTGCAGGAGAGCCCCTGCTTTGGAGACGGCTCTTCATGGCTCATCTGGGAACCCAGGCGCTACCTGTGTGTTTAGGAACTTTCCAGTTCCGTTTTGGTTTTTCATCTCCTCCTGCCATCAGTCATTTTGGCACTTGGGAGTCAGTGCGATACTAGAAGAGGTGAAGTTATCCAGCCGTAATTATCTAGTTATATGTTACATGTAGTTATCTAGCCGGAATAAGCTAGCTGTGTATCTTCTAAGAAGAAAGCCTGCCTTACCGGAAGACGTAGTCATGGGAGTCAATCTCCTGGCCCATCCCAGAGTTATTCAATATTCCTCCATTCCCCACGACAGCACAGCTGATGCATTTCGGCATGCTGCTGTTGCTGTTGGCCAGGAGCAGCTGCTGGTGGGGATTCGGGGGCAGCAGGGACATGACCTCCGCCACCACTGTGAAGCAAACACGGGGGAGAGTTAGCAGCAAGAGCCTTCGGGATGGACACAGTGAAACCACCAGTTCCCACCACGAGATCCACCTGACGCCTTTGACAGGGAGATACTGCAAATCTCCAGCTACTTGGCACAAGGCTCTCACTGGGAGTTTGATGGTCCCATCCTGACATGCCCCGAGGGACTCACGTGAATAATTCAGCTCCATGAAGCCAAACGGAGGTGCAAAATGCTCCAGGCGGTCCCACTCACTGTCATTGAAGTATCTCTTGTCTGTGAAGAGCATGATGTTGGGCAGGAAAAGATCTCGCAGCCAGTCAGACTTGGCAGCTTTGGCCCTCACTGATTCAGAGCAGGTCTTGAAAAACAAAAAGAAAACAATAAGGACTGATTAGCAGGGAGCTGATAAACCTGACTGAGTGCCAGTGCTCGTGTGCCTGTGTGTGAGTATCGGAAAGAAGCACAGGAACTCCAGCGGTACATCATCTGTTCCCCTCAGTGTCCCCATCACGGTGAAAATGAGGCATAATTTCAGCACTACATCAGTAACTCGCCGGTGGAAAGTCACCTACAAGGAAGCCGGAGCGACTCCAGGTCTCCGAGACGTTCCTCTTCAGAGCAACAGGCCTGCAATGCTCATGTGTTTTACTGGCTTTAGGCCTCATTACCTGATCAAATTGATATCTTTAATAGGGCTAAACTAAACATGCCAAACAAGGCTACAAATCCCTGTTGGCAACGCACCTCACGAGGTCCTGGCCTCAGAGTGCCCATGAGCAAACACAGCGAGGAGCACGTGAGATCAGATCACCATTATTGCTCCCTTTAAAGGTAAGAAAAAGCATGCAAACAACTTGTTCAATGTCATAAATGAGTAATAGAGGAGCGTGCGGCTGGGAAGGGAATCCAAGCCAGCTTATCCTCTCTAACAAGAGGGGTCTCATTGCAGCTGGCAAGAGTTAGGCTGTGTGTGCAGATGGAGAGCAAACAACTCCGCTGCGCTGGATTTTGCCGCTGAGTCAATTTGGGCTCTGCTTTCTTAGACACCTTCCCCAAATACCTACTGCGATACCTACTGAAAGACAAAACAGGAGACCAAGCAGACCCGCGTGCCCAGCTCAAATCCCCAGCAATGACCAGACTGCACTGCCAAAGCCTTGCTGTGGGCTCCACAGCTGAGCCGGGCTCTCTGCTGCGGGTGAGGATGACAATCTGGTCACAGCCGGAGGAGACAGCCCTCATTCTGCCTGTCACAACAGGAGTGCAACAAGACCACCACTGCGGAGGGTTTCACGTTGGCATCATTTCACTTGCAGCACATTCCACGTCCAGAGACAGGGACGCTCCCTTGCTGCTCAAGCTGTACTTTGTACAGCCCAAGGCTTGGTATTTCTTGTGCCTCCACAGCTAGACTGGATCAACACCAGAGGAACTAGGGAAAAGTCTGATCTTGTAGGAAATGAAGGAGGTGGGAGTGCTTCTAGTCACTCCCCTCTCTGCAGAATTAGAGATCAGGTTTGGGAGCGAGACCCAACATGTGATGTCTGGATCCACATCTTCACTGAAGACCCTTCTGCGTGCATTTTCTCCTCTTTTCCGTACTGAGGAAGGGTTTTCCCCACTGTCTCAGCTGCTCTGCACACCCAGATGCTCTGCAGCCTGACAGTGGAGGACGTTCCCAGCTTCCTGCTGCGAACTGCTGTCTCACATTTCTCTGCCAGCTCCTGCTCTGCACTTCTGAGATGGCTGCACGTGGTCTGCAGCTCATCAGATGAGAAGACGGGAGCATCTGGCAGTCAACGAGCAGGATCCTGGTGACCTAACCCCACTGGGTCTACAGGCGGTAATGCTGGACAGGAGGGGGAGGTACTGTCTCACGCGACACACGTAGTCTTAGCCATGTATTTGGCCCACTCCCATTTGTATTCTGGGTGGCTCGAGACCATGGGGCCCAGGAAGAAGGATGCACATCCTGCACCACAGACTGGATCATGTGCCAGGCCCTTCTGCTGTGACTCACTGAGGCTGGGCCAGTGCAGGAGCTCAAGCGTTTAACAGCCAAGGTCCACATTTAATAGTCACAGATCTTGGGATAACAGAGGTATCTCTGGGGCCAGCTGCTCCTCTCAAGCAGCTCAATGCCACACCGAAGAGCACATCCCGTCAGCAAAAGAATGGCTCGCACTGCCAAAAGGGGCAATGGGGAACAACATCAAAATACCACAAGGGAGAGAACTCAAAAATAAAACATCAAAACAATAAAACTCATCCTAGGATTTTCTGTCATCCCAGTTCATCTACCTGTGCTCTCTGCATGTCTCCCAGGGCATCCTGGGCACCCTGGGCTTGGGGAATGGGATTAAATTTTTCAAGAGTAGCCCCTGCTCCACCAGGAGAGGTCTGAGCAGAGCGACATGGTGCCTGCAGCCCTGCCAGTGCCCTGGAGCAACATCTACATTCCCTCTAATGCCACCAAAATGACACATGGCAATGGTGGAAGACTGCGGCACTGAGACTTCAAATAGGCAAATGGCTCATCTAAGACCACCGAGCTAGAATAGGCGCTCCCATCCTCTGCTCACCTGCCTACACCCTCCCTCCTCCCTGAGCACATGAGCCTTGTGTAAAGGCCACTTACACCCAGGTGTAAGGACCCTCCTCACTCTAGAGAGGGTTACCTGCCTGTCCCAGCCTTCCAGCCACAGGGGGCCAGGGAAAACTGCTCTGGGTAAGCTTTACAAAAAGCTACCAGCACAAGATGGGGGACAGAGACAGTATTGTGCACCACAACCTGCCCCATCTGCTTCTGAGAACTTTGCTGTAGTTTATGGTTTTCCTAAAGGCCCTGTTCCTGGACCCAAGTAACTACAAGACGCTCAAATTTCACTTTAAATTAGTTCCAAACCCTTATAGCTACAAAGGAAAGGTCAAAAATATGGTCAGAACAAGAGTTCAGTGCAAAACAGAAAAGAAAAAGACAGGCTTTCAATTCCATGGCTTTTAAGACAACCTGATGGTGGCCACCAGACTTACGGCTTTGGAAGATCACACCAGTAATATGACCTACACAGGCAGAGGCGATCACGAGAACTAACCTACAGAACAACACTCCCAACAAACAGGATCTGTAAGAAAACTTTGATGCTGTAGCTGTGCAAGTGCTACTGCCCTGACAGGTACAACTGTATCGTTTGAGATTCTCATCTTCACCTCTACCAAAATACTTTCCCTGTGCTGACCAGGCCTATCATTGTTCCTATTTAACAAAGAGGAACAAAGCAAGACTTGTTGAATGCCAGATTTGTTATGAATTATTTGCTCTGCTGTGATGATGGTTCAATGCATAGTAAGAAAACCCTACATAGCAACCCACCACGCTGGGACCATCCGAGTCGCGGAGCTCTGAACGGGTAAAGAATCTGCTTGCTCTACAGCTGTCTGCATACAGGGTGGAAAAGGTGAATTGGTGACACCTGGGAAAGACTCTCCTCTTGTTGATAATAAACCACAAGAACAGTAAACTTAGGTAATTTTTAACCATCATTTCTCCAATGGGGCTTATATACACATAGTGGAATTGTTATCAATATTGACAGAAAACCTGAAAAATGGGAATGGTCCCCACCCTACTGTCTCCAAAGCAGACGGGCACATGCTTATCAATCCTCATCTAACCCTTTTTCTTTCACCTTACTTTGACTTTAATACAAGCAACTAACAAAGCCTCTGTTCCTGTGCATTGAGACTCTCCTCACCATCACAAGCATCATTGCTGCCAAAGCGTTTGACTTGCTTTGGCACCCACGTGCTTGGGTGAACAGGCACACGGAGGCATTCCTACTCCTGTTCCCTCACCGTGACCCTGCTTGTTTTCTTTAGCTGGGCTGCATAAAACAAAGACCAAGGTAAATCTGGGGATTGTAAACCTGAGCCTACACAGGAATGCAGATGTTCAGTTTCTCAAGAGATTGGGTGAGAACTGGGACGCCTGTATGAAAACTGCCATTTAGTGCCAGACACCTAATGCCTGCCGGTAGGCATCACAAAACTAGGTGTGACCCAACTTAGCTTAGGGTGCCACGTCACAGGGAACATATACGCTGCATTGTGCACCTAAGTCCCCTATGCAATACATCAAGGCATCTAAGAGTGGGACCACCTTGTAGCACATCTAGAAGGAGACAGATTTTCCCCAGCTTCTGATGCACCTGAGCTCCAGAAAGGGCTGCTCGAGCTGACTTTCAAAGGAACCCATGGAAATGCGTGCAATTGCAGTAAGGTCCCATACCGGAGCATGGTGGAAGACTGGCCAGGCTGACGGAGTTGTACATATAGGTCTCCCTCTCTGGGTCCCAGCAGCATCTGCATATACCAGTGAGTTGACCTACCAGCTTGGAGATCATCCTCGACTGCAAAGGGCACACATGGCCAGGGGACAGCAGACAAGGAGGTCAACAGGGAGGCATCGTTCCTGGCAAACACACGCAGCCATCACACCTACCGATGGTGGAGATGAGTTGTCCAGCAGGTACTGGTCCTCGAAATCCCACTGTGGCTCAGACTTGAAGTCAGCAGCCCTCAGTTTCTTCTTTTCTGTCACTGCAGCAGCCCGAGGAACAGGTCTTACCGTTGTCACTGATGCAGGAGGCTCTTTTGGTTTTGCTTGGTCTTTGGATATGCTGTTCTTATGAGCTCCCTTCACCCCAGAGGACGGTTTCACTGTTGCCTTCTCCTTGGCTCCCCCCACCCTGGGAAGTGGTTTCACTATTGTCTTTTCCTTGGCTTCTTCCACCCCCGGGGCTGGTCTTGCTGTTGTTTTCTCCTTGTTTCCCTGCACCCTAGGGGCTGTTTTCACTATTGTCTTCTTGATTCCCTCCAACCCAGGGGATGGTTTCACGTTCATGTTCTCCTTGGCTTCCTCCACCCTAGCAACTGGTTTCCTCATTTTCTTCTGCTCCTCCTTTCCTTCCCATCTTGGTGTCCTCTCAACCACATCTTGTTCAAGCCTTGTGATGTTTCTCCCCAAAGCCACCTTTAAAAAGTTCCTTGAATTCCCATTACCAGAATAGTTTAAACGCTGTTGCTCTTGGGTGTCCACTTGTAGCATATCTGGGGCAGGTTGGAAAATGCTCATTTGCCTGAATGCAATCAAAGGAAAAGCAGACACATCACCACACTTTCCACTTAACACCGAACGCCTTCCAGCCCATTTCCAGTGCTCTTGACTCTGAGCCCCTCTCTGTGCTTCAGAGCAAGCACTGCATACGACCGCCACACTCAGAGGACTTGCCTTGGCAACTGCCGCCGAGTTCCTGCGGGATGCTGTGAGAATTCAATTTCAACTTCGCCACCAAAGTATTATTCCACTTCCCACAGCAGCCTGAATAGCGCTCATCTCCCCACCAAGCAAATCCCAGAGGCTACACACTCCTCTGCAGCACCTGGCTCGTCCACACTGGCAGTAACTGGAAGCCAGCGCAGAACAGCTTTGCCCTGCGCTGGGCAGGACCCTGGCAACGTCCCCAGAGCGCTGCAGGACTCCTGGAGATCCTGAGTTCAGGACATGGCACACACCATGAAGGCAGCCATCTGGCTCTCTTTGCCAGCAGAGCCAAGTGCTTCAGCGACAGAGCATGAAGATCTTCCAGAATTCAGTAAGGGAAGTCTAATAAGAAGTGAAACTCACTTTACCATACATCACTTCTTGAGAGTTTGGGGCCACAGGGCACTTCTTCCTCTCCTCCCCCCCTTAGCCAGCTAATGCAACGGCATCACCCAGCACTCGCCAGGTACACGTCTTAAGACAGGCACTTTGAAGCTATTAAAATACACTCTGAAGCTTAAAAATGTAATATCTCTGGATTTTCAGCAATCGCCTCTAATATAGCAGCTGCCCCGTTGCCTGATGCAGAGGCACAGGCAGGTACAAGGATATCGCAGGAGGATACAGCTGCCAGCAGCACAAGAGCCTCCTGCGACAAGACCGGGCTGAAACCCAGCAAAAAAATCAAGGCAGAAGTGGCGGGGTTTTGTCCCAAACATTCATTCTTATCTGCACACGGCTGCAGGGTGGAACAGGAAAAAGGAAGGTGAAAAATTTCTGCAGCTGAGCTTTTATGTACAGCGAAGCTTTTCAGGATAAACCAGCATAGTTGTGGCCATCTGATTTCACACTCACATTCGCCCTTTGCATGATGCATTTGTTTCAGAGAGCTGTGGATTGCTTCCGAGGTGATAAATGGGAAAAAAGCACCTCTGCAGATAGCAGGCTGTACAAACAGTTCAATTGCTGCCAAAGCGTCGGAGTGGTACAGCATTCATTAAAGTGATAGGAAATTATCAACTAAGGAGGCTTTTAAAAACCATTTTGTATCAGATAAATACTTGAACCTTTCCAATGCTATCCCTAAAAAAAAGAGGCTGCGGTAAATGGCCTGTCAGCTCTACCTCCCCTCGTAATCGTTACCCAGGTTCAACCACGTACACAGCAGCTGCTTCCTACCATAGTGCTTCCTGTACGAACTTGTGTTACTGTTTACTGCCTAATAAGAGGGAAGATTTTATATATACGCTCTAAGTAAAAAAGGAATTTGGTAAGGTAGCTCAGACAGATCTTAAAACCCTGGCTGATTTTCTGTTGTATTTTTAAGATGCTGTTTAAAATTCTGAAATTAAAGGGCAGAGAACAGATGAAACAGGACAGTGTGACAAACCACTCCCCAACCCAGACTTTCCCTACTTGCTGTCTCGCAGGGCACAGATTCCACCCCAGCTCTATTACACTTTAATTTCAAATACTGTGCCAAATACACAGAGACCAAAATGTAAGAGCGAGGGCCCTTCCCAGCCAAACCCCGCTCCCGGCAGCCAGACCCTCACGGCCAGGCGCTCGTGCCTACACGGGACCCCGCTCTCCTCACCAGCGTTTTAAATCCAGACAACTGGTCAAAGCAGCTCATCGGATTTCAGGCTCTAGAGTCCAGCTGGCAAACAACTACAGAAGCTCAATGATATTCACTGTCATTTTCCTCTCCATTTACAAAACCCTAGGACAAACAGAGGGTAAAGCCACGAAAATGCTGCTTTGTCTGTGTTACGTTGCATGTAAAGGTACGGAAATAGAACTGACACACAGATCACCACCGACTGCTCATGCCTAGTTGTGTTTTACTTCAGTTGCAAAAATATGGACATTTCCATTATCTGAAACTACGGCAGAATGAAACGGCTTCAGGCAACTGGGCATGGAGGGCCAGGTCTTGTCCCAGCTCCACGGTCAAGGACAACTCACTTCACTTCTGCACACCTTTTCCTTCTCCCCACCTCCCTCGCGTGGATTCTGTCCTCTACAAACCGACAGCTGTCCTCGAGCCGCGGTCCCAAGTCACCGGGGCCGAGCTGAACTCATGCAACCTCCAGAAGAGATGGAGGCGTTCCCAGCCTCGCCCCTCGCCTGCCCCGCCGGCATCGGCCCCGCGAGGTCCCGCCGAACGCTGGCCCCACCGAGGCACGCCAGACCGCTCACCGGGAGAGCTGGGACCACGGGAGGGCTGGTGGGAGGCCGGGCAGCGGCGCTTCCTACGCACGGCACGGGCGCCAACGCGCGAGCGAGCCGTGCGTGTAGCTGTAAGGGCTCGGGTATCTGCCGTGCTCGGGCAAGGAACAGGGCTCCCCGCCAGCCTGCGGGGGACACTTCACTGCCGTCTGCACTGCAATTCTCTCCACACCCATTCTGGTAGGATTTACTTGACCAGTTTTATAAAAAATAATATATATATTGATCATGTCTGCATGACATTGGTCTCCCAGTATGCAGCATATCTGTATTAGGAATCAGATGTTGAACTCGCTATAAATTCAAAGGTATCCCACCAAATTCAATGTCCAGCAATGCAATCTGGACTAGGGCTGAATGAACGGAGCCACCAGGAAAAGCAAATACTATGCAGTGCCAAAGTATGAAAACAGGTAGCATCAGTAAAGCAAAAGCTGCTTTCTTAAACAGCCACACAAGGAAACTCTGGAAACTAGTGATCCAGCAGAAGAAAGTTTTTGACTGGATCTTCCAGCACTGTGCTCTGATTCTACACAGCGTGGTCTGCTAAAGCAAAGTGGTCATCTAACGCCGACCAGAAGTGCAAGTTTCAGGGTAAAAAGGCACAGAGACAGAAAGTGAGCGCAAGCACTCTGTCCAGACAGTGCATATCACACGGAAGCAGGTCTCTTACCTGAAAATCCTTGCCTTTGACAAGTCAAACAAGGAGCTGAAATGAGCAACAAAGATGCAAAAGTTTGTTAGAACAATGAGCCAAATGAGGGCTCTGGGAATTTTAGGAAGCCTTCTCCTGAAAAACCACATGGTGAGATGCCCGGGAGCGAGGGAGGCTCTGCCCGCTGCCCAGAGGCGCTGGCCCGGCGGCGCGCTCCCAGGGCGTGCTGAATGAGTGGGCTGGTCCTCTCGCGGGTTTCCCGCAGGAAGGTGTACACCCTCCCTCCCAGTGCTCCCGGACACTCTGCACACAGGTGCAGTTTCTCAGAGAAGACAGCAGCTTTGCACTGTTCCCGCCTATCACCCTAAGCGTACTGCAACAGACCGGGGAAAGAAACGCCTTTTACTGCAAACAAGGCAAGTTTCCTTATTCTCCTTAATGAGGTCGGTGCGGTGCAAGAAGGAAACCCTTCACCTCTAACCGGTGGAAGCATGACTGGGAACATTTGTGTGAATTATGGAAGCAGCCAGAGTTACGGTCAAAGAAATTAGCTTTCAGACCACCACTTGCGCAAGGGCTCAGGCAGGATTCTAGGCACGACCATAACCCGATCTTTATTTTCTTCTTCATGCAGCACTTGCTTATAGCTCCAATCCAGAAGCAATCCCTGCCCCCAAAAGCTGATGACTAGACACGCATCCATTTTACCTTGTGATTGCTTTGGAACAAGTCAAAGTAAGATTCCTTGCAAATCCACCACAGAACAGAGGAGTTTGTGTTTAGAGGCAGATTAGTGCTTGGGTAAATCATTAGAGGACAGGGCTAAGAATCAGACGGTGCCCTCCCTCTCTAATAAAGCTGACCTGCCTTCTGGGCAACCGGAAAAACTTGAATGCTGCGTTTCGCTTGTCTGAAAGGTGCCAACTCCATCACAATCTAACCCTGCTGCTGCTGACGCACTTGTTACCCAGGCCTGCCCGCAGCTCGGGTTCCCGGCTGGCTCGCGCTGTGCTGCTCCAGCGCCGGGCTGCCGGCACAGCTGGCAGCGATACCCACCCTTCAGCTGCTCGTGGCTCTCACTCAGGCGCCTCCAGCACCAGCTCTAGGACTGCTCTTTCACTTTGGGCTTCTGAACTCCTGCCCGTCGCTTCACAGGGATCGCTGAGTGGCCAGGGAAGGGTAGCCATGCCGCTTCACCGCTGAAAGAGGACATGGATGGATTTGAGCCTGTGGCTGGTTGTAGAATTTAAAAGGACTAGATCACCCTGGTGACCCCCACAGTACAGCACCTTGAAATTCAGTTGTTTTCAAGGGAGCATCTAATAGATCTGAATTTTTATTCCACATAACACCAAAACATATTCCAAAGTTTCTCGTATCTGTGAATCACGCCATCACAGACAGACAGACAACTGCTTTCTACACTGCTGCCCTTAGTGGGACCCTGGTCATTTGGGTTTGTACAGTACAACCAGGCTTTGCTCATCAACAGCGCCAGTTAAAACAAAGCCTCACTAATGCCACGTGCACGGGAGACGCTCCAAGGGCAAGGCAGCTCCTGCTGCAACCCTAGGGGTCTGTGCTACACCTGATTTGAGCCACGAGCACATTCGGACCCGGGATATGTTGCTTCCCATTGACAGGTGGCACCTGACAACCTCTCTCCCCATCCCGAGTTCCACAACACGTATCTCGTCCTCTCCGCTTCGTGAAAATCAGCGGTCCGCCTGGAGATCAGTCTTTGGCAGTCCAGAACACATCTCCCCACCAGCAGAGGGAAAGATGAGCGGAGATGAACACCGCAGCCAGAGAAACACTTACCCGTACCAGAGATGTAGTTTTACAAGCTACAGCAAAGAGCTATTTTATCTCACGGGGAGCTGTTAAATATTAACCCAGACAGGTCAAGGGGAGATGGCCACATTGCTTCTTACGACATAGGCTACTTTTGCACAGCTCTTATCAAAAATTAAGGTCAGATACAAAAAAGCTTTTGTTAACAATACCACAAATCTCAGAAGCTAGTACTCACACTGTTACTGAACACACAGAGAATTGAAGATGTTTGCTCTAAGTTACAGGAAAGCCAGTCAACAGGTTTGACACCTACCTCGTACCCCGCCACGCATCCCAGCGGAAAGCCGCAAGGATTCCCTGGCCCAGGCTCAGCAGCAGCTGCATTTCTTTATTGTCCGTACTGCCCGACAAGTTGCTCTCGCTGGATTTAAGTGCAAGACATCGGTTATCAGAGGACCTAGGAGAGAAAAATGAAAAAATAACACAGCTTTGAAAAGCCCTTGAAGAAACATGAGGGAGGTGGCTAGTCCAGGGTACAACTCTGCCTCCATCTACGGCAAAACATTTCACTATGGCACAAACCGAGCCTAGGATCGAAGGAGATCTGTTGAACAATTACAGGCACCGGGAAAGGGATCAGCCAAGGTACTGCCATGTTCCTGGGCAGCCCTCGTTAGCTCCGGGCAGGTCTGGAGGGGTGGGCTACAGGCCCGGCTGTGCAGCAGGCAAGCAGCAACCCCCTGCCCACGAGACCTCCAACAGGACATTTCTTACAGGAACACCTGCCAGTCCCGAAGCACCGACACGCAGCACACACAGCAATGCCTGCATTTTAGCCTTCCTCTTTCAAGCCCTACGCGCCTTCAAGCATACCGCTTGGCAGAAGCTGCTTGTGTGCAACTACAATTTTTTGGTAATAGGGTCCCAAAGGGAAATTCTGGAGGCAGCAAACATTTTCCTTCAACCTCCTCCATGTAACATTACTGCAAAACCAAGAGCCACAAGGGATAGCAAGATTCCTACAACCAGAAAAAGACAGCTTTCTTTGCTTTTAAGGAACTGTGCTGGCAATTGCAGAGAACGTGTCTGTAGTACTCTGTGTTCAGGAAAGACTGCGCTTGGGGGAATATCCAAATCTCTGGCAAGCACATTAGCCAAAAGCAGGCTTGCTATGCAAAACACACAGCTTTGCACCTTGGTGTAAGAAAAGAAAACCTAAAAAACCTATCAGAGTACCGCCTTTCACTTCCTTGGAGTATTATTTCACCATCCTCCACCCCCACTGCTGAAACCAGCCTGTGGGAGCTCAGCAGCCAGGCTGGTTAGCGCAAACACGAGGTCAGACTGGGAAACGGGGATGCGCTGTAACTCCTCCGGGATGGCCCGCTGAAAACGGAGGCCAAGAGCAGAGCAGCTCCCTTGTAAAGCTCTGCAAGAAGCATGAGATTCCTGGGATACACAGGGCTCCCAGCCCGCAGACAGGGAGGTAACAAGCAAAGACTGCACCTAACGCAGGGGCTGGCAGCCTCTCGAGGGTCACAGGCCAGGCGCCAGCCTCCTTTTCTGAGGTTTTGCACGTTTCTGGCAGTCCTACCGGCAATCCCAGGCGATGCTGCTTCTCTCCTGGTGCAGACTCCGAGCCCAGCACTGCTGCTCCGTGTTCGGTCTGTCCAGCTACCAACATCAATGCCCACACCAGAAGTTCTTCTATTCTTTAGTGCTGTGAAAACAAGACCTTTATTTTTTTTAAACAAACTCCACCTGGGTCCATCAAGTGAAGACGGTTATCTGTTAGCCCTTTTCCATCTCTAACAGTCCATTTAATTCCACATCCACTTAACTACATCCGTAGTTACATCTTGGACAGATAAAAGGCAGATTGCCTTTCCATTTTTTTTTTTATTATAAACAAACTTTATCTCCATTAGATCTTAAGCTGTGTGTGCTGTGGGCGTCAGCTAGAGGCTGAGCTATGCCAACCACTTATCTGCATGCACGTTCTCCAGATGGCTGTGTAGCAACCCTTGCTTACTTGCCTGTGCCCTGCGTGCTTTCCACTTTCCCATGGCTCTGGGCTAGGGAACAGGGCATCACCAGATGTGCTGTAAGGACGAGCTGTTCGACAAACTCATCAAGCTTCACTGCAGGACAAACTTGTCTTTCAGTGACATCCACACCATACCAAAACCAGTACTTGACTGGAAGCCTGTGGAATAAGGACCTGCTAACGAAGGCGGGAACGTTTGGCCCTGCTTACAGTATTACTTGATGATATAAGGACTGAGTGTTATAACTTGGAGAGAAAAAGAATGACATTGCCTGCAGCATGTGACTGCTCCGTGGCCCTGCCTGTGGGCTAGCAAGGGCTAAGCTAGCAAAGGCTGGGCTTGGAAATGGTCGGTTCTTGTTCTCCCTCCCAGCTCAGCAGCCATCTCCAGAAGCACGTGCTTTCAGGCTGGGAATCCAGGGCGGAAAGAAATTACAAGAGCAAACTCTGCACAGCTATTTGTCTTGCTTTCACCAAACAAAACTGATAGCCCAACAACTCCCAAGCCTGCCTTAATTCCACACTCGGTGGCCATTTTCCAGCAAGTCCCTTCTCTTCTGCGTCAAACCTTCTCTCAAAAACACTGGACAGACACCCAGAGACAACAGCAAGCAATGCTGTTGCTGTTCCAACTCCTCTACTGCTGCACTTGCAAGAATACCCAGAGTTTTGTCACAGAGCAAAGCCTCAGCGAACGGTGCCAGGAGGTGGGAACAGCTTAGTGAGCCACCTGGTCCGCGCTCCCCACGGGCTGAAACGCCCCGGGAGGGGAAGAGATGGCGGCCTTCGTGGTGGAACGCCAGCGAGCGCCTGCTCAGCGTCCACACCGCAGAGCCGCAGAGAATGGAAAACTGGTTCGGTTTTTTAGTGCTGTTTTGTCTGCTTGGTATCCAGCCCCACCCAGCTAATGCCCCAGTACAGAAACTGCCTTGAATCTATGTTGTAACAGCAGATGATACGGGTCCAAGCTGGAGTATTTCCCCCTCTCCCACGGGAACGGGAACAGAGGCAGGCTCCTCCAGCCAGCTCCCACGCACCAGGGAAAGTCCTCGCCTGGGGCAATCACTGGGAGATGGGGTATAAACACTCTGAATTGGGCCACATTACAGCCTCTGGAACATGTTTTAGTTCTTGCTGCAAGCACAATGACTGCTCAGCTATGGAGCCTGCTCCCTGTGGCCGCAGCCGTAGGTGTTAACCTCTCCGGATTGAGTGAAGCAGACCAAGTCTTCCATCACACTGCTTTGAGCTCTTCACCAGTCACCCTATCCCGCTTCAGCTGCAACACTGAAATGGCTCTGGTCCCGACATTCCTTTCTCAGATACGCAAAGCTGAGAAGACTGATGAGCCACTTCATTTGAGAGAATTAAAAAAAAAAAAAAAAAAAACCAACAACAAAAAACAGAAAAATACACTCCCAGCAACAACGGCTGGAAACAGCAGCTGGAGTTACACAGGCTGGGAAGAACCAGGGCTCCTTTATCCCATGCCTCCCTCAGCAGCCTTTTGTCTGCGCCATCCCAGCAGGAAGCCCAGCACATCACCGAGAGCTGACAGAGACAAAACGGACACCACGTCAGGGCGGATAGGGCTTGTGGGTTTTTTTCCCCTTTAAAATCTATTTGATGGAAAGGAAGAAAATATTCCATTCCTTGACAAGAATCCCTCCGAGAGCAGTTCCCCCGAGCAGCAGGGCAGTACTGCAGACAGGTGAGGAGGTCATTTCTCAATCTGATGGCTAGCTGGCCTCCCATCAGAGCAGCAGCCTCTCCAGCTCCTGCCGGCTGCCAGGAGGAGGACTGTTCCAGGGCTCTCCACTGCTCCAGAGAGAAACACAAGAATCACAAAGCCCAAATCCCTCTCCATACCCCTGGCAAAAAAAAAAAAATGCAGGCATATTATCTCAGCACTTCATGTCTGGCTACAAAAATCAGGCCCTGCACCAATATGAATTACAGAATCACATCTGTGTGGGGCTCTACTAATTTTAGAGCTAGAAGCGAAATATTTCTTGCTAAAGGTCTTTCCCATACTCTTCCCACTGACTTAACATCAGAAACCATCCCTCCTGACATCTGGCAGGACAAATGTGCCATTTGGCAGCCTTTGAGGTGAAAAGTGCTACAGGAATGCAAGATGTAAGTGTGCTTCTTCAGTGGTATAAATCATGGTGTCCCTGACTTACACTTGGAGAAGCGTGGCCTCACAGTGCGCTCCTCTCTGTTCTGACGGACAGATGCATCGGAGAAGCGCAGTCACATTTTTCGCTGCAAGAGCAGCGCAGCCACAGGGTCTTGTGAGCAGCAGGACGGATTTACTGCTGGAAATCACATGCTTCTCTTCCCTTCTCTCTCTTTTGTCTATTGTCTTCTATTTAACAGCTCTTCTCCTGCTTTATTTAGATACCGAGAGGGTGCTGTGCTACTTATCTCCATCCTCCTCCTCCTCACCTTTTGCCCGGCCATGGAAAGAAGGTAATTCTTCACCACCCCAGTTGCACAACACCTATCAACCTCATACTGGGAAAACCCCAGGCAAAGTAATTGCTGGGCAGGAGAGCAGCACACTGTGCTTTTGTAGTGGAAAGGCGAGATCCTTGGGCTCGGGAAGGGCATGCCAGTCTCCCGGTTCCCCGGGAGCTGCTTAGCATCTGCTGAATCGGGGTTTGTCTCACAGGCCTTCGATCTCCGGGAAGGACGCTCCCGCTGCACAGCCTCAGCCAGGGCCGAGGGGATTACCCTCGTGCAGCTCAAGCCTTCTGTCCTCATTTTTAGTTATCAAATAAGAATGATCAGGCCTACAACAGGAACAGCCTAAGCTGTGCTGTTAACAGGATGATGTCAGATGCAGGCGGCGTCCAGCCCTTGCGCTAATCTCTGCTAGCCGGCCCTCACCGCTCTCGCCTCTGCAGCAGGCATTTTGCACTCACTGAGACGCTGCCCATGCATCTGGAATGAGTTACGCTGCAGAGCCACAGCGACAGAGGCTGGAAGAGGCATCTTGATAAATAAATAGCACATGCTTCACTAAAAAGGCTATTCACTGTACATACCCCAGGCGCAAGTTTTTCTGCTACAACTTTGAAGTGCATCACGGGTCTGGAAAGTCAACAAAAACGGTATCTTAAGGCTGCCTGCTCTTGTGCCGGGGACTCTGGGTTAGATACGCTCAGTCACAGATCCCTGTTGTACCTGCCCGCTCTGCTAACTGCACCCAAAATACCAAAATCAGGACAGGCTTGGTGGTCACCAACATTACCAGGGTCTTCCTGCAGGCCAAATCGAGTCACACTCATGCCTGCAAACCCTTGGTCACCAGTTTTATTAACCTGGTTTGACTCAGAGCAGAGTCCAGGTGATCAAATTTTGTTTCAACGCTGCAATCGGCAAGTGGAACGGATACACGGAGAAGAGATGAACAGAAGTGGCAAACAACAGACCATCCTTACACCATCCCTTCCTACGTGCACCGAAACACGGCTGTATCATACCTGTCAATACCCGAGGAGCACGCTCTCAGTACCCCAGCCACCTCTTTCTCCACAACTAGCTGTACACATGGCTATTCTGTGATATTTTGTGTTCACAAAGAAGGAAAAAGCATTGAGAACATGAGACGGGCAGCTACTGCAGTGTCCTGTGCTCCGGTAGATTTGTTTAGAGAGAGAAGGAAGGTTTGTACCGGGGGTCCCGATCACGGCTCTGCGCTCCCACCACGTGCTGATGGCCTCTGAGGTTGAGGGGACAGGGTCCTGCCACTACCATCACCACATGCTCTCCCACCTTAGGATAACGCGGCGGATCAGCCCTGGGCTCCCAGGTGCCAACCCCAAGTGTGCGTGGCCCCACGGACACCGAAACAGTCACTGCTCAGCCGACTCCGTCGCTGTGACTGCGGAGGGCAGGACAGAGCCCACCATATTGCGATACGATTAGCAAGAGGCTGTCGGCCTCACCTCTTGTTGCAGAAAGGGGAGCAGGGACATCAACACCATCGCCGCAGGCTTGTCAGCCTAACTATTACCAAAGTGTCACGCGCGATGCAGATCGTTCCTGGGTACAGAATATCGATGTACAAACAAGGATAATCCACCCTTTACTAAGAAAGCATTTGCCACAAAAGGCTATAGGAGGAGCTGGCAAAAAGGATGGCGGGAGCCAGAGGGAGCAGGTGATGCTCCCGCAGCTCCGTAGGATCCCGCCCAGACGGGCAGCCTCGCTCGGCTGCAAAGACAGACCTTTGTCATGAAGGAGCCTGGAAACCGAGAGGCCTCCCAAGACAGTACTTCTGCTGGAAACCAGTATAAAGGTACTGGATGCAGGTCCGTCATCTTCTCCGCCTGTGCGCCCAAAGTTTTGCAGTGATAAAGTGGCCGCCCCCCACCCGAACCCGCAGCGGAGCAGCTCCACTAGCAGCCTAGCACCGATTAAGGGGCTTCTCTAAACCTGCAGCATCTCTGCTGAGCTGCGGGTGAAACAGCAGAGTGCAAGAGGAGAGGGACCATCCCAGATTTTGTCCGCGCAGGTTCTCAGGCCCCAGAACAGGGAACCACTCGCTAACACCGCAGTCGGCAGGATCTCCACAGCCGCGACTGCGCCGCGTCCCAGGCCGAACGCTTCCCAGGAGGCATCTCCTCAGTGCCACGGCACAGGTCCCAGAGCCACCGGCGCAGGGTTTTCTTCTTCTGACTTTGTATCGCACAGGAATTCCCCTGCTGCCATACCTTACATTCTCACGTTACATTAACGTCAGGTTTTCTCCCCTAGTTTTGCTCTCTGATGTGGATGTTCACCCGTGAGAACAGCCGGAGGGGAGAAGGGAAAGCTTGGGACCAGAGCCCCCTGCAGATCTCAGGGGCAGCACAAAGTTGGATCTTCCAGTTGCCTGAATGGCGTGTTAAATCGAACAGCCACACAGAACATTTCCCACCTCAGCAGTGCTGACAGTTTAAAAAAACCCCAAAACCAAACAAAGCAGGTGTGTAGGACAGCGTGCAATTTCCTCAGGATATTTTAGGGAACCATCTCATCAACCCACTCGCAGCAGTGCCAATTTAGCAGTGCAATTGTAGGGTTGTTGAAACTGTCATGGTCTACACACAAAATGAGAGTAAAGGACCGAGGCCCAGCACTCTTGGGTGCTCATGGGCAGCTTGAAAATAGCTGAAAGATAAAATTCCCCCCTAAAAACAAGTTTTCAGAATGCCTCTGCTCCTTTCTCAAGGTCGCGGGGCTCACACAGGGTGGTACTCCGCTTCTCACTAACGTCGTACAGCTCTGTCCTGCCACAAGGACGGCGGATGAGACGCAGAAATCCTGCACTGCAGGACAAAGCAGCACAGCCCATACAGGAGAAAGGATCGGCAATACCCAACCTACAATTTTCATGCAGCCCTGCCTGAAATAGTCGCCTTGCTCATGCCAAAAGTCAAACCTCACCACTACAATGTTGATTTAAGTGTGTGCGTGTGAAAATTCCAGCATAGTTTGTACAGAGAAAAGCTGTGGTTTCTATTTTCTCCATCCGGTTTCCACTGGTCTTTCTATTGCTAATACACAGGTAACACCCTGCGTAAGTCATCCAGTAGCTTCACATCACAGTGGAAAAACAAACAGAACAAAGACCATGGAAGAGGAACAACCAACATCCACCCAGGCCCATCAGAACTGAGGTGCATAAACACACACAGAGGAGATCTTTTTTAAAAAAGCCAAACCAAACAGCAAGTTCAGAGCTCAGCAGGCGTGAGTCCCTCTCCCAGCCACTCTGACCACACGCAGCCCGTGTCTTAGAAGTACCTAGAAACTATAACTCCTCCATTTTGCAAAAGACATAGCTCTGACTTCCAGGACAAACGTCCGATGCTGGGACAAGCCTAGGCAGTCAGTCATTCCACCTCCCTGCAAATCTGTTTCCCCAGGCAGGCCTGGTTTATCCACCCAGGTGCATTTTCGGTAAGTCCCTCTTCCCTCAAAAGGTCACGGTCATCTCCATTTGCTGCTGGGCTTTAATGTTCTCCTCCAAAATGAAACAGCTGGATTTTTAAGTGGTCCTTGCTGACACGAAAGGACACACTCCACACAAAGAGAGTGGCAGCTAAAGGGAATTCAGGGTAACAGGAGGGATTAGAAAGATCCTGTGCTTGAACAGGGAACCACTACCCTGAGTCCAACAGCTTACGATAAGATGAGAAAGTAAGACATGAATCTGATGCCGTTATTCATCTGAAACCAGGACTTGCTTCACGTATGAACCACTGGCCTCCTCAAGGTAAGACACCGTCTCTTCTGGCCTCTGCTCTCCCCCCGTTTGCAGCAGCCAGCCTCTAGACCCCGGTCCGTGGCGCCCGTGCACGCGTCCCACCACAGCAGCTCTCGGTCAGCTCAGGCGCGGCTGCTGCAGGAACGCGGGCACCGACGAAGCCTCGCCAGTGACGCGGAACGCGATGCTCTGTGCCGAACCGGTGCCATCACGCAGCCAGGTCTGTGCCTGTACTCCACAGACGAGCAATGGCCATCAGAAACACCTATTGCCAGTGGCCTGCAGTTTTCTCTGCAAAGTTCTCCTCTGCTACCAGAACTGGGGGTATCTGGAAACTGAAGGAAGCCGATAGCCAGTCCTGCGATGCTGGAAGGCACTAAAAATTCCAAGTACCATCTTTCAGAAGAGTTACTGAACCGATGCAGCCATCTTCAATTACTACAAACTAAACACTTTCACCGCTTCCTTTCCCACCCTCCCATTTCCTTAAAACCAGCATCTTGGGTTAATTTCTACTTCTATCAATTATCAGTAGCAGAATTCCAAGTCCCAGGCAGAGCTGGCAAAACAACTTCCCACACCACACAGGCTACTATCCTTTGTTTCCTTCCCAATAAAAGGCTTGTCAACAGTGTTGATAAGGAAGACAAGTTACAGAGGCAATGATCCACAAAGGCCTCTCCTTCGCAAGGATCGCAGTCATTTCTTTAAGAGAGAGTTATAAAAGTCACAAGGACATTAGAAGAATGTCACATAAGTCACAAATACCTATTTCAGATCTTATCTGATGCTCTGCTGACTGATGCTATAGCAGGCAAACGAAATTGGAACTCAAGTCCTGGCCTCTGGAAAGGTGGCTCCATCCGAGGGACGCCTTCTCTTCCCCCAGTCAAGCATAACCACGGGCTCGGAGAACAAGCTCTTCCTCCCGCGACTCCTAGCTAGCGTATTGCGCTCCACTGAGCCAACCAACACTCACCCCGCAGGTGAAACAAAGCTGAGCTCTTGGGGGCCGCGGGGGTATGGGAAATTTTAAATGAGAATTTTAGAAAAATTCTGGTCTTGATCAGGAAGAATTGTTCAGAAAATGAGAGATTTCTATCTGCAGTCATTAGCCAAGTTCAGCCAGTCTCAGGAATGCTGGATAACAGGCAAATCACAACACAGAGGATTTGTGAGAGATTTGCTAAGGAGCAAAGGACTACACATATCCTTCTTAATTCTCTCTGAAGCAGAGCCGTACCCGAAGGCTTCAGCGGGAGCTCTGCAGGACCCCTCTGCTGTTTGCATGAAACAGCAGCACCATCCAGCGGAGAAACGCTACTGGCTTCTCCCCTCCCACCCTCTCAGGTTTACCTACCTTCACCTACAGAAAATGCAGTCTATAAACTTTCCTCCAATTCCGAGTGCTTTAGGGCTTCATTCACCTTAGCCTTGGGTTAGAAAAGGTGAGACTTTTCAGGAGAGCAGCAAAAAATATCTCCAAAAAGAATCATACTTCCTACTGCCAGGCAGCTCTGTCAGCAGCAGCATCTCTCCCCGAGCGTGACCCTGCCCTGCACCAGGACTGCAATCTCTTCGCCACGGTAGAGGCGGAAAAGCTGAACCCCATGGATGCAGGTTCTCATCGTACCTTGCCCTGGGATTTTACCACTGCAAACAGCCTCACAGCCAGACGTGCTGCAGCGAGTCCACACGCGACCACAGGGAGAAGGCAGGCGGCCGCCCCTGCCACGCCTGGCCCAGGCCGCGCTGCCCGTTTTGCAGATGTGTTAACTCCCGTAGGATTTCCCAGGACGACATCGGTTGGCTGTTCCATCTCCTTCTACAGCGGCATCCCTAACAATTTGGCTTAATGTGTGAGAACAGTCCCAATCCCCACCGTAGGTTTGTTGCTACCCTCTCACGGAAAACACAATCAATTATCCCCTTTCTTTGAGACAAACGAAGATGACACAGACCATGTAATACCTCCTCTTTGTCAGTTTATTGTTCCCATTACAAACTAGCAGTTAACAAATGCGAGCAGTACACAGCATTCCCAACAGCCGATCACACCGTGACTCACTACCCATGCGTATCTCAAGGACGGCATGCCTGACCCACTTTGGGAATTCAGAAAGCATTTCAGACGAGATTTTCCCCTTCAGAAAAAGGAGTGTCCCACAGCTATTCCAGAGCTGTTGGCTGGGATCCAGCAATCGGATGCGTCTGATGCGCAATAGGTAGATTCAAAGTTTAAAAAAAAAAGAAAAATCACAAGGATTTCCATGTTTTGCTTTGTTCCCATCCTAGCAGAGAGCCAGATTCAAATCCATGGGACTAGCACTCCAGCCCCATCTCCTGAGCTCATCTTTAGGACTTCTTACCACCTAGTGCTGCTTCCGTAGCTCGGTCTGAACAGGTACTCACAGACCAGAACCTCTGCTGCTTCACTTGACATTTAGAGAAGACTCACAAGAAAGATCACATTCCCGGAACATGTCAAAATCCCGATAAAAACTCACCTTTGTGAGGAAAGCTTTTGTCGTATCATGGAGTAAGGAGAATAAAACAAAATACCATTCACTTGCCGCACACAGAAGGTAGCAGACGCCACTGTACGTTTTCCACCACGTCCGACATTATGTTGGTCAGACAACGTCCAGAGAAATGCAGATGGAAAAGGCTACAATACCAAGGGTTTTACAGAGATTTGTCTCTTTGGCCCATTTTTATAAAGTCTTTATATCAAAATGTGATTCACCAACCAAAGTGTGGGTGGTAGTAAAGGTGAAGCTGCCTTCTTAAAACAGGAGATGCTTATGCCACACATTCACTGCTTGCTTACTGCATAAATTCCTTACAGTCACCAGTGACTGCAAATTTCAGAATTGATTATTTCACTCTTCAGAGGAAGTTATATTCTCTAAAATGGATTGTTATCTACAACATGATTTTTGAACTTTGTTCCCACCGTTCTTATGGGAATAAACCCAGTCTATTATAAATTCAGAGACTGGATTTAATTCCCTGATAAATGCATGTAGCCTGGATACGGTGATTAAGAGACATGAGGCACCTGGGGGGAGGGAACAAACAGGAGTGTGGGTTTTTTTTTTTAGCGTTATGATAACACCAAGGCTGGTCTGGAAACTCCTACTTGTTCTCCTCTGGTGGATATAAATGAGGACTTTTGCCTTTGATTCATTCTGAGAAACGCCCCAGAGCAATTTATTCAAAATATGTGACATGGTTTGCATAATCCCGTAACTCCCCTTAACAGCACAGAGGGCAACATAAGGTGGAAAATAACCTTGCAGGTGCAAAAAGCAGAGGGTTTATGGTGGGTATGGGGCCACACTCTTTCCCGTCTATAACGATTCCCATTTCCTCCAAAGGAAAGGACAGTGGAAACCCACCTCTTCACGATCAGATACACTTGACGAGTTCACTGGCACAATTCTCTTTGCCTACGCTGCTAACGCACCGGGCCAAGCCCAATTTACATAACTTACACCAGCTCCAGAGTGCAAAGCAGATGCTATCACAGCACAGAGCATAAGGTTTACCAGTTCCAGGGGCAACCTATGCAAAAAAGCTCATTTAAAAGATCTGCAGAGAAAGTCTCCAAACCTGAAATCCCTATCAAAGCTACTTACAGAGCCAGAGGAGGGGAATTCTGCTTTCTCCTTCCCCTGCCTTCACCTCCCCCACCTACTAAAGCTCCTTAACTAAATCATTCCAGTCTTTTTTTAAACCTGCATCTCTGGTGCTCAAAGACTGCCCGAGCTTGAATGAGAAATGAAGCCCATCCAAGAACACTGGGGATGTGGAACGGAACGCTCTCATTCTCTGATCTACCCAAGATCAGATCAAGACAATACAATTTATTCCTAATCTGCAGGATCAAGAGTCCCAACACCAGATTACTCTAAAGCGTGCCGAGTGAGATGTCAGGAACACACGTAGATAAGAGTATCAGAAAAAACATGTCTACAAAACACTTTGGCCAAGTTCTAGGAGGAACCATTCTTGCCGAGCACGCCAGCGGCACACGCTCCGCGTTGCTCTGGGCACTTTCAGACGGGCAGCAGCTTCATTTCCCAAGCTGCCAGCACAGACAGACCCCCAGACCATCACCGAGCGTGAATTTACTAAAGAACGGCTTCCACCACGGTCACTCCGACTCATCTCGCTCCACTCCCACTCCAAAACCACGGACACGAGCGTCCCGGCGACCTCGGTGGACTCTGGGTCGGGCCCAACGCCCGGTGAGAACCCGCCCGGGGCAGGCGGGGTAACCTGGACGCCTCGCAAGGCCGGAGCCCGGCGGGCGAGGCGCCGCCAGGGAAGGGCTGGCCCCGCTGCCCCCCCCCGGCGCCGCGGCGGCCCTCCCGGCAGCGCTGCCGCACAGCCTCCGGCCAGGCATTCACGGGGACGCCGCTGCGGGAGGCCTCGGGGCCGGGCCCCGCCGCCGCCGCCATCTTTCTGCATCGCACTCAGGCAGGCGGCGGGGCTACGTCACCGGTAGCGCGTCACGCCCCGGCGGTGCGCATGCGCACTGCGTCGCAGCGGCTCCGCGGCGGGCGGCGGGGGCCAGGCCGGCGCCGCTGGGCGGTGCCTACGCGTGCGGGGCGGGGACGCGGCTGCGCAATGGCGACGGGCCTCGGGCGGCGGGGCCGGTTGCCATGGCAGCGGCGGCTCCGCCGGGCCCTCGCCCCACGGGGCCCCGCCGCGCCGGTCCGCGGCCCCCTCGGCCCCCGCCGCCTTCCCGCGACAGCGCTGGGTGGGACCGGCTCCCCGCCGGGACTGGGGCTCGCAGGAGACCGGGCCTCCGCGTTACGAAGGGCCGTGAGGGGGCCCTCGGCCTGAGCGCTGGTTCGGGATCCTCCGGGCCGCGTTGGCGGCCCCAGAGCTCGCCAAAGGCGCGAAGGTTTCCCCCGCGGTCCCGCTCCCGGCGGTGCCTTCCTACGGCCACCTTGTACCCTGCGGCCCCGCCTGAGGCCGAGGACAAGCAGCCGGGGTCCTGTCAAGGACGGTACCCAGACGGGGAGAGCCTGCTGTCGCAACTGGTGACAGTTGCTGTGTAAATATTGATGAGCCCAGAGAGGAACGGAACTCGGAAGCTGGCTGGCCAAGTCGGGACGCAGCCCATGGCTGCAGGTCCCGGCGGCAGCCCGCGGCCGCCCGCAGCGCCCACGCAGACCTGTCCGGTGCGCGCGAGGAAGCGTGCCTCTTAAAATCCATGGGCTTTACACCTAGACATCCCTTTGCTTCATTGTCTTGGGCACAGGCTTCTTTATTTAGATTAATTTCTTTCTTAAATTTGGGCCTAGTAAATGGCAGATCTTTTACCGCTGTCCTGTCATCAGCAGCATCTCAATGTTCGGGTGACGCTGCTCGGAGAAGGTGTGGGCAGGACAGGTTTAATGCCAGCTGCTCTCCCTTGTTCAGCGCTACGATTGCTGGTGTAATGTGAGACTGAGGAGTTTGAGGCATTTTTTTCTTTTTTTTTTTTTTGTTTGTTTCAGAAATGTTCCTGTTGAGAGAAAGCCCAAATGTAAAAGAAGAAATATAAAAATATTTTGGAAATAAACTGTAAAGTCTACAAGAAAAAGACTAAAAATCAACCAAACCTTGATTCTCCTTTGCTTGCTTTCAAGAAGAGCTTTGGAAAGGATCCTGCTTTCAGTTTTGAACCAGGGAGACGTCCCATATACAAATGTTCTACATTTCTCCCTTTGCACAGCTTGACAAAGGAAATTGTGGCCTAGGGACACAGCAAGCTAGCATGATGTTTCACATCATGAGACTCCCTTCTCCCACTTAATTCCTTCATGTTGAATAAGAAGAGGTAATTTACAGACATTAAATTTAGATTAAGTCCTGACTTGGTAGTAAAACCAGCTTGATTCCATAATAAATATGCCTACACTTAAGTGAAAACAATTAGAAGATAAAATGATTCTTAAAAGTCAAATACTACAGTGTTATAGAATATGCTGTAGTGGGAAACAGTGACCAGATAATGGGATATTTGGTTTCTCAGGCTCAAAAGAATTACACAAAATAAAGCAAACCTAATCTTTTAAGAGATCATACCCTAAAACTCGGTCAGAAAACGTTGCCTCCCTTTGTCAGCAGTTATTAAAACTGAGAAAATCCTTCCTGATAATAAAGTATTTAACAGGATTTCATGGGTGAGAGAAGTACACCAGAAGACATACAGGTAAAATTAGGACTGCTCATTGATTTACTCTAGCCAAACCACCAAGAGTTGGGCAAAACTGTTCAAAATACTTGATAAATTCACAGAGCTTTCCTAAGTACATCGTTTCCCACCTCATTTTTATATTAGGAGAACAGGATCTGAACTGGACACAACCATCCTTGTAAAAATGCCAGCCACCTTTCTGCACTACTTTTACCAGTGTCAAGAGGCGAAGAGGTGTTTGCGTCTCCAGGCTGAAGTTAGCTGCTGTTTTCTCAGGCGTGAAGATGAGCTCCATGGGGTCAGCCGGAACCGACTTGGAGTTGTTTCAAAAAGCCGACGTGAAGGAGGATGAAGTGTTCCTTCCAAGGAGATGAGAACGGCAGCTCACCTCTAATCAGCGCACTAATGCCTTGGCTTTGGCTATTTGTTTTCTGAGGTTGTGCAGGCTCCATCCTTGGAGGTTTTCAAGACCTGACAGGATAAAGCTCTGAGTAACCTGGCTTGATCTCATAGCTGATGCTGCTTTGAGCAGGAGGCTGGACTACAGACCTCCTTAGGTCCCTTCCAACCTGAGTTATTCTATGATTCTGTTATTTTCATCCATTTTACATCCATCATCTTTGGCTTTCTTCAAACTGATAGAGACTAGGTTTGAAAGTTCATTTTTATAAAGCATTGCCAGAACAAAGTTGCGAGTTTAACTGCTTTGTATGACTGAGACATAAGACCCAACCAGAAAGAGGTAAAAATCTCTGTACGAGATGAAAATATCACGATAACTCTTCAAGGAAAAATGATAGAAAGGGTGAGAAATTACAAGTCTTTTGAAATATATATCACAGGCCTATATGCATTTGCAAACCAAACTGGAACTGCAAAATAACTACCAAAACATGTTTATAGCGCTACAGTCTCCAGTGTGCTGTGTAGTAAGGGCCAAGATGACTTTTGGGCATAGTCTCCACTGGCTGCAAGGTTATATATCATACAGCCTAAGCTGCTCCTTCATGTCTCCTTCAGACATCTCTCCAAATGTGTCACTTTTTTCCTTCATGAGCCTGAAGATGGCAGCCAGCTGCTCTCTCTGAACCCTGTCAAGAAGAAAAGGAGAAGTAGGAATAGCCAGTCCCCAGAAGGCACTTTGAGCGAGAACACCATGGTCAAATGAAACACGAAGCCAAATGCAGGTCATTTTACAGGCCTTACTGGCTGTGGGAAATCCGCCCATGTGAGGCGAGAAAGGGAGAGCCTCTGGTTCTCCTTCCTCCACCTTCCTATCTATCCAGTCATCCTGCATGTCTCTCTGCAGTTCTTCAAATATGGAGATAAAACAGACTGCTTTAACACCAGCTTTGGAGTTTCTTAGGGCTTATCTATGCTCAGAGTTTCAGGATAACTCGACATGTGGAATTTCGTAAGACCAACATGTCCCAGTTTAGCAGACCCCATAACGAAACTGGATTGAGCTTCATCAGCCCAGTGTCCTTTCATTCTGTAATGAGAGTACGTAAATACAAAGTAATTCTCCCTTAGAACTGAAGACTAGACTGCCTTCCAGTGTGGACATGACTTTAATCAACGGCTGGAAAGTAAGACCACAGATAGAAATCATTGATTCGAGAGTTTGTCTGCCAATGTCAAATGGTGGGATGGACTCGTGTAGCCAGTCCAGCAGCGAGGTGATCGCTGTGCGGGCAGAGGCTGACCAGTGGACCACCCAGCTCAGATTTGCGTCCCTAGAAAGCCCCATAGTAGGTGATTAACTCCCTTCTCCCCATAACAGATGGTATCCTGATTTTTCCCTAATCTGAAGCAGTTAACCATTGTTGGATGTCCTGCAGCACAAAGATTGCTGTCTGTCACAGGGCTTTATTTGAGGAAGCTTTACAGGAGGGCTTATATTGGTCATACATCTACTGATCATCACGCAGGGAAAGAGAGGGGTGGACAGCACAGGAGCGTCATTTGTTCGCAAGTAGCTCATGAACTGATGCAACTGATTTTGATGTCTACAAAATCCTCTTTTAGGGCAAAATGAATGTGCACCTTGGCTCCAGTCAGGGCTGGCTATGGGCTGCTTTGTTCTCACTGCCGGACTCCTACCTGATTGGCATCTGATTGCAGTACTGCCTAGCACACCTCATACCTGACTCTCCTGCGTGAGATTAAAAGAACTAATGAGGTTGTGGTGCTTTATGGCTGTAACAAGGGAGAAGCAGTTTCTATTATTTCAAGGCTCGTTTTGCCCCTACGTGACTGTGGGGCCAGAATTCAGCGACAGCCCAGCAGCTCAGAGCACAGATCTGCCGCAATCCCAGCTCCTCCTGCTTGTTTAGCATCTTTAGTCCTCCCCTGGGCTAGAAAGACAGACTCTGGCTTTTACTTCCACATTGTCACCCTGTCAAGAGTCCTCTGTCCCCGTCACAGCCAGCTTTCCACATAGGAATTTAACACACTGTAATTAATCCATTTAAATGCATGCCATTAGTTAACCTGGGGTGGTCTTCCTGCAAGTCCTGTGTGGACAAGCTATTAGCTGTTCCAGTAACAGGGGGGGTAGAAATACCTATTGACAGGCAAACCCGGGACACAGTCTTTGCTCGAAAGAAGAGAGAACAGCATCAACACATCAGAAGCAACCACACCACGAACAAGATCAATGGAAGGAGACAGTCAGGAAGAAGCAGAGGAGCTGTCGCGCGCAGAGCTGCTGCCGAGCGGGGCTCTCCATTTTCCCCGCTCCTGGACTAAGCCCCAGCAGAAGCAGGAACAGCAGACTGTCCTCCCAGCACCATTGCAGCAGGCAGGGCAGGGAAAAAGCAGATCCTGGCAAAAGAAAGCTCATTTGCCAATTCTTTTCTATTGCAATTAAAATGCAATTGTCCTAAGGCCAAACATATCCTGATAATGACGTGGGATCTTTTGGCTATGGAAGCTCTGGCCACAGGCTGTCAAGCGCCTGGATTTGTCTGTCTCTTCTGTAATTTTTTGTGCTCACATGAATAGCATCCAACTGCCCTTTCCAGACGAGAGGAAGGGAAGCACAGTCGTTAGTGATCAATATTTTATTCTAGATCACCGCTGGGCACCAGAGGGCACGTTTCCAGTCTGGTGTGGAGAAATTCAATACCCAGCTTTGCCTCACGTGTCTGAAATGCATGCCAGCTGGGAGTGCTCCACACAGGTCTGCATCCCTTGCTCGTTATTTCACAGACAGTAACGCAGCTGAAACCTCCCCAAAGGCCCGTTTCCTTGTCTCCAAACCTCCAAAATCATGATCACAGACAATATTCATTCTGTTTTGTTAAGTGCAACATCAATGCATTTTGGCTCCCCCCTCAAGTTCAAATACCATGACTGTGCATTTGAAAAACAGAAATAAAAAAGAGCTGTCACTGCTGTTACTTCTCTGTGCTACATAATCTACAACAAAGAGAGAGCAAAACAAAGATAAAGAGAGAGCAAAACAAAGATAAAGAGAGAAAAGAGCCTGGGAAGGAAGAGTAAGGCATCAAAAACATGAAACTGATTTCAAAAAGGAGCTTCTGTCAAAGGCGACCTTGTAAAACAACATTGTACTGCTCCAGATTGGGGTTCTTTTTGATGATTTCAGATCAAACCTACCCCATTCACAAGTAAAATCATTCTCCTCCTAAGCGCTGTCCTCAAAACTGCTTGGATTCAGGAGGTCAAACAGAATTTTACTTATTGCTGACAAAGTAGATTAATTAAAGGTTTTCAAAGCAGCCTAATTCTTCTTGATAGGCAATTGAATTTGCATACTTAACTCCCTTAGGCTCTTTTCAGACATTTCAGTCCAAGAACGTTACGATTAACTGGAGGTTTGGGGCAGTGAGCCACAGGTATGTTAAAGGAGACGGCGTTTCAGGAACCGCTAGGCATCCACGTTCACAGCAGCTGCACTCCTGGGCAGAGCTCGGCGCTTGGGAACGCTGCTAATCGCTCCGCAGCCAAACAGACCAGGATCCTGCTGCGACGCTGCGTTGCTCCAGCAGCAGTAAGGGAAAATCCCTGACTTTCGCCACTGGTCTGACTCTATTGTTAAGGAAGCCAGTGGAATCATTTATGGGGTAAAAGGCATAGGAGGACAGAACGTACCTCTAACCTAAAATCCAGATTTTCAACACAAATCTCTTGAGGAAGAAGTTGCAAGCTGCTGGAGGCAGGGAGAACAAGCACAAACCAAATAAACTATTCAAAGGTTTATTGGACCAAACAAAGGCAATTTTTACAGATTCAAGCCACTAGAATTACAGTCCTTTGTATAAGAGCCACCATCAGATACAAAACAAACAAACAAAACAAACAAAAGTAAAAAATACCCAGACAGCCATTTGAGTTGAAGAAATAGTTTGACTTGCTGCCACTAGCGAAAATCTGGACTCAACTATAGACTTTGCTCGATGTACATATTGCCATGTAACTCAAACACAATGTATATAAGGCATTCTTTGCATAGTTGGGTGCTTGGGACACAGTCAGCCAGCCAGCACCGAGGGGGGACAGCGGCTGTACCAGCGGGATGTTGAAGCGGAGGGTCCAGATGTGCCTAAATTCATATGCAAACCACTGAACACGCTTGCAGTTGTCGGCTGGGAAGGGGCAGCCCAGCCTCTTCTAAAGCTGAAGCCTCCTGCTGTTCTTTAAGTAAGCCCTTTTATGAAGTTTGCCAACCCCAGGCGCTGGAAAGGACAACTGTGTACAAGGTTTCAAGTATTGTCTGCATAGGAATTAAAAAGAAGGGGAAAAAAAAGCAGCAGCCTGTTGGGTTTCTGATATGTTTGCAGCGTTAGCCAAGAGGCAGTTGTCCTGCAGTGAGAGAGGAACTTTGAAGGACACATCCCCACCCAGCCTGGCGTTTCTACAACATCATTAGAGGACACCGGCCCTCTTCTCACTCTCGCAAACCAGCCGAGTTTGATTTGAAACCTGCTGTGTCTCAAGCAGGTATACACGCCCAGGCGAATTCATCTTCTATATGTGACAGAGCTGAGGAGCAATGCTGAGCTCTGGCTCCAGTGGACAAGCCACAGGGCTAGCAAGAGAAGAGGGCACTGGAACAGCAAGCAGGCAGAGGAATGGGGAGGGTGTCTCTTCCAGGACCCCCACAATCTCATCCTGAGCCAGAGGGAACCCCTGATGCCATAGCAACCTCCTTGGGCCTCTCCTCTTGGGAACCAGAGTAGGGAAAAGTGAGAATCCAGATATTAACAGCAGCCAAAGTGTGGTCTCCTAAACCTCCACCACAAACAGAACAGCTAAACTATCAATCTGCGTCACTTCTCGAGTCATTCTGTCTACCTACAGAATCAGCTCTCTGCTAAAATAACTACAGAAGCAAGATTTGAGTCGGTCCAGCTACCATCTGCCATCCCTCGCTTGGACCCCACTTTGTCCCTCCACCCCTCAGAATAAAGCAGTGTTGTACAACATTTGAAATCATAGGCAGTTCCCAGCCGCCAGCAATAAAGAGGAGTTTGGCCCCAGGAAGAAACAACTGGATAGTCTGGTATAAGGTCCAGGCTGGTCTGGGAGAAGAGCTACAGTTCACCCACCCCAATAAAGGAACCACACAGATTTCATGGGAGGCCTAATACATGGTAATGAACACAGCTAATAGACTTGCTGCATATTTAGCGTCCAATTTGGGTTCTGTTTGGGGGAGAGGGAGGAAGGTTCATCTCCGAGGACATCCCAGTCCCCCAAACACAACTCAAGTCACTGCTTGGGCCCAGCCCCAGTCCATGGAGCCACACAACAGGATCTCCCCAAACTTGACACCACAGGAGTTTTTGAAGAACTCAACTTCAGACCAAAAGGGGATCCCAAGTTTTGAGGGTTTATGGATTTCTCTTATGGGTGTGTTTGGTTGGTTTTGGTATTTCTCTCAAGCCTTTAAAGATGCCAAGGGATGCCTTTAGGAGGAGGCTAGGGACAACTTCATATAGTCTTCAGTTCTGCAAAGAGAAACAGGGAGAGAAGAGAAATCATTTCAGTCATTTCACCCCTCAGGTTGGTTCATTATTATTCACATAAATGAGCAGGGGGAAAACTCAGTGTGTGTGCGTGGGAAGGCAAGGCAACTTCCCATCTCAGGGCAGAACAAGCCGCTGTTTGCAAACCTCGTGCCTCGCAGGACGAGGCGCTTTGCTTTGTCAACTGCAGCAGGATAGTCGAAACTCAGAGGTGTCAATCCTCTCATCTGGAACCAAGTCTAAGTTATAACACTTCTGACCTACTGATGAGAGCTGGAGAAGCCCACCTAATTGGAAGCCTTCATTAGCTCCAGGGGTTACTGCCTGACTGTCCTGTGCAGAGCCTCCCTGGGCTGCTGGCACCCTTGTTCAGCCCAGATTCCTCCTCCCATCTGCAACCAGATGAGCCAGGAACGAGTACTGGTTTCACAGGGCAGTGTGCCTGAACAGGGCAACCTTTCTCAGTCTTCCTACAGATGTGTCTGTTCGAGGGAAGAAAGCAAAAAACCCCAGACTCGCTGCAGGTTGTGGGGCTTCCTTTTGATGGGAAGCTCTCCCAACGTCCCAGGGAAGGAGGGTGAGGTGGTTAGATGTGTTTTATGGCTGGGGACATCCAGGCACTCCCTGAGGTCTTGCAGCATGTTGTTAGCAGAGCCAGGGCTAAAAAACGCGGTCCCTTGTTCTCAGCTTGAACCTCTCAGACACTCTGCCCTTACTGGCCCAGCATCTCCCACGGCCCACCATCCGCAATGGGAAGCACTTGACGGTAGGCTGGGCAGCTGTCCACCGACACAGAGACCTGCCCTAAGGTAGAGGGAAGATACAACACACATTACCTGGGCACTTACAAGCACACGCAGATGCACGCCAGCCTCATTCCTCCTGAATTCAATAGGGTTCACTGCCCATAACACCTGAGCTCCATTTGAAAGCCCCCTGCTCCTGACAGCCACAGCACGAAGGCATATTACAGCCTCATCTCTTCCTCAATCCTCTGCAAAAGGTTGCCTTCTCCAGCAGCCTCACAAGTGCAGCTGGCGACCCGGATCCCGGGCGGGAGATGCAGGCTGAGGCATCACGTGGGACCGGGGTTACTCAAGCAACGCTGCGGAGGCTCAGTGGCCGGCCCATTAGGACAAAGAAAGGAAATTCTCCGGAGTGGATAATCGCTCTGCAAGATTCGCAGCGCTGAGGATCGGATCATCCCGCTCAAGTCACGCAAGCATAATCAGATTTCATGCGCGAGGGCATAAGCTTGTTGCCATGGGGGCCCAGAAGGAGAGGTCCCCTCCAGCGTGCCACAGTTGGAGTGGCGAGGGATGGAGGACGGGGCTCGGTTGCAGCCCCTCACAGGGATACTCACCTCCAGGACAGGGCCGGGCCGATAGCTGGGGTGAGAAGATCTTAAACCAAGCATGAACTTAATGGAGGATGTCCGTCAGAGCCATAAAGTCCCCATCTGCACAACAGGGATACCCCTTACTGCTCTTGGAGCAAGCTGTGAGGGGGATTAGACTAAAGAGCATGAGACAGTCCGTCACTGGGGACATCAGGGCCATAGAACCCCCAGGCTAAGAAGCTCTGACGTTGCTGCCACGGAGCCTGAGAGACTTAATTAGCTTGGGATGGGGGCTGAGAGCTTTGAGCCACTGCTTATCCTTGGCTCTTCCCTCCTTTCCATTCGCCTTGGACTATGAGATAACCTGGTTGGCATGCTTTCCCCTAGCAGCACATCAATCAAACCACGTTAGAGTCTTCTTTTGCTGGAAGCCCGTGTCCTCTCTTCAGGTAAAAAATATCCAAATATCTCTGCTCTGGCCCGGCTGAAGGCCAAGTCAGTAAATCATACGATTTGTCGGCTGGACATGCTTCTGTGCAAGGAACAACTGGAGAAGAAGGAGCTCAGACAAGGACAGGTCCTGGCTTACGAGGGAGGCTCAGGTACTGAAGGTCTCAAAAGACCATGCTTCTCCTGAAGCCTGGAAACTGGGTGTCCTTCTGGTGGCCCCAGAAGCATTCCCCTCACCCCAGCTCAGCCATGGCATCAGCACAAAGGCATGGGCTTCTTGCCTTTGAGAGCAGACAGCATCCCAGCACTGACAAACGGGGTGGGCTGGTGGCATTCCCACGTGTGTTTAGCCCTCACGCCTGCAAAATGCGCAGCAGGAGGTCAGGAAATCCTGTAGCCCATCCATAGACTATAGCTTCCCAAAGGAGCCCTGACCCACTCCAAGGAGATCCCAGACTATCCTGGCAATCGCCTGTGCCCTTTTCAGGAAGAGTTTCACTCAGAAAGCCGACTTTCTGAAGTGCGGACCATTCCCAGCTCCTTCCCTTGGCAGAGGGAGCAGGTGCTCAGCTTCTCGGGAACATCAGTCCTCTGGTCTGAAATCCTGGCAAGGAGGGCAGATAGCAAGCTGCCTCCAGACTCTTTTCAATCCAGACAGGCTAGCTGACCCTTGAGGATCGAGAGCAGCAAAGAAAGGTTCTGGGTGCCGGGCAGACCTGGCAATGGGCGGCCAAGCTCTCCCCAGCCAGTTCCCTCCCATCTCACTGCTGGGGATGGTCCCATCACTGCTGCTTCCCATTTCTCTACCACTGGGGCCACGACAATCTCATTTCTGGTAGTGACCATAACGCAGCCTTGTCCAGGATCAGGGTATTGCAGGAAGAATACGAGGAATGACATACTAAATCTAAGCTTTCCTGGTGGTCCCCAAAGTGTGGGCCAGTTCCTTCAGCCAACAGGTAAAACATGAAGAGAGAGGACTTAAATGCAGAACAGGGAGAGACAGTCAGTGCTTAGAAAAGAGAAGAGCGGGACAGCGAGAGGTACCAAAGGGAGCATCTATCAACACAAATCTGAAATTCCTTCAGTTGGACAGAAAAGCCGAAAGGTGCACACAACCTCAGGAAATGCTTACTGCTCCTCAGGAGCACCACGAAAGCAGTCGAGGCTGCCGGAGCCTGCACGACTGGGGAGCACACGTCCCATCACCTTTAGGATAGGGGCCAGCAAGGAGTTGGGGTCGGGGACTGTGTCACCCCCCGAGCAGACCTTGCCCACCGCTGTTTCAAGACAGAAGCTTCCCACGTTTCCCAGCCACAGCAGCAAGAGCCAAAAAGGCCAGAGCACAGCCAGGAAGGTGGCTCAAGCTCCCGGCCAGCTCAGCCGAGAGGCCACGATCACCTCCTTCAGTCGTGTGCCCATCCCCTTGCAACACTCCTGATCCCCCCAGCCAACACCGCAGCAGAGGGGAAAGCCACGGATGGGCCCACCTGCACTTCCCTCCATCGCTCAGTGTCTGTGCTCCAGCTCGCTGTCTCCCAGTTTGCACCCAGCCTGGTGTGATGCCCCAATTCCCCGCAGCCCTCGGTCTCCCCTGGCCACAGGGGAACCACAGGAGAGGCAGAGCCGGGCTCCCCGAGAGTTAGCAGATAGAGAACGGCAAGCTGCCCATGCCGCGCAGGATTAAGCAGAAGCAGATGAAGACAAGTTGTGAGCGCTGGGTGAGGGAGACGCAGAGAAGCAGCCACAAGCTGGGACAATTCAGGACCTGAGCCAAAAGAAAAAACCCGGGAGCTCAAAGCAGAGTCACTGTCTGGTCTGAAAGCTCATCCCAGGGCAGGGTCAGAGATTCACACCCTGCAAAGGCTATGGGGGAGCTTGCAAAAGTTTCCCCTCTGGGACAGGAGAGGAGGAGATGGGGAAGGGGCTTCCTGGCCTCCCCTTCCCCTGGGTTTCCGAGGGAGGCATCCTGAGTTGCTCAGTTTTTAAAGCTGCTGGGGACTCATGACTCAATCAGATGCTCTATAAATAGGGCCAGAGCTCAACTCCACTGACATCTCATAGGTCAAGGGACATTTCCCTGTGGATGTGGTGGAGGCAGGGAACAGCACTGGGCCACCAGGAGACTCCCTCCTCATACAAGTGGCGTCTGGCACCTACGGAAGGAGCATCAGAGCAGGGGGGGCTCAGCAGGGACCCCCAAACACACAGGGCCCCTTTCCTACAAGAGGCAGGCGGGAAGGAAACGTGCCTCATGCACTGGGTGTTTTGCAGCTGAATGCAGCCTTGCCCATGGTCGGTGCCATCCCTGTGGCTAGTGGCCACAGTGAAGCGGTGGCCAGCCTGAAGAGTCCCATGGCCCTAGGCTTTGCGGTCCCTTGCTGCTACTCCTCCTCCCTCGTCCCAGGACGACTATCGTGCTGCAGAAGATGAAAAGCAAACAAATAACAAAAACCCAAAGAAAGCCCAAACTTACCAGCTTTCCTCATCCAAAAGAAGCACCATGCTGGGCAGGACAGGACAGCAAAGCCCTTGGGCTGGGGGTGAAGGTTAGCAGAAGAGAAGGGAGGAGAAAGAGGCCCAGATCCCATGCCATGCAGAGCGGGGAGCAAGCAAGCGAGCCAGGGCTATGTGATGGCAATGCAGGGGGCGGATGGGGACAGATGCCGATGGAGAGTGCTCCCAAAATGCAACCTCCCCCAGGCCAGTCCACCCACTTATTTTTGGAGGGCCAGTAGTGGAGATGTTTGCAATAGGTCCAGGTCTGTCAACACGGTCATTAAACCCCTGCAGCTGCTTCCTGCCCTTGTGTGCTCCAGAGTTGTCATCAGGAGCATCATCTCGTTCAAAACTGAGCTTCAGTGTGGTTCTCCCTCAAGCCACAGCTGCATCCCCACTTTGATCCGGGATGTCTGGCAGAGCAGGGAAAGGTCTCTCCTCTCTGTCATTCCCTAGAGCCAGGGTCCATCCAGGGCATCTTGCTTTGCTGAAACTCCAGGGTCCAAGCTCGGGTTTATTCAGTGCTTCACAACCAAGAAGTACCCTGAACCCAGCTGGGGAGGAGACAGGTTTCCATTGCTAAACTACCACCAAGAAAAGGACTGTGTGTGAGACTTACAGCTATCCAGTTCCCCTTGCATGAATTCCAGCTTGCAGTTGAGCCCTAGGGTTAAGTCTAGCCTGGATTCAAGTAGTGTCTCCTCAACCCACCCATGGCTGGCCAGGAGATGAGGACTGGGAGGCAGGAGGAGAATTTGCTCCTGGAATGGGTCACCTGGCTGTGGGAATTGAGCCCATTAGCCAAGGAAACTGGGAAGCCATCCCTACCTTCTTCTCAGTCTTACAGAGGCCAGACTGTGGTCTGGGGAATCACCTGCTCCATCCACAAGTGCACCAGCAAACAGCAGAGTGTGTCTGAGCAGCTTGGTGCCATTCACTCAGACCCCGCTCATAGGGTCTGCAAGGGTGCCCCGGCTGAGCCCCATGGGGCAGCTTCTGGCTCGCCACCCCCAGAACACGAGAGAGGACAGAGAGGAGAGCCCTTTCCACAGACCGTCACGTGGGATCTGCTCTCCTTTCTCCAGCCAACACACCTAGCAAAGAGTGGCAAGGACAGAGCACAGACAGCTCAACCCCTCGGCATCACCGAGACCAACCAAGACTTGGCTGGGACCTGCTCGGCCGCATGGGAAGAGAGAACTGAAAGCAGAGACCCAGGGGAGTTGGTTCTCCTGACTGTTTTCTCTTTTACCTTGAGTGGAGCCTTGTTGCAGCTGTCAATGATCAACACAATCCTGGTCGTACTCCTTTCTAACTGCAAAAAAACCCCACTAATCTCTTTCAACCTCGAGGGAGGTTTAAAAAGCAGAGACCACTTCAATCCGTCGATGCGAGTCAGGCCCTGAAGGCACACTGGGGAGCCCTTCCTCTTCCTCCCTCATCTGCCAAGACAGCAACACCTAACAGTCAGCCCTTGTGGGCTGTCTCTCATGCCTACACAACTCAGCCCTGTCTGAACGGGGGCAGGCTGCCCCACTATGAGTCGTGTCTAGCCTGAACTAGTGCTTCGGCAATAGATGGCCAAAAGCCTCAGGTGCAGAAGAGAAGGATTTGGGAAATAGGCTGTGCTGGCTAGACTAAGGGCTGCATCCTTCCCCTGCACTCTTCCCCTTCCTGCCCAGAGTATTTTTCTCCCCCAAGGGAGCAAACACTACGTGCTTCTGTTCTAGAAGTACTGGTGACCCACCAGGTGTGATCAAGCACAGCCACCACCCAAGCAGATGTATTTCCCAACTACCGAGAAGTCCCTCTATTTTTTAAGACTGAAGTAACCAGAGGCAGGAAGTTGCATTGCTCAGTAAAGGTCACATTCCTTCCCCTTTTAGTCCAGATTTAGCACCAGTTTGAAGCCGCAAGACTCAAGTGAATACTAGGCAAGACAACCACAGCTTCTGGAGTGAAGCGGGTTAGAGCAGAAGTGGGTTTTTGGTTAAATAACCCAATCTACTGCATGCCTGTCCTCTCGTGTCTGTAGTCCTATAGCTCCTCCTGGAAGAGGCAAGTAATTCTTTCAAAGGCACCTCCAAAATCAGGGGTCCCCAAATTAAGGCTCGTGGACTACTGAGCACCACAACAAGTAGCCTCCAGGGGGGCTGGGGGACCCACCTGCATTTTTGGGGATGTTGCTTACAGGCTGCTTCATATGGGAACCTGTTGGTCCACGGGAAAACTGGAGGGCCGACAGGGCTAAAAGCAAAGACTAAGCCTGTCTCAGCTTTGGCAACACACCTTAGGACTAATTACCCACTCACTCAGCAGCCCTAATTTTCCAAATCAGGAAACAGAAGTGGTGGTGGGATGTCCAGCTCCAGGCATCCAAGATGGAAGAGGTGAGCATCCGAACGTGAGAGCCCCCGTTCCCCCCGGAGCGCTGATGGGAAGCGAGATGGAGGCAGAGGGGAGCGGACTCATTAATCTGTTATGAGGAGGGAAGGGGGAGGGAGGTGGGGAGGGAGGTGGGACAGGCAGTCAACTGCAGCTCAGAAACAAGCCCTCCCCCAGAAAATGAGACCCAAAAGCAAAAAAAAAACACATTAGCAGATGTTATCAATGGTACCACTACTTCTAAGAAACAGCGTGTCCTTACCAAAAAGATTTGCAAGAATGTTTGTGGCTGAGGACCTAAGGTACTTGCTACAGAGATGTGAGATCAGAGGTCAGCTCAATCCTGCAACATAAAGGTGGCAAACCTGGGTCACAGCAGATCAGCAGCACGGTCGGGGCGCATGGAGACGGGGAGAGGGGTGGAACTGCCGAGGGAGAAGGATGCAGGACAGGGTTGAGCTGCTGCACTCAGCTTGCCCGGGAGCTTACCTGGCAGCAGCCCGGCCCCCTTACACCACCTGCAAGGCCTGAAAGGAAAAGCTGCTGGTGCCGCAGTGAAGATTTGGGGGGAAAAAAAAGTAAGCCAGCAACAAAACGTGACAAAAAAATTCACAAAGCTGCCTTAAAGAAACAAACAACATAAATATGGAAGAGGAGAAAATAAAGGAGCAGTAGGAAAAACATGTCTGCCAATGCCCCTCAGGCTAGAAGGCTGCTGAGAGCCTCCGAGGGACCCCGATGTCCAGGCACCGTCCGTCAGTCCTAGGTGCACTGTCCTGCCCTGGGACCGCTCCAGGCGGACATGATCAACGATGCCTGGGAGGGCCCACACGCCCAGGAAAGGTCCACCAGCCCCTGGAGCCGGTCCTACGGTCCTGAGTACAAAACCCCCGTCCCACTGCTGTCCGTAGGCAATGTCCCCTCAGTGTCCCCAGGCCCCTGGGTGACAGCAGGAGCATTTGTTGCCACAGAGGAACCAGCCAAAGGCCCTACAGGACTTGTGGCCATGAAAACCTGAGCAGCAATTGCTCAGCTGGTTTGGACGGAGCTGCTGGTGCAAAGGGTTTGAATTTACCTGCTAGAGGTAGATTTTTTTTTTTTTTCTTTTTTTTTTGCATCGGTGTTTAGCAGGATCCTGGAAAGCAATTCCCATTGAGCCCCACGGGCTTCACTCATATTCACTCAGTTCCTTCCACCACCACCCTCCCCGAGTGAAAACTACAATGACACTAACAGGCCTGCTTAGCATTTTACAGGTTGGGGGCTCCAGGCATGATAAAGATATAACAAAAGGAAGAAAGCAAACAACATTTTTCCCAATGCCACCAATGCAGAATCAACCCATTGCCAGAGGAAATGGGAGCTCATTGCTGTTGCTGACCCCAGAGCACCCAGCCTTTGCAGTTCTTTGCTCCTGGCAGTGCTACAAGGCAGGTGAAGCCCAGGATTTGAGGACAACTGGGAGAAAGGGAAGACATCTCTTGATGGGAAAGTTGGCTTTGACACGGAGAGAACGGCTGTGGGCTGCAGGCTCGGCTACTGAAGGCAGCCTGCGCGGAGCCCTGTGCACCACCTGAGTCTCCCACAGGAGCGGAGCGAGGACATGTCAGTGCCAGCCCTTGGGCAGGTCTCTGGATTTATGCTGCGTACCGCAGCGCCCTGCTCATGCCATGGGGAGAAAGACTGGCCAGCCCGGCTGCCAGCAATGCGGACATGTTGCCCAGAGGCCTCGAGGCCAGGCTTGCCAGCAGGATCATGCTTGACCCAGGGGCAAGGTGTGATCCCTCCATCCTTGCCTTCCCTGCTGCACTCAAGTTTCCACTTAGTCTGTGTCAGGCCTTTACACCATGCCTTGGGTACCAGCAGCGGAGAGAACAACATCTCCCAGGCTTGCCTTGAGCCAGCACTGGGAAATCGGCTCCCTGCAACTCGCCCGAGAGGGAAGGGGTACGAGCTGCACACATCTGCCGGGGAGCAGCCTGCCACAGAGCCTGCTTGTAGGGCAAAGCCCCTGGCTGCAGGGTTTGGCGTCTGGTTTAGCAGGGGCTCTGGGTGCCCGGGGGCTGAAGGACTCCCTCCGCACATGGGCAGAGACTTCACACTGACAGCACAGACTGGCTTTGGATAGGGCTTTGCAGCTCGAGGTGCAAGGTTTCCCTTGTATAGGCTGGGAAATCTTTAGCTAGAAAGCTTGTTTTTGGTAACGGGACAGGCTCTTCCTTTCTTCAGGCAGGGCTCAAGCTCAGGACGAAACTTTAGCCAAAAGCGCGAGATGGACAATTTTCCTTCTCTACCAGGGCCGCTACGTGGCAAATCCCTGCCATCGCTTACAGCCGAGGAGCCAGCCCTAGGTACGGACATTCCCAGCCTCAGCCCCGTCACAGGGAACTCTAAAGCTCCACACTCACTCACTCTGCTCCAGTATCTCTGAGCTGTGCCCCCGTCCTCAGTTTGGAGGCCATCCAGAGGGTAAAGGGAGGGGAAGCAGCCAGAGATTGGGTCCTCAACAGATGTAAATCAACGTGGTACTAATGGGATCAGGGGAACTACACCAGCTTGCATCAGCTGGGAAATCTGGTCTGAGCATCCAGAGAAGGAGCTTGAACAGCTCCAAGGGTATACAGGGCCACAGCCTCTTCATCTCCTAAACCAGTCTGACTTTTTGTTCTCATGCCTTCCTGAGCGGTAGAGGTCTGGACCATGGTGCCATGAGATGTTGAGCCCAAGACATTTGGGGGAAGAGGTCTGAACACACCCAGCTTGCTTCAAGAGGATGCCGACCAGATGGCCTTGGGCAAGAAGAAAAAAGGAAACAACTTACCTTTGTTCTTCCTCGAGTTCTTCTTTGGTCATCATTGACTTGTACTGGTTTCCCCTCAGCTTTCCAGGACTGTATTTAAAAGAGAACGTCTCATCTGCAGCTGGACAGTAGGAGAGGGAGAGACAAAGAAGAGCAAGAGACTGTGTGAGCCAGAGACCTCCCGAGAGCAATGATCATCAGCAGCGGGCTCGTTCCCTTGAGCTTCTCACTGACCCCTGCTCCCACGCACGCACCCTAAACGCTGTGGCCACCCCAAAAGATACTTCCACAGTCAGCTCCCGTCTCCGGAGAGCCTGGGCAGTGTCGGGGAAGCTGCGTGGGCTGCGGTGGCGAGCCGAGGTGTGGCTGGCCAGAGGACGGCAGGAGTCCCAGCCGCAGCTCGCGCTGGAAACAGCGAGGACTGCTGCGAGCGAGCAGCCCTGCCTGGAAGCAGACACAAGTAAATCCTACAGCATGGGAACCATATGCTATTGCTCTCTTTGGATTCAAAGCCTTGCAGGCCTATCTTGGCTTATCAAGACATGCTAATCCCGCTCTGATTAGCTCACAGCATTTTCCGCGTCTCCTCTCCAGACTTGCATTCCTCCTCTCTCCCTCTCCTTCTCCAGGGGCCCTCTCCCGTGCTGGGGGCTCACGGACGGTGCCACGAGCAGAGCTGTCCCAGGCCGCGCAGCCCAGCAGCTCTCCTGCAGCCCTTGACAAAGCTCGCGAAAAAAGAAGGTGCCACACGGCAAATCCCAGGGCTGCAGACGGAGCTGAGCCAAGGCAGCCCCCGGAGCAGCGACACAGCTGGGTCCAAGTCCCCCTGCCACCAGCCGACAGGCCTGAAGTGGAAACCGGGGTCTCCTTCTCCAGGCCCGGCTGCTCTCCCACCCGGCTCGCCAGCCTCAGCCCTGTGCTAATTAGAGCATTGAAGCTCACAGACTCTGAGCCAAAGCTGATCCTTTTCCAATCGGATTTTGTTCGAGCACTATTTGCTTTTAAAAACCTCTCCCCTGCTTTATCTTCCTACGGACAGGAGAAAACAACAGGAGTGGAGGTCAATCCAAAGGGCAGCCCAGAAGAGCGGCTGCTTCGGGTAGTTGCCTGTACTGGTTATCTGCGGGCTGGTTATCTGCGAGCCTTTATCTCCCAAGGACTGCAGGACTCTGCTGCCTCACGTTGAGCCATCTAGCATTGCTCTTTCCACATCCACCCAGAAACAGCTGCTGTTTCCACCAGCCCTCGGAGCCCTGGGGATACTTCCAAGGGGTCCACAAAAAGATGATGTTACTGTATTTTCTGCATGCCCCTGAAAAATCGCACGTTATCCACAAACCAAATATCCAGGATGATACCTCCCAGCACCAGCAAGACCCCCAGAGTGGTGAAGCTCCTCTGTCTTCTGTGGCAGGAGAGAAAGCCCCCACTTGTACAGAACCTATTCCCTGTCCCCAGCCGCCTAGGACGCCCCTTCCAGTCCTCGCTGCTGCTATTGCAGGCACCACGTTCACGACAGTCTCTCCTCCTCCACCTTCCAAATGAAAAGCACGCCACAGCCCCTCTCCTCCCTTCCTCACACCCAGAGGGATTCAGAGTCAGCACATTCCCTTTATTTTCCGGTCAATACTCCCCTTAAGGATTTTCTCCCCCTGTCCAGGGTCAACTGCTTGATTTAGCGTTTCTCCAGCCCCAAGCTCACGCGTGCACTCAGCTGCTGCCAGAGCTCCCGCAGACCTCGGGGACCCCCACGCGAAGGGCGAGTCAGAGCCTCATCGTGTAGATGGGGAAACCCGAGATCTCAAAAACAAGCTGTGCAAGGCTGCGCGGGCGGGTGCGGGACCGAGCACGCCGACCACCGCGAGGTCACTGCCGCTAGCACACAGCGTGCCTGGAGCGACGTTAGCGGGCCGGGGATTTAACAGAAACCTCCTCCCTGCAGAGATCCACATTTCTCTACATCTCTGCGTCCCTGATCTTGGGGAGCTTCCCTGGGAAGTCCTGGTGGATTACTGCTCAGTTACTGATCCAGAGTGTTTCTCTAATCCCAAAACGCTGTCGGGACTCCCGAGGGAACGAGGCAAACCCTTTCCCTAGGGTCTTCACAAGTATCGGAACACAAGCACCCCCATGCTCCAATCCTGCAGCCCCAGGCATTCGGCTCGGCCATATCCCACTTCCCGCAGTGGGAAAACCCTCTGAACCGGCAGACAAACAAGTCCAGCCAGCTGGAAACAAGCAGGAATGCTGCAGCTTATCAGCCCTTCGGGTGGCCGTAGAAGCGCACGGAAAGAAAATTCAGCTGGCTGCTGCTTTGGGAGATATTAAGAGAAAGAATAAAAAAAAAAAAGAGGGTGTAACATCCTGTTTCTTACCCTGATGCAGAGCAGGAGCCGTTTCATTACCTTTGTATAGCTCGCCTGATTTCAAGGACAATTAAGATCATTTCCCTCACGTGGTTTTCTGCCAAGTAAATTGAGATTTGGGATTTTGCCTGTCCCAAAAAGGGCAGTTTAATTGCTACCCTGCCAGAAAAGAATAAGGGAAGAGGGAGGCGAGGAGGCTACCCATCTCCCTGCCCACATGTTGTGGTTAAAAAAGAGCCAGTGTGCGGCTTTGGAAACCGCTGGATTTTTTCAGAGCTCAGGCACGTTCTTTGCAGACTGAAAACAAACTTCAGGAAACACGCGGAAAAGAGGAGGCTGGGTTTTCACATGGACAGCGAAAACACTACAGAAATGTGAGGTGACCTACTTACTCAGAGCCTCCGTGAGTTCATATTAAAGAAAACATTCGTCTTTCATCTCTCTGCCCTTGCGTTGCCAGCGCTGTGACCCTGGGCTCGCAGCCTGAAAGCAGCCCCTGGAGCGCACCTCTGCTCCGAACACGCTCGCTCCGGCGCGCCCTGCGCACGCAGCCAGCGCCTGCCTCCTCCCGGCCAGCTCCCGGCGCGCCGGGCTGCCCGAGGCGGGGAGGAGGCTGCTCTGGTGGCTTTGGCCACCGTGGCAGCATCCCGGGCTGGTGACAGAGTGCTCGCGGGCTTGCTGGGCAGCAGCTCAGGGGCTTGAGTTGGGCCAGGACCAAGGAACGCGCAGGAGAAACGGTGAAAGGAGGAGCAAGGTTTCTCCCCAGCCAGGGCACCACCGTTATTCCCAGCTCACACTGCTCGCCTCCTCATCATCAAGCTGAGCCATTGCTTTACCCAGTCCCGTTAAAACACCTCAGAAACGGCGTAAATAATTCAGGAGGGGAGTCGGTGGCTGCCTGCAGGAGATGCTTAGGGAGGATGCTGGGGCAGCCACGACCCCTGGCCAGGCACTGTCATCTCCACCTGCTCCTGGCCACAGCCGCTTCGGGGCGATGCACAGCAGTGCTGGAGCAGCCCCGAAACAGGGCAGACCCGAAGGAGGTAGACCCTGGCAGAGCAGCGTTACTGAGCATCCATTTGGCGGGATACATCCATCATTCCTCAAATCAGGTCTCCCGCAGTCCCACACAGTAACATCCCCGATCACTGGTGCTGCGAGGAAGCCTAAAGGGGTGGAATAAGTGTCATTTGGGAACCCCGTCTCCAAAGGCCCCCACCTTGTGGGCATGGCACCAGGATTAAAGTTTGATTCTCTGTGGCATTAGGTGTAATCCTCCCGAGCCAGGGGATTCCACACAGCGCCTTAAAAAGGGCAAGCGGAAAGTGGGGCAGGGAAGGGGGAACGCCCCAAGCTCCCCTGCTGCCCACGGCCACCCGGGGCAGGGGCCCCTGGGGACACCCCAGCATCTCCGGGGCCGCTCAGGACAGCGGGGTCCCCTTCAGACACACACTCTTGCTTGGCACCATCTGTTTCATTTTCTTATGAGTGCAGCAGTTGTCACCCCAATTAGTCAATTAATCATTTTCCAATCAACTAATTGGCTAATCAGTTAAACACAGCTCTGACTAAAGCCCCTGGAGATTGTCCTGGATGTGAGCAAGGAGCTTTTGGGGCAGCTTCATCAAAAGCTACCCAATGGCAAACAGCACAAGGGCATCTGGAGAAGCAAACAGGCTGCTGCTGGGGTAGGAATTTCCTCTGCATTTCCTGGAGGAAGGAAACCATCCCCAAGCACTCCGGGCTTCAGCCCCTCCGACCCACCCGTACACTCCCTGCAGGGTGCTGGCTTGCTCAGCACTCACCATCCTCATCCTCCGGCTCTCTCACCACCAGCTTCTCGTTTTCTGAGTCCGGATCTTCCTCCTGGAGGAGTTAAAAACAGAGCAGCCATGAGGAGAAAGCGCTGTGCTAAGTAATCTGTGCTCAGCCAGGGCACCAGAGCCCGCAGGGCAGGGAGGCAGAGACTGGAGGTCCCGAGGAGAGGGCTGGGCACCCCTTCCCTGCCTCCTTCACGGGTTAGGCCAAGACGATGCTCGCTAAGGAGCATCCTTAGTCTGCTTTGTTCTTGTGTGCCCCCAGGCCGGGCTGGGATGGATCAACCCAGCGCTAGGAAAAGGCAGGTCCCCGGCAAAAGCCACCTTGCAGCCATGGGCCAAGCAGCTGCTCCGAAGCACAGGAGCACTGGGCAGCTGGGACCAGTGGTCGAAGGCAACACCGGGGGGTTTGTGCTGGGACCCCGCCAGGAGCCCCCCCAGCCTCACCTGGCAGCAACCCCCCCGAGACGCCGCTGGCCGCTGCCCTCGGCCCCCCGCTCCTCCGAGACGTGCTGGCCCGCACGCACCGCGGTGGCACAGCTGATCTCTGGAGCACAGAGAGGAGCAGCAACAGCACATTGTTTTTTATAAATGCAAAGCAATGTTGGAAGTTTTGGGGGTTGCCTCCTACAGGCTACAACAAGCTTTATCAAGCCCAGATTCCTTCCTTACACATTGCAGAGTCATGCAAACGGCAAACCGGGAGGGAGAGGACTGCTCCAGCTCTGGAGATAAGACAGGGACACATGGCAATGCCCCAACATATGTGCCTTCCTCCCGCAAAGCACAGCACCCAGCACCCTGGCTGCGAACCCCCGTGAGCGAGCCCGGAGGTCGCCAGCACCCCGGAGCACGCGTCCTCCCGCATCCTCCCCGGCCCCGTGCATTTGATTCGAAGTGATGGGGCTGGCGTGCAAAGGGCAGAGCACATGGGAGAGAGGGGAAGGAGCATGGAGGGAGCCTGGCAAGCCGCCACACTGTTGAGGACAAGGGAAAAGTTGGGGTGAAGGAGACCCGAGGGAAACGAAGACGGTCCGAGAAGGACCCTGCGCAGAGCCCAGCGCTGGCTTTGCAGTGCGCAGCTTTAGATAAACTGCTGGAGCGCGGTATGCAGCCTCGACCCAGAACTAGGTTAGTTTGTCATCGGTGAGGAATGCGCATTATTCACAGCCATTTGGCTTCTTCTCGCCACCCTGCTCCCGGGCTCCCCAGAAGGACACGCCGCCGAGACCCCCGCCCCCCGCAGCCACCGCTATTTTGGGCCACGCTTCCAAACATGGGCACTTCCCGCCGGACACCCGGGCTTCCCCCGGGGATGGCTGGGAGCGGGGCAGCACCCGAAGGAGAGGCCTCAGGGAGGGTGCGGGGAGGCGAGGCTCAGCCCTGGCCTGGGGACTCAGCCACAAGCCCCGGGCAGTGGTTCCCCATCACATCCCTCTCTCCCTGTGAGCTGGGATGCCCCCAGAGAGACTGGACCCTCCAGGAGCCGGCACAAGGGATATTTTAGCCTGTTCCCTGCCCAGGCATTAGGTACTGAGCATTTCTGAGCATTCAACAGTGGAAGCAAGTAGGAAATTTGGGTGCCGAACCTCCAAGGAAGGAAAATATCTCCGCTCCGACCCAGAGGAAGAAACATTTGATGGGAGCAGAGAGGGAGCAGCTGGGATGCCAGGCTGGCAGGCGGCAGCAACATGCCGTGGCCGTGGCTGTGTTGGGAACCCCCCGCTCGTGGCAGTCGGTAGCTTGCTGCAGCACATTTTTCTGCACGGATGGCTTAGAGGCAGATGCCAGCACCTCCCTTCCCCCCCCACTGCAGCCCCAGCCTCGACACCCTGTCCTCTGCCTCGCCGGGGCTGCTCGCTCCCTCGCAGCCATCGCTGCCCCACCGCCAGAGCCCCCCGGCTGCCTTGGCACGACCCCGCTCGCTGAGGCCCCAGGAGCCAGGCGTCGCTCCCTGCACACCCGAGAAGCACGTTTGCACCCGGAGCACTGTTTCTCTCTGCTTTAAATGGACCAAGCCATTAAAAGCCCACTCAACCCGCCCCAGGGGAACGCAACAGGCGAGCTTTGCCCTCCCCGCCACCCCGGCCACTGCTACCCTGGACAATGTCCCATCCACGCAGGGACACCAGCACACTTCGCTGTGCCGCGCTCCCCAGGCTGGCTCTCCATCCCACGCACCTCTGCCTTGCTGGAAAGCGCTGCATGGCCGCATCCATCCTCCGCTTGTCCCGTGTGCCCGAGGCTGGGCGCAGGCGAGGCACCCAGAGGTGGTATCTGGAAAGAGGCAAAAGCTTTGAGCGCAAATGCCCCCGAGCCCTCCCCATGCTCAACCAGCGAGCCCCGGCAGCAGCAGCACACGCGGACAAATGCCCGGACGCGGCTGGCAGCCCACCTCGCCCCGCTGCCCGAGCCCATGCTGCCTCCCATCCATGTGCCAAGCCACGCATGGCTGCTGGAGTGAGGAGCACCAGAGACCTTCAGTGCCGAGCCCTGGTGCCAGGGTTTGGAGCTCAGGAGCTGCCCTCTGCGGCAGCCCCAGCCCGCAGGACCGGGACCCTTGCAAGGAGCCGTCGGTGAGGGGGAGCAGCTCGGCCAGCACTGGGCTCTGCTGCCCGGGTGTGCTGGCAGGGCTGGAGGCAGCTGCCCGGGGATGCTGATGCAGCAGATCAGGGCTAGCAGGAGGGGAGGGGAGAGGAACAGCACAGTATGCTCAGTTTGTGAGTGCTTGCAGGGCCTGCTCCACCAGCTGCCTTCTCCATCGCAGGGTAATACCCCCTGAAACCCTCCCGTCCCCCTGCTACAATCCTGGGGCTGGGGTTTCCCTGCTCTCTCATCCCCACATCAGCTTGGAACGCAGAACGGCCTCGACCCCTGTGCAAAGCCTTCCTTCCCCTGCCCTCTCCCAGCCCAAACGCTTCTCAGCTGAACCTTTCCCCGCTGCGGCGGGAGGGCAGCCGTGGAGGAGGATACGCGTGGGCAGGGAGCAGGGACATCGCGTCCCTTGGCCTTGCAGCGAAAATACCAGTGCCGAGCTGGGAGCAGCCTCCGGGCTGGCTTGAAAAATGGTCAGCAGGGACAAAACCCCCACCCCGAGCCTGGCTGTGCCCGCAGCCCCGGCCAGCCGGGGCGGAGGGGAGAGCCCTCCCTGCCTGGAGCATCCCAACAGCCCCAGGACACCTGTCCCAAATCTCAGGGCTCCTCAGCCCTGCCGTGGCCAGCGGGTGCTGCTGTGCCAGGCCCCCTCGCAGCCGTGGGGTAAGAGCCGCCAAGCCGGGGGCTGCTGTGCCCCAGCCACGGGATGCCCTGCAAGAGCAGGGTAGGGTCCTGCAGCCGAAAAATGGAGGGGGAAGGTGTTGGGGCAACACTGGGAGACCTGGCAACCAAAGAGGACCCCAGGCCTCTATGCCAACCCCTATGGCACCCCAGGCACTGCTCTCCTATATGTGCCCAGGGGCAATACAGGGAGACTGTTTCGAGAGGTAGGGAGCGAGTGAAGCATGGACCAGGGCCAGACAGCAGCAGGAGCTGCTGGAGAAGCTGGGATCCGACTGCTCCAGCCGCCAGCCCACAAGCCAGCATCTCTCCGCATTTGCACACCGAACAAGAAAGCCTCCCCGCAGAAAAAAAAAAAGGGCGACAAGAAGCGCTGCACGGCGACTGCGCACGTCATTATCCGGGAGCATCTGGAGGAGACTTGACACAGGCTGCCCAGGCCAGCTGCTGCGGCAAACAAAGATCGCATTGCCACCGGCATCGGCACAGGGACACGTTCGGCAGCAGCTGCCTGGCCCCGAGGCCACGCAGGGTGGGGAACGTGCCCTGCGCTCCCTGCCTGCTCCTGCTCGCGGGCAGGAGGGACCCAGCCCACAGCACAGCCCGTGCCCGCTTATGGCTGAACCACACCTCTGCGCAGCTTGCCAGGGGCTTTGGAAAGCCCAGCGCCCACCACCGCAGGGTTAAAATCCAACAAGTCATTTACCTTAAATACCAGTGCAGCGATACATCTGTCCTGGCTTTTGGCAGCTCTTGGCTTTAGAGATGAAGCGTGTGTTGCACCATCAGAAACACGTTTTTGCCCTTTAGCTTCCACAGCCAACAAGCGAGATGCCCACGCGTGAAGCTGACTCAGGAGCGAGGACAACACCCCCGGGGACATTTTGGTCATAGGCAGCACCGACCACAGACAGCCCCAGGTCACCCATGGGAAGATGGCTCAGACACAGGAGCTTGGTGCTGTCCCCCCCAAATCCTCCCTCGTGGCTCTGCCGCTGCACGAGCCCTCTCCCAGCCCTACGGGAGATGGAGGCCGGGCTCCCCATCACAACATCATCTGGTTTTCAGCTCATTTCTGGCCACTTCCTCCCTGCTTCCTCCTTCCCCGGCACAAACCCCTCTGAGCAATGGGCTTCCCTTCTCAGGAGGGACAGGAGGAGCCCGTGGGGCTGGGGGGTTCCTCACCCTGTCCTCAGCCACAGGGACAGCCCCGGCATCTATGGGCAGGATGGGGACAAATGAGTGCCGCACTCCAGCTCCGGGAAAAGAGAAGATCCCAGGCTGGAAAGCAGGGGGAGAAAATTGTCTTGGATTAAGCTCCCAGGCCCTGTGTGTTGCCATTTATGGCTGCACTTTCTGCTCCAAGCCTGATGCAAGACGTTGCAAGAGGGAAAGAAAGCAGACAGGAGACAGCCAGCCAGAAAGAGAAAAGCCAAGAGGAAAAGGGGAATGAAGAAGCCTTTAAAAAAAGAATTAATAATAGTGTGGGGCAGAGTTTAGGAAAGTAAAGCAGCTGCTATGTCGGCAGCTCCCCTTCACCCCACCGCTGGGGCTCTCCGTCCTCCCACCAGCCAGAGCAGCAGCTGCTACAGAAGGAGAGGGGTTTTCCTGCCCCGGGCGATGGCCCCGCCGGCCCCGGGGCGCCTGGTGGGGACGTGCCTCGTCCAGGGGCAGCGCTTCGCAGGTCCGAACCCCCAGAGCGCCGGGAGCATCTGCTCCGACCAGTCCCCCCATCACTGCTGCGGGCAAGGATGAGCCACGGAGCAGCCAGCGCCCCGCTGAAACTCGGCGGCCATCCGGCCCCGGCGAGGGGTCAGGCAGCACCAGGTCTGATTAGGAAAGCCCCGGTGCATCCCACGGCAGGGTGAGGAGTCCCGGCTCAGCAGCACCCGTCCCCACAGCCAGTGTCACGCTCCGGCGCGGCACCCCCAGCAGTGCACCCAGCCGGCTCGTCCGGTGCTCGTCCCTGTCTGCTCCGGCCTCTGGCAAGCAAACGCCACAGGCACCAACACTGGGACATCTCCTGCTGCCACGGATGGGCCCTGGGGCAGGGAGCAGGGGCACGCAAAGCCTGCCCTCGCCCCACAGCCCTACCCAGCGGCCGTTCACGGGGGTGGGCGCTTCAGAAGGCAAAGAGCCCTCATGGCCTCTGCTCCAGCAGCGCACAGGCCCTGGGCAGGCTCCCGAGGCCGTACCCTGCCCAGAAGGGACGGAGCAGCAGCCCAACCTCCCCGACCCACTGCAGGGGACACAACGTAAAGCCCAACGCAGCCGTGCCCCACACCGCGTCCCAGCACCAGCCCCGTGCTCCAACCCCGTGACAGGGACGGAGGGGAGGGCACGACACGCGTCCTGCCTTGCTTCTCAATTTGCAGACACTGCAAGAGATGATGCATTCGTTATTGGCACAGACTGCACCGGGTGAGAGCCAGGGCACATCCGAGCAGTCACAGGCCTGGCAGCAGAGCCCCGCATCCCGCTGGCAGGGGCCCGTGCCGCTGCCCAGGCTGCGGCGAGGGGTAGCACATCCCCGCGTCCCACCCCACCGTGCTGCGACGGGAGCTCCTGCCCCAGCCCTGCGCAGCTGCCAATTAAAGCCATATTAATTAGACACCCTCTCCCCTCCGGCACCGGGAAGGCAGGCAGGAGGCGTCAGAGGGGGAGATGCTGACTTCTTAAATTTAAAGAGAGCCCCTGCTGGGAGCTGGGGGTTCGTGCGTCTGCTGCCTGGTGTGTCCGGGCGCTGGGAGCCCCCAGGGAGGCACAGCGGGGGGTGTGGGGCACAGGGGAGAGGTGCTGGGAGCTTTGCAGAGGGGGCAGGGGACATCGCCTTCGTGCCCTTGCCATCCGGGTGACAGCACAGCACAGCACGCTGTCCCGAACAGGCAAGGGTTGCAAGACTTTCCCTGGCCAGGACGAGCTGGGCACCTCCGAGCGCGAGGCCCCCCTTGCCGGATCACCTCCGGAGCTGTCCCCGCTCCCCACTGTCACCCACTTGACCCTGCTCTGTTTGAAGCCACCAGCTGTGGTTAGCCCTTGGCAAACCAGCCAGGCTGCCGTGCCCGGCAGAGAGCCCGGCACTGCCCGCTCACCCCCCCCATCTCCAGAGCATCCAGGCCAGGATGGCATCCCAGCAGCAGCTCTGGACCACCGCTGAAAACCCTGCCCTGCCCCTGCCATCTGCCATTTCCATGACAGAAATACTCATTAGGTTTTCCACCCGTTTCTTGCAAGAACAAGACTCGGCAGCCCCAGCGATGCTGCAGTTCCCACCCAACAGCTTTTCATTAGGGGATCGCTTTGACAGCACCGCCTCACCCGTTAACAAGCTGGGGATGGGGATGAGAACAGACAGCGACACACTAATTAACTTTTTTCCAGTGATGGGAGCCAGCAGAGACAAGGGGAACCACTACCAGCAGTTAATGGAAACAAGCACTCCCGGGCTCCTTTCCCTGCTTTGCCACTGCTTCATTTTACAGCCGCGGGCACGGCGCTGCAGCGGCCCCGTCCTCCCAGAGAGGGGCAGGGAGGCCTCGGCCCACGCTGATGTGAGCGGCCAGTTGTGCACCGCAGGCTGCCCTGGCCGGAGCTGGGAGCAGGAGGGAGGCCGAGCCACACCGCTGCCCCAGCTCAGGCTGCTCAGCCGGTACCGGTTTGCACGGGCAGGGAAGGAAGGAGGCATCGGGGTGCACAGCTCCAGCCAGCCATTAAACACACCACAGCTGCTCTCCCTGAGCAGCTTCATCCATCGGCATTTTGGCTGAGTCGTTAATGGCTGCAGTGAATCTGAAGCAGCCCGGTGCAGTACGTGCTGAGCAAACAGGAGGGGAAAAAAACAAAAGAAAAGAAAGCTCTCCGAGTGCCGAGCACAGCCCTCTGCTCGCCAACGTACCGAGCCAACCAAGAAGCCCTGAGCCTGCAGCAGCCCCGATGCTGCCAGCAGCCCTCAGCCGAGCGGACGGCGTCTGAGAGCCTCGTCTGCTGAGTCACATCAGGGGACCGCAGCCCTCAGCCGAGCCAGGATGGGTTTGATAGGGCGCGTTTCCACCAGCAGCCGCCTGCAAAGCACTCGCTGCTCTGCCCAAGGCCAGTCCCATCCGTGCCTGTAACATCTGCTGCGCTTTGGCCTAAGCAGCGCTGGAGGAGGAGGACGAAGCAACTTTGAGGATATTTGCAGGGAGCAAAGCCAGGGAACCCAGGGGAGACTCTGCAGAGCTGTGGATGGTCTCGCCCACTCTGCCTGCAGGATCGGCTCCCGGATCAGCAGCCCGGGCACCGCTCCCCGCTCACACGTGTGCGGTGCCTGCTGGAAACACACGCGCTCACTCTGCCGTGCCACCCGGCGCCGCGGGACCGCCAGCCCCGGCCCGGCAGCCTGTGCCGAGCGGTCCTGGCAGCCACGAGATGACGCGCGGGCCAGCGCTCCCAAGCACTTACTCAGCAGTGAGAAGCATCCCTCCCCCTTCCCGCCGCTCTCCACCACCACCCAGATCACAGCCACCGCCTGGTCCCTGTCCTTCCCGAAGAGATGGTGCTCAGGTCCAGGGCGACTTGCCCTGCCTCGCTCCTACAGCGAGGTAACCATTCCCAGGAGGAAAAACTGGCCAGGCCCCTACTCAGGGGGCCCAGCCAGGCTCCTGGAGGACACAAGACCCCCTGTGCCTTGAGTAAGGGCTTGCCTCCAGGCGTGCGAAACCCTGTATCGCACTGTGCCCAAGTGGGGATAAAGGAGCTGAGCCCACCTCTGAAGGCAATAAGCGTTGCAGCAGTGCCTGCTCAAAGAAATCGGGGCTGAAGAGCAGCCAGAAGGGAGGAGAAACATTCCCGAGAAGACTCAAGCTAGCGAGACAGCAGCGGAGCCCGTGAGCTCTGGCAGCACTGGACGCAGCCGTCTGTCCCGGCAGGGTGCTGCGCTTCATCAGAGAGCGCTGGGTGCGCCCCGGGCCCCACAGCAGCTCCAGCTGGGTGGCCAGCTTTGCTGCCGAGCTAGCCCAGCTGCCAGCTAACGGCAGCCCAGGGGCTCTCCAGCTTGACAAAGATCCTGGTACTCAAGGGCACCAATAAATCATGCGGCAGAGGGACAGATGTGGCTCCCAGGACGCTGGGATGAGGGAGGGGGCTGCTCGAGAGCCGTACCCACGGCCAAGGGGTGCCGGGAAGGGCTCACGAGCGAGCAGGGGAGGTGAGGAGGAGCGCCGGGAGGCAGACCCCCGTCCCAGCCCCGAGAGCGGGTCAGGGCTCACCCCTGGGCGCTGCAGAGCATCACGGTAAGGAGGGGGTGCGCAACCCCCCGGGACTTGCCCAGGGCCATCCGGTGAGTCAGTGGCGATGCTTTCCAGGGCGAGGGCTGCCTGCGCACCGCCCGGCAGCCTGGATACAGTCGCTGAGGATTACAAATGCTGCTAATAATAGCCAGCAGGCGCCCGGGCCCCAGGCCTGCGCTCCCCAGCTGAAACATGCTGCCTGCACACGACGACGCATCGCTCCGGGGTTCCTGAGCCGCCCCAGTACTCGCTTCCCCCCATCGGGACACGGGGCCGCCCCAGGAGAAAGCCCCCAACACTGCGCGTTCGGGCATCTCGGGCTGTCACCGAGCCCCATCCGAGCGGGCAAGAGCAGAGCAACCTCCTTCCCCAGACACTGGGTCGCCCTTTTATTTTTAAACAAGATCCGGAGCTGGAGGAGGATTTACCGGGCGTTTATAGGCATCGCTGCCCCCCGGTTCAGCGGGGGTCAGACCTCGGGGCCAGCGTCCCGCTGGGGTGGGGAGGGAGGCAGGGCAGAGCTTTGCTGAGCCCGCGGGGGGATGCAGGCGGGAAGGACAAACCCGGACCCCCCCAGCACCTGGATTAGCTCTTGGGAGAAGGAAGAGGGGCGGGATGCGCAGCCAGGGGAGGCTCACACCGACGAACGCTCCTCTTCCCTTAAATCTTGATCATTTTTGAAGAAGTACCCCTCGGGGGGCGGCGGTGGGAGGGAGCCCGGAGCACCCCCCGCTGCCGCCCTCGGGGACAAGGGGCTCGTCCCCGCCCGAGGGCGAACCCCGGCTCCTGCCGGGACCTCCCCCCTTTTAGAGGAAAACCCGGGCGCTGCGCCCCCGCCCCGCCGCCCGCGGGCACCGGCCCCTGCCGCGGGGAGGGACCCGGGAGGGACCGGGGGGACCCGGGAGAGGGGGCCAGGCCCCGCCGGCGGCCGCCTTACCTTGGTCTCCGCATCCTCCCGCTGCCCGGGCTGGCGGGGCTCGGCGGGCGCCGGCCGGGGGATGCTCTCGGCCGCCGCGGGGCTGGGCTCGGCCGCGGGGCCCGGCTCCGCCGCCGCCTCCCGCTGCTCGCCGGCCGCCTCCTTCCCCTCCTCGCCCGCCCCGACCTCCTCCACCGGCACCCGGCCGCCCTCGTCCTCCGGCCCCGCGGCCGCGGCCGCTCCCTCCGCCGCCGCTTCGCCCCCGGGGCCGCCCTCCCGGGCCGGCTCGGCCGCCGCCGGCTCCCGGGGCCGCTCCGCCGCCCGCTCCCCCGCGCCGCCCCGCAGCCTCACGAAGACGGAGGCGAGGACGAGGGCCAGGACGGTGAAGAGCAGCGAGACGGCCAGGTACAGGTCCACGGCCAGGTCCATCCTCGCTGCTGCCGCCGGCGCCCGCCCGACCCGACTGCGCGGCCGCGGAGCCCGCTCGGCCGGCGCGGCGCTGGGCAGGCTCTCAGCCGGCTTTACCCGGCGTCATCTGCCCGGGCCCTGCCCACAGCCCCGGCCCCCCCGCCGGCCGCGGCACCCACCCCCCGCACGGCGCCGGCAGCCGGGGGGCGCCCCGCACCCACGGCCGGGGCCGGGGCCGGGGCCGGGGCGGGGCGGGCGAGCGAGGCCGCCGGCGACCGGCGCGGCGCTGCCTGATGCCACTGGCCGCTGCGGACGGGGCGATCCTTCGCTAGGCGCTGCCCCGTAGCCAAAAAGCCGTTCCCAAACCCTTCTGCCCAGGCACTTGCGCCAGTCCCAGCTGTTTGACTTGGGCCTCTGGCCCCTGGGGCGCAGCCAGGCACCCACAGCGCCGGGCGCTCGGCGGGGCCGGAGGAGCCCGGGGCGGGCTGGGGGTCAGCTGCCCTCCATGGAGGGCTCAAGGAGCGTCTGCACCTCGTTAGCCCTTGGCCGGGCAGCGGGGGGCTGGCAGGGCGCGGGGAGCCCGTCACCGCTCTCCCGGGCGAGGAGCATCCGGCAGCGCATCTGCGCCAAGCCTCAGAGCGTCGCTCCGCCGGAGCTGCGGGCGATGCCGGTGGCACGTTTGTGCCATGAACCGCTGTCACGCCCGCCGGCTGCTGAGCATTGCACCTTGCTGCTGGGGCGTCTGAAACCCAGGAGGTGCCCAGAAGCCATGACGAGCTGGCAAGGAGACGGGCCCAGAGGTGGCCAGGTCCTTCCAGACTCTGCCACCAAGGATTTCCTGCCTCTCGAGGATGCCGGCAGGATTAGCCAACCTTTTACAAAGCAGGCTGAAATTAGAAGGCCTAAGCTGTTCCTGCCAGGGTAAAACCAGCGTGGAGCTTTCTCCCAGCTGTGTGCGAGGGGAGCAGACGTGGGAATCTGCCCCCAAAGTTTCCTCCAGGGAAAAGGCTTTGGAGATGTCTCCGGGAGCAGAGATTTTTATTGACTGGCTAAAAAAGAAACATGAACAAAGACAGGATTAAATCCCCGGGGCGGGAGGAAGGAAGTGAAGCCATGATCCTCACTGCGGTTTGTCTTTATTGGTAATCCTATCAGGCAGGCAATCATTAGCGTATGGATAATTGTATTCTTAGTAACGACCAGCCATGGTGCTTATCGTCCCTCCTCCCGCGTAGCTTTGCATTGCCTGGGCCCCGCTGCCCAGGGCTGCTCTAGAGCTCAGCCATAAGATCCAGAGAGTGGCAGCACCACGGCGCTCTTCGGTTCGGCATCTTTTCTGATGTACGTTTGGCCCCGTCTTCCCCCGTCCTGTCCAAACCCGCTCTCCAGCTTGCTGAAGCGACCGCCTTCCAACAGTTTGACCCGCTAGATGGAAGCGGTGGAAAAGCACGAGGGACATGGCAGCCAGGACCACTCCACCAGACCAGTACCGAGGGGTATGAATAGGTCTGAGTCCAGCGAGACTGAAATGCTCTCTCAGGCAGCTTCTGGGAGACCCTTCCAGGGGCAGGAGGAGCAAAGGGCCTCGGCCCAAGGGCTTACGGCAGAGCCCGTCCGCCGGGACAGGGTGGTCGTTGATTAGAGCCTGGCACGGCCGCGGGTACGTGGCACATGGCTGCGCGGCTGGAGAGGCAGTTTGGGAATCAGCAGTTAATCGAGTTTGTCTGCATTTCTTCTGGTTTTTCCGTAACCTCGGAGCCGAGCTGACCGCCTGCCGCAGCCACGGAGGCATCATCCCGAATCCAGTGCACCGCTTGCTTTCGGAGACTTCCCCGAGCGCTGGAGATCGCTCACAGCTAGAGACGGAGCCAGGGCGGGGAAACTCGCGGGATGGGGTCTTTGCTCTGTGCTCACGCGGACCGTCGCTTTTGGGGACACAGAGGAATTTTGGGCGAGACTGGCAGAAACAGGCCACTGCGGCCTGCCAGGAGGGTGACTGGGGGTGCTTTGGCCTTACACGCCGATGCACGTCGGCAGCCGTCGCTGTGCCCTCGATTACTGCCGACACCCAGGACATCTCCCACTCCTTTTCCCTGGCACCGTGCATTTTCCACGGCTCTCGGTTGGAAGTCTGTTAGAGGGTGTGTGCCTGCGCAGGAATGCAGCGGCACGTGGCTTGCATGAACCCAGTGCAGAGACAGAGCGCTGCAGCGAGTGCCCTCCCAAGCAGGATTTATCACCGCTTAGAACACGAGGCGCTGGCCCTCGCAGCTTCTTCTGAGACGGGGATCGCTGACGGGGGAACCAAGCAGGAGCTACGGCCAGCGGCGACCACGGGCGGCTTCTGCTTTGGGACCCGCAGCGATTCACTGTCGGCTGCTGGAACCGGCTGCGCTCGTGGGAGTCGTGAGAACTGCAGGGCTCCGCAAACAACGCTCCCGGTCCCGAGAGCAGCAGCCGGGGGCTCCGAGGACGCCTCCGCAGGGACCGCTCCAGCGGGCAAACCTCCTACAGCACGGCGGTGGCGGAATCGGCGGCGGGGCCCAGCCGCCCAGGGACCCCAAGCGGGATCGGTCCCCAGCCCCGAGCAGAGCCCGGCCCCGTGTGCGATCCCCTCGGCCCCTCCGCGGCTCTTCAGGGGCAACCGGACAGAGCAAACTTGCCCCGGGGCAGCGGGGCTCCCGCCGGGGGGGACGGGGGCTATCGGCCTGCTTCTCCCGTCCGCTCGCTCCTGACGGCCCGCGGCCGCCTCTCCGCCCCGCCGGGGCGGGAGAGCCGAGCCCCGCGGAGCCGGCGGCGCCTCTCCGGTGCCTCCCTGCGCCGGGCCGGGCTCCGGGGGACGGCTGCCGCCGGGCCCGGAGAGAGGGGACCGCGACCCAGCAGCGCGGTTAACCGGGCTCCGGGCCGGGGGGGCGGAGGCGGAGCCGGGTCCGCCGGGCAGGGACCCCGCCCGGGAGCCCCCGGGCCGCCCCCCGGCCGCGTCCCCTCCGCGGGCCGGGCCCGGGCCGGGCGCCCGCCTCGGCAGCCGCGGGGCCCCGCCGCCCTCTCCCGGGCGGAGCGCGGCGCTGCAGCGTTCCCAGGGCCGCAGCGGGGGAGCGGGGCCGCGCCCCCCCCCCCGCCCCGGGGCGGCCCCGCCGCCGGCAGCGCTGCGAAGCCGCCCGCGGGGCCGGGGCTCGGGGCCCGGGCTCGGCTCCCCGCGGCGCCGGGGCTCGGCTCCCCGCGGCGCCCGGGCTCGGCTCCCCGCGGGGCCGGGGCTCGGCTCCCCGCGGGGCCGGGGCTCGGCTCCCCGCGGCGCGGCGCCCGCGGCCGGGGGAGCTCCCGCAGCGGCCGCACGGGGCCGTGGCCGCCCCGAGGTCCCCCGCCGACACAGGCGCGTCCCTCCCACCCAGAGCAAGGGCTGGAGCAAGCCGCGTTTCGGTGCCCCTCTCTCCCCCGCAGCTGCAGCCCGGGCAGGGATGCGCAGGATCCCGTGAAGCCAGGCGGGCGGACAGCCGCTGGTTTCTAGCGGGGAAAGCGGCCGCTGCTGGTTTGGGTTTGCACAGACCTCAGCGACGTCAGGCAGCGCCTGGGCCAGACGCGATCCCGTGTCCCCAGCTCCGCCGAGAACCCGCTTCCCCTCGCATTGGGCGCAGCCTGGTCTTACAACTGCTGCAAACTCAGATCATTTCTGCAAGCCCCAGTCACGCTCCCAGTCACCAATACCACATTTTCCTTGCCAAGAACAGCAACATCCTCTGCGCTGATGCCAGCAATCAGAAGCCACCCCAGGAAACGTCACCGTGCTGCCCCGTCCTTCGGCTGGCGCAGGCTCGGGGGTCCCTAGCCCATCTGGCTGCCGTTCATTTGCTTTCTCCCACCGTGCTGGCCCCGATGCTGCAGCGGTGCTCAGGGAGCTGCTTCACTTGGCGGGTGGCAGCAGACAAAGCACCAGGAGAGCTCAGCTGGCCACGGGGTGCGAGCCAGCAGCAGGGCGGGGGCGGCTGTCCCTTGCTCCCACTGGAAGGGACGATCCTACCGCAGAGCTCTCTGAGCGCTTGTTTCTACACCTTCTCCCTTGGCTCCCATCCTAACCCCTCTGCTCCCCAGGCCTCTGGGCTCACCCAGAACAGCTCTTCCATCATGCTAAAACTCATTTCCCAGCCTAACCCCTGAGCCAGGGCAGGCTCCCAGTTGTTGATGGTCTTCAAAGTTTTGAACGAGCCGCACAATTGCCCTTGAAGGCAAGCGGACCCAAGCTCAAAGCCCTAAGAGCGAACCAAAAGCTCGCGGATGCCGGCAGCCAGTCCAGCCCCGACCGCAGCAGAGCAGCCGAGAGGAGATGCAGCCTGCACCAGGAAAGCCGCCCCTCGGATCCCGCTCCAGCCCCGGTACGCCTTCCCCCGCGCGCGGGGCCCGCTGCCGCGCAGGCGCTCGCTGCGGTGGCAGCCCCCGCTTCCAGGGCCTTCTGGCAAACGAGGACACACAGCCGCCACAGCCGTCGCGTACAGGTGGGGGCCGCCCGCGCTCAAACCAGAAGGGACGCGGAATGATTATTCCCTTTTGAACACATCTCCAGTCCTCTCTACCTGCCTCAATTTACACTTCTCCGGGAACAGCGGAGCTGCGGTCCCACAGAGGAGCCTTTGCAAGCCTTGAAAACAAGGCGAGCTTCTGCAAGCGTGAGGTTAGTCCCAAACCACTCTTAGAACACGTGGCTAACGCTCAAGGAGTGCAGCCCTGTCCTCCTCGTGACTCGCTTTCTAACTGCCACTAAAGAAATCGCAGTAGTTACTTGCTTTGACACCAAACGGGAGGAGAGGAGGAGGGAGATCAGCACGGGTACGGCACGGACGATCCAGCCTCCGCGTTCCCGCTCAGGGAACCTTGTCCTGTCGGCTCCTCGGTAGCAATTAAAACAATCAGTATGCCGCCCTCCTTGTCGAATGAGGTACTAGGTTGCAACTGTCACGAAAAGGAAGATGGGTAGGTAAGTCAGAGGAATAAAAGCAAGTCGAGTCCAGATTGCCAGGCCACAGAGGCACATTGCTTTCAGCCACCCCAATTCATACCATTTTCTGGAATTGGGTCTTGTTAAATGCCGAGCCCCGGGGCGCCCACGCGGAGAGCAGGGGCTCCTTTGCGAATCCCGGCTGCGTCGAGCCAGGCAGCGTCTAGCAGAGGACACGAACAGGGCCTGGGGAGAGATCTCCTGAAGAGCAACTGGAAGGGAGAAAAAAATTGCCTTTATAGGTGACAGTAATGAAGAGTGTTTACATCAGTGTTTGGGAAAGGACACAGGTTTGTGCAGAAATCTGCAAGCTTGTCGTCTCCACAAAACCATTTACTCTTCAGGGTGTTTCGTTCTACAACACGTTCATATAAATACTTCAAAAGCCTCCAGGCTGCTTCAGCTTATTTCCCTACAGCTACTGGTTTCAACAAAGCTCGCTAACACAATACCCAAGTTTTTCCCCCTCCCCAGCCCTCGTTGCCCCGAGGCCGCTCAGCCGCACGGGAGGGCCCTCGGTGGCGGCTCTCCCCGAGCCCCAGCTCCGGGAGAGGTCGGCTCCGCTTGGAGCCTGGCCCCTGCAGCCACTCTGCACCCCGCCGTACCACAGAATCATGGAATCATTAAGGTTAGAAAGGCCCTTGGGATCACCGAGTCCAGCCGTTAACCCAGCACTGCCAAGGGCACCACTAAACCATGTCCCTCAGCACCACATCTCCCCGGCTTTTAAATCCCCCCAGGGATGGGGACTCAGCCCCTGCCCTGGGCAGCCTGGGCCAGGGCCTGACAGCCCTTTGGGGGAAGAAGTTTTTCCCAATATCCAACCCAAACCTGCCCTGGCGCAGCTTGAGGCCGTTCCCTCTCGTCCCATCGCTTGTTCCTGGGGAGAAGAGACCGACCCCCCCGGCTCCAGCCTCCCCTCAGCCTCCTCTTCTCCAAACCAAACTTACCTAGAAGCTAAGCCGAAGGCAGCGGGCGGCACCGGGGAGACGAAACCCCCTCTCACCAGCGCGAGGTGGCACGGGAGCTGCGACGCGAGGCTTCTCGTAACGCAGCCCGGGGAGGACGGGGAAGGGGCAAAAAGCAGGCGCTGCACCCCGGCAGCACAGCTACCGACACAAACCTTCTCCCGCCGCCGCCGCAGCCCCAGCAGCTCCCCGAACGCCCCGCCACACCGACGCCCCGAGGACACGTGAGAAAGAGCTAGAGCAAGTCCCCAAAGCAGCCCCGCAGCCGTTACCCGAACGCCATGTAGCATACTGCGGGGCTCTGGGAAGCAGAGGGGCACACCTGTAGGGTTTTTTTTCAGATCATGATATGAAAAAAAGTGACTAGCCAACAGGATAATGCAAAATAATTGATTTTATTTAAAATAAAAAGCAAAACCACAATCATCCAAACAAGACAATTAAGAATATCCCAGCTCTGCTGGATGGGGCGATAAAAGCAGCGAACAGCAGCGGCAGGGTGGGAGCTGACGGTGACTGTCAAACGAATCGCACGCTCTTTCCTTCCCCCGGGCAGGGGGACGCCAAAACCCCCCGTTACCATCGGCCCAGACAGGCCTGGCAGATTTGATCCAGTCAACGCTCTTGCTTCCCGCCCTGCGATGGCTGGGCGCTCAGGGAGGAAACGGGACGAGGTTAATTACGAAAGAGGTTGCTGCCTTTCTTCTAAGCATTTGGGGAGGCTCAATGTAACTGAGAAGACAAACCGGAGCCAGCGTACGCGAGCTGGAAAGGGGAGGAAGGTGCCAGTGCTTCCTCGGCGTCCCCGGCTCCCACGGCACTCACGCAGGGAACAGGCGCGCCTGGCGTTCACATCTGCCGTCCTGACGGGGCAGTTACTTGTTGACTCCTGAACCGGCAGAGCAGACAAGCCCGTATTGGCTACCAGACTCAAAAGCGCAGCCAGCGCTCACAAATCCCTCTACCTTTGGCCAGAGCAGGCAGGACGCCGCCGCCGATCCGCACAGGACAATCGGGACGCCCGCAGTCCGAGCGCAGCACGCGGCTCTCGGCCCGTCCCTGGGAGCGGGGCAGCCCGCAAAGCGCCGGCGGGGGCCGAGGCAGAGCAGCGGTGCCGCTCTGGGGCTGGAGCAAGCGAGGGGCCCACAGGCTCTGGGTGCAGCCTGCCACAGCCAGGGGCTCGCAGTACACAGAAGCAGCGGGGTCGGAATAAGAGACTGGGATGGCCCAAGAAGCACAAGCCTGGAGAAGCGAGAGCACAAAACCCACTCTCCCCAGTCAGCCTCCCGCAAGCACGGAGCTAGGCGGGAGGGGAGCACAGTTTTTAACTCTATTCCTCATTCGCCCGGCCTGGAACGAGAGCCTGGGAAGCACCCGCTCCCCCCCTTCCTGTAAGGCCAGTGAAGCCAACCCCCTGATGAGACAGAATTTATTCTAGTCCTATTTAAAAAAAATCCCCATCTAGCAGGACCTCCTGTTTACAGCAGGCCATGAAATGCCATGAAATGCCTCTGGTGAAAACAAAAAGCCTTGTTCTGCTACAATTTCTGTACCACACAGCAATTCTGGAAGGGCCGCCACACAACACCAGGTGGCCGAGCGCGCCGAACAGCATCCCCAATGTTTCCTGCTACAAAGAGCTAACGCCAGGTTAGGAAGCCTCAGGTTGCTTAGGATGTCTGGAACACTTTTTGTGGGAGGACGACTTCAAAGCATCTTACACAGTAATTGCGTTTCAGCCTCACAACACCCCTGTGAGGTAGGTATTTTCCTCATCTGCTGAAACAAAGACAGAAGCTCACCAATTCGGCTGAGGCAAGAGCCTGCAAGCGGAAGAACCAGAGCTCCCAGGAGTCCGGATTCCCAGGCAGCCGGAGCAGATACACCTTTGTTTCCTATCAGAAAGTGCCCTGTGGAGAGGTCGGTGTAGCGTTGCTGGTATCATGATGCCTGCAGTCCATTTCAAACACACCGCTTTTCTGCGAGGGATGTCAAATGAACAGAGGCTTCCATCTGAAGTTGTTTTATTTCACACCATGGAAGAATTCGCAGGCACTGAAGAATGCGCTGTGCTCCGGATCTTCCCGCTGTGCTTCTGGGGGTAGAGGCGCGGCTCTCCTGGCCCAGCCATCAGACTTCCACGCACATCCAAGATTTTAAGACTGCGAAACTGAACCGTGCATGCCAAATGCGATTGCAAGCTCCAGCATAAGCCATCTGACATCCTAACGGTCGAGCCACCAGATCTGGCAGCGGACAGTCCTCCAAGGGCTCCTCGCACGGTGACAGAGCCGAGACTTCTGAGCCGCTGCCTCTTCAGGCCCCCGCATTCCTCCAAAAGGCAGCAGCTGCAGCCTGCTCTGTCCGAGACGTACAGATCGCGCAGGCTCCCAGGCTGTTCCACTGGGCAGGAAAAAAGGCAACCTTGGCCAGAAATGCCAGGAGTTTGAGAAGTTGTTTTTTTTTTTTTAAAATGAAGTAATCTCGTGGAAGAATCTGCAGCAGTCTACAGAGCAAGCGTGCTCACTTACGCCTGGCTATCACAGGAAATTCAGGAGTCTGGACAGCTGAAGAGCGTACCAAAACACCTTCCCTCTCTCCGTTTTTCCGCCACCACGCTGCTCCTGCACAAAGTGACTGGCACAGAAGATTCAGAAACAGAGATCCTGACAAACGTATTTAGGATTCCCTTGTACAACAGGATATTGCCCGGTCTCCAAGAAGGGAGAGAGTGTTTGAATAGGAAGAGACAAGGTTAAAAAAAAGATCAGAAAACCCAGACAAGCGACGTTCTGGGTTCCACCAAAGCCAACATGTATAAGGAAGTCACAGTTAAGGCTGCCGATCTGCTTTTTAATTCCGCTACCAGTGCCTGGGCATTATTGCGTGTTTACTACACACACCCCACTTCTGCTTTCAAGTTTCCTCTCCCAAAGAAGAGCGGCTGAAGCGAGATCTCATACCCACCTCCCAGGCCTCAGGAGAGCACCCAAGGACGCAGCCCACCCCAGCTAGCTTCTGGCTGTGCCGTTCAGACAGAGAAGGATCATTTCCTTGCAGCGCACCTTCAGCCAGCCAGACCTCTTCGCTGACGCCACCAGCACAAGCCCCTGCTAAAAAAAACCAGCAGCTCCAACAGATCCCTTGGGGATGAGAGCTTTACCCGGCATAATACAAACGCATCTACACAGACTTAAGCAACACATTGCATTTTTAAAAAGCATAAAACAACAATATGTCCCCCTCCCAGTCCTTTAAAATTGGCACCACAAGTTCCGGAAACGCCTGAACCCATCACCTGAAAGAAAAGCCATTTCGGTACGTGAACTGCACTGGTCTGAACGAGCCCATGGCCCTGTCGCTGCTGGGTATTTAAAGCCCAGCAACTGTTGTTACAATATCAGAGTCAGCCTTTGTCAGTCGTTGCCTAGTGATGAACATCACGCCTGCACCTAAAAGATCGTCATTACTGGCAAATGCCAACTTTTTCCCCACGGTTTTTGCTGTGCAAGAAACTCCCCGGTTCTCCTGCTCCACCGAGCTTCCTATCACAAGGTGCTAGTGCATCTTTGTTACCAGTCATCATGACAGACACAGAGCAAAAGTAAATGGACTGTTGCTGGTTAAGGTGTTGCACCTTAGACGTACGCATGTAGATTAAGACCACGAAAGATGCTTCAGGTCGGTGGTCACCTCCGCTGAAGTTGCTTCAGTGTTTGGAGCGTTCATACCACCTTCCCTTCCTGAAATTCTGGTGCGAGATCCGCCGGACGTTCAGATCGGCCAAAAGGGCTGGTGTTCCTTTCCTCAAGTGTACAGGACAACATGTAAACATATGACAGTGTCAAAGCACGGCAGGTTTTTACATTTACCTGCTGGTTTTAAAAAGAGTTCTTTAAAAACTGACCGTCGTCTTCCTTGCCAGTTACGTGAACCATTAAATACTCGGCATGTCCTTACCCAAAGGTGGGTTATTAGTGCACTCACTTGGGGCGCGGAGGGGACAAAGCATTGCACAATAACGTGGAGTCGGGGCGTTCCCCTAGGAGTTATTACGGAGCCAACCTTCGACAGCACATAATGAAGACGGATGTCTGGATCGAGGAAGAGTGACAAAAACTTAAGGACTGTGAGAAACAGAAGCAGAAGGGGGTAGAACAGAGCTGGCTGGCTGCTAACGGAGCTTCGATCGGCAGCTGCCTCTAGGTGGGTGTTGTTATCTCTCAGGGGTAGCTGCGGCCTCCACAAGACTCCCTAATCCTGTCAAAAAAAGTACAACTGCCTGTCAACAACCATAGCATTTCTCCTCATAGCAGGACAAAAGATCGCAGCATGCAGGCTAATTGTATGCGTATTCTCCCTACAGAATTGTACAGGCTGGAGAAGTTTCACTGTTTTTAACCCAGCAAGTCCAGAGAGCTTCCTTCCTCCGCAACTTTACCCTAAGCAATATCTGTTCTTGGTTCTGCAATATTAATGTTCCCTCCCTCCAGACTGATCAGAAACTTGCTCTTTCCCCCCCCCCCCCCTTTTTTTTTAATAGGTAAACCCAGACATTTGGGATTTGGGATAAATTTGGCCTTTAACAGATAAAACAGTGGGCCAAATTGAAGTAATCCAGGCAACAATAAGAGAAACCATACAACCACTTGAAGGCTTTCCGTTTGGACAAGAAGGCATCGAAACCCGAGTCTTGGCTGATCATTCCTCATCTTTAACTGTTTGCTACTCATTTGTGCTCTCTGAAGAGCACAGTTAAAATATCCCACCTCTCCCATTAAAAAAAAAACAACCCAAAAAAACCCCCAAACTTTCTCTATTAAAAGAGACAACTAGGAAAAGTAATAAAACTGTTTATTAAATAAAGTAAAAAACCCTCATTTTTAAAAAGATATCAAGAATCTTAGTTTTCAGTTTGGAGCAATTAAAATAATTCATGGAGGAAGATACCACCTCTGGCCAACTGCTTTACATTCGGTAAGGGACCCTTTGCTCTCCATCCCTCTGTCCTGATGGATCACCCTATCTTAGCTCTGCCTTGCATTGTCTTTTGCTTGTTTAAAAACAACAGTTGCCACAGGTCACCTGGAGGAGCTGCGCTCTTTGCTCACACAGTCGTCCTGGGAAGTTGTATCACCGTTACCCATCATGCTGCATGTTCTCCTCTTTTTCCTCCGGTGCATCATCCCCTCTGTCTCAGAGCCAGAGTCACACTGAAGCATGAAGAGATGAAACCAGAGTTCAGAGGAACCTAGTAAACTGTTTGTACTGTGGAATTCACCGTAAGAGCTACCTCAGCAACCCTGAATAATCAATATTCAAAGAACATGCTATTTTAGATTAGACACATGAAATAAATTTTAAAGTAAGTGTTTAAAAGACAGGAACAGGTATGTTCTTAGATTTCATCACTGACTAAGCTGGCTTGGGGCAAGACAATTGATGTGTTCCTTTTGGCTCCCAGAAGGACCTAATTTTCCGAGCGCACACTCGGTGCCTTCTGAAGCACTCAGGTGCCCAGAAAAGTCCCCTGTCATAACTGACAGTCTCGGTTATGGATCTTGTTCCCCCTCCCCATTTTTAAAACATTCATTTTGCAGCCATTTTACACAAGCATGGCTTAGCTAAATGAGTGGCAGATTATATATAAATCTAAAGATAGATCAAATAAACCAAATTAATTTAGCAATACAAAGAGAGGCTTCAGAAAACAGCACGGGCTAAGACCACAGGCTCCCCCACCGTGTGGATTGGTTTAGTCGCTTTCTATTAATTTCTTCCATAAGACATGAATATTAGGATGAGGACACATGATCAGGTATGGAAAAAACCAATATAATTGCAGGATATGGATCACCTACTGGTAGTAAAAAGCCTTACCTCTGAATCGGAGTCTGAGGAGCTGGAGCTTGAGGAACTGGAAGAATCGCTAGAACTATCGGAAGCAATACCAGTAGATTCCTGCAGGTCAACTGAATCGGCCAAGGCTGCCAAGTCAGGATGTTCCTGCTTTAGGATCCTAAACACAGTTGAAATTTTAGGGTCAGCCTTTGAACACTAACACTGCATGTAAATGAACAGGGTATTTTGGGGTTTTGTTTTAAACAGAGAATATGAAAAGCAAGCTACTAAATCTCTTACCTGTACCATTTCCGTGACAATTTGGGTCTCCCTCTTACTGTCTTGTGCCACACCACAGGGAAGTTGGTACAGCTGGCAAAGTTTTGTGTGATGGCAATAGTTGTGTCAAGATTGAGCACTACGTGCCACCAGCCACCTATAAATACAGCACCAATGACCGTTTCTGGCTACACAGCAGAAAGCAAGATCAAGACCAGCCGCGAACACTTTTTCCACAGCACAGGTGGAAGCTGGCCCTTATCTCCCAAACCCAGGTGAGTTTGCCACCACGACATCTTTCCTCAGTCTTGTTTCAGCATTCGCTCCAACGCTTTACAGATTCTTGTTACAGAAGGCTGCTCAACGCTCTGACCGAATTATCCAGCTCACCAACAGCACTCAAGATCTGACGTGACAGCAACACGCTGGCTACTGATGACCTATTTCATAGCAAGAGCCATTGTAACCCAGGCCGCACAGAGACCCTCTCTGTTAAGCTGGAGAGCACTTTCCATGCTGATTTAGTAAGGTTATTATGACTACAGACTAACCTTTCATTTAAAAATAGATGCAAAATTGTTTCCCCACACAGGATAAAAATAGACAGTGGTGTTCTTACAACCCACTTACAACCTCATAAAAAGACTAAGGAAACAGTTTAATGGAACCTGACAGCTACAAAATCTTAACAGAAGGCACACTGAGGAGTCACTAATAAGTGCCAAGACAATCACAAGGCACTCTTCAAACATGAAGTCAGCTGTATGTTAGAGACAAGCAACGTGGATAGAAGCTATGGGCCACGCTGCACAAAAACGAGGCAAGATTTAGAGGTCAGAATTTGTCACTGAACTCACCCGCTTTATGCGCTAGCCACCTCACCTCCCAGTTATAACGGGCACACCATGTGCAGCCACTCGAAGAGAATGGCGTCCTTATCAGATCTTTCTTTAGCTTTTGATTTCAAATGCGAGATGAAAAATAACCACAGAGAGGTGGGTGGAAAGTGCCAGTGCCTTCAAGTAGTTCTTTTCCCACAGCTAAGAAAAATCCATATGCAGTCAGACTGCCCAGGCTGCAACACGAATTTGCTACAGCGTACAGAAACTCAAACATTTTTGTCTAAGAAGTCACTAGTACTGAAACACCCCTATTATTTCATGCCTTGATGGTTTCCTTTTACTGCAATTTAGTTCAGATCACATTCCTGTGACGCTGCAACTGAGGTCCCATTTGTTTTGCCATCTGTACCACATGCGATCCAACGCTACAGGCCATATATGTTTTGGGACATTCAGAAAATACCTGAATAGTCTCAAAGAGTGCCTTGCAATATACATCCCTTTTGAAACCGCTTAGAATAGTTTCTTTTGCAAGAGATGGCCCATATAAGAAAGCTTAAATATTCTCTTCATCTCAACTACACGCAAACGTTAAATATATGCTTTTCTCTCTCCAAATTCCTTACTGGAGAGATTCGTACGTACCTGGCACAAAGACTGTCTCGCCTGGTTTCTGTAAGATTTCCAGGGGTTTGAATTCAGGGGGCCAGGTGGGGAGCTGCGTCCTAGGATAGATGACATTGAACCAAGTGATGGCCTCATCCTGCTGGTTCCCTCCCTCTTCTCGCGTCACTTTGATCAGCTCTCTGGGAGTGCTGGTAGGGAACAGGCACCAACGCTTATGTCCCTGGACTAAGGCATTCCACGCACTAGTTCCCAAGGGATCGATGTGAATTCCTGTTCCAGAACGAGGTGGGCCCATCACAAACCATCTGCATGGGAGGAAAAAAATCCTTTAGTCACAGAGCAAGCACGTAGCTACCTTCTCTGTTCTACATATTAGACAGAAAATCACAGCTGCTAATTTCACATACAGTTAGAAATCAAGGTAGTTACAGTTCCTTAATTTATCCTCTTGAGACTGTTTGGCTCATGCTATAGCAAAAGACATTACATGGGTTTAACCTAAAAACCAACATGAATTGGGACAGGAATGACTCTGGGACAAGAAAGGGAAGCCAGCTTTTTAAAAAAAAATACAGCTATGGAATATAAACAGTTCTTCAATAAAATATATACTTATTTCAAGGTTTATGAATGTGATTAAGTCGTAACAGCCTGCATTAGGATTTTTACTATGCAGGGCGATTCTCCTAATCCTATGTTTTTCTAAAATTCGCTACTCAAACGGATCCAGAACTGCAGAACAATGAGGAACAAACAAAAGCCGATGTAAGTAAGGAACAGAGCAAAGTTACGCAACCCTGGCCTCCCTCTATGCCTTCTGTTCATTTACAACAGGCTTTTCATTCTAACATTTAACTAGTTGGAGCTTATTCTCCAGTGACCATTCAGGATTTGGTGCGTATATTCTCATTCCCCATTTGCAAGGTTTATTTCTCCCTATGGAGAACTTTATCTGCTACACACGTTTCACAGCAACAGCACCTTCAATTGCTCATTTCCCCTGTAATAGAACAGTAAGCTCTACCATACCAGATAAAGCAGCGTAAGTGAGGTGACTTAATATCAGGCATCAAGAGGAAAAAAAAATGGCAATAATTGTTTATTGGGCAGCAGAGGGGGCAGAAACCAAAGCACCAACAAGACCCCTCTATCGCATGGCGGCAGGCGTGGCGACAGGCAGGCGATACCCAGCAAGAGGAGTTCAAAGGTTCAGAAAATACAGAAGTCAGCAAGCTCTCCATCTCCCCTTTCCAATGCAGGTCTACATTAAGCTGCTTTCCAAGTATCACTTGCTAGCACCAACGGTAGGACTGTAAGTTTGGTTATCAGGCTGCGCTCTTCCTACTTCACAAAGGAGCCATAAAAAGGTAAATAGGCCGGTGTTTGTCACTTCTATTGTCAATTCACTCTTTAGATTCATATTAGCCTTGGAAAGCTAATTGAACCACAAGCAGAACAGTCAAAGCATTTACTAAGAAGTCAGAAGAAATTAAACACATGAAGATCTGTCTGGTACACAGACAGACGCACTGTTCAATACCATTTTTCTGCCTATAACCTGAATCTACACAGGCAGAAGATTTTAAAATCCTTATTTAGCAACACTATCGTTTACCAGCATCTTCCTCCAGGCATTTAACTTACAATGAACATAATCCAGTTTGCCACAAGACATCAAATTTACTGTTAAAAAATTCGCAACCTGTAACTTCAATTTAAAAGCAAAAAAACCAGGCCCCCCCCCCAACTAAAATAGCTGCTTCAGTAATTGGCTTCTAAAAATTCCTGCGTTTATTTTGAAGAGGAACAACTCCAACAAAGATGCTCTAAACAGCACGAGTTCTTACTTTAAGATCTGTACGCTATCACACACCTCTCAATCCAGAGGTCAATCTGCAGTGCCTGTCCTGACGATATGATTAGAAAGCACCACCTCCTGTTGGATCCTCAATTATGCTCTACTACTGGATACTCTTCATCTGTTTCTGTACGGAGATGAAACCCCTAACCCCGGGAAGCATCAGTGTGCTTTCTTGCATCACTCATCTCTCAAAAAATGCTAACAGCCTGAAACAAACCCACATTTTCCAGAACAAAGTACAAGAATTGTGAATACCAAGATCACAAGCAAGGAGCCCAGCACGTGCCTGTAGGTGGGGAGGGTGTGGGAGAAAGAGATATCAATATAAGTGAGTCACCGCCAGATTATCTAGTTTACCTATAACTTGGATAAATGATTCCCAGCTCTGCAAGTGTATTCAATTTCTAAGAGACTACGCCTGGTGTGTTTTTGCATTTGATCCTCTTATGTTCCTCTTAGAAGTGATTTATAAAAAGGGTCTGTTACAACACCGTAAAAACACCTACTTCGGTGATCTTAAATGGAATTAGTCTCACACCTCACTCCTGCAAAAGCACAACTGGACTATAGACACGTGAAAGACTGCGAAGAGAAGAGTACCATTATTCATTCCTTGTTCTACTTTACTAAAAAAACCCGAAACGATAGAAGACCCACATCACAGCCTCGTGTCACTCAAAGGGCAAGGCATTCTCTGACAATTATAATGTGGCTGTAAAGACTTTAATTACTCAGGAGCACTCAGCTTATGCTCATACTGCTATGAAGCGTTATATTAACATAGCTGGAAATCCCTTTTGTATCTAACAGCCCAAGCACAAGGTTGTTGCATCTGATTTCAGGAATGAAGTGTCATTTCAATCCCTTTTCAATCAGATGCAAACAAAGAGTTGAAAAGACTACATAGATGTGAAATACTGTTCTCTCTCAAAATCACCCAAAGGAGAGCTAAGAACTCGCCTGCACACTTCATACTAATCTGGTTTAGGATCTTTACCTGAAAAGGACTGACTCATAATTAAACAAAATCCCACTATGTACATAAGCCACCGGTGCAAAACCCATGAGCTTGTCCTGAGATACTTAAAATTTGAAAGCCAGAAGGCACACATAGCAAGAAATTAATTTTTGTAACTTTCAGTAACTATGTATTTTTTTTAAATCTAAGAAGTGAGGTAAACTGACTTAAAAAAAAAAAAAAAAAAAAAAGAAGAAACCCATAAACTTGTAGTAACACTGGTGGCAGGACCACAACTGCGATACGCAAATCTGCCCTTCCCTCCCTCTGGGTTACGGATGTATGCGCATTTCAAAATAGCAGACGTAAAGCTCTCTCTTTGTTTTATACAAGACAATCATACCTGTTTAGGAATAGCTAATGAGATGGAAAATACCTACTTTTATCTTGCTGTCACTGTACTGTACCTGTAAGGTGGCCTTCGTTTCTCCCCTGCATACTGAAACAGATCATCAGTGAAGAATTTGGGTACTTTGTAGTCCTCCAGGAGTTTCCTGCGCTTGGGATGCTCTCCATAACTGCTGTCAAAGATATAGAGCGGGCTGTCATCACGCGTGGTTTCCATATACTCGATGTAGTATTTCATCTTCATCTTCACAGAATAACCGTCATTGTCCTCCCCGCATTTGAACTTCTGGTTCCTATATTTGCGTTTGAGTCGTTCCAGAGTCCACTTCTCCTGGGCAGACCAGCCCACCTGAGCATTCAGCAGGACTACAGGCTTGTACGGTTTTTCATAACGCTCAACAAATTCCTCCACTGTTAACTGGAGCGCATCCGCCCTCTCCACGTTATCCTGCGAAGCCAAGAGAGGAACACGGGGCAGGCATCAGGGCAGGCATCAGGGCAGGCATCAGGGCAGGCATCAGGGCAGGCATCAGGGCAGGCATCAGGGCAGACTAGCGCCCTGGAACCGCGCTGTCCCAGTCGCTGTGGAGGAGCCGCAGCCGCGCACTTTGTTCCACGCACCACGGGGGTACCCAGCTGCCCACGCGTTATCTTCAGCTCCCCGAGGCCGCAGCCCGGCCCCGCTCCGTGCGCCCATCAGGGGCGCCGCAGGCGGGAGCCGTTTGGCACCGCTTCCCGGGCGGAGAGGCCGCCCCTGCCCTCTCGGCCGGCACATCCCCGCTGCGGCCCCGGCCCCGGGGCACCGGGCGGGCGCTGCGGCAGGGAGGGGGCCCCGCCCCGACCTCCCCGCACCCCCCGCCACGTGGAGGGAGGAAAAACCGCGGCCGCTGCTTGACCCCCCCCCCCCCGCCCCGGCACCCCCGGGACCCCGCCAGCTCCGAGCCGGCCCCGGCCTCCGGAACGGGCCCTGCCCCCGCTCGCAGCAGGCCTCCCCCAGCGCCCGGCTCCCCTCAGGCCTCCCCAGGGCCCCTCCGTGTCCCCCCCGCTCCCCGCAGGCCCCCCGCTCCCCGCGGCGGGGCCGGGCCGCACCTTGCAGGCGGCGGGGCTGAGGGGGAAGGTCTCGCAGTAGTTGTGGCGGGTCCAGTCCAGCGAATCCTTCAGCTCGGGCCGGGCGCTGCGCTTCGCCTCACGGATCCGCTTCTTGCTCTTGTGATTCATGGCGGCGGTGCTAACGGCGGCGCTGGGGGCCCCCGCCGCCGCCGCGCCCCCGGCCCCGCTCCGCGCCCGGCCCCGGCCCGGCCGCACCTTCGAGAAATTTCACCCCCTTGCCGCCGCCGCCGCCGCGGCCCCGCCCACGCCGCCCCCCCATTGGCTCGCCGCGACGCCGTCTTCCGCCACGCCTCGCCCGCCCTCGGGCGCCGATTGGCCGGGGCGGGGCAGCGGCGCGGCACGGCCGCCATCTTGGGGAGGAGGGCGCTGCGGGCGCCGGGCGCCCTTGGCCGCGAGACCCCGCGCCCGCTCGCCGGCGAGGCCGCACCGGGAGCCCCCCGCCGCCTCTCCCCTCCCGCCGGCGGGCCCGCGCCCCGTGCCCGCCGCTCCGCTGGCAGCGGCGAGCCGGCCGCGCGTCGCCCGGCCCGTGCGGGACCGCGCGGTGCCCCTCGCGGCAGCGGCCCGCGGGGGCGAGCCCGTCCGGCCCCGCCGGGGGGGGCGGCGCGGGCGGGCGGCCCGGTGTAACGGCGAGGCTCGGGACGGGCCGCCCGCCGCCATCAGCGCCCGCGGCGGCGCTCCGCGTGACGCCACCGCCGGAGAAGGCGCCGATTGGTCCGCGCGGCGCGGCGCGACACGTGGCCGCCCGCCATTGGCCATGGCCGAGCCGCGGCGGGGCGGCGCGCGGCGGTACCGCTTCGCGGAGGGGCCGGCGGCGCTGGCGCTGCGCATCCCCGAGGTACCGGTACCGGGGCGGGGGCGGGGGCCGGGGCCGGGGCCGGGCTCCCTCTCCCAGCGCCGCGCCCCGCTGTGTTTCAGGCGCCGGACTCGCAGCACGGCACGCACGTCTGGCCCTGCGCCGTGGTCCTGGCCCAGTACCTGTGGGTGCACCGCAGCAGCCTGCCCGGCAAGCGGGTGCTGGAGGTAACGGCCGGCGGCCCCCGCGCCCCCTCCGCCTCCGTGCCCCCCTTCTGCCTCCGTCAGCGGGCTGCGGTTTCAGGTCGGCGCAGGCGTGAGCCTCCCCGGGCTGGTGGCCGCCAAGTGCGGAGCCGAGGTGGTCCTGTCCGACGGCGAGGAGCTGCCCCGCTGCCTGCGGAGCTGCCGGCGGAGCTGCCTGGCGAACGGCCTGCCCCGCCTCCCGGTCCTGGGGCTGACCTGGGGGCGCCTGGCTCCCGCGCTGCTCGCTCTGGCTCCCCTAGACATTATTTTAGGATCGGACGTCTTTTTTGACCCCAAAGGTACGTTAATGCTCCCGGGGGCTCGGGCCTGGGGCAAACCGCGAGGGCTTCGCGCCCGAGCAGCGCTGGGAGCGCTGCCAGGCCGGGGGCAGCCCGCAGGGCGAGCGCACGAACCGGCCTGCGGTTCTCGGGCAGCTCTGGCGCCGAGCGATCGTAAACACCCCCGGGTGAACAGAAAATGGAGCGATTAACTGACCGCTCCAGGCCAGGCTTCTCGCGTCTCTCATACCGATGCAGTTAGCCTGTATTGATTTTTAATTGCCACTTTATACAACCAGGCACATGTCCTGGAGTCCAGCGACTAACCAGAGACTATCTAGAGTAGTTCAGAGTCTAACCGGAGACTACCTAGAGTCTGCAGACTAACCAAGACTGCTCCATCTCCCCAAACTACACAGACTTTGAAGATCTTCTAACTACAGTTTACTTCTTGCTGGAAAAGAATCCACATGCTCAATTCTGGACTACCTATCAAGTCCGAAGGTAAACTCTCTTGCATATTTAAGACTCAAGTCTTAACTCCCACCTCCCTGTCTTAGCTCATGAAAGAGCGTGACCTCCTCAGAGGCACGGCCGCGCTGACTACTCGTCAGAGCGTGAGCCAGGCTGGCGGTAGCCAAGTGAAGCCTGGGGGCATCGGGCAGGAGCAGCCAAACCAGGAAATAATCCAAGAACCACAAATGTACTGTCGACCAGCAAACTGTTATGAACCCGTTTTGTGAACGGCCGTACTTAAGCTTGGCGACGGTCTCCTACAGCTGCTGCAGGCGTTACAAACGTGCGTTACGTTTTCACGCTGGTATTTCCTCCCCTCAGTGCCGACTGGTCAATCGAAGCTCTGCTCTGCAAGTGGAAGCTGAAGACCGTCCGCGTTCCCTTACAGACGTTCGGCGCAGACCAGGAGCGCCTGGCCAGCTCCTCTCTACCAGGAAGACACACAATCGAAATGATGATCATCTCACTAGCAAGATCAGATGGTACTTAAGTTTATTCTGCTTGTTGGTTCCAATACAAGCTGATACTTAACTGCTTGCTGTAGCACGGATCTGCAGAAAACAGTCCTGCTTACAGCAAGCCTCATGCGTATTTTTTGGGAAGCACATCCCCTTAACAGTGATTCTTACAACATGCATTGTAAAAATAAAACTGTTCAATCATTTCGCTATGGCTTCTGAGAAATTTGTGCTCCTCCCCAAAGACCGTGTCATCGTTCACAGACTCGGTTCCATTATGCACACCACGCCACAGCTTAACCACCTGACAATCCACAAGATCCAACTTAAGTTCACAACTTCAGCTATGAAGAGAAGTTAACTGCGCTCTTTCAAGACAAAAAGTATCCCCGTAAGATCTGTTTCCCAGGACTGAAACTCCTCCCCAAAGGTTCACATACAAAAGCCAGCCCCTTTGTTTTTAAGGGAATCTGCGTAGAGTGCCGCTAGCCAGGCAGCCCTGGAACATACAAACTCCTCAGGCTCGTAGAAAAGTACTTTTAATCCTCAATCAAGCCAGATTGCAAGTATTCGGATGTTTCCATTCCCATGTAACATACATGCATAAAGTTAACAAGGCATTACAATAACCCTTGACAGGTGATGGTTGAAATTACAATTCATTTGGTATCCAAATCAAGAGAAAAAAAATCACCGCTGTTAAGATCAGCTACCATCAAGCAGCAGCCTGTTGAGTCAGGGCAAGCACACAGCAAGCGCAGTTAGTACTGCTCAGGGTGTATCTTCCGTAACGATGTCCAACGGACCCGCCTGCCGCTGTTACAGCCCCGCGCGCGACGCTTGCCATACAACATCTGGGTTAGTCACAACACTAGTTCAGTTTGCCCGTAGTAATTTAAAAGCAACCCCAGTGGATAAAATTTCTAAGCGGTAAAATGCATTCAGTTACTATATAGAAGTTAAACATTGACAGTATAGTTGCAGAAATCTTTTCAAGCTAAAAATAAGCTGACTCAGACATTGAGTTGAGAAAAGTTAACACAGAAAAATGTTTAATATTAACTACAGAGACAGTGGGTATAGTACAGAATGTCTTAAGCAAAAGATACACCAATCAGTACTTACAAAGGAATGAACCATTTCTTTTCTTAACATTACATTTCTCATATGTAAGTTCATATATGTAGGTTGGTAAGTTTTACCATTCTGGAAAAAATAAGGTGTGTATATCATCAGCTAGATGTGCTCACTGTATGCTCCATTATTTTTACGCAAGGCCCGGGTGACTGGAAGTGCAGTTGTCAGGCATTTTAATTAACGGGACAGCCATTTGTTTCTGCACGACAAGGCATCGTTACACAGGAGCAATCAGGAGAAAACAGGAAACAGCCAAGCACTCTGCACTGCAACACGCCACCTTAACAGCTAACCAGCATTACTCAACTGCTACACAACTGCGCCTAGTGCACAAAAATACATAAGAGAAGAGATTAGAATTGAGTCTGATAAAACAATCCTTTCAAATATCAACTGTCACCTGAAAAGATTTCTACCAATTTGAATTTGAAGATACTATTTAAATTCAAAGTAAAAAAAAAAAAACCAAAAACATTTACAGTAAGTTTCAAATTGAAGTTTTGCAGAATTTTATTTAAGGAATGAAGACAAAATTGAGAATACTTTTTGACAGAGTTAGCTACTCAGCATATAATGGCTGCATGTTTCCTCAGTATGAAACTGGAGGCAGCAAGTTACCATCAGTTTAATTTCAAATAAAAGTCAGCACTATATAAACAAAAATGAAGTTTTACCTCAAATATCCAAGCCAATAATGAAATCGGTAGTCGTTCACTTCACTAAATTACAAGAAATTTGAATAACAGCAACAAAATGGCACATAAAATGTAAAATCTGCCACTTGAGGCGCAACTTAAACAAGTAAAAAGTTAGACAAAATGTTACAAAATAACCTTTTCGACAGCTGGTTGCTCGTGCCAGGGGTCTCTCCAAGGGACTGAAGACTCAAGCGATCTTTTCCCCCCAAAGGCGTCCTTTATGTAGACTCTCATTTATCTGATGCATCTAGGTTTGAAGAAAGAGAAGTTCAGCCAGGTTTCTACCTTGCCTCCTCTGGGTGTGTGGATGACTTCAGGTATACTTCTAGTTGTGTGTCAACTGGCTTTGCCTAATTTAATTAAGTTTTAGGAATTTCCATAGTGTTCCACCTCCCCCCATGTGTTGCTTTACTTCAGAGGCCAAATGTAAGGTTCTGTCCAAGTATTTAGTTACAAAGAAGAATAAGCATCAGGCTGTACATCGAGCCACCATTAACTTCAATTCAGCCCGCTCAACAATAAGTTATTAAAAGTTATATAAAAGTTATAAAACTAGTACTTCTTCATAAAGACTTAACTAAACTCTAATTAGCATTCAAAACAGAAAGTGTGACTAATTTTGCTACAGTTATCTAACTTCAGAGCTACCTTAGGCCCTTTCCTTTTAAAAATAGGACCAAACAGTTTGAAGGGTTAAAGACACACTATCCTTTCCCCACCCGGTGTATCCTTAGATGCCTCTTCAAGATGTCGACTTGAGGAAAAACTAGTTTCCATGGTTTTCTCATTGCAAGGAATTTGCCACTTTTCTAGAACAGTTATTACCTCCAGTCAGTACAACGGCCACTGAACCGATCTTCCATTATAAAAGGATAGTGTATCTTTAACATTTAAAGACAAACCTGCTCCAACACACGCCCACAGAAACTGGTCCCTGGAGGATCAGCCAAATCAGTTAAAATCTGCAATACTGGCCAATATTCTTTTAGCAAACAGGAGACCGCAGCTTTAAAGGGGAAAATGCAGATGTTGGATAAATACAGTAAGAAATAGTCATTTGCATCATAGGTTGCGTCTCATACAATATTTTATTAAAACCAAGCCATTAATCTCTCAATAAAACATTTTCTCTGTAAAAAAAATTTTCTGTAGAAAGCCCTTCGGTATTAATTTCCCTAAACCAATAACCAAAAAGCACTGCTAAAGAAAAAAAAAAAGCTATTAATGTGCCCCGTTAGGATTCACTTGGTTCAGGCTATTAACACTCTAAGAACTACCCAACACCCCACCTAAGTGCTACAATAAAGTAACATGCACCATGTGCTGATCCCGAGGTACATTACCATGCTCCTAGGAGGACACAGCTCCTTCTTCTTCCGGAGACTTGGGAGGGCTCTTAGACCTGGATCTAGAGTTGGATTCCCTCTTTGAAGCGGGGGGAGGGCTTCTAGATCTGGACCGGGATCTTGACCTGGACCGGGATCTGGAGACAGACGAGGACTTTGACTTGGATCTCCTGGCAGACCTGGACTTCGAGGTGGAGCGAGACCGAGAGCGTGTGCGAGACCGCGATTTGGAGCGACTGTAGCGGGACCGACTGCGGGATCTAGAGCGGCTCCTGCTTCTAGATCGGCTGCGACGGCGTCTTCGAGGGCTAAAACACACCAGGAGGGGAGAAAAAAAAGAGCGTTAAGAGTTGAACGCGGGCGGCGCAACAGCCCTCAGCGACTGCTTTGGGACAGGGAAGGCGGAACGGGACCCACGTGGGCAAGAAAACGAGGGTGAAGAGGGCGCCATTGTTCAGAGCGAGTGGCCGGGGGCTAAAACTACCGCGGGGCGACAGCCTGCCGCTCCGAGGGGGCTCCGCCTGCCTTCGCTACCGGAGCCCCACTCCCCCCCCGACCCCGCCGCCGAGCTCGCTCGGAAAAGGAAGCGAAACGCAGCGGTCCCCGCCTGAGCCCCGTCTCCCTGCCCTACCCCTGAAACGCCGCGGGCCCCCCGCACCCCTCCGGGCGCTCACCTGCGGCTGCGGCGGCCGTAGCCGCTGCTCCCGTAGCGGCGGGGCGGCGGGCCGCGGCGGCTGTGGTGCGAGTCGGGGGGGCGGCCGTAGCGGGCCATCTGCACGCGCAGCTCGCGGCCATCCAGCACGGCCCCGTCCATGGCGTCCATCGCGTCCTCGGCGTCGCGTTTGTCGTGGAAGCGGACGAAGGCGAAGCCGCGGCTCTCCTTGGTGTAGCGGTCCCGAGGGATGTAGACGTCGCCCACGCGGCCGTACTTCTCGAAGACCCTCCGGAGCGTGTCCGGGGAGGTGCGGTAGGTCAGGTTGTCCACCTTGAGGGACGTCATGCCCTCCACGTCCGGCGGAGGGCGCCCGTAGCTCATGGCGGGCAACAGCCCCCGGGGGGCGGCGGCGGCTGAGGAGAAGAAACCCGAGGGAGAGGGAGCGAGTCAGGAGGCGGCGCGGCCCTGAGGGGGAAGCGCCTCACGCCGGAGGGGGAGCGCCGGAGCGGCGGCCCAGCAGAGTCCAGAAAGGAGGAGAGCTACAGGGCATAGGGGAAGGCCGCGGGGTCCTCGGCGGAGAGGGAGGCGCGGGCACCCACCTCTAGGGTCCGGGGGAGGCGGCCCAAGGCCGGAGCGGGGAGGAAGCGCCGGCAACGGCCGCCCCCGCCCGCCGCTGCGAGGAAATGAGCGGGGCGCCGCCCGCGCGCGCCTACTTAACGCCACAAAATGGCCGACGGCGACCCGGAAGCGAAAGCGTCGCCCGGCGCGCGCGCTGCCCCGCCCGCCCCCCGCCCGGCGGCGGCCTCCCCCAGCGCCGCCTCATCTTTTTTGTCTGTGTTTTTTTCTCCTTCCCGGCCGCGGATCCCGGAGGCGGCCTCGGGGGGCGCACGGAAAAGCGCCTCCTAAATTAATAACTCGCCTGCCGTTGAAAGTGACCGTTACGGCGGCTCCGCCGTGACCCGGAAGGACTCGGCGGAGGCGGGGAAATTTTGAACAATGTGTGCCGAAAACGGTAAAAAAACGGAAATAAGGCGAGGCCTGGCTTTGCGAGGGGGAGGAGGGGCGGGAAACCCCCGCCGCGTGAAAAAAAAAGCGCTAACGAAGCGGAGCGCCTCTCGCGCGGGCGGGGAGGTGGCGGTTTAAGATGGCGGACGCGGAGGGGAGAGCGCTGTGAGGGGCGGCGGGCGGGGGCTCTCTGCTCGGGCCGCTGCCGTGGGCGCTCTGTGCCCTCCCTGCTCCCGCCGCAGCCGGGTGTCATGAGGGGCCTGGCGCGGGCCCTTCGCGGGCTGCTCTCCCCTCCCCTCCGGCCGGCGGCGGTGGCGGGTGAAGCCGCCTCGGCCCGCGCAGCGATGGATGCGCGCTGCGGAGCGCTGCCGGGGCAGCGTTGGTGCCTCTGGGGCAGCCCGCCCTCTCTCCCTCGGCAAGGCGGGCTCCGCCGGCTGCAGCGGTGCCTGCGAGGGAGCCGTGGGCCGAGCTGGGAAGCGCCAGGCGTCCTCCTTTCCACACAGCGCGCTCCGCCGGTTCAGGCTGCGGCACACGCGTGGTGGCATCGGAGCAAGGGTGAGGATCAGCACGGCCCTTGTGTGAGGCTGGCAAACATTCCCTGAGTTTTGTCTAGGGAATTCGGTGAAAGCCGCTCCTCCATCCCAAAGAGTTGTTGCTCTGTCATTTCAGACACTGAACAAAACTCCTGAACTCCGAGTATGAACTGTAATACTTAGTTCTCATTTTGCAACAATGATAAATGTTTCTACCCGTCTGTTTTGTAATACTATGTTGAAAAGAAGAATGGAAACAAAGAAGAGACGGTTCTCTACTGATTTGTTTAATGCAATGACAGTATCGATATGAGAAAGCAAATTCAGTGTTAGAATTTAAATCCTTATTCTTACTGTCATGTTTAATATTTTTTTCCACTGAAGAAGTATAAAAATAAGCAATGACATCAATACAAACCTAGAAGCGACAGTTTGTTTCCTGTTGCAAAAGACTTAAGAAATCAAATAAACTAGTACTGCACATTTTGTATTGCTTCATGGTATAGTGTTCATTATTTTTTCCCAGAGGATTTTGATTAAAACTTTTCTGATTCATCTGCTGAAACCCTTTCTCTAAGGAGAAATTTGAAGGTTATCTTTACAGTGATTTCCCTAAAATGACAGCGGGAGTTTCCTGTGTCCCTCGTTCACTGGTTTCACAGTCACTTCAGATCAATACAAGCTGCTGCCAGAACTGGCCCAGCACAGCAGCCCGGTTTGCTGTGCAGCCAGATGAACGCTTATGCTGGCACAAGGGGAAGAAGGTGTGAGCGGGACACGGCGCCTAGAGGATCTTAAAAATCTGCTGCTATAAATTCATAATATAGAAAAGGAAGAAGAGAACTTTGCTTGGGTTAAAAAAGCCCACCTTGACATTCTAATTGGATATTTGTAAAGTAGCCTCTGAATAATGATACTGATTTCTTCCACAAGTAGTAAATAAATAAAGAAATCTACATTTTTAGAAAATACAGCTCAGGAGTTAAAAAAGAGTTAAATATGTGACAATAGCTGGGATGTGGATTTTAAGTCCTTTACTATAGATAGCAGAGGTAAAATTTGATGATTCACTTCAATTCTGTGTTTCCTTCTTCTTCTTTCTTCCTCTTTGGCCATCAGTGCAGTGGAGCTGATTTAGCTGAGTGCTCAGTCCTGACTGGGAGCCCCGGCAGGGTGGGCACAGGGCAGTAACAGCAAAAAGCAGCCGTTCAGGCAATACAAGAGGTGTGACCCTCTTTCTGTTTTGTTGGTGATTTAACAGATCTTCAAAACTTGAAGACCAAGTGATCTTAAGTTTATTATTTAGAAATACTGTGAAGTAAAATACTACGGGTATATAATTAGTAAAACTGAATGTTATTCCTTGAGACAAAGCAGTGAAAGATTATGAAGACTTTCCGGAGTTGCTGAGACAGTGAAAGGCAGAAGCGCTGTGCAGAGCGTGTGTGTTGGTGGCACTGGGGTGCTTCATTTCTCCCAGGTGGGAATAATTTTCCCTTTGGAATGACTGTGTGTGTGTTTGAATTAGGCTAGTTAGTTTTCTTAGGCAACATTCTAAGACTTTTTTTATCTTGCTGGGTGTTATTTAGTGGATGGAGATGATAATTCTTAAAAACTACTACAAATATTTTTATTTTAAGGATCAGGAGGTTTCCACCCTGTCAAGTAGAAGTGTACTTTCATAAAACTGCATTTCCCATGGTGCACGAGGGCTCTCAGGCTGGGTCAGCTGATGTAGGTTGTGAAACCTCCTTATTTCCTGTCCAACATGCATGGAAATGACTGGTGTGTACCAATGTCTCATCTTTCCTTCGTCAGGTGATTTAAAGGCTTGGGACCAGACTTCTGGTTTAGAACAATGGCAAGAAACTGAGCTGATTAACTACCTCGGTATCTGGAAAACTGCTTCGGTTGGGGGAAGGAGATGTCATGAAGAAGTAACGTACTGCAGCCTGCTCTGTTAACTTCATGGGAAAAGGTAGAGAGAATCTTGATCTTTACCTTTTGTACCAGACCTTTGTCTTTGTTTTTTTTTTCCAGCTGCTGATTTTGCTGTACATTATTTAAGAGACTCACCAGATTTCTTGATTAGTTGATGGTTATGTCCTAGCAGGTAATAAGTAGCTCTAAGTAATTGTCATTTTTGAAGCTTTCTTTTTTGTTTTATTCTTTTTGCTTGTTTGTTTTTAACAGAAGTTAAGAGGAAACTTTTAAAAGAAAACAGAGTTTTTCCAGACTGAAGCTGAGGACTTGGCAAGAAAACACAAAATGTCTCCTGAATCAAAAAAACTTTTCAACATAATTATTTTGGGAGTCTCATTTATGTTTATATTCACTGCTTTCCAAACATGTGGAAATATTGCGGTAGGTGTGAATTGCAAAATGTGCCACATTTCTATCACAGTTATTCATCCTTTCTTCTCTTTCGTGTACTCTAATGTAAGAGTTGCTGTACTTGGAATTTTTTAACGTGCAGGACACCTTGACATTTTGTCTCCTTTCTTTTTGTTTAGTGTTAACTAGATTAAGTTGGTTAACTGGATAATTAAGCAGTTTATTTCTTTAAGATAGCATAGCTACATATGTAAATGTGCCTGATTAATTTTCTACTTTCTAAGCAATGAATCGTATCAAATGTTTGAACTTTAAAATCTTGTCTCTTTTGACACTTGCAATATTTAACAATTGAATTACATTGGACCTTCCATATTTCTGATTATTCTATATAGTCCTTTTCAAAATATTTGCCTAGGTTGTTATTATTAACCATGCCCCTAGTTTTTCTTAGAGTGTTTTCCCTAATCTAGCATTTTTTTCTTTTCTAACGAACTAGACATTGAGGAGGAGTATGAGGATAACATCTGACAAGTAGTCAGACTTCCACAATTGCTAGAACTGCCAAGTCACCTTCCATCTGAATAAGTAATTTACTGCTTTAGTATTGTGTATCTCTGCGTGCTGAAGCAAAATTGGGCATAGCATAACCCAAATTTACTGTTAGAAGCAAATTGTACTTTTACTACTTAAATTTTTAGAATCCTGCTACTGACGTACTTAGCCCAGATCCTCTAACTTACTGAGTTGTTGGCATTGCTTTCAGTAATAGTTATATGACCGAAGGACAGTTAGATTTCAACATACCTCGTGAGCCTGCAGCTCTTACAGCTTCTCTTTTGTTGCACACAAGAAGAATCGTTTTTGGGTTCAGACATATAAGTGTCCTTCGCTGCATTATAGAAATAACTACTTAGGATAGTTTTTGTAAAAGTCATACTGGCAGCGTGACATGGGTACCTAAGTACAGCCCAGTGGTCTTAGAAGTTCTGTAATGAATTCACAGCACCTCACTGAATTGGACCTAGTGATCACGCAATCATGTAATTTACTGTCATTAAAGTCATTACAAGTGACTTTCAATCAGATCTGCCCGCCAATCAACTAATTACATGGTCTCATGATCACTAAAGCTGATTCAAGGGGGAAAAAAAGCAACAGGGAAATAACAGGAAACCAAAAAGAACGGAAACTCTTATCAGAAGCTCATAGTTAGGTCAAATTAAGAGTATTGTGAAACATCTCCTTTTTTCCCCACTTTTTAAATTAAGGTAGTCATACGTATCTGCCTAAGAGAGGTGTTTTGTGAAACAGAAGTTTTGTGAAGTATTTTAAGTTCTCTGATGAAATCATGATATCATCCTAAAGTACTAATTACTGCTTCAAACATAGATGTTTCCCTGACAAATATCTCCTTCACCTTCATTGTGGAGGTGTTGTGAGTTGTAATTAACATTTTAAATTATTTTAAGTGCTTCGTAGAGTCTATTAATGATTAATTAATTATTAATTCTAACGTTTAATACTGACTTCAAACTGATGCAAATGTTCTCAAACTACAAGATACGTTCTGACATATTACAACATATGATTTTCTCCTCACAGCAAACTGTTATCACAAATCTAAACAACACGGATTTTCACGGCAGTGGCTACACAAGGTAATTTACACAGATCTGCTTATGACTTTGCTCCTTGCGGTGCGAAGCTAGGTATAATTTCATCTGGTAGAGATATACTCTCAAGAGATTGTAGTGTTCTGACTTCACAATTTAATAATATACTTAAAGCAATTTAAAGCATAGACTTCTCATTCACTCTAGTTCTACTCATTTCTGGTTGAACTACATATCTGTTTTGCACGTTTTCGTTGTAGGGAGAAAAAACACCCTACGGTCATCACGTTGTCAGCATTTTATCTTAGGAGGTGAAGAATGTGGAAGTCTTAAAATAAATAAAACTGCTAACTAAGGCCCTGGTTGTTTGCCCTTGTACGCCTCTGTGCGTTTGCATAGCACAGGTGGTGTGGATCAACTTCCAGGAAATACTGCATCATACATGGGAAGGGAGCAGTCAGAACGACGAGGAGCAAAGCCACGAAAAGCCGTTCTGTTTGTTCATTGCACTGGCATAGCCAAACTCGCCAAGCACGATCAGGGACCTTTTGTACGCCAAATTAAGCTGTCATATAGGAAAACCCGGTTGCTGCTTTGAAGGGTTTACTGTCTTAATTTAAACTAAAAATACAACTGGCACAAAATAGATCTATAAAATTTCGGTGGTGTATTTGGCAGAAAATGAAAACCTCCCTGACAGACGAATGAGGCTCTGGAACATTCTCCTTTAGAAGTACCGGGCACAAAATACAATAACTATTGTTAAGGCACAGTTTGACAAATGCGTGTTGTAAATTACAAGACGTGCTTGCCTGCAGTAGTTTGGGACGCTCTTCAGCAGTCCAAGAAACTCTGTACGCTCCTGTGTTCCCATGTAGAGCGCCAGGGGCGAAGGTAACAGAAGGAAGGAAATGTTTGACCGTGAAAGTTACGTAGTTACTTAAGTTATGTATGTACTTAACTTGATACTTTGGAATGGACTGAACATTCTTAAATCAGTTGCGCTTATAGCCTGTATTTATTTTTAAGTACTTAATCATCTTTCGTGTTTCTTTATGTAGCATGTCCATTATCTATGGAGTATTCTCTGCATCGAATCTTATCTCACCTTCAGTGGTAGCGATAGTAGGACCTCAGCTCTCCATGGTTGTTAGTGGCATATTTTATAGGTAAGTATTAATTTTGAATTTTTGTCTGCTTCCTTTGAAATCTTTCTTTCATTTTGTCACACCTAAGGCTACCATGCCGTACATGAAATTGTACTGGCTGAGGAAGGCAATGGTCTGTATCAGTAGGTGTGTGACTGCAGAGTACTTCAGCCTACTGGAAACAGAGTGGTTTTTTTTTCCGCAGTATTTCCAGACTTTGCTGACTGTGGAGTTCAGGCTGTGGTCTCAGATTAATGACTATATTAAAAAAAAAATCTACGTGCTTAGTGGAGTAAAAAGATTACCTTTTTTACATATGACCTGAACTATTTTCCAACGTTACTTAAGAGAGAGTAGCTGATTTAGAAGAAACTGAGATACCTGATTGTTAAAGCGCATTGTCCACTTTAAGTCTATATTCAGTAAACCGATCTCTTCTGTTCTAGCCTGTACATTGCAGTTTTTATCCAACCTGCTACATGGGCTTTCTACACTGCTTCTGTTTTTATTGGGATTGCAGCTGCTGGTAAGCATTGTTCTTACCCTGCTTACTATTCTTTGCTACGTTTGAATATACCTCTAAAATGTTTTTATTTCCTGAGCAATTTTTTCTGTATATTTCAGTACTCTGGACGGCACAGGGAAATTGCTTGACTGTAAATTCTGATGAAAACACCATTGGAAGGAACAGTGGAGTATTTTGGGCACTCTTACAGTCCAGGTAAGCTTTATTTGTTAATCTTTTTTTGGTTGTGTACACATTCTACTTTTTATATTTTTCTGATAAGTGGGAGACCGTGTCTAAAAACACTCCACTGGTACCTTGCAGTCAGTGAAGTGGGAGGGATGGTGCGTTATAGAACAATGAATGAAAGTTACATGTTGCAAGCCTCTGCTCTTGGCTTTATCTAAAAAAGATACGTTTCTGTTAGGGGAGCATTTGAAATATGTAACAGAGATCTTGTTGATTGTGGAGGGCTGTGCTAATTTGGGTCAGGATCCCAAGTGCACTAATAAGCCCTAATGGTCCTGAACAGCCTCACCTGGGACCTCTGCCACGCCCTTCCCATCAGCCCATGGGCCCAGGAGTCCCGTTTAAACTCAGCCCTGGGCCTCCAGTTCCTCTGGAGCTCTACTGGAGGAGCACTGGTCTCTAGCTCAGCCACAGATATGCCACAGTCAGCTCTGGATCCTGGTGGCCTGGGTCCCAGTCCGCAGGCTGACTGCCCACCTTGGCCTTGTTCTGCCTTGTCGCTGTGGGCCTGCGTGGCAATCGCTGGGCCTGGCTCCAGCCTTGACCTCAGACCTGCCCTGTCGCCACAGGCTTGTGTGATGGTCTGGGCTCTTGGCTGAGCCTGTCTACGATCTTTGGGTCTGCCCTGCTTGCTTTGCTCGAGTACCGCAGGGCTGGGCTCTAGCTGACGAGGCACCTTCTCTGCTGGAGGTGTTATCCCCCTGGACTCTTAGCCCTCCTTCCCCGAGGGAGCAGCTGGACCTTGCTGCTCGTTGACAAGTTGAAGTGAAGATACTAAAGCTGGACCTGGCGGTCAGAAGGGAGATCTTCTTGTTGATAGTTCTCTGATATTAAGCTTCAAGTGCTGCATCGACCAAAAAAGTCAACAAAAGGCTCGGCATCAAGAAGGGTAGTGAGAATGAGGTAGTGGATGCTGTGTTGCTGCCATTGAGTATTTTGTGCAGATATGGTTTATGCCTCTCAGGAGAGTGTAGTATAATTAGGGTACAGGGAAAAATAACAAAAATGTGCAAGAAGATAGAGCTGCTGACTTGAAGAGAGACTAAAATGGCTGGGACTCTTTCCTTTAGAGAAAATGCGTCTGAGGAGGATTATACTGATGGGTTACTAAAACACGAAGGCAGCAGGTGAGCTGCATGTAGAACTGTTGCTCACCAAATGCTGCTATACTAGAACTCAGGTCACTTGGTGAAACTAAAGAGGATTGGTTTGAAACAGATAAGTGCTTCTTTACACAGTGGGCGATTAGACTTTTGGGGCTTGCTGCCGCAGAAGGGTATAGGGTTGGATGGTGTCAGCAAGATCAAAAAGGGATCAAACAAGTTAATTGGCAACAGGTCCACAAATGGTTCCTGAAACCTTTTGCCACCCCTAATACAGCAGTTCTGGATATTGGGAGATAATGAGGGGAGTGAGTCGCAGGAAGTGCTTAGGCTGGTGAGCCTGCACTAGGTGGCATTGCTGATGCTGTTGTGGGGCCAGAACACTGGATTAGTACAACATCGGTCTGAACCAGTGGCATGCTGCTTGTGTTCTTTAAGTTTCAGGTTCCAGAATTAACATATCACTATGTTACCAGAGTAGCAATTTCTGCAAACCCAACTAATTGTGTGTATTACAGTGAGTAAAATGTATGGCTTTATATGAGGAAACTTTACTCTAAGGCTGTTTTGAATCACTATTCATTCAGAATTACAGTATTTCAGGAAACTGTAGGTAGGAACACAGCGTTTCCCTTGAGCTGTTAACAACCAATTTAGCATTGCTGGGGCAATACTTCAGACAAGACACAGGAGTCTCCTAAGGAGGTATTACAAAATCAGCTCCATAAATATGTCAGCTTTCTAACCTATACCCTTCCAAAATTAGAGAGAGAGGCAACTTAGACGCAGATTTCCTCATTTTTGCTGTCACCTTGTGTCTTGATTGCTGAAAACGAATAGCCAGCATTATGGGGAAGAATCTGCTACTGTGTTTGAAGTTCTGTATAGAGTAAGCGGTTTGCATGGAGAGTGGCTAGTGTCTTTATTTCTTTCACAATTGCACAGTACTATTTTTTGCATAGAATAATATTACTGTGATGCTACAAGCTTAATCTTGCCACAAAAAGTGCTGTTCACCTTTGTTGTCCTTTTTGTTTGCAGCTTGTTTTTTGGAAACCTCTATATATACTTTGCTTGGCAAGGAAAAACTCACATATCAGGTGGGTATTGCTTGTTTATGTGGGAGGCCATCCTTCAAAATATGGTAGTGTGAATAAACAGATGAAATAATGAACTGGAAAGTGCCAAGAAACTTACACAATAGCAGACAATTTTTCCAATTTATTGTTAGATAGACTCTATTTTTGGAGTATGTTTTTGATTCAGTGTTCCATGGTACTCACGGCCCTTGAATTACGTATGTTGTTTTCCTGCATGCAGTGAGTACCTTCTTTTAGGATATTATGCATGAAATTCTTCGGAATGCTAAATTAGAATAAGGTTTTCCATAATAGCTACTCTGGGATTTTCCTGGTGCCAAAATACACATATTTGGGGGGAAAGCTATTCTGGAACGGCTATATGTTTAATATACATGCTATCCTGTTCCAAAGTAAGTTCCTGGAGTAGACCGTCCTTCTAAATCAGATTGGAGACTGATTAACCTATGAAATGAAGGAAAAGAAAGGAAAACGATTCATGGCTGCACTAATCATTGTGCTGGCACAAAGCAGTGGCAGGACAGAGGTCGAGATGTGCAGCTGGGCTGAGAGCGGGCGGCTGCTGCTTAAACTGGCAGCGTTGCTGGAGGAGTGTGTGAAGCTCAGTCTTCCTTTCTTGGCATAGTTTATGAAGACTAACTTCCTAATGGGATGTAATTAATACTGTAGTTTTTTTCATTTGACATAGTGCTAGACTGGTAAAGAGCAGGGGAGAGAACAGTGAACCTAATAATATTCTTAAGAAGCTGGATAGTGGTTGAGACTCATTGGTTTTAAAGCAGAGATTTCCACTTCAGTAAGCAAGGCAAGGTGGGGGGGTGTCCGCTGAGAAAATGGCAATGGTGAAAATAGAGCAAAATGTAAGACTAATTATAAAACCTGAGTATTGCTGGAAAACCAACATTTTGTAAATAAATAGGGTTGATTGTCCTGTTCTATAAGAACTGTGAGAGTTTTCTTTATTGTAGTGTTAAACTGAAATATCTACTAGAATGGTCAATTCTTTTAGCGTTTAAAAGATGAGGATACTTCTGTTGTAGTCAATCAGGAATAAGATGTTGCTTTTTAAATGATAATTGTCAGGCTTCAGAAATACTGCCCTGTTGAGATGGATAGTCCACTTCATGTCTCCGTTAGATCTGTCCTTTCAGGTTCCTCACAGACGTGGGCTTGGTAGCACAGCACAGGTTAATTTTTAAAGGTCAGCTCCCACATTCCCTCATCTTTAACACAAAGGCTTAAATGTTGCTGAAAGTATTGGAGACCCTTTGGGTCTGGTGGTTCTGGAATTCTGTGCATTCTAAATTTCATTGCTCTTTCTAACCACAGAACAGAGCAACTAACCGTGAGGGAGGTCTGCTGTTACGTTTCCTCCCATCTTTAAATGTCTTGAGACTCCTCTTTGTTAAAAAATGCTGGTATCAGAAGATCTGAGAGTGTTTAAAAACCAATTCCTCCTTCCTTTTACAACCTAAATGAAAATTTTACAGGCATTTCAAGGTGAAGCACGTATTCTCTTTTTGATCTGTAATCATACATGTTATTTTTAACTGATGTAAAACAGTTTTATGTTTACCTTTAAGCTAAAAGGGAAGTAAATACAAATGTAGGCCATATCTTCAGAATCATACGCTAGTTCAATCACAACTATTAGATGTTTCTTGGCTTTTTTTTTCTGCTTAATATTTGTAAATGGGAATGACTTCTGCCTTACAGCCTTCCCTGTGCCAAACGGGTGGGTTAGTGCAGCAGAGCCCGTGCATAGGGCAGCGATTACCTTCCTCCAGCTGCACGCTGTAGGATGTGTCAGTCAGGGTTCAGTGGTTTTCAGGCCTTTGTAGTTTACAAGCCTGCCAGTTTATGACGTTACAGTGCTAATATTTCTGATGTTGGTAAAGAGCTTTTTTTAGAAATCTGAAGGGTTTTGGGGTGCTTTGCTGTGTCCACTCTGAATTATATAAGTCTTGAAAGATGTACTTTCTTCTGCTAATAATTCATGCACTTCCTTTGTTAATTGGCTCCTCCCTGGTCATAGCCTTTGCATGGCAGAAAATGCGAGTGACACTCTTTAATATGCTGGTATTTTATTAGCATCATAAAACTGAGACAGGAATTTGCCAGCAGCTGGGTACCTTTTGCTCCATGTGGAAGGTAAGTTAGAAAATTAGTATGCATTTTAAAGACTGTTACGTAGTATGTCTGTGTTAGTTCTTTGAACGTCATTGGATTGGTTTGAATTGCTTTTGCACATCTAGTTATGACTCTTCTTTGTTTTTCCACAGAGAGCGATCGCAGAACTGTCTTCATTGCTCTGACTGTTATCAGTCTTGTGGGCACAGTTCTGTTCTTTCTGATTAGGAAACAAGAGGACACAAAGGCTCCAGGGGAGGAAGATTCTGCTAATGAAATCCTGGGGGACAGCTCGTAAGTGCTTATGACCATAACATGTTGTCACGTACACTCATCTGTGCTCCCGCTCCTCAATGGAACATCGTGCATTCGCTTCCCCTCTACACTGGAAGCACAAATGCTGTGAACAACCTGTAGAATTTTCAGATGTAATAGGAAAGTGTCTGTACTTTAACAAGTGACAATTAATGTTCTTTATGTGACATATTTTCAAGGGTGGAGTGCAGTACTGCACGTTAAGTTTTTCCATTGATAAGTAAGTGCCTTTGGAAAGACACCTTTTACCTCTTTTCTCCACTGATTATTATTAAATATCTGTCTGCCTTTCATAGTCTGTCTTGCCCTCGTTGGCCCAGTTCAAAGGCTGGAATAAGCAGAAATTACTCCCTTTTTATGGGTTATCTTTCATGTACTGAAACATGTTTTTCATATCTTCTCAAAATGTATATATGCCACCCTGATAAATACCTTAGAAATGCATAGGTACACAGATAAATTTAGTATAGTTTTGCCTGAGGCATCAGTTTAAATATTTTTGCTTCATTTAAAGAACAATGACAATGTTAGAAAAACATCAGTAAGTATGCCAGTGAAAAAACGTTCAAAGCTAAAAACGCTCAGAAGAAAGACTCTGTTAAGCAGGTTAATTTTTGAACAGCATTCACTAGTGCAGAAAGCAAATAAATTTTGTGGCTACTAGTTTAGATTCTCAGAAATTTTTAATAATGTATTAGCATAATCCAGTATATAGCGCCAGGCTAGAAAACATACAGAAGACTTGAAAAATTAAGCTGCCTTCCAGCATAGCGATACAGCGTGGTCATTCTTTTTCTGTTTTGACTCAGTCATTTATTTACCCAGGTCTGCACAAAACAAAATGACGAGAGCAGTGGCTGCCTTCAGTAAGTACTGTTTCGCATGAGTTGCTTCAAAAAATACTGACGTAGCCTTTCCAGCTCCCCATGATTCTGCTGATAATGTGATTGTGTACAAATCACTTAGAACAAAAATTTGTGAGCAAATAAGGTTTTAAGAATGCATTTCAGTTATTCCACTTCAAATACAGTCCTTCAGGGATGGCCTGCTTGGAAAAATGGCTGCCAGATGGCAGCGGTTTTCAGACCAGAGATGACAGGTCACATAGGCACACAGGAGAGATGAGTTTTGAGCCTGAAAGGAATTGAGTTGTCTCTGTGAGTATTTGCGATTTTGAGCCTAGCCAGAATGGGGCTTGCAACTGGAAAAGCTTGGGAAGCGCTGGACTAACGTGTGGGTAAATGACCGTTGATGTGTGATTGGTGTGAGCTGGCTGGCTGCGCTTCAGCAGCGCTCCTTTCAGGTGGCGATACCGTACAAACAAAGCTTGACTGCAGGCACAGAAAGCGAAGCAGACTTCACTTCAATTACGTACTACTATAGCCCAGGAGAAATTTGGAGGGGTAATTCCTTGATGTAGTTTCAGATCCAAGCTACTTTACAACAGCTTCCTTGTCTAGATAAGCTCAAAAAGAGCAGGTCACCACTTGAGAAAGCTAGTGCATGAAAGTTTAAAAACAAAAATTCACTCCCATAACAAGATAAAGAAGTAGTTACATGTTGTTTTATTTTGTCACCAAATGATACCAGTTAAAAACAACAGTTTTTGAACTGGAGCATCTGCAGCTTCCATTGAAGTTTGATGTGGTCTGCCTGTGACCGTTTAGTTTGTTTTGAGAACATGGAGATCTTTACTGAGAATTTATTTATCCTTTTAGGAGACAATTGCCATGAACTGAGAGAGAGTACAACAATACAATGAGGAGAAAATTGTCTGCTAATTGTAAACTGTGTATCCCCTCTTTAATATTTCCCCCCTTGCATTTCTTAGAAAAAAGGATTTTGGGTAACAGCATTGCTTTCAAAGAGCAAGTCAGGCTTGGTTTGCTTAGCACTCTGCTTACTGTAATAAAGTCACAGTTTGCATAATTTTAACCTATTTTTGCAAAGAGCAAAAGAAAGTCTAGATTGTCTTAATAGTGTTATCAGTTATATTAATTTTCATTATCGTGTCTTTACAGAGAAATCTATAAAGCTGAGCTTCACCAAAGAGATTCTGCTTCTCAGTGTTACAACAGCTTACACAGGTATGAAGCAAGCAGAGTGTATAATTATGTAGCAGGGTCAGGGCATCGTCTGGAATTTTAACCCCAGAGCAGGATGGCAATTCCATATCTCTGCAAACATTACTTGAATATTTCAATTAACTTTGAACGAGTTACTCACAGCATTTCTGTGTTCTGCAAAGTGTTTCTAGTGTGGGAGGAGGGGTGCACCTAAATCTGCAAATACTGACAGATGTAGTAATGCTTGGTTCAGTACAGTTCTGGGTCACCCAAATTGAGGGTTAGGCAAAATTTACATAGCTGGTTTTTATGTCATTTGGCATTACACTATCAATAGGTTGTAGATTGTTTAATGCAGCTGCATTGCATTTTAATTAAAATTATTTTTGTCAAATACACTTTCAGTGTCCCCTTCATTGAGGCGTGGGAGATTACTAACAGTCTTCATTTTAGTCTTGGTTCTATTGGGAAAAAGTTTATCCATTTTCAACTATTTCTGTCACTAGTATTTGCTGTGGCAAGAGCTCTCTTTCTTCTTAGCAACTTTGGTTAAACCTGGTCTGCCATTGTTAGATCAAGGTATGAGTTGTAAAATAAAAATACATTTATTTTTGCCATATACCAAAGTGATTCTTCCACAAAAATACTTAAAATGTTCAAAATGTTGCTGGGATCCTTTAATGGATTTTGGGGGGTTTCTTGCTCCTTATTTGGCTTCAGATGTAGTTCTGTTCATGATCAAACTAAGTTTTAGGAAGAATAGATGTATTTTCAGAACCTCAGCTCCAAGTCACCATTATGAAAAATCGTTGTTAGCTCTTGTAAGTGAAAAGAAAGACTTAATGTGAACAAACAATAAAAAGCGCCATAACATCTGCCGAAGTTGCAGTCAGCTTCTGGTAGAGGAATAGCAATAGCAGCTATGAAGTCAGCTTGCACCCGCCACTAATCCGAGTTACAAGTTACTTCGTAGCATTGCCAGTGTTGTGTTAGCCCAAATTAACTACCTTGAATTCCTCTTAGATGTTCAGTGCAATGGCAATGTGAAGCAAGATAACAAGGGAAGGGAGTCAGTCAGGTTCTGCCTGATTAATCTGCAATTTGGTCTTAAAGGTAGCAGAATAAAATCAGTCCAGCATGGAAAAAATAGCTGCTGCCATCTGGTGGCTCTTGGCCAATATTGCTGCTCTATGTAGGAAAATATAAAATCCTATAAGGCCAACAAAAGCTGTTATTGCCAAAATCAGTGGCTGGATTGTTAAGACTATAAAGTTCATCCCTTTTTGAGGGGTATATGCGTTCATATACCGTGTTAGGTAGCCTGCTACTGGTAGACCAGGATATGGTGCACCATATTTTTGCAATAGCAAAAGACAAAGGAGGTGAATTAGAAACAGTTTTATTTTGAACTGTTTTTCTTTGTTTAAGCATAACACTTTGTGGGTTTTTTTAAATATACTTTTTGTTAAGAAACTGATATTTTTACACTGGTTGCTTATGGTCATGCTAGTTGGACTCAGCTATGTTACCTTTCCTCACAGTAATGGCATTAGAAAGAAAGAAGCGTTTTAAACAAATAGCAGTTGTTCTTTCTCAGTTTTAGTTCCCTATGTACGTATAGAAAAGCAGCAGTCCGTTTTAGGAATCTTAGCTCCTTATTGGTATTTGGGGATGCAGGGACTTTCTTAGGAATGCCATAACTTGGGGGGGAACCTTACACTGAAATTGTGCTTTATTTCTTCAGTTACTTTAAGTGTTATTTCACATGGCACCTTTCATTGGGATGGAATTCCAAAGTTCTTGGAAAGTAGAAATATAAATGATATATAGGGATTGTGTCAACAGAAGCAGAGCTGAACCGAAGTGCATGTGACGCTAATTAGTGACACTGACTTTTCTAATATAGCTTTTGTAAACTGGCATGGGAGATATCATAATTACATAGTTTAAAATTCCCTGTTTGCTTCTATTATGTATACCTCATTTAAATACATGTGAAAGAGACTTTAGGGAAAAACAGCCTTTAGACATAAAGAATTTTTTCATAACTTTCATGATAATTCATCTATCAATTTTCTTTGGTTTCCTTCAAAGGTTTGGAACTAACGTTCTTTTCTGGAGTATATGGAACATGTATTGGTGCTGTGAATAGGTTTGGCAGTGAAGAGAAAAGCCTCATTGGTCTCTCTGGTATTTTTATTGGTGTTGGAGAAATTTTAGGTGAGTCTCAATTTACTACCTTATAGACAAAAAAGGATTAAGATGTAGTTCCTCAAAATGTTGTTTTTGTATTTAACTGAACAGTGCCTTTCGAGCTTCCAGCAATGACTCTGTAAACAAAAAAGGAAATATTAGAAATAAAGTTGTCAGTGCGGTTCCTTATTGCACTGTGAATTACACATTACACCATGTAAAGTGAATGCGGACTAGGATGTGAAACACTGATGACTATGAATCCTGAGACTTTGCATTCTTGGGTTAGTGCAAAGAAACGTAAGACTTAGAACGAGAGAAACACTAGGCTGCAATGTTATTAGGGAATTTTCAGCATTTTGGTATTCTGTTTTTAAATAGTATTCTGTTTACATTTTTATTATTTCTTAAGTGGTGTTGTAACTATTTTAAATGTATTTAAAAAGTATTACACTAAAGATTTCTTTCTTTAAAAAAGTTAGCTTATGTTAAATGAGATCTGATATTTGAATAAAGGTAATGTTCATTAAGTAAACTTTTTTTTTGCTTAAGCTCAAGTACTGCAGTATTTATAAAAACAACAACAAAAACCCAACAAAACACTGTCTTTGTTCACTAGCAACTTGGATCCATAGAGAGATGCATGTTTTAGCAATTAAAAGAGCTAAGCACAAGGCCATCCACTTTCACGTAGTACTGCTGCATTACTGGAGGAAACAGTGGCTGCTGGGAAAATACTTGCAGAAAGGTTAAGTGTCTTCCTTGGCAGTCACCTGCTACATCTCCTGCCCGCCTTTCCCAGACAGCTCGAGCAACCCAAAGGTTATGTCACCTGGCAAATGCGGCTGGCAGATCTGGCAAACTCCTTGGGACTATTTTCGTGTCTGTCAATCTTTCAGTTATCCAATATGGGGAAGTTTATCATCTAAGACTTACGCCTTTTTTTTTCTTCAGTATTTTAAGTTTGGTTCTGTTCTTTATGTCTTCAGTTCTGATTTAATTATCCAATCTTTTTGACTCATACAGGTGGAGGAATCTTCGGTTTACTGAGCAAGAATAATCGCTTTGGCAGGAACCCTGTTGTGATGCTAGGCATCGTTGTCCATTTCATAGCCTTTTACTTAATTTTTTTCAACATGCCAAATGATGCCCCTATTGCTCCTATGGAAGGAACAGATGATGTTGCTTATATGATTCCAAGGTATGTAAACTTTTTCCTTTGCTTGGTGTGACTCAAGATGTGTATAAAGAGCTTGTTCCTCTAACAGAAAACTCCTTGAAGCAGTTTTTCTGGGTAGTTGACTAACTTCGTAGAAAAGGCTTTCAGGAATTCTGTTTTTATTCAGGGTAGATATTCTACCAGTGTGCTCCCAATTTAGGAATTTAAATGGCATAAGAAGGAAAAGCATGAGGGTATTTGGTAGCAGTTCTGTCACTTGGGAACTGATGTTCCTGACTTCTAGTACAATAGTGAGACCAGTGAGTATTGTACTAGGTGTCAGGAATTCAGCTTATTATAAAACAGTGTTGGACTCGGTTTTACTGCAGCAGGGAGCACCAGCCTTGCACTGTTGCACTGGTTTCCGAAGTCCACTTGATCTAACTGGAGCCGTGCTATGCCTGTCTCTTATACCCCTCAGTGTCAGGGGAGGAATATAGGGAGCTTTCTTATCTCATCATTGCAACTTTCTTTTGGGGTGTATGTTTGCCAATTTGTGTAAAAATACAGTGTTGTCAGTTTGTGTAGACGTAGCTGCTAACTTGCAATTATTAGCGCTTGTGCCTGTGCTAGTGGCTATTCTTTATTTAACTGGAGTATTTTTCTGCAAAATGAATTGGTATTTCTCTAATATTCCTGCAGCTTTTAAGAACTCGACACGTGTGTCTCAGCTTTTAATCACTGCCTTGTGGGTTTTGTGGCTCCAAGCACCAAAATGAGTTCTTCTAGCAGTTCTAATTCAGTGCAGAATTGACTGCAGGAAACAGTAACAGAAGTTGTAGCATTCAAGAAATTAAAATCTGATTAAACGATTCTTTTTGCCAAGCCAAGTGTTCCCAGTTCTTTTCCAGTGAAATTTAAAGTTTGATAACTTTCTTCCATTCTCACTTTCCAAATAAGTCTGACAAAAATAGTTTGTAGATGTGTAACCTGTTTGAACGGATGGCTTTTAAATTTGATTCATTTTCTTCTTCAGCAAAGAGGTGGCCATACTCTGCAGCTTTCTGTTGGGCCTGGGGGACAGCTGCTTTAACACCCAGCTCCTCAGTATTTTAGGATTCCTCTATTCGGAAGACAGCGCTCCTGCCTTTGCCATCTTTAAGTTTGTTCAGGTATTTGTTTCAGCCTTTTGAAATTATGATTGTTCGAATGCTATTGAAATACTGGGCTGGGTTTGTTTAATGAGCTGAGAAAAATGATTTCAGCCGGGTTTTTTGTCTTTCACAGGAGAGAAAAAAGTTTTTAGGTAGGAATAGCTTGATTGTATAGGTTGGTGTGATTATATAATCGAAATGCTATTGCTGCTTACGAGTTTTGAGGGATGTTAGAAGTGTTGGGAATTGTAGTTTAAAGTCAAAAGGCTAGTACAGTTAACCGGGCTTGGATTTTATTTAAATAATCATTTACTGAATGTATTTACTCAGAGAAGTCTTTGACAGAGGGGTGTGAGTTAAAAGGAAACAAATTATGTAAATAGTAGTTGAAGAGTTTGTGGATGTTGTACCATATCACTGGGAGTTATCGGGTGGGTATGCAGACAAAAAAGAATTAAGCAATGTTCATCTGTCCTTAAATGGTCAGAATGCCAAAATAAATGAATCTGTGCTAGCTGGAGACTCAATGGAAAGTCTTCATACAATATCAATACAACTGCTGTATTTTGGATAGATCACTTCGGTCACAGGCATTAATCTTGTTTGGTACTGAACCTCCCAGGTCAAGATCTCTGTTGATCAGGGGTGTCGGTAGAAAAACGGTGGTGCAAAGTATTGAACCTGTTCATGCATGGTCACACCAACAGCAAGCTGGTGCTGGGAGCAGAGGTCGGGGGGTGTCTAGTTTAAAAGATAACAGCTGCTTGCTTCAAAAAGATATTTTTTTTTTCTGTGTGCACCGCTCCATTTTTGTATCATTCTCAGGGATATGTAAGAATTTAAGATGGACATGGAACATAAAGATTATATGAGCTCTAATAAAAGTTTTACGTTTAAAAAGGATAGATTGCAAGTAAGCAACACTGCTTGTCAAAGCATGTAGCTATTTTGATATAGACGAGTTTGTGATGCTGTAAAACTGGAAATAGTTTTCTGGATTTTGTCTTAAAGCCTTGGCAGTGGTGTTTCTAGACAAACTGTTTCCAAATACCAGAGAACTGCACTTGTGATGCTAAAACACTTTTGAGTTTTGTGTTCACGTTCTGCAGTGAACACATTTAACAACTAAAAACTACACCTGTTGTATATCCTATTAATATATCATATGTTGAGGTATAACGAAGTTTTCAGATGATGTATCTTCTACACTACTGAGAGCTGCACATTAAACTGTGTGTGTGTCAGTTTGATAATCCTTGTATAGCAATACTAGCCTGGATATCTCCGCTGATAATCTCTCTACATTGTGTTTTTTCTCTCAGTCCATCTGTGCTGCAGTTGCATATTTCTACAGCAACTACTTCCTTCTGCAATGGCAACTCCTGATCATGGTGGTAGTGGGCTTCTTTGGAACAATTACCTTCTTCACAGTGGAGTGGGAGGCGGCAGCAGCTCTTGTTGCCCGTGGCTCGGACTACAGCAGCATTTGATCTAGATACCATGCCTAATCCAACATAAGGAAAAACGCAGGCACATTTATTGTGAAGGATGCGAGAAGGTGAAAAGATCACACTGCTGCAGAGGTTAAGGTGGAGGAAGCTACTACCAATCACCATCGGTCTAACTGAATGTGAAACATGGGAGAAAAAATGGCAAATTTGAAAGGGTTTTTTTCTTGCTTTAATCAACTGAGCGTGGTATGCACGTTCTTAAAAATCTGGTATTAGAAAGGGAAGGAAATGTAGAGATTTTTGTATTGAACTGTTCAGAGATGTACATTTTAGAATGTAATGGCCTAACTTCACTCTACCATGCACTACGGAATTACAGTTTCTTTTTTTCCCCTTAAATTATTTTTCCTATATTCTAGTTCTGCAGACACTTGAATTCTTGTATTGAATGAGTGATATTTTTATAAGGTACATTATGTCGCAGAGTGTGTCTGCACAACTGAGAAATCAATTTGTCATTGACTTTTTCAACAGTTAGATATGTAGAAGTATTTCTGTGGGAAATGTTGCCTTCTGATTCTGTATCACCCAGTTCCTTGTTTCCCAACCATTTGTTTATTAATCTATTTCATGTGCTTAAATTTAATCAGACGCATGGTTTTTGGTTTTGTTGTTTTTTTTTTTTTTTAAGAAAGTGGATCAGGTTGTAGTGTGACATGAAAGATTTTATCAGAATTTGAAGAAGTTACCCTCAGCCATCTTAAGGGTGTTATCCTGTGATCTGTGAAGTGTTGATAACTGAAAACAGTCTCTTGGTTCAGCATCTCAGAATTGAACTGTGTTGGCATAGCTGCTGAAACTTCCTCAGGGTAATGCTATATGAAGGACCGTAAGACGTGGCTTCCCTCCCAGATTCCCAAATAGCTCTTTTGAGTTCAATGAAATTTTCATCGTAGTCGGTGATGGGAGCATTGACTAAGATATAACTTTTTAAAGTACAAATAGACTCAGAATGTGAACTGTAAGATAATCTTGCAGTGGTTATTTTACTGCATAGTCTAAAAATACCTGAAACGCTTGACGTAAGTTGTTTCATTCGGTATATCTTGGGAAGGCTGTACTGTAATCTTATTCTGCCAAATGTGAAAACAAGGATATAGCATAGTATCTAAGTTTTAATCCAAAACTGTTATAGGTGGTAGAATACAGGCAGTGAATGCAACTCACCTTGATTTTTGTCTGTCTACGTGACTCTGTAGTACTTGCAGTTATGTTTCTGTCTGCTGGGCAAACAAGATGCAACCGAGAGCAGGTATGGAACACCGAGAAGGTGGTTTTTAGGCACTCCACATAGCTATTTTTAGAAAAGTACCATTTGCCAACCTTTTCTTATGCACAGTCAGAATGTTAATGTCTTACCTTTAAAGACAAGTAAAAAAAGTCGACTCAGTGTGTGTCAGTAGCTTCTGCATGTCAGAACTAGGTAGGTGTACCCAAGGTGGAAGTCAGTGAGGGAGCATGGTATCTCCTGTGATGTTTGCTGTCACTTTGCTCTTGCAGGGCACGTAACGCGTGAGCCCCGTGAAGCACAGCCCTCCTCGTGCGCAGTAAAACAGCAGAGAGGTTATTTTACAGGCATGCAGAAAGGGATTTTTAAATTCACTGCAGGTTTTTGCTGCGAGATCAGCAAGGTGTTAATGGGAGGATGAGAGGGCACCTGAACAGTTGGCAAGCAATGAAATCTGTGAGGACAGCCAGGAGAGAAAGCCTTTGTGTACTCCCAGGAGATTTAATGAATGATGTAAAAGAGAATGAGACAGAACACACATTTGAGCAAGGGGTTACCGAAGCCATTCCAATTTGTCAGAGAAACTGAAAAAGCATTCAGTATTCAATCAATATATATATGATTAATGTGACTAGCAGCACTCTAATGCCTCTCTCTTATCCGCTCCTGTTAGCCTGTAATTTGAAGCATACTGTTATATACTGAGCCCCGTGAAAGGTGTAGATGATAAGATGCTGCCAGTGATTAGAATTCTCTTGTTGCTACACATTTGTGTTTTCTCCCAAGTACCAAAACGGATAAAAAGCTTTTTTTGAGATAGGAATTACTGACTTTTGTCTCCAAACTCCTCCTGGGATCTGTTTTCCCCTACATACCAACGAGAGAAGAAAGACTTGGAAGTTCCCAAGGAACAATTTTGTCTTACAGTACATGGGGGGGGGGGAATGATTCTTGGGTCTTGTGATGATGAGTAACTTATAAATGCATTTAAAATGATGTCATTTAACTGTAGCTAGGTTACGGCTCTTGTGAGGTTGCTTCTTAAATTGATCCCTTTTAATGATGAACTTCTGTGTTGTTCGTCTGCCATATAAGAATTATATCGACTATTTTATTAGAAGTTAAAGAAAATTGCTAAGTTTATGTCGTTTCAAAAAGCATTTTGAGACTGACTTTAAGGGATACTAATGAACTAGGACCTGTGGATTTTCAGTATCTCTGCGAATCTGATGCCTCTTTTTGTTTTGTCTCTGTTCTGCTTGGTCTGACTATCAGACAATGTTAGAAGGCTGTTCAGAACTATTTATTGGGTCATTAGAGTGAAGTATTATTGCTCTGTGACAAGTTGAAATGAAATTCTCAAAACTGCATCTTGGATAGCCAATTTTTTTTTACTGTTAACTATATAAGTATCACTTTTGCGTTTGATCTTGAGAGACAGTTCTCAGTTATGCAAGCCGATGATGACACACGATTGCTTTTCACTTATTCATATTTCTTCAATTTGTCAGGAGGTGAAAAATCCACCCAGCTACACACAGTCGTTAGTTCGGTCAAAATTTTTGGTATAGCAATATAAAGAATAGTAATGCTGACATCTGTTTATGATTCCATCTTTCATCTTTTTATCAGCATTTACCAGCCCTGAGACTGCACCCCACTCATTTCACCTCCTTGGCCTTTGGACAATTTCACGTTAACCTGAATTGGGAGCTTACTGTTGAATTAAGTGGGATTTGAAAAAAGGCTTTTGCTGTATTTGTGGCATCGTGGGTTTGTTTTATAGTGGGGATTTTATCTTTATAAGTGAAATTACACATTAAGTTGCTTGGGTTTATTGAAAAGTTGTCTTTTTTATTTTTTTCCCCTCTTTTGTATCCTTTTAAGTTGTTACTAAGGTTTAATATCTTGACATAGCACATCCCCAAGTTTTTCAAACAAATGCTGAAGAGGAAATGAAAACTGATATTCTTGACATGTGTGCCAAAGAAGCTGCTACAAATTAGTCTTTAATGCATATCATAAAGCATATCTATTTCTTTGTCTTGCCAGTTGGTTTTCATTTTGATATATGAATGTATGGAAAGAGAAGATTTCTACAACTGTAGACCTTGTTCATAATTAAGTGATGTGCTTTTACTTTTGTTGTGTTAATGTCATTGGGTACAATCTGTCAGCAAGCTGAGATAAGGAAGAGAACCGTTTATAAAATGTTCTTTATAAATCATCTATAAATTTCTGCAGATACAGCTAAAGTCATGAGGGATGTAAAAAAGTAAAAACAAACAAACAAAAAACCCCAAACCAAACAAACATAACCTTTACCGAGGTCCCTATCTTAGCAGAAGCCCTCCTGTGGTTCAGTTATTAAAAAAAGAAGTCTTCTGCTGGCATAGTTCTTTCCATTTTTGTGACCATTTTAAATTATACTGGAAAGAGACTTTTCTGGTGGAGTTTGCTGGTATAACTTTGTGGGAAAAATCATTTAATTGCAGACAGCCATGCATTCGGGACTGCGTGTTGGTTAACCGGGCTGGGAAAGCTCCGTTTGACTCGGTTTGACCTCGGCAGGTTTCCCCCAGCCGGGGAGCGCGGCTCCCGGGCCGCCCGCCCGCTGCCAGGAGCCAACGCTGCAGGGGTTTCCTCGCAGCCCCTCTCTGTTTGAAGCGCAGGCGTGTGCGAAGCAAGCCTCAAAGCTTGTTTTCTAGGGCAATGATTAATTGTTTGCTGTCAGTATAAATAGGAACCGCGATGTTCAACATCATGCCAGCAGACACGGTACTCAGCTTTGACGTGAATTGCGCAAGTGTGTTAGTTAAGACAGGATCTTGTAACCGTGACCACTGATTTTTCTAGCGAAATGCATTTTCGAAGACTTTATCCACACCATGGTTTCCCTTGGAAGTCTTAATAGCCCCGCTTATGCTAATTGACTGGCAGCAGCAATTAATACTGTGTTTTCCTTGTGCCCTGGTAGGTCTTCTAACATGCTGGCAGCAATATTAAAAAATGGGGGAATTTAGAGGTGGAGGTGAAGCTGAGAAGCTAGCTGCTTAACGAGATGCTTGCCGCGCTGATACGACCACGCTGGTTCAGAAGCAAGGTTGAGAGACTTGCAGTTTTCATGGATAAATTCAGAATGATGCTTCGATAAGTTTAACTTCAGAGATTGTGTCAGTACCACAGAGAAGCACTGATGAGAGAGCGGGAAAACATCCTTAAAGTGCAGTAGAGAGCAAACCTGGAACTGAATAATCCTCAGCGGGCGCGCGAAGGGGTGCTTCGTTCGGCGGAGCCTGGGCGCTTGGCCGCTGCTGGCAGCGGCTCGCTTCTATTCGTTCCGTACGTCCTCTGCTGTCTGAGTTATTTCAGCTGTTGACATCTCCTCTCCAAGCAATCCTTTCTCTTTTGTTTACATTTTTGACACTGTAGAAGTCTAATTTAAATGATTGAAACTTTTTATACTTTAATGAAGGTGTTTTTGGGTTAGAATTGGTGAGAATTGAGAACATGCTCACACAATGATTATCCTAATGAAAATGCTGATTCAAGGGAGTGTGCCTGACTCTCTGCTGTATTTCTTTTCATGGTCGCAGCCGTGCAAATAAAAGTGAATCACGGACCATGTTTTTGTTGGTATGCTTAAACAGCCGTGCCGGGGCACGCGGCTGGCGGGCCTCGGCAGCGCTTAGTGCCGCCCGTGAGAACGAGAGCGCTCTGCCCGCCGCCGGGTCGCCCTCGGGAGCCGCTGCGTTCCACTCGTGCCGTGGCCCGGGGGGGCTGCTGCGGTCCGAGCCCCTCTTCTTTCCCTGCCCTGTTTGAGAGCCCCTCTTCGAAAACCGACCCTCTTGAGACGAGAATGCGTCTAATGTGGTTTTGTTTTCTGTTTGTTTGGGGTTTTTTTGGTTCGTCCGGTATCCTTTCCCACAACTTTGGGTACTTTTCTCCGAACTAGAGTGTTGGATGTCTGAAAGACTCCACAAAATTCATCAGAACTGTGGAGTGGTTTGGGTCCTGTTTATCCCAGATGAAATGTCGGTGTGGAGGGCTGTTGTGCAATCAAACTGTGGCTCAAAGGCGGGATTCAGCCCTGGCTTCAGGCTGCGGCTGAAGGGCAGGGAGGGAGCAGCCGGCGACAGCTTTGCTGGCTGTCGTCTGGCGGGGTCGTGCGTGAACGGATGCGCTGGCGGAGAGGAAGATGCCGAGGGAAGGTAACGGGTGCCTCGTGCAAGGAGGCCGGCACAGACAGACGCTGCTGGCTGCGTTTTCCCCTCGAGATTCAGTAATTTGCGGATTTGTCAAAATCCACTGCGGTTCCCCTGGTGTGATCTTTGGATGGCCTGGGTATTCTGGTTTCTGAGAGGGACAATCTGTATTCAACAGCCGACTGTAAAATCCGGTATGTGAACATAGAAAAGAACCTCGCGGGTTAGCTTTCGCTGTGCACGGCCCTTTGAATCGTCAGATAAAAGGGCGTTTCGGAGTTCGCACTTCAAAGTTAGATCATGAAGGGGGAAAAAAAATAGAGGGCTTCTGCCTTAAATGAAAAAAAATCATTCATTCTGTCATATTAAAGGGAAATTGCTATTCGTTAAGGTCCCTTAGTGAAATTAGCTTCAATTAAGCATCCTTACTAAATGCAGTGGTGACTGCTTATCGTCAGAGCCACTCATCTTGGGGTAATGCCTGACCTGCAGAGTTTGTTATGATTATTAATCTTTGTAAAAAAACAATTACACAGATAATGACCTGTTTAAAAGAGCCTCACCACCATACATCATTTGTTTAGTGCTTGCAGAAGTATAACTGTGGTACAGAGCATTTGCTTAACGGCCCCGGTGTTGAATGATTGTGCGAAGCAGTGAAGTATCTCCCCTGTAGCAATCCAGCAGCGGAGGATGCTCTGGCCCTCGGCCGCGGGACGGAGCGCTCGCTGCTAAAGGGGAGGCGGCGGGAAGAACCGCGCGCTGCCAGCGCCTCTGTCCGCTCCGGGCAGGGCGGGCGGCGGAGGACAGCAGCGAGCGCGCGGCCTTTGCCCTTGCTGAAACTTCTCCAAATGCTCATCTAAAATTTGCAGACTGAATTTCTAAACTACCTTTCTTCCCATTATACGTATTCCTATAAAATAGCTGCATAGGATGTAAACGACCACTGTCGCGTTCCTGCGCTCAGCTTGACACAGGGTAAAACCGACTCATTCGTGAGCCGGCGCTTGCATTCGGGTGCTTTCTCCGTGTGTCGGTGGCCCGGCCTTGCAGCGCGGCGAGGGCACCCGCTCTTCCTCCCCGCGGGGCTGGGGCTCCTCCTCTGCCTCCGGAGGCAGCGGGTTAACGGCGTGGGCGTGAGGCCGATGCTCTCCCTTGGCGCGTTCGGGCAGATGGCAGGCAGTGCTAAACTCACCAGCACAACGAGCGCTTGTGCTGTAATTGGAAGTTTTGGAGGAAATACGGCATGAGTGAGTCTGAAAAACGAGTGTTCCGGCGTTCACGTTCACATGCCATCCTTACCTCGCTGCAGAGTGAAATAGAGCAGCGATCACAGGCAGATCTCAGTGACGTTTGTGAATAATTATAATAATTATACTTCATAAGACCTTAATTCTGCAAATTCTCAGACGTGTCGGTGAGACGCGGAGCGCTGCCCTTTCGCGGTCGGTGGCAGAGGACAGCGCTCGGCGCCCTGCGGTGTTCATCAGGATCAGCCTGGAACGGCGCTTGCCTGCGCTGCGTGCTTTCATGCTAGCGCTGCTGCCGTTCGATATACGCGCACAGAATGACTGTAGGGGAAGGGAAGGGCATTATGCATGCTGGGTTTCGTTTCATGCGGAAAGCAATTGGATTTAAAAGTTTGCTAACCGGTAAAAATATTTATGGTGTTCTGCAGCAAACAAATAAACCACCAGTCCCAGGGGCTGGGAGGGAGGATGGCTGGAGATGCTGCGCCACTGGAGCCTCGCGTTCGAGCCGTGCTTCCCGGATAAGGCCCCTTTGCACTGGGGAGATCGGGCGTGCCGTGTAAGGCTGTTCCTTAAGGAAGGCGCCTGTCGGGCTCCAGCGGAGAGGGGCCGGTGACGGTAGATAGCCCCGAGATGCCCACAGGGGCTCCCCCGCCGCGGGCTAGCTACGAGCACGTTTGCACGTGGCCGTTTGCCCAGCCCCACAGCCTGCCCGGCCGCCTGGCTCTGACCCCCTGCTCCCCTCGGGAGCCGTTTGAGCTCGGTTCCTTGCCGTTGGGCCTTGTTTAAGCTACAAAGTAGGTGCACGTCCACGCCTGGCCTCCCCTTGTGCTGATCCTGACCAGGTCTCGCTGATGTGACTCGCTTAGCCTCGGCTCGGCCTTGCCCGGCGATCGCTGGCCGTGGCTGACCCTGGCTACCGTCGCAGGACCCGGTCTGGGTGCCGTGGGCCTGCGCCCTTGCTGGCGGCGCGCTCTGGGCTTGCAGAGCCGCCGCTTCCGCCGCTCCCGGGCGCGGAGCGGCAAAACCTGCCCTGCAAGCCGCGGGCGGCTGGGAGCCCGGCGGGTCGGCTATGGACGGAGCCCTGGGCTGGTGGCTGCGATCCTGGGGCTGTCACGAGGCTGTGGACAATCGGACCTCGCTTTTTACCCACCATGGGCATTTTTTTTTCACCAGGCAAGTGGCTTGGCATTCATGACTGGGCTGGGGAAAGGGTTCCCAGGGCATAAGCTGGTTCTGCTTAGGTGGTTTTACACAGCCCAGTCCAGCCTCTGGGAGAAGAAAAAAAAAAAATGGGTCTTATTCTGCTTTCTGACACCAGCTCACCCCCGCCGTGGGTCTGGATTCACTGCAGGGCCAAAGCAGAAGATTTTGGTCGGTGAGGGAGCCAAAGGCTGGAGCTACAGGTGGCCAGGCCAGGTCGGTCACAAGCCAAGTGAAGGCTTCAATACGTAGAAGGAAAACAAGGGGATTATTTTTCATATTTAGGCAACCCGGAGTTATGAAATTATGATGTGTTGATAAATAGCGATAACGAGGGATCAGCAAAGCTCAGGTTCTGGTTGCCCATGAAGAGGGACCCGTGGGCCAGGCTCCTGCAAAGCGCAGAAGGAGCTCTCCGCATCTGTCGTCCCTGGCTCTTCGGCTCGAGCGTGCCGTGGCGCGGTTTGGCTTTACTCTGTGCGCGCATGCGTCACTTTGTTTTGAGAGGAATGAAGGGTCCTGTTGCACCATCAAAAATTAAACTTCTTTTCAGGTGGCGATGGAGTCCTTAAGGTGGCGGGGGCTTGGGCTGCAGAGAAAAGGAGCGGGAAGACCCTGGTAAGTGCTCAGCGGCTGAAAGCGCGGTTTGATGCTCAGTGTTTTCATGAGAGGCTATATTTAGCGAGAATGATAATGTTCCTGGGTCACTGACTGAAACGCGCAAATGAACTTGTTTGGTCTCTGGTGGAATTAAAGGCTTAGGATATCGATAATACTTGGATGCAGAGACCGCTCAATATTTTCTACTGCAAAGTACTGCTGTGAAACACTTGATTTGTTTTTCCTCTGCTAATAAATTCCTCCCCCAAATAAACTTCGTGCAGGAGATAAATATTGCAAAACAGGAGAATTTTGAAATGGAAAGTGGTATGCCCAAGGCGACAGGCATCCTCAGCGGTGGAGCTGGGATTAGCAGTTGGCTGCTCCCAGCTAATCCAGTTTGCAAATCCCCAGGCCGCGCTGCTGTCCCGGGAGCTGCTTGTCGCTGCACACAGCTCTTCGCCCCCTCCCCGGGATGTAAAATACTGTCCAAAAACTCAGCGCAAGCCGTCCGGTCGGAGGGCTGGAGGTGGGAGGAGTGAAGTCGTTACGGGATGATAAAGAGAGGTAGGTTGCGAGTGCTCAAGGGCCTCGCTGGTTTGTGAGGCCGTTGGAGGACCTGCAGCGGCGGAGCCGGGCGAGACGCCAGCTCGCCCCCGGCTCTCATCCTAGTTTTGCTGGGCCGACTGCTGAGGAAAGGGGTGGGCATTCGGCCTGAGCGGAGGAAGCTGCGGGTTCGGGGGAGCAGAGGGAAACGCACGGCATCTGCGCCGTGTCTGGCAGTGCTGCGGGAAAACCTCTGCGGAGAAACACCTTGAAATGGGCTTCTGCGTCCAGGTGCTGTGAGACGGAGCTTTGGGTCTTGCTGCCTCGGCACGGGCGCTCTCCGGGCCGGGTCCGTATGCAAGCGGAGCGTTGCCCTCGGACGTACCCTGCGGAAGGCTCGGCGCACGCTGAGGGCAAAGCAACCGGGCTGCGTCTGATTTCACAGGCAGGGGCTGAGGGAAGCGGCCCCGGGCTCTCCAATCCAGACCCGAAAAACCCAGACTCTCCAAATCCAGGCCTGGCTCTCCTTGGCGTAGCTGGTGCTCGCCGCTCGCGCGGCGCCCGCCCGCCCCGGCTGCTGCTGCGCTGGCCGCTCTGTGCGGGGCCTCCCCAAGGTGCCCTTTCGGATCTCGCGCTCCCACCGCCAGCAGCTGGCTTCCAATTAAATCCAGCTCAGGTCAGCTCCTGACAAGCAGCCTCCCTTGTAACTCGAAGAGGTCACCAGCCAGCAGATTCTTGAAATGCATCTTAAAAAGAGAAAGGCTTGGGCTGGGAGCCAAGATAATTTTATTTCTTCTTTTTTTTTTTTTTTCTTTCTCCTCCTTCCTTCTCTGTAGCAACTTTTTCTGCAGAGCTGTGGCTCGGATGGGAGGTCGTGGGCATTAAGAGGAGACAGGGTGTGCGTGATGCTAATTAGCTGTTGTACCTGCAGCACTTCCAGCATGTAAAACCCTGATAGACCCTGTTGTCATAATTAATGACCACAGAAATAGCGGACAGGCTTGTAGACCTCGTGCTGGGAGATTTAAGCCAATTTTTAAATACTAGAAACCAGGAACAGGCTTGAGCGAGGGCAGGTTGTCCTGTGTGTTTGCACAGGGTTTCTTGCATCCTCCTGAAGCAGCCAGAACGTGATGCTCTGGGGTTCAGGGTGTTCTCAAATACAGCCTCCTCTGATGGTGTTTCTGCATTCAGCTCTGTGTCAATAATTGCCCTCCGTTAATAAGGAGGTGCTTGGTGCTGTACAGCAGAGATGGAAGATGTGGTTTTTATTTTATAATTGAGGCCTCTGTAGCATATTTTGCACGGAGCAAAAGGAAAGGAGTGATGGTGTTCGATCTGAGGCCCTAAACGTGAGCAGCCCGGTTCTGTTGTCGCAGGGCGCAATCCAGGAATCGCTGACGGGATGGGAGGGGAGCTGGGCCCCTGCGATGAGCTAACTGGCAACTGTAGGTGCATCAGCACCCGGGCATAAAGGTGCCTCCTTGTTCGGCTGAGTCAGCGGGAGCTGCTGTCCCTGCTTGAACGGCTGCAGGTCCTGTGGTCGGGGTCAGCTCAGCTGGGAAACCGAAGGAGGAGCTGGGAGAGCTGTGGGGCGGACCTCTCCACTGGGAAGGGCTGGATTTGGGGCAAGTCCTCCTAGCTGTGGCGGGGAGAGGTTTGGAGAGGCGGGAGGGCAGGAGGGACACAGGAAGGGATAGGGAGACGCTGTGGCGTAGGTGGGAAATTCATGGCCGGCTGGTGAGGGACTGGTGCACGGGATGCTGGTCTGGATGTGCATTTGAGCATCAGGTTGATCCCGGAAACTTCCCCTGCTCTTTGTGGGGTGGCAGCTTCATCCTCTCGGTTCAGGAAGGTGATTAAGAGCCTCCGAGGCCGTTGTGTGGAATGGGGGGCACTTTGTGATGTTTCTGCATTTAATGGGATTCATCAGAAGCCTGGCTGGGGCAAGGGGTTCGTGCGTGACCTCGACAGCACCTTCACCCTCTGTGACTGCACAGGCGGCCAAGCTTGGAGCGATGAAGCTGCGGGGTCCGTGCGGGGCCGCGGGTGCGGGAGGCGAGGTCCCACCTACCTGCCCCGCGCTGGGGTGGGGGTGCGTCACTGTCACAGCTACGCAGTGGCAACCGGTCCCGTCCCTGTGGCTGCTGGCTGGCCGTGGGGCACGGTGCCTCCGCAGAGCTCCTGGCCTCTTTGCAGAGCACCTGCAGATGAGTGGGTGGAAATGAGGATCGCAAAGAGCCCGAGGGCAGCAGAGGAAGCCTTTTCTGGCTGGCTACAGCTGGCACTAAAGTTCTGAATGTGGCAGCATCTCTCCTCCCCAAGGCACCGATATTGCACCCACCAAGCTGGACCTGTCGCTGGGGCAGCCCGCGGCCGGGTTAGCTGAGCACGCAGCACCCGTGTCGTCCCCTGCTAGGGCTGTTTGTAGCAGCGCTCGCTGGCAGAGTTTATTGCTCTGTTGGGCACATACCGCTGCTGACCTGCATTTGCCTTCCCCCTTATCTAGTGGAGAGACAATTCCAGCCTCTGTAATTAACCAGTCTCTCCCGCCAGGGTCCTGGGTGAAGCATCGACGCAGGAAATTGGCCAGGCTAAGTGGTGTCTGTGCTTGGATCCCGGCCGCAAGGGCAGGCCTCAGCCAGCTGAGATGAATCGTGCCTTGGTCGCTGAATTCATTTTTCATCCTTGGGCCTGAAGGTAGACACGGGAACGGCTTCTGTGCGATCTGCGCTGCACACTTACCACGCTCCTCCTCTGCCTGGGGCCTCATCTCTTGCAAATATCCCACGTGCAACATGGATAAGAAAAGAAAGACTACGGCTTGTTGGCCTGCATCCCTGGGGGCCACCTGTGCTGTCATTTTGTGATGGCATTCGGGGACTGCAGTCCAACATCGCTCCCCAGGGAGATAAGGTTACAAGGTATGGGGTTAATTCTCAGAGAGCAAGTGTGTTGCTAAAAGGCAACACAACCGCTCTGATCTGACCTGGGGTTTGGTTAATCTCAGCAGCTCACCCTGGACGTTGGTTTTGAGATGCTGTCAGGCTCCCAGGCACAGTGACGGTGTGCACTGTGGCCGTCGTTTCGGGAAAAAGCCAATTTATTTAGCTTGCAGTGAAGCATAAGATTAAACGTGCAATGGTCTGCTTGTTGTTTAAGGAAGGCTCCTGTTCCCGTACCCCCGTGCTCGCTTATTGCATCCTTTTGCATGAATCTGGGTTCTGGCCGAATCCTCACCGCTGCCATCGGGGCCAACCGGGAAGCCCTTCCCTGGGCTGGCTGCCGCTGTGCGGCGCGGCTGTATCGCGGCAGCACCAGAGAGACGAATAAATGACTGTGGAGTTGAATTGCCAGTTCTTCGGAGCGGTGGCCGTGCAGCCTGGGCCCAGACTTTCCAAATGCTGTTGCAATACAAATAATTGTGTTCAGGTGAAACGGCACGTCCTGTTGTGCAGAGCTGTGCTGTGGATCAGCGGGTGGTTTTGCCGGGGAAAGCGAATGCACGCTTTAGTGGATGGGGGAGCTCTGCGCTCTCACTAGCCAAGGGTTTGTAGATCAGCAGCAAGGTCCAAAAGCACCGAGAAATTGCAGCTGATGAGAATCACTGGCAAAGAAAATTCAGAATCCATCCAGGTGGCGTGTCTGCTTTATTTTCACCTGTTGTTTGCTTTGGAAGGCAGTGGGGGTGAGCCGTGCTGGCGGGTGGACAGGGCTCCGGGGCAGAGCCGAGGCACGGCCGGCGCTGCCGCCCTGTCCCGCCGCTGCTGCAGGAGGTGCGCTGGGAGACCCTGAGGCTGCGGTGGGAGGGGGCTGGTTTTGGCCTGCTCTTCTCTCCTCAAAGCCAAATGCTCTCTGAAAGGCCGTGCGCAGTCCAGCCTGGGGTCAGGCTCTAGCCTGGCTGGCAGCGCAGGTCGTGCGCAGCTTCGCTGCTCTGCTGGAGTGCAACGCCGGTACCAACGGGGCAGCCCTGCTCCCTAGCAGCAGAAAGCAGCAGCAAAGACTTGTGCCTGTAGTGAAAACAAGCAAAAACTCCCGTGGTGGACGTGGGGTGATGAACGTGCGGGTTACCTCCCTGCTTTCCTCTCTCTCCTTTACTTTCCCTGCTTCTTGTCTGCATCCCCCATCGCTTTATCTCTTTTTTTCCTTGCTCCTTCCTTCCCCTGTAGCTACAGCTTGGTAGCTGTGGTCACAGCTGTCTCAAGGTTCAGCGGTGTCACCTCGTGCCATGTCCATGTGTGGTACAGATGAGGCAGTCTAGCGAGCTGAGCTTTGAGCTCTGAATTTCTAATCCTGGCTCCTTTGCTGGCCTTAGTCAGGTGCCTTAGAGCAGGTCTTGGCTTCCTCACCTGCAGGACGGGACTGCTGCTAAAATAGCCCACTTCTGGGGCAGCGAGAGGCATGCTTGGTGGATCATGTTCAAGGGAAAACACTTGAAAATGAGTTACTCAGACCATGCTGGCCAGCAACATGCAGCTTCAGTCACTAGCTCTTCCCAGGGCTGGGAGCGATCCTTGCAGGAACAGCCCTGCTTCAGGGCTGTGGTCGGACACACCGGGGGCCGGCAGGGCTTCCAGATGTGATGCCTGCCTTCAGGCACCCCAAATAAGCCACCTCGCACCCAGGAGGGGACTGGATGTCTGCTACTTCCCCGCAGCTCGAGGGGCAGCGGGGAGCAGGCGATGCTGCTGGAAGCGCTTGGTTGTTTTTGGAGGCTGCGTAAGGTAAGCGGGGAGCATCTGAGCCGAGAGGCTGGCCTGCCAGTCAGACCCAGCTCCCCAAAACCTGTGGGCATTGAAACCAATCCTTCACCTTACTGGGGCATCTTTGGAGGTGCTGCCTCTTTCCCCGGCCCTGGGAAGAGCTGGGCTCCCGTGTCCCGTTCCAAGAGCAGCCGAGCGGAGTTTGGCCCTGGGGAAAGGCTGTGATGGTGCTGGGGACATGGGGACACAGCTGCCTCTACCTACAGTTTCTTCTGCCCTGGGTGCCTAACTTTTAAGGTGCTTTCATTTGCTGTTGTTGGCAAATCAGGGCATTTTGGAAGCTGTTGGATGGCTGGGCAAGGACTGCAGCAGCTTCCCATCGCATCGATGAACCTCTGCCAGCGAGGGAAGGAGCAGATCTGCTTGAGTCCCCCGAGGAGGGAAGATGCTGAGTGCGTTCAAACGGGGGGCGGGTTTAAGCCTGTGCGTGCCTGAGAGGGAAAGTGCATTGTGCAGGAGTAGCTTTTCCTGGCATTGCAGTTCATCTTGTTAATAAATCTCTTGTAACACCCCCCCACAGAGCCCCTCAAGAAATCAGCTAACCCGGAGAAAGTCGAGATCAAAGATAAGCCTCCTAATCCATTATCAGCAAATGCAATCAGACTCTCCATCTGCCATCAAAGGCCCCTGCAACCTGACAACTGGGAGCCAGCCATCCGCCGCCTGCCTGCACAGATGCTTGGTCACCGCGCGCCTTCGCTCGCCTCCCTCTAGGTTCAGCCCGGTGTCACCTTAGATTAGCGGGCTTGCGTTCAAAGCCTGTGCCTCCTCAGAAGGAGCCAGGTAGAGCTGACGGGCTGAAGCACACGCACGCACCTGGGCTGAAAAACAAGCACCGGGTGGTTTATAGAGCCATGTTTCGTTTAGTGCTGTGTGCCCTGGTACAGAAATAAGAGCTCTCTCTTGGCCAGGATTGCTTTTCAAAGTGTCTGCGGAAGGAGGAGAGGGAGAGAAACTCTTATGATGACTACTTATTAATGACAGGGGTGGGAGTGCTTGTTTTCCTTTCCCCCTCCCTCCGTGTCTGAGCTCAGACCCGCTCGGGAGGGGGCATCGGCAGCCCTGGGGTGCGGCCCTGGTCTCTGTAGATGCCCACCAAGGGATGGGCCTGCCTGGGAGGAATGCGTGCTCTAAGCCGAGGACCCTATTTTGCAGGTAGGGCACAAAGATGTTACGTGACTTCTCGATGGCATCCGAGCGCGGAGCTGAGGTTTGCAGGCAGGGCTGTGGTGTGCAGCATTGCCTTTCCTACCAGACCATCTTTCCTGCCCTCCTGCTCCTCGGGTTGGCCACCACAGAATCCCAGACTGCCTGAGGTTGGAAAGGACCCCGGAGGTCATCTGGTCCAGCCCCCTGCTCAAGCAGGGCCACCCACAGCCGGGTGCCCAGGGCTGTGACCAGCTGGCTTTTGGATGTCTCCGAGGATGGAGGCTCCACCGCCTCGCTCATCCCCAGGTGATCAGCATGGTCCGTGGCTGACTCCGTGAACAACAGGGCAGTCCTGCTCGGAGGGCTGACCCGCCCTTTGCGCCCTCGTTTGCCGTGGTGGTAGCGATGGAGCGGTAGCGGGACGGTTTGCTGGAGACCCGCCGTCAGCGCAGCGGGCGCGCAGCCACGCGGGCACCTGTCGGGCTGTTCCAACCACGTCGCGCTTTTCCCACCAGCCACGTATTAAGGTTTGGGGGCCCACTAACGGTTCCTGCTTTTCTTCTTCCTCTATTCCCACTTCCTTTGAAATACTCATTATTCAGAATAAAAATCTGTTCCAGGTAGTTTCGGGATTCAACTTGCTGCACAAAATGAGCAAAAGAGCAAAAATAACAGTGGGTAAAGAATGGTTTAATTTAGTAACTGATTTTCTATAAAGTAATTATTTCTTTAAAAACCTGGGATTTGCTAAAAGTATCACAATTACTTTTTTCATTATGGCTACAGAATGAAGTGCTCGTTTAATTAGTAAACATTTGGTATGCCTTTAAATAGGTTTTTAATTACATTAAAAGGACACTGTCAAGGTGTCTTTCATCATTTTTAATAGACCTGGATTTTTTTCTGCCTTGCAGTTGGATGCAACTCTTTGGGTTTGATTGGCTGCTCCAGACAAAAACTGGAGAAGCTGTTTCCCAAAAAAAAGATTAAAAAAAAAAAAAGGCTCGTTTGTAGGTTCGGAGCTGAGATGTGGTCTTCCTGCCACCTCTGCTGCTCGGCAGGGCTCGCAGCCTGCTTTGCATCGTGCTGCCGGCTGGGCTGTGGGGAGGTGGGGGTGTCCCCGTCCCCAAGCACTGCCGCCCACAGCCCATCGCCCAGGGTCCCTGCGGGCTTGCTGGCAGCTCTCCTGCCCCAGCCAGCCCCGAGGGTCACCCCATGCTGTGCACCCTGTGCTAAACCAGCAGCTTTTGCCCATAAATCCCCCCGTGTTGTTCGCGCCCCCTCCCTGGCAGAGCAGATGCCTGTACTACAGCCTCACGGCTCGCAGCTGCTCCAAGGAGTAGCTCTCCTAATAAATCACTGGTGCTCTAACTGAGCTTGATGTGAGCTCCCGGAGGCAAATCAGCCCGGGGTGAGTCCCCAGGCTCCTGCTTGCCTTCGGATACGCAGCGTGCTCCCTCTCCAGGCTGCAAGATGTTGGCAGGGGCCAAACCTGATTAACCCCAGCCGGTGACGGGGTGCTGCTCGTCCCCTGCCCGGCGCGGGGGCGGCTGGGCATGCCTGCGCTGTTGGTAAATGATAAATGAGGCTCTGAGCAGCGGCCCCAAGCATGGCAGAGGCCGCTTCTCTGCATCCCCCTGCTCCGCCCGGCAGGAGCTGAGGTGCCTGGCCCCTTTTCGGGGACGGCTCTCTAACTGAAATAGGTGGAAGTTGCTGCAGGCAGAGGCAGCCTGGCTTGAGCGAAGGCTTCCTGTGCCCCCAAGGGAAAGAAAACAGCAGAAACCGGAGCGTGGCGGTGGGGAGGCAGTGCCGGCGGCACCTCCCGGGATGTGTGACACGGGGGTGGCACTGGGCTGGCTGGGGACACGTGCCGGTCCTTTCTGCCCGCCTCTGAGCTGCGTCTCTGCCGTGCTCCTCAGGCCTTTTACAGGCTGAACAACCGGACCAAGATGCCTCTTGTTTAATTTCTGCTTGTGTTTCAGTCATCGTTGCTGTCCTCTGAGGAGCAGGAGCTGCAGGGAATTAAAATATCCAGCGTCTTTGCTTTACTATCATTGACTTTCTGCTCTGCTGGGTGCTGGCCGGCTTCCCTGCAGCCATGTCCTCTTCCAGCACGGTCTGAGCACCTTCTCTCAGGTTGCCCAAATTTTCCCCTTACTCCTGTCTTTTCTCCTCCACCCCATCCACCGCCTGCCCCTTCCTCCCCCTGCTCCCTCTTGGCTCCCCACAAAGTCCTTTGCTTCTCCTGCAGTGACGGTCACTGCCCCGTGTGGCCTTGAGTCAAGGCGCTGAGTATTCCTGACTCCAAAGCAGATGGAGATGCGGAGCCGTGGGGAGATGGGGGGACCCCCGGGCAGGAAGGGTCCTGCCCGCCACACCTTGAGCCGGGCAGCAGAAGAGCCGTGGCCTTCCATCCATCCCCCTTGCTGGAAGGAATTGCTGCACAGCTCGGCACAGCTCAGCCGCCCGCCTTCTCCAAAGGGAAGCGATGCCCCTTCCTGCCTCCCGCCTCGGCACCGGCTCCAGTTTCCAGGGAGACAGCCACTGGGAAAGCGGTGAAAGCACTGGAGCTGGCAGGATTGCTCAGCTCAGCATCAGGCAGTGGGTGCCCTGGGCTCCCCGCCGCCCCAGCCTGTATCCCACCCATTGGGGGACCAAGGGACCCGCTCCCCCGGGAGCAGCTCCTGTCCGTTTGTATTGCTCAGCATTGCTGTGCGACAGCTTCCTGGGCGCTGGGGACGGTGCTGCGGGAACCGTCCTTTCCTGGGACCCCTCCTTGGGGCCCTGAACCTCTCTGCTTTGCAGGATCAGGGCCAGAGAGGGCGGCAAGGAGACGGGCGCCGGAGTGGCGGCGTGGTGGGAGCTGCGCTTGCTGCGCTGTGTCCGTGACTGTCAGTGTCTCCTGTCCCCTCTGCCCTGGTGTGCCTCTCCCCCAGAGATGCTGGGGGATGGATGCTGGGATGGAGGGGTAAAACTCCCCCAGCACCCCAGCAACGCGGCTGCCCCCGTGCCATGGGGAGCCGAGGTCCCCGAGGTGTAACCTGCACGCCGGCTTCGTCCCCGCAGCCCCGCTGATGGAGATTTCTGGAACGGAGCAAATGGTTGTGAATAACTGTGATCATGGCTTTGCAAGACTTCCATAAAAAATGAATGTATGATAACATCTGCATAAATTATTCAAGATAATCAGCATGGGGCATATTTCCTTGGCAATTTCACATGGGCTCCTGGAGCTTGATTGTCCCACCCGCTGGGTGTGCAGCAGAAAGGGAAGGTCCTGGGCATCCCAGGTCTCCCAGCTCCTCCTGTTGCTCTCCTTAGATTGCAAACTGTTCTCCCTCCTGCCTCGATGCACGTCCCCCCAGCTCCCAGCACTATTAACACCTCTAATTAGAGCTGCTTATTGATGTACTGCTGTTTGCCTAAGTGCGGCTGATCAAGGCAGAGCAGCCATCGAGCCTGAGTGAATCGCACCTCGCTGCCTTGCAGCGCAGCAGCCTGCACGCCAAGCACGGCACTTCCCAGCCCCAGGTCTGGCGGGACAAGGAGAAAAGCCAGAGAGGAAAGACAGAGCCGAACAAGCGTGTGCTGCCAGCCAGCCGCGACCATGCCCTGCCTGTGCCAGCAGCGCCAGGCAATACCGGCGTTTTCCTCGCTGGCAGCCGTCACAGGAGCGTGCCGTGCATGCAGTGTCCCTCGGGAGAAAGGTGTCCCTCGTGTGCACGCCTGTATCCAGTGTTGCCCCTTCGGGACTGCCTTGTGTCAGGAAAAAACCCATTGGTACAGGGGGTGCTTCTGGGCACTTAGAGAAACGCCCGGCCCGCGGGGCCACCCAGAAAGCAGACCCGGCACCCAGAGAGCGGACCCGGCACCCAGGGATGGACGGACGGTGGGTGCTCACTGCAGGAGAGCCCTGAGCACAGGAGGCTCGTGGGCACGACGTGGGGGCAGGATCCAAACCCCCAAAAGCAGCCGGACAGGGGGGTCCCCCCCCCCCAGCTGGGGTGCTGGGGGACACGGTCCCGCTCTCCTCCCAGCGCAGGTACCTGGGAGTGCCTGCGTGTTTGCATCTCCCCAACGCCACCCCAGGCGAGAGCAATTCCTGTTGCCGAGGCAGTGCTCTGAGGATGCGGCTGCTACTGGTGTAACTGGTGTAGTGGGAGGGAAAGGAAGGATTAACACAGCACCATAACATGCATTTGGACTCTGCCTCCTGCCAGCAGCTGGGCAAGAGTCTCTGCAATGACCTGCATGTGCGGAGGCAGCTTTCCTGATCTCCTCATCCTGCTTCGAGCCCGGCAGCTCCTCCTGGACCACGTGTGCTGAAGGTGGCTGCAGGGCTGAGCAACCGGGTGCTGCCCGAGGCAGGGTGCTGGCTGTCCCTAAAGCACGGCAGCCCCCGGCATCTCTAACCACCGGGCATCCCGGGGACAAGGTGGAGAGGACGATGCACTATAGAAGGAGCGTTTCCCTTCCCCCTCGCCATTGGGTTTTATTAATTCCTCATGTGGTGAAGTCTCTATTAATAATGGCTCTAGGATCTGGCTGGTAAGCTGGGTAATGAGATTCTCTACCTGCTGTTCCTGTGCTGCTGTGATTGTGTTTGGAGGACAAAATTCTATGTGGATTAATTAAAATGAAAAACAAAAGTAAAAAAAAGAGTTTGTTTGAATTATTTACTAGTTTCCAGGAGACAAAGCAGTAATTGCAAGTGTCTTATTGCAGGTGTTTGGAGGGGGGATGCTCCCTCCTCTGAGCAAGGAGCGAAGTCTGGTTATTTACTGGTGTTGGAGGAGATTTATCAATCCTCACGAGTGCCAAGCGCGGCTCCAATTGCTCCTCAATTTGCTGATTCTGATTTTGTCCTCCTGGTTTTGGAAATTCAGAAGAGACGGGCTCTGAGACAGCTTTGACATGGGTAAATGTGGAAACGCACGCTCTGCCAGCAGCGCGCTCTTCCCTCCTGTGTAAGTAAACGTAAGGGAGAAAACCCAAACCACTGTGCCCTGAGGAACTGCCTGTGCTCGGTCGGCTTTCCGTCCCCGCCAGGGCCCCCTGGGTCACACAAATGCCGCTGCGTGTTCCTCGCGGTGTCCCTTTCTGGAGCCCCATCGTGCCGGAGGGATCCTGAGCCTGCAGCACGGGGAATCCCCCTGGGATAGGGACAAGTGCCCTCCGGGGCTGGCTGAGGTCTCATCCCTACCAGACACGTCTGGGTCCCTGACCCATGGCTAGATCCGACCCCAGGGAAAAGCCACCGTGTGCCGTGTCGCAGCCGTCCCACCGCATCGGCGTCCTGCGGCCGGGGTGGCTACGGCAGCGCGCCCCGGCCAGGCTCTGACGGAGGGCTGGTACAACATTGGGTGCCGAGAGCCTTCTTCCTTCACAGACCCTCTCAGCTGATGGATCAGCGGCGTTTCAGGGAACTGCTCTGTGCTTTTACTGCTCTTTTACTCCACTGCTGCTCCCCTGATTGCCTCCGTTCGTCTCCTCTCAGCTGAGGTCCCTGGGAGCCACCTAACTTCAAAGGGAACAGGACTTGCTTGAAATGGAGTTTTGCATTCCTCTCAGCCTCCGTGACAGAGCGCCCGGTGGCCCCAGCTCCGCTCCTGCAGCAGTTCACCTTCACTGGGTCGCCTATAGGAGAAGAACGATAGAAAGAAAGAAAAATGAAAAAAAATGGTGCAAAAAAATCCATTTAGTAATATACGGCATGATCAATATTCCGTTGTCTCCATATTGAAATTGTGAATCCTGCTGAGGAGAAACAAGTGGAGCTGCCTCGTTGGACATGAGAAGTTAATCTTTGAAGCCAATAAAGATTTAGGACAGTGTAATTGCTTTAAGATTTGATACTTTAGACTATTCAGACTTTCCATTTTTAACCCAATGACCTAGATCCTTTGCAATGGAGAGGATTCAAGACGAGGAGCAATGCCACCTTGGCGTCTGCCCGCATCCTGGAGAGAAGCTGGGGTGATGCTGTGAGCCCTGGGACGTGGACCTCGGGGTCACTCGTGGCTCAGTGGTGGCAGGGGACACAGGGGGGACATGCCAGAGCTGGATGCTGTCTGTCCCCAAAAGCACGAGCAGTGAATAGAGAAGGTGAAGAAGCGTAGGATGGGAAACGCTATATGGGGAGGTGAAGGAAAATGCGCAGCCGGTGTGGCAGGACAGGATTTGGCCAGGAGCTGGTGTTCGTGAGGGTGGTTTTTGGCAGGTCCCACCGGCGGCTGTGACGCAGGCGTGCCCGGCTTGGGGACCTCCCCTTTGCCTCTCTCTGGAGCAGGGATGCTGCCCATCCACTGCCCTGCGCGCCCGCCCCGGCTGAGCACCCCCACTTCGGAGCCCGCAGTTGCGGGTGGTGGGAGTGCGGGGGTCCTCTCCTCTCGCCGCCTCCATCCATGGCAGCCAGATCCACCCTGGGGCATCGAGGCTGGAGCAGGCAGAAACACCCTTCTCTCTTCTCCCTTGTCCCCGCGGGGGCGAAGGGGCGGGAGGCCATCCTGAAAGCCAGCCACATGCCGGAGCAAAGCAAGCGAAGCAGCTCATTACAGGTGGTTATTCTCCAAGGAGACTGCTGGGGCTGGGAGCTGGGGGCGAGGGCTGCAACGGCTCCACGACCCTCGCGGGAAGCTCAGCCCGAGCTCCCGGACACGTGCAAGGCCTGGTCCCCTCGGCTGGCGGGGCAGGGGGAGAGCCCCACGCCGGGAAACGTCCCGGGGGTTCGATATCCTTTCCCAACAGCAGTTACCTCCCGGGAACGCAAGCCCTGCCAGGCTGCTGCCTGTGTTGCTGCCCGTGGTCCAGGCAGCGGGAGGGCAGGCGGCAGCAGCCTGGCGCGGAGGGCAGCCCGTGCCTCCCTGGTTATGCCCACGAGGTTGTTTTTTGTGAAGGGCACCCCCAGATGCTCAGCGGGGGTGGCAGCCACCCCGTTTTCAGCCCAGGCTGGGGCAGGCACGTTCTCGCGGCGGGGGCGAAGGCCTGGATCTTGCTCCAGGCGCCCCTGAGGAGAAGGGGGACGAGCCCCAGGGGGCTGGTGAGGCACAGCACCCCCCCCTCCCCTGCTGGGAGGGGGCAGAGCTCCATCCCCATCTTTTCTGCTGCTGTGATTTTACGGTGTTTATATGGGCAGGGAGCACGTTAGCGATGAGGTAGATCATTATGTGCTTATATTATCAGCAGTAAAGCAAAGTCGCTTTTAATTCCTAATTCCACCATTGTCTGACACATTTCTCTGTGAGTTTTCTATTCATCCATATTTTTTTTTCCTGGGTCTCTGCTAATAGAAATTGCTTTGTTGTTAAACTCAATTTCACTCTTGACTGGATTGAAATATGCTTATTTCTCTTCTAAAATAATAATAATAAAAATCTAAAATGATTTCCACTCATTGTACGTGAAAAGTGAACATTTTTCTTCATATGGCCTATCAGGTTTAAATGTCTGAGGGTTTCAGAGGTTTATTTTTTAATGGTCTAATTGCATGATCTCAGCCCATAGCTGGGGGCTTTCCAATTGTTGCTTTATGAATTTGAATAAGTCGGGACAATATATGATCTCCTGGGTGATTTTTGAAGTCTTCTGGCAGAGATGGGGCTGCAAAAGGAGACTTCTCCCAGTTTCTGCCTGCCGATGCAGCAGCCTTCAGCACAGCTAGGGCTGGCGGGCACCCAAAGAAACCACCTTGAGCATCCCCCCGTGCTGGCTGGAGCGGTCTGCGGGCTGATGCCTCCCCGCCAGCCCCCCGCTGCTCCGTGCTCGGATCACCCCAGCACCACCAGCTCCTGGGCTGTGCCCTGTGCCTGGAGCCGACCTCGCTTTCTGGCTGGGGCTCAGAGGGTGAGGAAGGTGCTGGCGGTTCCCAGGGTCCACCAGGTGCTTTGTGTTAAAGGAGAGGCTTGATAACAAAAGCTGCCTGTGCCCCATGCCTGCAGCTGCCTGCAGCTGCCTGCATTGGTGCTGGGCTGCTGTGCTGGGTGTGCTCCTGCTGCTGTGGGTTTTGGGGCTGTTGGGGTGCAGTAGCTTGGCTGAGCCCCATGAGGGATGGGTCTGGGCAGCCCAAACAGGACAGTGGAGGGCCCTGGCTGGGGTCTGATCCTGCCATGCCCAGTCCCCTGCACAGAGACATCCCAAGCATCCCCAAAATGCAGCTCTCCCAGCAAGATGAGGCTCAGTTCATTACCGGAGTGAAGCACTGGCATTCCTGCCTGGCTCTGGCACCGTGGGACCGTCACCTCCTCCATCTCCTCCTGCCAGCTCCCGGGGAGCAACAGCAGCGATGGCTGAGCCCTTTTCCTCGTTATCTGTGCGAAAGGTGAGGTAAGGGGAGCGAGGTGCCAGGGTCAGTGTTGCGGAGATGCCATGCATGAATGCTCTGTTCGTGTGTAATGGGCGTGCGTTAATAAGCAACATGGGAGCCTGTGGAGCCCCGGCTGCCGGCGGAGCTCTACCACCTCCCTAGTTACAGTGGTGTGGGCTCTGTACCCTCCCCGGCTCCCTCCCTGGGGACAGCCAGGGTGAGAGGAACGGGAGCTGGCGTGGGGCATCCCAGTGTTGCATCCCCCAGCCCGCCTGGGATGCGGCAGCTGAGGCAGCGCCGGTGGAGAGCCAGGGCTTCGTTAGCCAAGGGATAAACGAGGGAGCAGGACAGGTTTATGAGATGTGAAATTAAGATGTATGGCTCCTATCGCTGAGGAACGCGCTTGCTGCCCTGCTGCAGAGCTGCGCTTGCGTGTCAGGAGAAGCGTTTTGCCTGGGGTATGGCAGCGTTCGGGGGGAGCTTTGGGGGCTGCCTTGGCTGAGACAGCGGCGCTTCCCTCCCCTCTGGTGAGCTGCAAGGGATGGGGCGCGGGGACGTGTGCCTGCAGCTCCCCTTTGGGTGCCTGGACTGTGGCTGCTGGGCTTGGGGACACCACGCACACGGGGCAGAGGCAGCAAAGCCCTTACAAACCCCAGCAGGAAGGGCTGCGAGCGCTGCTCAGCAGCAGCGACTCTCCTGCAGTAATTAAAAGGCTGGAGAGTTCTTGCTCTCCTAACCCCTGACTTTATTTTCTTTAATTACAGCTGAAGCTTGACATGCCTTGTCCCTCTTAATTTGGTTAATACTGGTGCAAGCCTTCTAGCAGCCCGCCGCTAACCGCGGTGACTCCCGGCTCTGGCGCTCCCCACCTGCGTTGCAGTGGGTGTCAGTGTCCTGCCCTGGCTCCTGGGCTCGCTTTGGGCTGGCGATACGAGCCCTGGGCCCCGCGTGAGCCCACGCACATGCAGGAGGCTGTCGGGGGCAGGTTATAAGCTCTCTCTTCCTCCCAGCCCCTTGGTGCACCATTTTGCACCCTCCTTTCTTGAGCTCAAACATCTCTCCAAATTGCGCGTGTTGATGCCACCAGGTCAGCGAGCTGGTTTGGCCGAGCCCTGGGGCCACGGGGATACGAAATCCTCAGTGGGATGGCCGGGGACACCGGTGGCCCCTGGACACCCCCGGTCTGGGGAGGCAGCGCTTTCTGCAGGGGCTCTGTGTTACATGCTAATAGGCCTGGGAGGCTCCTCCAGCCTATTTTTCTTGCAGCCTCCCCTGCGCGACGTCCGTTCATCACTAATTCAATGGCTGAGCAATGGAGTGTCCTCCTGGGACCACGCCGGGCTGGAAAATGCTGCTCAGCTGAGTGTGACAGCGAGGCGGAGGAGGAGGCAAACCTGAACTGGCAGCTCCAAGAAGCCTGCACGGCAAAAGGACAGATCCAGCCGTCGGGTCTGACTTTTTCTGGAGGTGTTTGGCTCCAACCCAGGATGTGCTGCCTTGGCCCCTTCCCGGCGGGGGCTCTCTGGGGCTTTAGCCTCCAATAACCTCGCCCAAAGGGAGGATGCTCTTTTCCCGTTCTCCCACTGCTGCCCTTGTTTCCCCCGGGCTTGGTCCCTTCTGCGTCTCCCTTCCCTGCCTGGGCCTGAGCTGGGCAGAGCTGCCCGCCGCTGTCGCGGCGGCACGGTCTCTGTTCCCCGCGGCTGTCGGGAATTCTCCCCAGCGGAACCGCGGCCCTGTTAATGCGCTGCAGAGATGCAGATACATCTCGGTAATCTGCTGTACAGCTCCCTCTCTCTCTCTTTAATTTTTAATTGCTGCTCTTGTTTCCTCTGGGCATCTCCCTTTGCAGCAGGTCAGCCAGGAAACCTCTCTGATCGATAAAGGTGGTTCAGGCTTTCCTTCTACCTTTTGCGTTTTCTTCTTGGTGAAGCCAGGGTCGTTGCTGCTTTTAATTACCACTGTAAGAAAAATGCAGTAACTTCTTTCTCCAAGAAGAGAAAGGGAAATTCAGCTTCTCTTCTGCTCTCAAAACACATAATCCTATTGGGAGCTGAGGAGTGATCCTTACCTCTATTATTTCCCTCTGCTGTAAGTGAATTAGCAGCTAATGGAAGTGAAGGATTCACTGTGCTGACAGGCTTGCAAGGGCAGGAGCTTCCCAAATTCCCCATGCAAGGCCGCGCTGGCGGGAGCTGTAGGATCCCATGTTTTACACCTGACCTGCGCAGCCGGTACCGGAGGCTGCAGCCGCAGCCCGGCGAGGGTTGCGATGCTGCTCCTGCTCCCCAGGCAGCACGGAGCGATCTGGCGAGCTGGGAGAGCCCGGCCTGACCGCCGAGGGCTGCAACCAGCCCGACCGCGGCCGGTCTCCCCAGGGGATGCTGCTGGCTCGGACCCTGCAGCGATGCAAAGCGCTGTACATCACCGCTGGGCTCCCGGCTGCTGTCCCAGGGCAGGGGGGGCAGAGCTCAGCGTCTGCCTGGGGTTGCGTTGCACCCACCGAGACCTCAGCCGTGCGGGCAGCCCCGGGCACCGGGGCACAGCCCCAGGCCCCCGTGGTGGGTACAACACCCCCGGGGTAGCGTCAGGCACCCTCTCGCAGCTGCCTTTTAGCTGAGCAGCGCTTCTGGTTTTCAAGCTTTGAAGGTGTCCTGGTTTCAGCTGGGATAGAGTTAATTTTCGTCTTGGTAGCCGGTACGGGCTGCGTTTTGGGTTCAGGATGAGGACAATGTCGATGACACACGGATGCTTTGGTTCTGGCTAAGCTGTTGCTAAGTAGGCACCCAGCAGCGCTCACACCGGTCGGGGGCTTTTCAGCCTCCCCTGCTCCGCCGGGGGCACGGGGAGCTGGGGGGGGCACAGCCGGGGGGGCTGGCCCCAACCGGCCCGGGGCTGTGCCGTACCCTATGGCCTCAGGCCCAGTATAGAAACTGGGGAAGGAGGAGGAAGGGGGGACATTGGGCGCGATGGCGTTTGTCTTCCCCAGTCCCCGTTAGGCGCGATGCAGCCCTGCTGTCCTGGGGGTGGCCGAGCACCTCCCTGCCCATGGGAAGGAGGGAATGGATTCCTTGTTTTGCTTTGTTTGCGTGCACGTTTTTTTTGCTTTGCCTTTTTAACTGTTCTAATTTATTTTACTTCAATTATTAAACTGTTTTTATCTCAACCCATGAGTCTTCTCCCTTCCACCATTCTGATTCTCTCCCCTGTCCCACCGGTGGGGAGTGAGCGAGCGGCTGCGTGGTGCTTAGTTGCTGGTTGGCGTTAAATCACGACAGAAGGGAAACGTTGCATCTTCTGGAGGCTGCCATCGCAGGGACTCTAAGCCAGCGGACGAGTCTCCAACACCTGCGGCTTCAGTGCTCTGGCAGCAGCAAGGCCATCTATGCTACTCGCTGCTGGAGATGTCCCATCAGCCACGGTCCCTTCCAGTTTCTCTTGGTCCCTTTCAGCAGCCCTGGGGACCCGTGTGGCTCCTGAGCATCCTATGTGTGGGGATGCAAAGGTGGCTTTAGGGCACTGCCATCCCCTCCCTGCTCTTTGCCTGGTGCCCTCTCCAAACACCGACACATGAGCAAATTCAGGGCTGTTCCTGCTGCCCCTGGGAAGAGGCAGGAAGCCTCGCTGCACTGCAGGGCTGGAGCAGGGCTGCCTGCACCGGCATCACAGCCCTGCGGTGCCTGCGAGAGCACGGTGTGGTGCTGGTGCTGGGTGGCTGGTGATGCTCGCCGGCGCGGGTGATGGGTACCAGGCTCGAAGCCTTTCCGCCTTGTTGCTACAGAGATGGACAGAGGCGTGAATGCAGTAATTGAGGCTGAGCCAGTGATGGAGCTAAGTTGTTTTATATCAATAAAGAGCGCCTTGTACCCAGCAATGTCGCTTGAGGCGGATGGAGAAGTTACTGTGACTAAGTGATCTTACGTCCAAAGCATTTGGGCATTGCAGCTTCTGCAATCAAATTATATTTCTTACCTCAAGGGCAAAATTGTGTGCGGGGACAACTTGAGGAAGTAGCTTGTCATAGCACATTACAGCTCGGTGGTTTACTGTGATTCTCCTCCTCTGTGATCATTATTTTTCCATGAAGATCTGGTAGCTCAAGGCTCGAGAGGAGGCTCCAAGAAGAAATGTGGGCAGAGTCTGAGCCCCAGGCTTCGGAAAACATCCAAGAAGGGTCCTGGGCTGGAGCGGGGTCCCTCTCTGGAGGGTCCTGGGGTGCCTCTGGGCCTTCAGCAGCACGTGGGCATTGCTCACCAAAAGCCAACATAAATGCTGTCCCTGTGACTTGTCTGGAGCTGCCCATGGCTGTGCTGCCCGCAGCGGAGCAGCTAGGACTGTCAGTCTGTGCTCTTTACAGGGATATGATATTTTAAGCTTTGTCTATGGTGGTTTACAGCCCACCTTGCATTTATAACCTATTTTCTCCAGTTGGCGTCATCTAAACCATCATGTTCTGCCCAACGATGGCTGGGTTAGGGAGCTTTGGGGCTCACGGTAACACAGTTGCTCAAAATCAGCTGAAAATTCCCGAGGTCTTTTGCTGGGCCAGCGGCATGGGGTGAATCCTGGCTGCCGGAGGATGCTCTGGTGTCAGAGCTGGAACTGCGGCTCTGCCCCAGGTTACAGGCAGGACCGCGGAGGTGGCTGTCCGGAGCCCGTACCAGAGATGCTCCATGTCTACCTCTGGCTGGGCAGGGGCCCTAACTGGTGGGAAACCGGTTTCTTTCATACCAGCTGGCTGCTGAGCTGGTTCTCTCCATTCTCTGCTGCTGCCTGATTCATAATAATAACAAACATACACGTGTGCGTGTGTGCACATATAACTTCAGCATATTGATTTTTGGGGCCATTGCTTCTCAGCCGCTGAAGAAGATAATTCACTGCTTTATTACCATCCTTGGGTTTTAGATTTATCCCTCTAACAGACAGCAAACTGGTAGTTAATTAAGCTTTTGTTTCAAGCAGCAGCACAGGGAAGGGACCATCTGCTGCGGTGCTTCTCCTTGGGGACGAGGGCCCCGCGGGGCCAGTGAATGCCACGTTTCTGTCCACGGGGTGAGGAATCCTGCAGGCGACGGCGCTGGCAGGAGCCGAGGGCGGCAGAGGTAACTCTGCCTGGGTCCCCGGCCAGCACTGCGAGTGCAAGTGCTGCTCCTGCCGCCCCCAGCGCCCTCCCAGGCTCTGCATGTGGGATATGCCTTTCCCCACCTCCGGGCAATCCCTCTCCCCTGTGGCCTCATGGACTCGGGATGAGGCTGGATGTTCTGCAACGAGAGGCAGGAGACCCGCAGCAAGGAGAGCAGCGGGCTCTGGTGACCGACCTCCCTCCCTCGCCTGGCCACGGAGGTGTCCCCGCCTGTCGGGGTTCCCCCGGTAATCGCCGGGCTTATGGGGTTTTGCACATTGCTAATAGGGCTGTCAGGACATCACTAATGCCCGTGCACTGCCGTGCAGGGCAATGGACAGTTGCCGTCTGATGTGCTGGCAAAATAAAAGCTTGTTGAAAGGGGATTGCCAAGAGCCGCTTTCTGCATTTTATTTTATTTTGTGTTTGCTGCTGGCTGGTGTTGCAGCAGGCACCTGGGGGAAGCCAAGGTGGCTGAGCTGCCTTCTGCCCGCCCGAGAAACGGCCAGGCCCTCGGGGGGCTGGCGGGGGCCTTATGCAGCCTGGGGTCGGCCCTGGAGGGAGGCACGGCGGGGCACCATCTCCTCCCCGGTCCCTTCTCCCCCCTGATGACCCTCGCCCCAAAGTCTTACAAAATGAATGTGTCATACCCCAGCCTTTTCCTGCTGGGATGCTGCTGCTATTGGTCTCGGGAAAGAGCTGCTGCTTGGCACGACCCAGAGCTTGTGGATGCGCAGAGGGACCTCAGCACGATCCTTATGGAAGTGAGGGGGGGGGTCCCGTCCCACAGCAAAACTCACCCCACGCTGGATCTCTCGTAGCCCCCCGCTCTGCATCCCCCAGGACAGGTTTTCCTCCCAGCCTCTCGGGAAGGCGCAGCCAGCTCCTGGCACGCGGGAGGCAGCGATTTGGCTGCTCCCTTGACCACTTCATGTTGTGTGTTTATGTGCATTGGGAAGGTTTCCAGCCCCATCGCGCTGAGCTGGGCTCAGAGCGAAAGGCTCTGCCGATGCTTTCAAGAGCAGTGAGTAGGGAAACACCAAGTTTGAAGGTGGTTTTACATCTCAGATGGGGAGGGAGGGTCTCCTGCCAGAGGAGCAGGAGCTGGGAATGGAGGAAGCAGGCAGGAGCAGGGAGACTGGGGTGGTAGGACGCCCGCAGCACCTTCGTTAGTCTGCTGCTTCCCTCCTTTCCCACAGGCGGGGTTAAGAAAACGAGGCAGTTTTTCCAGAGAAGGCCAGATGCACCGAAAGGCTCCCAGCTGCACCTAAAATGGCAAGCACCGAGGCACCCCAGCCAGAGTCCGGTGTCTGCCCAGCCCTGCGGGTCCACGCAGTCACGTCCATAAGGTCCCCACGGGACGGGCTTTGGGATGGGGTGTCCTTGCCAAGGTGTTGGGCTGCCTGCGTTGAAGATCAGGGAGAGCTGACCTAAGGATTTGAATTTGGCCTGACAGCGCTGGCTGCTGCTTCTGAGCCACCCTTTCTGCAAATCCTCGGTGTGTCTGTGTGTCCGTCTGCCTCAGCCCAGTATTACCCTGTGCAGACCCGGTGTGGCAGTGACTCTTTCCCTGTCCCCTGCCCATGAAAAGTGTGGATGAACACAAAACTCCTTTTGTATTTATGAAACCCTAAAGGATGTGTTTTTTCTTCTCACTTCTCCTTGGCAAAAAGTGCTGTTTCATGGGGAGAAAGTGCTGTTTTGTGGAAAATTTCCAGCTGTCTCGTCTCTGAGCTCGGCTGTGGCTGATGCTGTTGCAGCATATGCTACCTGGAACTCTGCTGACCGAAGCCACCCCTGGTTTACATCAGGGAGAAGGAAGCGGAGTGAGCGCCTGGGATCCCTGTGGAAATCGGAATTACGGTATCACAACAGTCATAATACGGCTTTTCCTCTTCATCAGCCTCGTGGGAAAACACCGGGATCCCGCACAAGCAAAGGAGCCCACCATTAGTTTATAGAAGAGGGGATGGTCGGCTGCTTGGTGCTGGGAGGGCGTTGCAATTGCCCAGCACTCGCAGAGTAGATGGTTGAGCCATGCCAGGCTGTTGGGGTTGGGGAACGTTTCTTGCCTGGGAAGCAAGCAGGATGGAGAAGGGCTGGGAAAAACCATGGCAGGAGAGTGTCCCAGCATGGGGACGGCAAAGGGGCAGCTTTCCCCCAGTGTCGCCCTATGCTTTATGGTGGTACCAAGTGCAGAGAGGGACGGCCAGCCGTGGGGCCAGCGTGGCACGAGGGGGCCCTGCGTGCACCACGGCCACCCCAGACAAGAGCCTGGTCCTGTCCCAGGGCCTGGCCAAATGTGCGCACCGAGGACAACGGTCTCCCTCCAGCTCTCTGCAATGTTGTGCTCACCCTGCGGGGCGATGCCTCCCCTCCCTCACCGCTGGTGGGGTGCACCCGTGCCGCCAGGCACCCTCGAGCCGGGGGCTGGAAACGGGGTGCCTCCGGGCTCTGTGCGCCTTTCAGTCCCAAGCTTTGGGAGGCTTTTTGTGCCTGTCGCCTCTCACGTGTGAGCCAGGAACACCTCTGCTGAGCTCAGCAGCTGCTTCTCCTGTCTCGGCTCTCATGGCCCCTTCTTTGTCTTCCCACGGACGCTTCCCTGCCTCCCGGCCCCTCCGCGCCACCATGGTCCTTTCAGCCGCACCCAGGGGTGCCCGGGGACGGAGGGAAGCCACCCCGCGGGCCGTGACTGTGACCCCCCAGAAGGAGAACGGGGTGATGGGGAAGCAAAGCCGCAGGCCGGTGCTGCAGAGCCTGACCCCAGACCCCCTTTTCCCCAGCAGTGGGGCTTGCCCTGCTCCTCGCAGCCCCCCAAAGCCAACAGCACCCGCGGGGGCTGCACGGTGGCATTTCTGGTTTGACCCCCCTGCTTTACCCAACAAGGGCCACCCCGGCTCCTGCAGTCCCCACGCCGGGGGCTGTCACCTGCCCATCCTCCCCCAAAATGCCTCCCCGCCTTGGGGTGCAGCCCCCCTCTGCACGGCACCCCCTGCCCCGGGAATCATAGAATCGCAGAATCCCAGGTTGGAAAGGACCTCAGGGATCATCGGGCCCAACCTTTCCAGCACGACCTAGATGAGATGGCCCAGCACCCTGTCCAGCTGAGTCTTAAACGTGTTCAGCGTAGCGGAGTCAACCCCTTCCCTGAGGAGATTATTGCAATGATTGACTGTTCTCATTGTGAAAAATCTGCCTCTCGTGTCCCATCGGAATCTCCCTGGGAGTAACTTGTACCCGTTACCCCTCGTCCTCACCATGGGACTCCTTGTAAAAAGGGAGCCTCCATCTTCCTTGTAGCTCCCCTTTAAGCACTGGTCCATGGTGATGAGATCATCAAAGCCTCCTTTCCTCCAGGCTGACCAAGGCCAGCTCCCAGCCTGTCCCCATAGCCTGGCTGCCCAGACCCCGATCCCTTGGTGGCCCTTCTCCGGACCCCTCCAGCCCGCCCACGCCTTTTTTGCATGGCGGGGCCCAGAACCGTGCACCGGATTCCAGGCGCGGCCCGGCAAGCGCCCGGCAGAGAGGGCTCCTGACTCCCTCGCCGCGGCTGCCGATGCCCCGCCGGCCGCAGCAGCGCCCCGCCCGCCCCGGCTGCGCCCCCCGGCCCCCGCCCCGCCGCCGCGCCGCCGCCAGGTGGCAGGCGGGGCCCGCGCAGCCTCCGCGGGGCGGAGCCGCCTCCGCGGGGCGGCGCGGAGCGGCGCGGAGCGGGGCAGGGCGCGGCGCCCCGCCCGGGCTGCGCGGAGCGGAGCGGAGCGGCCCGGCGATGGGCTCGGCCGGCGGCGGGCAGGGGTAGGGGGAGGGCGGGCGGGGAGGCGCCCGCTCCGCGCCCCCGCGGAGCCCCCATGCGCCCCCGCGGAGCCCCCATGCGCCCCCGCGGAGCCCCGCGCTCCGCCCGCTGAGCCCCGCTCGCTGCCTCGGCGAGGGGGGGCCGCCCCCTCCCCGCTCCCCCCGGACTTTGAACGATGATCACAGTCGGCGCGGATGGGAAGATAATGGTCAGGAGATGCCTCGTCGCCTGGAGACCCTTTAGGTAAAGTTGCCGGCGGGCCCCCGCTGCGGCCGGGCGCCGCGGGGCGGGCAGCGCCTGTGGGACCCGGTTTGCGGGGGTCCGGGCGAGGGGGGCCGGGAGCCGGGCAAGTTTGCCCGCAGGTCGGCGTGCCCGTCCCGCAGCGCTCGCTCTCCGGCGGCTCCCAAGTCACGCCGGTACCTCTGGGGGTTAATTACAGGGCTGTTTGCCGCTGCCTTTGTCATGTCTTTCCCGGAGACGTTGGTACCCACGGGGGATCGGTTCCTCTGATTTAAATCCGCTGCTGGGGATTCTGAAGCCCGCCCTGACCGGGCAGCGGGCTGGGGCCGGTACCCGAGCCTGGAGCCCTCTGGCTCAGCGCACCCCTGCCCACCCGCTGCTTTTCTCCCCTTGGGGTAACTCTCCCCGGTTTTGCCTCCATGCATTCGCTTCCCCTCTCCAGTCCTTGCTCTCCAGCTTCCTTATTTCACCGGAGATGCGCTTTGGTTGCTCCCAGCCTTGAGACACAGGGGAGATGCTGGTAGTTGCTTGGTTTTTCTGTGGGGAGAGGGACTGAAAACCCACAGAAGGGGAAGGTGCCAGGGGCAAAGCCCCGGGTGGGGTGAGCCTAGCCTGGCAGCTGCCAGTGCTCCCCACTGTGTCTGGGGGCCGGGGATCACCTGGGATCACCGGAGGGATCTGCTTGCTGCCTTTTTGCTTAGCCCAGGCCACTGTCCGGAGCTAGGAAGGAGGACGGGGCTGTGCTTACGCCGCCTGCTTGTGCTCGGGTTTGGAGACGTCTGCCTCTCCCCCGGCGCTGCCTGGCTCTGCGCCGCTTGCCTGGAGGGGTTCCTGCGGCTGGATCCCGCGGCAGTGCCCTGGGGCCGGGGGCCTTGGCCAAGGTGATGTTGGGAAGCAGTGGCGGAGCACGGGCACGAAGGGTTGGTCCGAGTGCCGGGTGGGGAATGACTGCGAGGAGGGAAGGACACACGCACCCCAGGGCCGTGCTCTTTGCTCGGCTATTTGCTTGCTTCAGTAGGTTTGAAGTCCGTAGCGAGGAAGCGACTGGCCTGAGCATCGCTCTGCCCCGTGCCCCGGGCATCGCTCCTGGGGCAGGGGAAGCCCATCTTCAGCCGTGGCCTGGGGGAGCGCGGGGGGAGTCGCGGGGTGGATACAGAGTCCCACTGGAGATGAGGACGTGTGGACAAGGGGTTTGTGACGGCAGGAGAGCACCAGGCTGGAGGGCCCCTGGTGTTCATAGCAGAGCGGAGCACCTGCACAGTCCTGTCTGTGTGCCCTGGGCTGGCTTCTGCTTTCAAACCAGTGCAGACCAGTACGGGTGCCACTGGAACCAGCAGGGCTACCCTGTTGTTAACCAGTCAGGCTTTCCCTGTGTGAGAGGAGAAATTCCCAAGGCCCTCTCCTAGCTGTCCCGCAGTGCCCAGCTCTGCGCCTCCTCCGCGTTGGTGTCCCGCTGAGCCTGACCCCTCCGTGTCACGGTCCTGTGTCACCTTGCTCCCAGCCCAGCGTGGGCAAGCCTTGGCACTGCCCCGCTCCAGCTGGAGCCTGGTGCAAATCAGCACTGCTCCCCTCAAATCAGCACCCCACGCTCTCAGCTGATGTGCATTGGGGACGACTTGCAGGAGCGGCAGAAGATACTGGCAATCAGGATGGGTCCTGTAAATCGGGTGCTTGTTGCTGGCTGGGCAAAGCCTCGCTGCTCTACGGAAGCCCATCGTGCGATCCCCTCCCTGGTGTAGGCTCCTGGCAGCAGTGCCATCAGCAAACAGCGAACAGGGAACCTGACCCTTTGCACCAAAACATTTCATTAATCATGCTCCAGACATGCTTAGCAAAGCAATGCAAAGCCCTGAGCTGTGAAAGCGCCTGCAGCAAACGGGAAGGGGAGAGAGAGCAAATCAGTGTAGAAGCTGTTTGTAGAAACGTCCAAGGATGGCTCTGACTTCATCTCAGCACCAAAAGGTGTTTTGTTTGTGACAGTGCTGGCTTCAGGCAAGAATTCACCATGGGGCTGGGAGGGCCCTGATCCAGCTCACCCAGCTCGTGGCCGTGCAGAGCATGGGGAGTTCAGACAAGTTTGTCATCTGGGAAGCAACCAGGCTTTTCATGTGTCTGTAATATTGGCCAGTAAGAGAATTCATTGTGGTCCCCTTCATGGAAGAAGATTCCCGTGGCTGAGCATCATTTCGACAGCACCGTGACGGTGTTGGGCTCTGAGCAACACGAGGTTTGCGGGAGAGGGAGCATCTTTTATTAGCCTGGCTGCTGCTGTCAGAAATTGTGGCTCAGCTTTTGGGTTCAAGAGACTTGGGTGTTGAAGACTTGTCTAATAAAAGATATTACCTTTCCCTGTAGCCCTTGGGCTCCCCGTGCACGTCTAATATTCTCCCCGTAGGTCCCCGCTGGGTGATGTGGCACCGTGGACAGCCAGTCCCAATGTCGCAGCCCCATCCCACCGGGTGCTGCTGGCGTTCCTCCCCCCATCGCCACCCAGCTCATCGCTCAGACCTTCCTGGCCACATCCAGCTTTCAGTTCCACGGGCCAAAATCTGCAACGACTGGGGCATCATTTCCAATTTTCACTACAGACTCAGAGAATTTGGCTTCCTTCTCTTTTGGGCATCAAGCCAGAACCCAGAATTGTTAACATTTCAGTTTGAGGAGGATGTGGAGAGGGACTTGGCACCAGAGCCATGCCCAGGTGATGAATTAAACGTGACTTGGGATGACAGGCAAAGCCAGCGTGCAGAGTAGGTGTTACCTGGTCATTGGAGCTCCGTGGTCTTCAGTGGGTGAGACTTGATTTTGGGGGCAGAGGGCCCAGGGCATTTGATGGGCAGTTTGGAAGATCTGGGCTCTGGTATGATTTACCTACTTCATGGTATTTGTTTTCTGCACAAGGAGTTTCCACACAGTTAAGGCTGGGCGAAGCATTTTTATTCACCTGGAGAAGATCAGCATAAAGTAAAAGAGACGGGGTCCTCGGGCCAAGAGCCCATCCCTGCAACCCCCCTGCTCCCTGGAGGGCTGCTGGGCTGAGTCCGCGTCTCTCCCAGGCACAGGAATTCTGGTTAGGCTCTGAGCCCTCTTTTCTTAACAAAAAAGCATCCTGCATCTCCCCTGCTCCCTCTGTAATCCAGTCACAATCAAAAAGATTTTGTCTCCTAATGAGGTGCTAGGTGATCACCTTCGAATCTTTTTTCTTTCCTTCCTCTTTTTTCTTTCTTCTCGGTGTTTCATTCCTTGCCAGAGTATAATTATGAAGATGAAAATGCGTAAACAAGGTCTTGCATAATGAGGAAGGTATTGTCAATAGGAGAGGTGAGAATGAAGAGCAGGATCAGCTCTGATTATTTAATCAGGTGATGCTTCATTAAATTGTCCCCTGGGAGAGGAGGCAGCGGCAGCAGGACGGGGCCTTTGGGTGGGTTCTGTACCATGACGTGCTCCCAGGGAGGACCCTCGGTCGTGGGGCACAGCTGGGCTTTGGCCTCCTCCTCCTCCTCCAGCTTGAGCCTTCCTCGCTCTGCTGCTGTCCTCTCCCACCAGGGAGGTGTCCTGGCAGACAGCTTTCCCCCTCTCCTGCTCTAAGGACAAATTCATCCCTCCGAGGCTGAGATGGGTGCTGCAATCCCCTCCGTCGTGTTCCCGAGAGCCTCTTCCAGACCCAGCGCTCTGCCGCATGGCTGGGCACAGGGTGTGATAATGGGAACGGACTAATGGCCCCAAATCACCCCTTCCTCAAGCAATTTATGGGACACCACGTTGCTTTGCAGCACCAGGGATGCTCTGCTGCCTCCGCAATCACCTCCCTGCCAGAGCTGGACCACGGCTGTCTGGAAACCCTTCTCCGAGGTCTGCTTTGGGAGAGGGGCCAAGGTCCGTAGTCATCTCCACGTGCAAACGCCGCAGCCTGATGGTTTGTCAGCGTCTGCCAGGGAGGGGATGGCTGTGCTTCGCTGGCGGCTGCTTGTAGGGCATGCCAGCTGTGCCTACAGACAGGCCTTCAGGGACGGGAGTCTGGATTAGCCGAGTGCACGATGCTTTTTATAGCTTGTTTAAACTGCTTTCCACCCTGCAGGGCAGGCTCACTCAGAAATAAGAGGGCCTTGAGCTGCTTGGCTCCTGGCGTGCCCGCAGAGGGATGCCGGGCAGTTTTACCGATGCGCCCTGTCCCCTCCCAGGCGGGTCAGCTGTCCCGGCGCCTGGCTGCAGGTCTCCAAAAGGGTTAGGGACTGTTTGCATCGGGTTGAGTGTGCTGCTCACAGAGCTCGTTAATGCTAATGAGCCCAGGGTGTTGCTTTTTCTCTTGATTAGGAGGGAGCTAAGAAGGGGATCGGGAGCTGCAGGGTGCTGTGTGTCCAAAGCCCTTGGTGTGCTGGGGCGCAGCTGGGGATGGGGCAGGGCTGATCCTCCTCGGAGCAGGCGGAGGAAACCCTTTGCCCTTGAGCTGCCTGATGCTGAGAGCAAAGCTGCCCTGGGTCTGGGGCTGAGGTGTGTGCCGGCTGTGTGAGAGCCTCGTCGGAGCTGGCGGGATGGAGGTAGGGAGCCGTGGGGTCCCGTGGAGGCACGTGTCTGGCCCAGGAGCGTCTCCGGGCAGGGGAAGCCTGGCTGTGCCGTGCCGGGACAGAAGGGACCTGCCCTGGGAGCTCCTCCAGCAGATCATCCTGGGGAAGCCCAGTCCTTCTTGAGCTGCTTGACGCTATACTTCAGCTCTCCACAACATCTCCTGTAGCTAACGAGTGCTTTGAAGCAAGTTACTTTATTTGCCAGCCCTTTCCAGAAACGATAATTGCAATGCTGGCACATCGTAGCCCAGACTTAATGGCTGGCTCCTAATCCTCTGCCTTTTAACTACACAGTAACAACTGGATGGAGGGCTGTGGCATTCCTTTGCAAGCCTTTCTCGGGAAAAGCCTGATTTTGGTGTTGGGCGGCTACGCTGTGTTTCTGCGTGGCTCCTGAGCCCTGCGGATAATGCTGTGAGCTTGTAAAGGAGTTACCGGTTCCCGTCCTCAGTGGTTTGCTTCCCTTCAGCTCAGGGATGCTGAGAGGCAGAGATGCCAGCGGGCACCCCTAAGGGCTTGCTCAGCTCCCTGTCCCACATAGGATTTATCTGTTTGAAGACAAACCCGTTGTTTCATAAGGCTGGTTGGCAGTTGTCTTTTCTCCTTCTCCTTGAAATTTTCCTTGGGTTTGGTTGGATGAGATCCCCGGTACGGCCGTGGCTCCGGGAGCTGTCGTACACGGTGCCCGGCAGCGGCTCTTTGCCCGTGTCTGTTGGAGGATGCTGCACCTCCACGGAGGCTCGGAGGTGATGGCAGCATCTCTGTGCGGTGGAAAAAGGCCGGGCGTCTGTCCCTCGGCACAGCGTGCTCTCCTTGCATGCTGGGGGCACAGGAAGGCTTGGCTTTCTGCTCCCTGGTGCACAATAACTGTCCTGCTTGCACAGAGCTCCTGCCTTCAGCCTTTTCACCCCGCAAAAAGTTACTGGCCTGAATAGGAGCAGCGCTGAGAGCTCCTGCTGCTCTCGCAGCTGGAGGTGACCACGAGCTCGGCTGGGAGCGACGTGCGGGTCAGCATCCTGCCCGGTGCATCCCCGTGGGAGCCGCTTTCCTGCCAGCCCGGACGAACAAAGAGGCGATGGGATGGTCCCAGGCCACCGCGTGAGCTGCCAGCGTGGGTCCCTCCTCGTCCTGCTGTGCACAGGGCTGCCCGCGCCGCGCAGGCAATGCCGACACAATGGCAAATACTGGTGGCCTAGTTACAGGGGGAACAAAAGACCTTTTTAAAAAAAAAAAATGGGGTTTTTTTTTTAGATCCTTTGGGAGGAAGGGAAGGTACAAGGCCTCTCTTTTCTTTGGACTCTCCTGAAGGAAAATGGGTATTGTTTATTATTGCGGTTCCTGCGGTCTGGGTTATTGGGCTGGCTGTAGCAGAGCATCGTAAGGGCAGTCATGGTCTGGCTCAGCTTTCCCACCTAAGGTGCAAGTCCTCCGCTCCCGCTCGAGGCCTGCCCGTCGGAGCAGGCTGCAGGGATTGCGGAGGGTGTTCTCAGGCAAAACCCGCCTGCTCAGGGCCAGGGTGCGGGCAGAAGCCTCTTGGGCTCTTCGTGAAGCCTGCGTGGGTCTGGCCGTGGTTGGGGAGAGGCACTGGTGTGCTCTGGTGGGGCTGGGGCCGCAGAGGTGCTCCCTGCCCGGGCTGGGTGGGGGGAGCCACGGGGATGGAGCAGTTGGGAAGGAGGCAGGGGTTGTCCCGGCTGCTCTTCAGGGCACCCCAAAACCAAGCGGCTCCTGCGGCTGTGCAGAGGGGTTACCCTGGGGGGGCGAAGGGTGGTGGGGCTGTCCCAGGAGTGAGCCCGTTCCTCGTCACGCCTCGCTACAGCTCTGCTCTCCCTCCTGCAGGATATTCGTGCTGGGCATTGGATTTTTCACCCTGTGCTTCCTAATGACGTCGCTGGGAGGGCAGTTCTCAGCCAAGCGCCTGGGGGACTCGCCCTTCACCATCCGGACCGAAGGTAAGCGTGGCTCCGTGCCCGTCCGTGTGATGCTCGATGACCCCCCCACCATGGTCCAGCCGAGCTGACAAGCGCCAGGGATGCAGCGAGGATGGTGCTCGGGTGCCTCTGCTCCCAAGGCTCCCTCCTGACCCGTTTCAGGGACGTCAGGATGGCTCAGGGTCCCGTTGGCCCTTCTTGCCGTGGCACGAGGCACTTTGCGGCCATGCGGCTAAAACCTGGCTGTGCTCACACGCAGCGGTGTACAGGCACAGCAGGGACATGTGTGGGCCGGAGTGTGGATGCTGCCCCTGGCTTGCAGCAGAGGGATGGGAAAGCACCGGTGACTGGGGCTGCCTGGATGAGACTTCAGCTGCTGGCGGTGGTGTGGCTTGCATGGGCTGCACCCGCTCTGACGTGCTGAGGACTTGGCTCGGGTGCTTGGAGGGCTCAGTGCTTTGGGCAATTTGGTCTGCAGGGAGTGGAAATTGTTCTTAGGGATGGGAAAATAAAAGGCCTTTATGGTTTCGTGGAGATACTGAAATGTAGAAGAGAAATATTCTGATTTTTAGCAAGTGTGTTTCTGTTACATTTTTTTAAAACACGTTTTTTGGCGAGATGTGCAGTCAGCTCAGGTGACAGCTTCCATGGCAGGAGGGTCATGTCCTGCGCTTGCTCCGGGAGGAGGCTGCTGCACTGAACTGAGCTTCGCCCGGGCTTTTCCACTGCGGTCCCAGCCTGGAACAGCGTGACTGAATTGTACAGAGCTTGAACTCCGCTGAGCAGGGTGAGATAGGCTTGGTCAGGCCGCCGTGGTCTTCTCCTCCTCCATACCAAAGACGTGGAGGGATTTGAGCTCCCCAGCCTCTCCTGGAATGTGATTTTTGGGCATTAAATCTTTTCCTTGCGGTGCCGGAAGAAGTGCTGGTTGCTTTCCTACAGAAGGAGAGGACTGAAGTGGTGGTTTCCAGAAGTCGGATGGTGCTCGTAAACTGCTTAGTTGACTTGCAGAGAGATTAATGTGCAGCCTGCGGCAGCTGGCTTTGTTTTCTCCCCGCGGACAGAGCGCACGGCGGCTGGCATTTCTGCCCCTGTGCTCCCCTAATTGTTCCCACCACCAACTCCATTAAGCCCCTTCTCCAAGGGACTGGTGTTTGCCTGGCTGACCTCAGCCTGAGCCGGAGCAGGTTGCAGGATCAGTGCCTTCGGGTGTTTTCTGCGTGTTTTACCATGGCCAGGGCACCCGCCCTGCGAGGAGGGGGGGTGCTGTGTTAATGTCCCTGTCCCCATGCCAAGCGCAGCTCTCGGGACGGCGGGTGAGTGAAGCCTGGTTGCAGGGGATTTCTTCCTTCTCGAGATGAGAAGCGGCACGTGAGGAGGCTGGGCAGAAGCCCCCGGACCACTGCCTTCTCCAAACTTGGCTTTTGAGGAGATGGGTCCTGAAAAGATTCCCGAGTTCAGAATAAAAGGTGTCACTTGTTAGAGCTGCCCTCTGTCCCCGGAGGGCCCCCGCGTCCCCGGGGAGTTTGCAGACAAGCAGAAGAAAGGCAAAGAGGCTCTGATTAACCGTGGGACCAGCCCGAGCTGAGGGGTGGCACAGGTCATGCTGCAAACAGCAGCAAAGGCTTCCAGAAACCTGCAGAAGCCCCTGGTCCCGCCCCAGAGGACTCTAAAGTTGTGGTGAAATGACGGCAAAAAGACAGTTATTCAGCTTCTCTGTCCCCTTTCTGGATGCCTTGGAGTGGAATAGCTTTTCCCATCCTTATTCTTGTTATCAATTTAACCCAGATCTTTGAGTCCACTGATTCCCATCCTGGCATGTCTCTGGCTCACCGGGCGCGTTGTCAGCGCAGTCCTGGAGCTGGATCAAAAGAAGCTTCCTTCTTCAGGCTCCCACACCTCCGAGCCCTCCGCACGTTCTGCTTTAGGTGGTTAAATCCAGGTGTGTAAATGGCTTCGCCTTCTTGCGTCTGAGCTCCCGGTGGCGGTGGCTCTGCGGGGGGTGTGCTGCAGGCGCCTGCCGTGCCAGCCCGGAGAGATGCCTGCTGCTTTGCTCCGAGGCTGCGCGGGTTGGGGCGTCACTTCTGGTAATGGCTGGCTGGTCTCGTTTAAAGAACAAGAAAAAAAAAATTATCACCTAGGTCCTCTAATTTTTCAAGCTTTTGGTCTCCTAGGTCTGTAACCAGCTGAGGCAAGCCCTGCTTTGTTAGGAAGCTCAGAAATTCAATGTAAAACCATTTCTTTTTACCTTTATTGGATGGATTTGCTAAGCAAGGTGTTGCTTCCAGATGAATTGCTGCAAATTTGGCTGTTGCTGTGTCTCTTGTTGGGGAAGATTTGGTTCGTTCACCGCTCGCACACCATTTTGAAACACGAAGCATCCTCGCTCCTGTCTCTGCTCGGAGCAGGGGGCCGGGGAAGGGGCTCCAGAGGTCCCCCCCGGCTGGGGCGATGCTGAGCTCGCGTGCAGGAGCGCTGAGCGCGCGGCCGAGTCGGCGCAGGTGGATGGGAACCGAAATGGCTCTGCTTCTTGTTAGTGCTGCGAAGTCTCGATAGGTCTGTTTGAATAACAAACTGGCATTTAATTAACGTGCGTTATGGGTCCCAAGGAAAGCCAAGAAACATTGCCGGTTGTTGTCGTTGCTGTTAAGCGCACAATGCTGGTCTGAAGATGAGCTCAAAGGAGCAGGTTAATTTTGCGGGGCTGATTAACTCTTGATGTGGGTAATGGTGGGAATCAGGCCAGCATTTGCACAAACCTGGACAGGTTCAGGGCCGTTGGCTTTGGAGGAGTTATTGGGTGCCCGACCTCAGGTCTGCCACGCGCGGAAGCCTGGGCTCCAACATCTCCCAGGACCGGGCTCCCAGCGTGACACCCTCCGGGTGCACCGGTGGTCCTGCCCGGGGAGGGAGCCTGGTCCCTGCCGCTGCTCTCCTCTCCGCGTGGGCTCATCGAAGCATTGGGTTTAATGGGCCCTTTTGAGCATTATTCATTAATTGATTCATTTTGCATTGCAAGCTGGCAGCATCCTCTCCCCATACGTGCGGGGTGTGGGCTGCTTTACCAACGTAGCCAGTGTGTTTAGTCGGGTGTGTTTGTGCCGAGCGAGGGTCCGCTCCTGAGGCCTTTCCTGGGGGCGATGCTGGCTTTTGTGGCTGTTTGCTCGGGCCCTGTTTCCACGCGTCCCGCCGGGCGCGGCGGCGGCGGCGTTCGTGCCGTGCGTCCCGCCGGGCGCGGCGGCGGCGGCGTTCGTGCCGTGCGTCCCGCGGGGCGCGGTGGCGGCGGCGTTCGTGCCGTGCGTCCCGCCGGGCTCGGCGGCGGCATTCCGCGCATGAAGCTGCCCACGCGCTTAAACGCCTGCAGGGCTGGGGTGGCTGCAAAGAGCCGGGGGTCAAGCCCAAGCCCAACACCCGAGCACTTAAAAATCATTTGCATCGCAGAAATCCTGTTGGATTGTGGATAAGTGGGAAAACCAAAGGATCATGGTCCAGGCTAGGCTGGGGCTGCTCCTGTTTCTCTCTGAGTGTCGTGAACAGCCCAGCGCTGAACTTCGGATATCGCAATCAAAGGGAAAGCTTGTGAAAATGCCCCAGACTTGCCCAGAGCTTTCTTGGCTTCTGAACTGCGTGAGTGGCCGATCAAAACCAAAATGAAGACAGATGTGAGGCAGGAGCATGAAAAGGAGAAATGGATAATGTCACAGCCCAAAAGTTAATCCCATTTTTAATTTTATTTTTATATGTGAATCCCCTTCTCGGAGGCTCTCTCCAAAAGCCAAGTTTCTTGGTGTGTGCCAGAAATCATTCCTCAGATGGATTCTCTGCTTGGTGATTCCATGCAGCAGAGGCTTTGTGTTTCAATAATAAATAAAAAAACCTTCTGAAATACAAGTTATTTTATCCTAATCTGCTGCTGTCAAGTAAACACAGACAAAGGTTCCTTTGTTTTGAAATGGCCACCAAGAGAATTTGTTCTACAAACAAAGATCTAGATAAAAAAAAGAGAACAGACAGGTCTATAAATTTTGTATGTGGGAGACGCTTTGGGAACGGCTCTAGACTCGAGAGATGGAGCTTTCTGTGCCCTCTTCTCTCCTCCTCTTTAGAATTTAAAATGTTTTTTGGTTTTTTTTTTTTCCAAGCGTCTTTCTTTTGAGCTGTCTTGGAGCAGGGGGCTGATCCTGAAAACGCATCAAAATCTTTAATTGCGGCGCTTGCGGTGCGGCTGGGGAGGGTTCGGCAGCGGTCCCTCTGCCGTGGCCGTGCCCCACTCGGGGTTCGGTGGCGAACATCCCGCTGGTGGAGCTTGCTGCTGCAGGGGATTAGCGGAGGAAAACAGGTTATTAAGTGTTAAAACATGATTAGATGTGGCTGGAATATTGCCTGCAGCTGCTGTAGCTAGTTTAAAAAATGGAGAGACTTCTGATTTCTTCTGCTGTTGATTCCTGTATGGCAGGGGACGAGGTGCTGGAGGAATTTGCTGCAGACCCAGGGGACGTGTAGGACAGGTCCTGATGTCCCGAAATGGCCGGAGCTGAGCTCTGCCCTTGCTGTCGGCTGCTGATTCTTGCAAGAGGGCACTGATTTAATTTCAGCTGACCTTGCTGGTACTTTGAGTGGTTCATATAGATATAGGTAGCTCGGTGCCTGGGGTCTGCGTGCAGCAGCCATTCCTGTGCTGACTGAGGTCCTTGGATCTCGATGCTTTTGGGAAGCGGTGGTTTGCTGAGCACTGGAGTTGTGTGTTTACTGTTCCCATAACTGTCTTTTCAACCCGTTTTCAAGTGTTTCCTGCCTGTATTGGTGCTCAGCTTGAGAGCTCAACACCTGCCTTTTCCACCCCAAACGGAGCTCCCAGCAGCATCTCCAGCTGGTTTCCTGTTGGTGACCGCAGTCGGGCTCCGCGTTGTTTCCTCAGCCGCTTTGGGAAACAGGATCAGTGGGGACAGGGGTGAAGGAAGGACGTGCTGGGGGAGAGCTGATTTTAGAGCGCAAGCTGGAAAATGCAAGTGAGCAGGGCTGAAGCACATCCCCTGCAAGGCTGCTGCACCTTGCCCTAGGTTGCTGAGATGTGTTTTGGGGTCTGATCTCCTTGGGGCTGCAGGATATGGACCCTGATGGGATATTAAACAGCTTATGGACGGGGGCAGGGGGTTTCCCAGTCTGCTGAGACTTTCTGCAGCTGGGCAATGGTAACTGCCTCGGCCTGCACGTCTGCCTGGAGGTGGGCAGTGCACCAGCGCCTGCGGGGACTTTCCTTGGGCTGTGGCACAGCAGAAGTGCGGGTGGCCAGAGAACAGCTTCTGCTGCAAGCGCCTCTGAGATTTGGTCATTCACTTTCATTTTGCAGGGAGAGAAAAATAAATGTGGAAAGGTTCGGGAGGAAGCCTGCTGGGGAAGCACCCCTTGCTGCCTTGGGGCACCTTGTCCTGGATGCAGGCTGTGGGTGAAGCTGAGCAGCGCTGCTTTCTTGGGCTTCTGGTTTGCTGTGTCGGGGTACGGGACTCTTGGGAGAGGTCCAGCAGAAAACAGCCACGGCGTGTTGCACTGGAAATGGTGTTTAACATCACCTGGCAGAAATCCTGCCCTGCTCTCCCCAAACCCAGCACTCCTCCTGCGTCCCGGCTGCTGGAGTGCTCTGCCTCTCCCGCGGCTGTTGCTTGCTCCAGTTCCTGGAGTCTCACCTGCTTAAAGCAATTTCTTCCATCAGTGAACACAGAAGAGCAGAGAGAGGGAGATTGTTTCGGGCTGTGCAGCACAGCTGAATACTTTGGTTTGTGGCTTCTGTTTCTCTCCAGAGCAGGGATGATGGTGGAAGGGGGCAGAGGAGCAGGAATTGTGCCACAGGAGATAATGTTGAAGGTTGCTTGGGGTTTTGTAGGGCATCTTCACTGTTCCAGAGTCATGATACTGTGAAGCGGTGGGATCTCATGTTAGTTCAGTCCCTTGAATGGCTCCCCGAGGAGTGGAGCAAAGAGGCCAAATAGACATGTGAGAACCTACGTGATGTCCTCAGAGGGGTCCTTTGCTCCCGCTCCCGTCTCTGCTGGGTTTTCTTCTGCTCCAGCAGCATCCCAGCTGGGCTGCCAGGGCTGGGTACCATAGCCCTTTGTTCTCATCGAGGACGCAGAGAGGTCAAGCTCAGATTTGCTGACTATCAGAGTGAGCTTGAATAACTCTGTCGTCCTCCCTCGCAGTCGGCCATGCTGGGAAAGGAGGAGGAGGAGGAGGTCTGTGTGCACGATCCTGACCCACCACGTACCCTCTGTGTACGGCTGATCGCGAGGGAGGACAGCAGAGGAGGGGGTGGCTGGGCTCTGCCTGCGAGGTCCTGGCTGCAGTGAGCTGCTGCTCAGCCCGAAGGAGCTTTAAAGCAAAACACAGATGTGTTCATCCTCCCATCCCAGTTCCCTCTCTCTTGGGAAAGGTAATTTCTGGACCCATTTGCAAACTTGGGTCGCTGCCACTTGTGACAGATCCCAATCTGCTCCTCAGTTACTTCTCCTCGGCAGAGCACACGGTTCTTCTGACAGGAGCTGGGGTTGGGCAAAATACCCAAAAGTTGCTTTATGGCTTTGACAGCTGCTTTTCTTACCTGAACTTGCTGGAGAGAGCACCCAGGAGCGAGAGCTTGGGCTGCTGCCTCCTTGAGACGTGACGCACCGACGTGCGGTTCCAGGGATGCTCATGTTCCCTTTGCTCGCAAAAAGTCACGCGAGTTATAAATTCATCTTGTTGCCTTCAATGCATGGTGAAGGCGACAGGAGAACCAGTTGCAAAGTCTCGTGTAACCAAGTGATGGTGATGGGGGGGCACGGGCAGAGCAAAGGAGGGAGCTGGGCAGGATCAGCTGTGCAAACTCAGCACTAATTATTCCCGGTTTCTTCCTGAGTGAGTTATAAACATGAGCAGCCCGTGAGAGGGTTATGTTTTGATGTTGTCTGCTGAGCAGCTCTGGGTGATGGTCTGCAGCAGCTTGGAAGCAGCTTGTCAGGATCCGCTGCTTGAGCGTGTCTCGCCGGGCGGCACGGGCAGCGGCCGGGATGCTTGTCCAGGCGGAGGGATGGGGCCGTTCTCGCGATCTGAATCCAGAATTTGCTTATGCAAAACCCTCTCGAAAGGCAGCGGGAGTTTTCCCTCTTGATCCCGCTCTTCCCGCAGCGCCCGTGGGGCCGTGAGCCGGGGGGTTTCCCCAGGCCCCCGTGGGGAGGGCGTGGGCGAGCGGGTGCCTGTCGCCTCCCTGGCACCAGCTGGGACGTGCAGATCCTGCGCGTCCCCAACACTTCGCTTTGCTGCTGCTGCATCCAGAGCTGGGTTTGAGTCTCCTGGAGCCCGTGGGCCGCTGGAGGGGTGGCCCGTGGGGAAGAGCGAGCTGTACCGCTCTTCAGTGCCTGGGGCTCGTTGCAGCCTCGCTGCGTCCGTCTGTCCGATCCGCAGCCGCTCCAGGCAGCCTTGGGGCCGGAGCGGCCAGCTGATGCTGTAAGGCACCTGGTCGGTGCCAAGCCAAGCTGGCCGGTACTGGGAGCACCTCCTTGGCGAGGAGCTGTGCTGGGGAAGACGGGCTTTTGCTTCTTCCTCCCCCAGAAAAATGCTGGGGCGATGGGGCCGGCTCCGCAGCTTGCCCAGAGGTGCTGTGCTCTGCAGCTCCCTCCGCTCGGGACCGTTCTCTCTTCATGGTTGTCCAAGCGTCGGTGGGGGAAGGGGGTTAATGGAGATGCAAGGCAGAGCCCAGTGCAGGGCGAGGGCTTTCTGCCCCAAACACTGCCTGCCCCCGGCCCTGCTCCCTGCGGCTCCTGCCAGATGCTGGGTTGCTCCAGGGGCTCTTTTAAGCGGATAATGTTGCTCGCGGCAGCCATAACAACTTATTCTGCTCTTCCTTTTTAGTATGGGGAGGCTTCTTTAGTTATGGGTTAAAGTGGTGCTGTGTGCTGAAGAGTGGCTGTTGGCGATGGGGATGGGTGCTGCTGGGAGTGGCTGCGGGTGTCAGCTCCTCTGTCTCCTGGGAGCCCCCCTGCACCCCGGGCTGCAAGTGCCACTGGCTCTGCCCGGCCGTGGGGAGAGGCTGCTGCTGGTCGCACCGTGTTGCCCATGGGGATGTCTTTAATCTGCGTTTTTTTGGAGCAGACCAGTGCTTTGCTTGGGTGGAGAAAGTGGTTGATAAAAAGCACGTGTCCTTCTTCTGGCGTGCCCATGGGCCATCCCGCTTCGGTCCCGGCGCGCTGCATCCCCCGTCGGGTGGGTGAACGTGCACCGCGCTCCCATCCCCAACCCACGTTTGGAAAAGGAGTTTAAAGTGGAAGTGTAAAACTTTACTGCTCTTATTAAATGGCTATTGCAGGCAGGGAAACGAGTGCTGTTAAAATAAGGAGAATAAAGGGGTCCGTGGGGGCTGCCCGTGATGCCAGGGGTTGCAGCCCACTTCTGCGGGGTTGTGCTGGGGGAGTAAAATGCAGAGTGGTGCTTTGCAGGGCAAAGAGGGGTAATCGGAATTGGAAGGGCTGCCATAGTAGCGGTTAAGGCTTAATCCACCCTTGGGACACGTCTCTTACCGAAGAAGGGCCCATTTGATACAATCGCTGCTCAGAATTGGATGCCTGCAGGCTTAAAAAGACAAAAAAAATGCCACCAAACTTATTGGAAGATAGAAACGTGAATTCACGAGTCTGGTGGAGCAGAGATGAAGACCTCAGTGCGGCGACACGTGCTGGCCCCTTCCCTGCCGCTGCCGTGTCAGAGGGAGGCGCAGCGTCCCGCTGGCCCCGCTGCTCTGTTATCTCCGTACGCAGCGACTCCCAGGGAATGATTAAATCAATTAATTGATTTTCTATAGCTCATAAGGAAGTCAAATGGCATTTCCATCAACCTGTGATGAGCAAACACCCCACCATGGCCAGGAGGAATGTTAATGGCTCGTTATGCTTTTATTACCCCTTTTCACTCCTAAATCAAAATTCATCCTGAGCCGGGGAGGCAGCAGGTACTTCAGAAAATAAAACTAGCACAGTGGGAAACATAGCAGCCTCTCTAAAAGCTGAGTTTTCCCACTGATTTATTTGTTTCTCTGGCCTAAATGAGAGACCAGGGCACGGTTCAGCTTGGGCAGAGATTAGCTGAGGCTCGTCCCATGGCTCTGCCAATGCCCCCTGCTCCTGTGGGCTCGGCTCTGGGCTGCTGCCCTGCTCGGCTGCTGCTGGAAGGATCTGGCCGCCGGGCTTGGCGGAGGCTGATGGGTTTGGAGGAAAGGGATGATTTTTTCACCCCTGGAAGCAGAGTGGCAGGATGGCTGGCACTGTTTGGCCAGTATTTTTGGCTGAAGGAAAAATGGTAATCATTTTGGAGATGTTAAATTAGTGAGTTCTGCTGTTTCTGAAACATAACGTTTCGGGGCATCTGTAAATAAGGCTGCGGGCTCGAGCGCTGGTCGTGCGGAGCCAGAGGAGCGATGGCGGTGCCGAGCCTCCCGAAGCCTTCCTCCGGCTGTGCAAATGCCGGGTGGAATCCTTCCTCTGCCCGAGGCGCTGGGGCTGATTTCCTGCAACCCTTGGGGCGCTGGCTCCTGATAATACAATTTTCCTCAGGTCAGCAAGGGGGGCTGTTAGGAGAACAGCTAGTTGAGTTAAATGCCGATGCCCTTGGAGCAATGTCTCTCTTGTAAAGACCAAGAACTGAAACGAGGGTTGGTGATGGAGGGAGGTCCCCGGAGCCGCTCTGGGGCTGCCCCTCCACCGTGGGACGGGTCTGCGCTGCTCATTGCCTGGAGCTGGGGGGCCCGGCTGCAAAACCGGGGTCCAGCTTTGCTCCCGGAGCGACAGCACCCAGCCCGGCGTGGGCTGGAGCCGTGCCTGGGAGCCCCGGCGTCCTCTGGGCTTTGCTCCTGGCAACTGCCCTTGAGCGAGCCCTGCGCTGGAGCCCTTGTGTTTAGGAAGCAATTTAAAATCGATGTTAATCTTGTAGTTTGAAAGCCTTGCCTGCAGCGTGAGGTGTTTGGAGCACTGCAGAACAGCTTAAAATGCAATTTAAAATAGTGCTGGCTGGCAACAGAGGAGCAACTAAAAATACCCTGCTGCTGGTACTTTTTAAAAAAAAGTGGAAGGGGGAGGAGAAGGGGGGAAAAAGATGGGGTTAATTAAAAAAAAAAAAAAAAAGTAAAAAAAATAAAAGCTGAACTGCAGCTTGTGATGGGGTTGTGCATATTAGTCTTTGCTTCCCACGTCCCCCAGCCATCTCCTGGGGCTGCTGGGGAGAGGAGGAGACGACCGAGCTCGTTTTGCCTGGAGAGCGATGGCTTGTGCCAGGACTTGTGGGACCCTCCCCATGTCCCACAGGGAACATCAGGTCTCTGCTGTGTGTTTGGGGGGGTCAGGAGTAAGCAAAGTTGGGGGAAGAGCCCTGCGCTCTCCCTTGCGGCAATGAAACGCTCCTGTCTGTGAGTGTAAGTGTCCGTCTGTACTGCTCGGCTTCCTGCCTTTTCTTATTTATCTGGAAATAGGGAGCGAACGTGTGTCAGGGTGGAGACGGAGCTGCAGTCGGCTCTTGCGGGCCTTTCCTTTTGGGCAGGGGGAGCTGGTTGGGGTGGAGAAGCTGCCGGAGCCCCTCCTGCAGGCTCAGCTCGGGGTCCGCGGCCAGAGGGCTGCCCCGAGGGACGGAGCGAGACCCCAGACCCGGGGGTTGGTACGGGACGCTGGGCTGGCACCCCGCTCCGTGCTCCGTGCAGCAGCAGGCTGGACGAGGACTGGTGGGACCTTGGGTGGAGGCTGAAGTTTGCTCGGGACCTCTGTGGCCCCTCTCTAACCAACCACCTCCGTGAAACCGAGTGCGGCGTCGCCTTCCCGGGGGAGGACCTGCAGCGTGCTGGGGCGCGGGGCTGCAGAAGGGAAGCGGAGGTACGGCTCATCGCTCGTGAAGCCCTTGGCAGCGCGGGAGAGCGGAGCCCAGGGATGTGGCTTTGCCGTGGCTGTCCGGGAGCAGGGTGGGCAGAGCGGTGCCTGGCCGTAGGGGTGGCATGGCGCTTGTGGGAGCAATTTACAGGGCCGAATGGGGTTGCTTTCCATCTGCTGGTGCTGCTTCGGGCAGCATGCATGCCGCAGCACAGCCGGCCCTTGCTTTCAGCCAGGGAATTTCTGCAGCACATCGGTCCCCCCGCTGCGGTGTCTTGCCCCCCAGGTGCTGCCGACGTGTGGGGGGCTGTAGGAAAGCTGGGGGGTCTCTGGAGCCCACGGCAGGGTGGCAGTCGCTGCTATCGCACGGCAGAGCCCTGGGGCAGCTCCTGCCTGGCTCGGTCGTGACACGTGGCTGCCAGCCCCGCGGTGCCGGAGCCGGCGACGCGGGGTGTAGCGGGGCCTGACGGGCTCTGCCTGCCTATGAGTGCGGTGAGAGGGAGTGAAAACATCCCTGCGGCTGCACATGTGCCGCTGATTGCACAGCAGTGGACGAGGGGGGTGGATAAATCCAGGGGGTAGATGATAGCAGGCAGGCAGGACATAATCTACTTTACTAGCTGGTGACTTAAGGCTGCTTAATTTGGCTGATTACCAGGGAACCACTTTGTTGCCGGCCGTTTCCAGCGGCTCAGCAGCAGATCGATGGTGCAGCTGGAGCTGTACCGAAGCGTCCGCTTCACAGGCAGCCCCCAAGCTGCTTCGTGAGCACCTCTGGGTGCAAATCGCTGCTGCTGGCCTGGAGCTCCCTGGGCGGCTCTTGTGCTTTTTGCATTGGGGCACTGGCGAAGCAGGTCCATATTTTCTCTGCGTAACTTAAAGTAGTAAATCCACAGCAGTTTAATGGCGAATGTGGGTGGGTTTGCTGGAGGCAGCAACTGGCTGGGTGCCCATGCTGGTGAGTGGGCGCCCTCGAGGGGTGCAGCTGCCCAGCGGGACCTCGTCCGTCCCTGGAGCAGCTTCCCCCCAGGGTGGGTGCCGAAGGGATGGAGACGGGAGGCGGCTATCGCTGCCAGCCTGAGCCTGGCCTTGGGCTTTCTTGTTGCCAGTTAGTGCTGGGTCTCTGGGCTGTGATTGTAATGGATTATGTGTCAGCGTTAGCCGGAGCCCTTGGCTAGTTGGCTCTTTGGTCTTTTAATCTGCTTGAATCAAAATCAACAGTGAAAGTAAATAGAGGAGCATGGGAGGAGGAGAGAAGCGAAGGGCTGGTGCTTTGCTCCCCGGGAACCGGGGAGGTGCTGGGGTGGGTGCCCTCCCAGGAGGATGGGGTCCCCAGGACAGCCCCGGGGTACCAGCCACCCAGAGAGCCGGGCGGTGAGCTCTGGGTCCGGCTGCACCGCGGGGGGGTCCTCTGGCTTCTTCTCCAAGAAATCCTTCAAGAGTACATTGTCCTTTTGAGGGGTTTAAGTAGCCTGGAGTTGTCCTTTAAAGGAGAAAAACAAAGCAAAGCAAATGATGCTTTAGATTGAAATTAATTCAGCTGGTATTTTCAATGGACATAAGTAATATCTTGCATTCTCTGAGCAAATTCCCTTCTTGTACTGGAGCTTTCAGCTGTTGCGAGACAGCCAGGCAGGGATATGACTTATGCCTGAGAAGGGGGGGATCAACAACAAATCAGCCATGTTAGGAACAGCAAAGATATATCGTGGGGTTGGTTTTAAACGTCAGGGGGATGTTTCAGCGCCGCTCGCACTGTCTGTGATGTGGGTCGAGGCTGTGCCTCGTCTCCCCCGCCACGGTTGGGGCTCGGCTCTTGTGGCCGCTGGGTGAGGGAGGCTTTTGCTGCCCTTGAAACTGGAGTGGTTTTGGGGTGGAAAAGCTCCCTGTAAGCACGGGAGGTGGGATGCCACCTCTGCACCCGTGGGGTGGCACCGGGGTCCTGCACCCACTAGGAGGGAAACACAAGGGATGCATTGCACTGGGCGCCAGCGTGCAGCTCAAACACCGTTTCCCCCTACGTGTTTCTCTTTCCCCATCGTCTTGGCATGAAGCTGATGCTGAGCAGCGTGAGATCCCCCGAGCAGGATGGGGCCAAGCGCCTCAGGGACGGGGAGCTGTCATCTGGGTCCAGCAGCTACGCAGGGTAAGGAGGTTTGAATCAGTCCAAGTGGCCAAAGGGAATGTGCCCCCAAAATGCAAATTTTTTCTCCCAAAGGGTTTCAGCTCCTTTTGAAAACCTCAGCCCGAGCATCCCAGAGCCACACGCAAACCCGTGTGATGGGGTGACATGCCGTGCATTCCCTCCGTGCTTGTGAAGGGCAGGGTGGAGATGGCTCCCAGCGTGAGCAATGATGGGGCGGCATGGAGAGGATGCTCGGGATCCCAAAACGCGATGCCTGAGCAAGGAGACTCCTTCCCATCTGCTCCTTCCCCCGTGGCACAACCCGGGCTTGGCCAGCGCCACTCCACGCGTCTCCACTGGGCCCAGCCCCGCGCCGGGCTGCGCGGCAGGGAGTCCCCCGTGCCGTGGCAGTGCTGGCGATGCTCCGTGAAATGCTGCTTTCTCAGCTGCTCCCCCCTCCTGCGCCGTGGCCCCGAGGCGTCCGGCCTTGACCGTCGCCCTCGCAGCCAGGGCAGTCTGCACACGCAGCAGAACGCACCCGCGCGGCCGTCCTGGCTCCCGTCCCTGGGGGTTTCGGTGGCAGGTAACGGTACGGCAGGACGCCTGCCCGGGGATGTGTTCACTCCAAGAAGCGGAGGCAAGTGTATCATTAGTGAATTCCCCAGGGTTTGACCCATCCAAATTTGAGCATATTGGCTGTTGGCTGTTCCAATGGTTTTGCAGAGAAACTGTTTCTTTTTTTCACTAGACATCACCCTTAGGGGATGCTTTCTTTTTTTTCCCTGATTTCATCCAATTACTTAGCTGTATGCTCTTCTGAAGCACCATAAATAATTCTCCTCCCTCTGCTGTGTTTACCAGCATGTCTCATGAAATCCAGTAAGATATGATTGATTGCAATCATTATTTCCTAGTGCTGCTATGAAAACCTCTGTCAGGTTCGGTGATTGCCTTTAAAGAGTGGCTGCCACTCAGGAAAACTGTCAAAAACCTGTCATACTTTAGCAAACTCCAATTAATCTGTTGAGCAGTTTTACTTGTGTTTTCTTTCCCATCATTGCTGATTATCAAGGGTAATTAGAATATTTCTCCTTTATAATGAGCAGCTTGCTTTTTTTTAAAAAAAAAAGTGGCTTGCGGGACTATTTTACTGGGGTTTCATGCTATGGAGTTGGGTTTCGGTTTATCCCGTCTGCCTGCAATGCTGTTTGCAAGTCTCTTGGGGATCTTCATCACTGGCTTAAGGGGAGAACTGGGGGTGCCCCGAGTCCCCGTCGCCGGCCCGCGCTGCCAGGCAGCCGAGCAGCCGTGCGGTGGGTGCCTGGGTCCCCACCTCGGGTTAACAAATTAATCCCGGCTCTTGCATTTTTAAAAGAGTCGCTTCAGCACTTTTTCTCCTTTCTTTTGGTTTTAATGAGACACGCTTTCCAAGAGATGTAATAATCATTGCCAAAAATGTCAAATCGTTCTTGTTATCCTCCATAAGCTTCTGGAACAACAACAACAAAGACCAAGAACAGAAAAAGAGAGGTGTTGATGAGGAAGGGCTTCGACTTCATCTCCAAGAGGCAGCGGAGGGCTGGGGGAGATGTGCCCCGCGCCAGCTCTGCTTTCTGGCAGGGGGCCCAAAAAGATAACCCAGTGAAGGCTGAGATTTTGTTTTTATTACTATTTTCACTTGGGATTTGGAGTGGGTTTTTATTTCTTTATTGGAGAAGGAATATCTCTGCTCACTGTTGACAGCAAAGCCCAGAGCTTTGCTGTTGAAAAGCGTCCTGGAATCGCTGAAAACCAGCTGGGAAATTGGATGGTGGCAGCGGCAGGAGGGGAAATCCCAGTGAAGCCAGTCGGAGAGCCGGGCTGGCGCTGGGGGCTCGGCTTTGGGGCCAGGGCTTGCGGCTCCATTTGCTGCGGGCTTCCCTGGGATCCAGGGGGAAACGGTTTCATTCCCCAGTGGGAATATCCTCATCCCTCCTTAGCGATCTGGGAGCAGAGCCGTCTTGTCGGCTGTGCTTCTGCGGTGAGGACTCGGAGCAGACACCCTCGGCTGGATTGCCTGGGCTGCGGCTGTGGCCCGAGCAGCAGGAAATCTCCGTCTCCTGCTCCAGCTCAAGGAGGGCGATCCCCCCGGGCAGTGGGGACGCGGCGCTGAGCACCCCTGGGTGCCCAGCACGGACGTCAGCTCACTGCTGCCTGCTGGAAACATGGGCTCTGTGTCACTCCGTGCCTCAGTTTCCCTTGTCACCCTGCCCAGGGCAGGATTAGGTTCCGTTAGTGGGGCCGGCAAGGCTCCCGGGACCCATCCCAAACCCCTCAGGAAAGGGCTTTTCCCAAGTCTCTTCTGTGGGGACGAGCTCCATCCGTGTGTCTGAGTTTTTTAATCAGGCCAGAAGCTGTTTCTCTGCCCGGGCTTGGTGAGCAGCCATTTAAATTTCAAATGAGCTGCACCACTACACAGGCCTTCGTAATTAAATGAATGCAGCCTGGCTACAAATTGGGGCAACAGCCCAGCCCTGAGTGGCAAGGGCAGCAGCGACTCTCGCTCATCTCCATTGCCTTCCAGACATGATCCTTGCATCTTCCCAGTGAAACAGCATGGCCTGACACGCCCCCCCCCCAAAACCAAGCTGGGATCCAAATTCTTGGGCTGGGGATACCCCTCCGGCCATGGCAACGTGGTGGTTGTGTTGAAGCCCTTCTGGCCAGCTGTAGGGGCTGTAGCGGGTCCTTTTCCTGACCTCCAGCCTCACCTGCTGGCACAGGAGCGTGCAAGGATGCACCATCTCAGTCTCGCTCAAAAATTGAGTTCAAGGTCTAAGCTCTGACCTGCTGGCAGTGCCGGGATGTCGGAGCAGGAGCAGATCCTGAGCAGAAATCCCCGTGTGGGGGTGGTCCGTCCTGGAAGCTGCCTGGGGCAGGCAGGTGGTGGGTGCTGGGGGCTGTGAGCCGGGAGCACAGCCCAGCCGCGGTGGGGATGTCACCGGAGCCGGCTCAGTCCCGTGGGGAAAGAACTAATGTGGATTTTCTGACTTAAGTCCATCTCAGAGCTTTTCTGTTTTTCTTGGCTGTGTCTTTGCCCAGTTTGCTCAGCTGTGTTTGGGGAGGCCCCTGTACAGACTGAGCTCCAGGATCCAAGTTCCACTTTTTCCCCCCAGAGCATCTTTTAATTGCAAGTTCGTTAGCACTTCTGCCGTTTAATGGGACAGGCTGTGACCTGTGTCCCACCCAGGGGACTGGGAGGGGTTCCTGGTGGGACGGGCAAAGGTGGCTCCTGCGTTTCCAGACCCATCCAGGGAAGGCTGGAGCTGCACAGGACCACGGGCACCCACCGATTCAAACAGAAGTCACCGACTTCTTGCCATGGGAGTGCAGGCAGCGTTTGGGGAAGAGCCCGGTTTCAATCTCCGTGAATGGTTTTTGGTTTTGTTTTGTTTTTTTTTTTATTTGAGGAATTGCTTCTGCTCTCAATTTTTCTTCCATTTACTTAAATAGCATCAGGAAAAATAATGTGTTGCTGATAATCGCAGCCAAGCGTGGAAGAGAGCCTTTGGTGAGGTCTGGCTGGCCCGCTGTCAGCTTCTCGGAGGGGTTAACGGTTGGCTTGCAAGCCCGTGTTCACGTGCCGCGGGTCCGACAGCGACAGCAGCCGCAGCGATGCGATGCTTTCACAGTGCCCGCTGGGGTGAGAGCCTGGCAGGGGGGTGTTCGAATGGGGAAGCCCCTGGTTCCGCTGCGGTGCCGATGCAGCCCTCCTCCATCAGAGCTGCAGAACCGACCCCCGGCAGCCATGGCGCCAGCGCCGCAGCATCTGGAGCTGGAGTTAGTGGGTGATTTACTGGGGGAGTGGGGAGGGAGCCGAGGCTGCATCTCTGCAGCAGTGGGAGCTGTCACAGTGAGCCGGTTCCCACCACGGCCATACGCACTGCTCTCACCTGAATGCCAAAACCATCTAGACCTGGCATTCAGGCCTCTGCAGCTTGAGTCAGCTCCTGCGGTGAGGAGAAGCCTGTACTGAGGCTGTCGCCGGCACAGGGTGCCATTGGGATGCCCCACTCCATCCCACCGCTGGGGCTGAGCTGGGTGCAGGGTGCTGTGCCAGGGTGGGGGATGCGGGGATGCACCAGCACAGCCACCCGCTGGCTTTTCAAGACCTGGTTTTGCATCTGTTCAGAGATGCGTGAGATGTCCGTAAGTCCCGATCGCCACCCGGGGTGTCCAGCAGCCGCTCGCCTTCCCAGCGCCGCCCGCCCGGCTCCTGCTGCTCCCTAAATTAAATGTGTGCTGCCTCTTGAAAGGCACATATGAGTGGAATGGCGGAGATAAGCTAAACAGGAGAAGTTCAGGGGATTATGCACTGATTAAGTTATTACCAATGTGAAATGAGCCGCGCTGAGATGAAACAGGAGCTTTTTCTGTTCCCTGGCTTTGGGCTCGGGGCTGCCTGTCGCTAGGCAGCAGAGCAAACTGGGAGCCAGGAGCTCGTGTCTCCCCCGGCGCTTTCAGCACAGCGGCGAGTCGGTGCTGTGCAAGCCCGTAGGAAGTGGAGCGTTAAACGGGGCTGGGAATCGGGGGCTTTCCCTGCTGGGGGGGTTGCTGAGATGCAGCGTACCGGCAGTGTTTGAGACTGAGCTATTTCCAGTGATGGGGTGCCCACCCTATAGCAGATTTGGATAGAGAAGAAATTCTCTGCAACAGGAAAATCCGGTGCCGCTGGGAGGATGTATCGGGGGAGGACCACCTATTTGCTCCATTTCCCATGCTTTTCCTTAAGCATCCCCTGCGGGCTGCTTAGCAGGGTCAAAGGCAGGGTGCTGGGCTAGGTGGGTCTTGGAGAGTGAAAACAGAAGTGCAAAATGAAAGGCTGTTTGGTTAGTGTTTGAGAATAAAGTTGGTTTCCCGTAAGCGCTCAGGACAGACTGGATTGGGTGGACAAGTCAGGAGTTTATGCCTGGAGAGGCAGGTGAGGAGGCTGGATCCAGGAGTGCTGTAGCCGCTGGCTATCGGGAGCTGCAGCGGGCCAGATGGATTTGGGCACAGGCAGGGATTAGCCCATGCTCAGGCAGGACGATGTGTACGGGGCTGTGGGTCTGTTGGCAAAGCCAGGGAGGGGATGTCCAGGGGCAGCGGGGCACCAAGATGGTCCATAAACCACCGAGCCCATCAGCGGGGCTGGGGAGCGCAGGACCGCGGGCAGCTTTGGGGCTGAAGCCGTGGGGAGGGGGATTTTCTCGGTCCGACACGGCAGTGCCCAGCCCCTGACCGTGTCTCGCTTGCTCTTTGTGTGCCTGCAGTGATGGGTGCGCTGGAGTCCCGAGGGGTGCTGCGGCGAATGAGCGACATGCTGGAGATGCTGATGAAGAGGATGGACATCCTGGCCAGGCTGGAGAATAGCACTGACTTCCACAAAGGGGATGAAGCGCGATTCCCTCTGGACAGGTCAGTCGGCCGCGCCGATGCCCCGTGCAGACCCCGTGGAGCGGCGCCGGGCTCGGGGGGTTTGCAGGAGCAAAAAACCCCGATGTGCTCTGTGGTGTCGGGCTGAGCTGCTGCCTGGGGACGGTGGAGCCCACCCGGGCGTGGGGCTTGGGCGGATCTTTTGCAGGCTTACTGTTTGCCGTTTCTGGAAACCTTTTCTTTTGGGATTTCTGAAATTACTGTGAATTTTGGCGTTCCCTGTAGCACCTGTCCCAGCTGCTGGTGCTGCCGTGTGGGAGGGCGTCTGTTCACCACCGTGCTGTGGTGGAGCTGGCGGTGGGACTCACCGGTGGCTGGAGCAGTACCTGCTGTGTGGGCTGTGCTCCCTCTGCCATTAAATCCCGGAGCGCGCTCAGGCCGCTTTCTTTGTGCCCATATTCCTTGGGTAGCTGTGGAAGGGATCGTTGTTTGACATCCAAGGGTGGTATGTTCAGTCTTGGAGTCGAGCAAGGCTTAAAATGAAAGAGGAGGAAACTGTCGGCCCCCGAAACGCTCGCTGCGCAGAGCCGGCGTCCTGGCTCCCCGTGATGCATCCGTCCTGGCCAGCAGCTTGAGAGATGCCATCGGACCTTCCCGTTGTGACATGCTGATTTGATAAAGAGACATTTTTCTTTGCTTTGAGAGCCTTTAAACATTTATTAATACTAATTTGGCTGTCATGCCAAGGCCTGCAAGAATGGTAACTAAAGTGACTTGAACGTGGAGGGGCAGAGATGAAAAAACCGAGGGGGTGGTGCTTGGGACAAACTTTGCAATGCAAAAAAAAATGCCAGCGTAGATTTTGCTGAGGTGGAGTCAGAGGTGACACGTGAGCGGCGGGCGGCAGGGACGTGACATGCAACGGGCTCCTCTGCCCTGTGCCGTGCCACCGGAGCCGGTGCAGGAGCCGCGGTGCATCCCGGTGGCTCCCGCCTGGCATTCCCCCCTCTGCCTCCCGCTGCGGCCGTGCTCAACGGCCAGTGGGGGTTCCTGTGCCTCCCTGGTTCCATCTTTATTTCTATTTCTCCCCCTCGCTTTCCTTACAAGTCTCTTTTGTGCCTATAATGGAAAATAGAGTAAGTGAGCCTGTAATTAAAGGCTGTGCTGTGCTGTACTGCATGCACGCATGAATTAAAGCTGCACAGCAGCCTCAGAGTGCATGGTCTTGCCTTTTAAGTAACATAATTTCAGCCACCGAAAAATATAATTTACCTCAGTAATGGCAGGTGCTGGGGATTTTGTTGTTACGAGGTGTGCAAGGAGGACAACAGTAATCCCGGAGAGGAACGGACAGGACTATTACAGCCAGCGACTGGAAGGCGCTTGCTCACATTTGATGATTTTCTTGGCCAATCTCATGTTAAAAGAACCAGTAATTTCAGGTGATGGTAATTTCTGTACACCAGCAGCCAAGAGATAAACTTAAAAGCATTTAATGTGAACTGGCAGCAGTCGCTGCAGATGGGGATCTCGCGGTTCAGATCTGCCGTGTGGCTGGTGACTCCAGGGCCGTCGCTTGGAGAGACCAGAGAGGATGGGAGCTGATGGACGCAGCACATCAAACAGCCTCGGGTTTTGCGTATGTGCTGAGATGGGCTTGAGTGGTTAAGATTACAGATGTCTTAATTTTCAGGAATAGAAAGTCAGGGACAACTAGTTTATCACCTTTTGCTCCTTTTAAATTACCCCTTAAATGCATTCAAGTCCCTTTGCTTGATCCTGCATCAAGACTGGTCTGTGTCATCTCCTTGTTCTCACCCTGCCTCTGAAGGTCGGGACTTGGCCATGGGGCAGAGCATCTCCAGATGAAGCAACCATCGTGGGGGGTGTTTCTTGTGGATGGATTTTTGCTGTGATGGTCTGTAACGATGCACCGTCAGCATTTGCAAACACTCGTGAAGCGTTTCCCAAGTGCTCCCCTCCTTCCCTGCAGCCCCGGCTTTGGCTGAGGTCTGTGGTCAGAGGAGACGTGTTGGAAGTGTTACAGCTGTGCTGGGTCTCGTGGGTTTGAGCGGCTCTGTCTCTGCTGCCAGGCATGCTCCCTCATCCGCTTGTCCTAGTCCCTGTCCTCTTTTGCGGGGTGCACAAGGCAGCTGGAAGGGTGCAGAGCCAATGCACCCCATCTGCTGCCCTGCTCCGAGCAGAGCCCGGCTCTAGGCTGACCCCGCTGCTCTGATGGATGCTCTCCAGAGCGGCCGGGAGCATCCTGGGGGGCATCGAACAGCGCCTGGTGCAAAGCCTGGGCTGAGCCCTCACGGAGCTGGGGAGAGGCGTGCTGAGGTCCCTGTCCCTTGGGGGTAACCGGCTGCAGCCCCGGGGACTCCTTGTGCCGAGGGGGAACGGGCACCACCAACCGCACTGGGACCGAGTGCTGTCTCCTGAACCCAGCTCGGCGCCGGTGCTGCGGAGACGCCCTGGTGCTGTGCAGTATTAGGAGCCCCGGACTCCACCAAGGGTTTGTTTCCACCTTCCCTCCCTGCCTCTCTCTCTTTGATCACCAGTGACCGATTGAAGCTGTCAGCGAAAGATAATACAATTAAAGGGTGCTAATTTCAAAGGGATTTTATTCTTTAAAGCGTCTCTGGTTAGCACGGCGGCCGCCTTCATCTCCTTCCCTGCTCAGCGAAGCCATGAGCATAGGCTTTGCAATTCCACCTGCGCAAAAGTGGATTAATTCTTGTTTTTACAAAGCGCTCTCCTGCTTAACGCTGGACCTCCGATGAAATCGGGAGGGCTTGGGTTTGCCAAGCCCAAATGAAGAGGTGAAGGCTTTGGTGGGCTTTATGGATTAGCCCCATAATTCATCACTCGCAGCCCCCATGAGGGTTGCCGCTCTGGCAGAGGGCAGGGGTGGCTTTCCCACTTGGAAAATACAAGGAGGAATTTAAATATACAGGGCGTAATTAATGACCTGCCTTGGAAAGCCTCTCAGCTGCCAGGGCAGGCAGCTTTATGCTGCTGAAAGTCACTCCAAGATCTTTCTTGCTCCATAGGTGCTGTCTGATTGAATACTCTAGAGGTGCCTGTCTGCGCAGCCCCCAGCCTCTTGCAATGCTTTAGATAAAACTCCTGGAAGACCCAAATGTCCAACGTCCTCCTTAGAAGAGCTGCCCAGGGGTTTTGTGGGATGTCACGCTGGGGTAAGGGGACACAGGCTGCACCCGTGAACTGGCTTGCTGTGCCCCCAGGCGCTGCTGGATCCCTTCTCCAGCCCTCCCCGGCTCCCCCCTGCCCGCACCCTGCCCGCACCCTGCCCGTGCTGGGAAGGTAAGCGATGGGTTCCCTAACGAGGGCGAGCAGCCTGCCAGTCAGCTGCAGAAAAATCAATACCACTGTTAATTGAAAGCAACCCTCGTAAATCATCAGAGGGGAAGGAAATGAGAAGTACTTATGGAAGCCTCCTGGAGAGCTGTTTACTGGGCAAGGGAAATATTAGTTTGCAGTGGAAGTGTTGGTCCCCCGCTGGAAAGCGCTTGGGAGGGAAGGAGGGGCTGTGAAGCGGCTCACCCAAGCCGGCACCGTAACCTGACAGCTCTGGGGCTCGGAGCAGCCCTTTGCTGGGGCCGGGCTGCCCCCGACCTGCCCCGTGCCTGGCACTGGGGTCCGCAGCGTCCCCGGTTGTCCCTCTCCCCCACATAGTGGTTAGCCTGCAAAGGGTGTTATTTGCTAACGACTGATTCATCTTCAAGCTTAATTACTGCCAAGGCTCGGTTAATTTCCACACGCTTTAAGTATTTGTTCTTGTAATCATTACATGACTCCATATTCCCCCAGTAATTAAAAGTCGCACAATATGACACTAAATGGGTGATGTTCCTGCATCCTGCCAGCCTGGCTCTATTAATTCCTGCATTGTCGCTGTTGATAAGCTGGCTTTAGAGAAATCGCTGCCAGATGCCACGGTCCCCTGCTATCCAGGTGAGCCCGGAGCGGTCTTTGACCCCTCCGTGCATCGCCTCCTCGGCGCGCTGTGGGGCTCAGCGAGGGCGCCTGCAAGGTGAGGCTGGTGCTGTGTGGAGTGAAAGCTGTCCAGAGCGGGCAGAGCCCCGAAGCAGCCTGCGGGGAAGGTAAGACCTGTCCTGCGATCCAGCCCGGCTCTGCTGGATTGTAGTTTTGCCGAGCAGAGCTCGGCCGCGGGAGCAGCATCTTCTCTTTGATGCTACCGGGGAGGGGGGACTGGGAGGGGTACGGCTGGCAGGGGACCCTGGCAGCCAGCGCCGCGGGAGCCTTCCTCCCCAGTGCTCTCCTTCCTCACGGGTCCTGCAACCTCTTTCATCCTGGCAGAGGCAGCGAGTTGTTTCTTGCCACTCCTGAGGACGGCTGCAGCCCGGTCCTGGATGCTTTTGGTGTTAGCTTGGAGGGGATAGGCACAGCGCAGGGGGTCGTGAGGACCCCTCACTTCTGGGGTCCCCATCAGGGTCAGGGGAGGAGATGCACAGGGACATTCATGCCTGGCAGCTGAGCTAAATTGCTTTTCTCTCTAAGGCCAAGCGGGGAGGTGGCTGTGGACCACTAGCAGGGCGGCCGGGGGAGCAGGATCCATCCACGTGCCCCCACCTTGCCCGAGGGGCTCTGGGCACGTTGGGAGGGACCCGCAGCCGGAGGGCGATGGGCATCGCCAGCGCAGTGGGCGTATAGGCGCCCGTGTGTGCGCAGGTCACTCGCAGCCTCCCCTCCTGCTCCCAGGCTTGTGCCTCCCCCAGCACCTCCAGCTCAATTTGCTGAACCTAATTCTGCAATAGACTTTGCTTTCTGTTTATTTTGTGCCTTTCCAGCCCAAAACATTGATATGCCAGGGGCTGCTTTGTCACAAGGCTTTGCAAATGAGGCTTCTTGATGCATTAACATGCGGAGGCAAAGTGCTGTTGCTGGCGTTTTTGTGCCGGGTTGGTTGTGTTGTCTCGGGCAGTTTGCGGAGCAAAAGCCCTCGGTACCCGGTGCCCGGGGGCAGGCAGAGCCCAGGGCTTCGGGGGGCTGCTGATGGTGCTGGGGGGGGCAGGAGCATGGCACCAGGGTGCCTTTGCCCAGGCTCTGTGTCTAATTTACCCTAGAAGGAAAATCAGATCCCGTTAACCCTCCATCAGATGTCCCTGATTTGGGAGCCGCCGGGAGCAAGCGGCCCCCTCCGGAGGGACGGGCTTGGGGGCTTCCCCGCTGAGGGGCATGGGTGCGACGGAGGGGGTGTCTGCGGAGGCTGTCGTGCCGATGGTGGACACGCAGGCTGCCAGAATAACCCTTCCAAAATGGAGTGTGCCCATGAAACACCCAGCTGGCAAAGAAAATGCGAGGCTGAGGGCTGTAGAAAAGCACGGGCTCAGGAGAGCATCTTGTCCAGGGGATCCCCTGCCTCGTGGTCAAAACCGGGTATTTTTGGTCTCATTTTTTGGCACGCCCCTCTTAGTTGAGGCTGCCGAGGCTGGCAATGTCTTCACAGCTCCCCGAAGGGAGTTTCTCGCAGCCTGCATCAGGCTACTCAAGCACATAGGCAAATATGTCTGATTTATGGCCCAATCAAGTGAAGATTAACATACATCAAAGTGACGATCCCGTAACCCTTCTGTCCGTGGCCCTTTGTGTTCATGTAAATAAAACCCGCTGCTGCCCGGGCATTTGGCTTGGCTCGGTGCTGCTCTGGGAGTCAGGAGGAAAGCAAAGGTTTGGGCTTGTAGCTTCGGCTTCGTGTTCTGCTTGGGAAGGATCTCAGAGCACTTTGTAGCACTCATAAAATATCTTAATGATCTTGGTTATACCTGGCTGGCAAGTTGTCCCTATGTTGGTGAGATGTTGACTTTGATTGGAAAGTTGTTTTTCATCATTCTTTTCATGAAATTCATTGCCAGCTCGCTAAAATGGGAGCATCCTCCCCTGGGGTGTGCAGCTGCGGGGTTTGGGCTAGCTCGGGGTCTGCTCCTCTAAATGCATTTGCCTGAGAAACGTCACGCACAGTAAACTGACATTAAAATAAATGGAAGTACTTTAGTGAGGAAAATGCTCGGGCGTTTATTACACGATTTATTTCGTAACTTGGAGTTGGAGGGGTTTGGGCAGGGCTCTGCCCCTCCGTCACCTGATGTTTGCTTCGGATGAGTTTCCAGGGAGTGCTCCCGTCCCGAAGCGCGTTCTCTGGAATATTTGCCCGGGATGAATTCCCAACGGGCGCAAACACGGCCAGAGTGAGCTCAGGTCTTTATTCAGGCGTTTGTGGAGGGGAGACCGGGCTGTTTGTCTGAGCCCTGAGATGTAATGGAAAAGATTGCGGTATACAGAGATGCCAGAAATTGTATTGGAAGCATACACTGTTGTGGGATTTTTAAAATATCTTTCTTTATTTTTAAATTTTTATCCAGTTGACTGGCTGGAGCTGCCTGTGAAGCATAAACCCACTTATCAGTGGCGTGGGCCTTCTCATACGCGGCCCTCGGGGAGGTTGCCGAGGCGGGTGCAGCACCCCGTCCTCGTTCGATGTCAGGAAAGGCTGCGAGGAGCTGAACGACCTGGCAGGGCCCGCGCTGGGGGTAGCAAAGCAGCAGGGCCCATGCCTCGGCTCCAGCACTTTTTTTTTCCCCCTAATGTTGCTATAAATTTCTGCCAAGCTGGTAGCAACCAGGGCTTTGGGCTTTTGCTCTGCTTGCTGGGGTCTGAGCCCTTCCCAAGCGGAGCAGGGCACGGGACGCTCCCCGCACTCCCGGGGGGCTCGGCTGCTCTCCTGCCTGCCCACCGCTGCACGGACCGCGAGCTCAAACCAAGCCAAGGCTGTTTATCCAGGCTCAGGGTGATAGCTCCAACAGCGGAGTTACGAGGATGAAAACCAAGATTACAAGCCAAACACAAAGCGTGGAGCTGAGCCTGATGAGCGGGGCGCCTGCCCGGCCACCGCTGCCTCTCCTGCTACACCCCGCCTTGGGAGCACCGGTGTCAGGGGCCCGTGACCCAGGTTTTGGGGAGACCATCAGCCGCCCGGTGTCTGTGTTCCTGTCCTTGCTCTCTCCCCCGTGGGCAGCCCTGGCTCCCGGACTTTCGGGTGCAGGCCACCTCGGAGAGGATGCAGAGATGCGCAGAAGGGCGTGGATCCCCGAAAAAAGTTTTGCCTCCAGCATGGATGAGGTTTACTTGGATCCTCTTATGCCAGAGGAGCGAAGCTTGTAATTGCTCCATCTTCTTGGAGATTTAAATCACCTTTTTTCAGTTATCCAGTGCTTCGATGAGGGCTTTTCCCCACGTCCCTGGGGACCCCTCAGCTTTCCTTGGTTTGTCCCCACCGGCTGTTGGGCGACTCCGAGCTCATCCCACCGGGGTGGGTGGGGAGAGGAGCCTGAGCCTGCGGGGTGCCCTGCCGGAGATGCCGTAGGGGTTCGTCTCTCCAGGAGATACCCCGGCTATTTTAACAGGCACCACCTTGAATGCTGCAGCCAGGAGGACGGGAAGGCCCTGTTCCCCTTGCTGGGAAGGGTTATCCATCAGTGCCCCTCCCGGGATTTTGGTTCCCTGTCCTGGAGAGCGAGGCTGTCCTGGGGCTGGATGTCAGGGGGTGATTTGTGTCCCCGGAGCGGGGAAGCAGCGAGAGCCCGGCCCCAGGCACCCGTCCCAGCTGCTTTCTGCTCTGCTTTGGGTCTTTGGGCACAAAAAAACCCCAAACCTTTAAAGAGGCAAATGGCAGTGCCGACATTGTAATGAGCAAGCTGAAATCCTTTGGTAAACTGCTCTGTGCGAATGCTGCGCTTGTTGATGTATTATTTTCAAAACATCTGCTTTTCTCCATCTGTATTGGTCTTCCCAAAGTCACTGCTCTCACCAGTTAATAGCAAGAAATATCGGATGAGCAAGCAAATATGTTTAGGGCTTGTATTATGAAGACAACACACAAATAGAAAGAGATTCATCTTTTCATAATGCCACTTTTATAAAAGGCAATAAAAATACAGTGGCTTGTAAAGGGATAAAGAGGCTGAATCTGAGCTGCTGCTGCAGGGTTGGGGACAAGAGACAAAGTGAAGGGAACCAAATTAATGCATGAAAAAGTAAAGGAAAACTCAACCTCCAGCTATATTATATGGCAAATGATCTGCCAGTGGGGAAAGATACATCTTAATAGCAGTTCTTGAAACGAGATGAATACTGTATACAGTGCATTATAAGGCATAGTGTGATCTGAATCTTAATCAACATGGGGAAATATAAATCTGAAAATAATAAAGATGAAATCAATATTGATAGTTAGAAGTAAAAGTACTGTATTTGCTGTAGTAAACGGTTTTAAGGTCCCAGGGAAAAATTTGTTCGAGAAAACCCATAGTAATTTACTATAGTTTCAATAGCTGGCACAGCCCCAGCGCATTTTGGTGGCATTTATATTGTTGCTATAGAAAAATTTAAAAAGCAACAAGGAAAAAAAAAAAAGCCCATCGCTGCTCCCAGTGCAGTGGTAGTGCTGGAAGCGAGTTGTTCTTTCTGCTGGGCTGGCAGAGCCGTGCTGGCACCCCGGCTGGGCCGGAGACACGCGGCGGGATGGCCCCCTTCTGCTTAGCGTCACTGAGCAGAATAAGCCGCTCACCTTGTCCTTCCCAGTGTCTCCAGTTACTAAGAATAAGGCATCAAATTCCGACGAGCTACAGAAAACCTTTTTGCATTTAAGGTTTTGCTTTCAATGTCTTATTTTCTTGTCCTCTGCCCAGGTGACAAATCAGTGTAATGATAGGTGATGCAGCTTACGCTTAACCTTCTTGTCATCTCTTTAATACGTTAAATGAAATTTGCTGCTCAAGTGATAGCCTTGCTGCCCAGCAGATAAAAACACCGAGGCGGCTGACTCAGTGCTGCCCGTGCCAGCGCTAACAGCGAGGCCCATCAGTGCTCCCGACGTGGCAGCACGGCTCTTTACCCCAAGCATGAAATCCCTGACGCAAAGCTTTGGGGATCTGGCAAAAACTGGTTTGACAAATAAGGGTGATGAGCGTGCAGGCGGAGGGAGATTGGAGCCTGGTTGCTTGTTTTGGACGGAGGTTTTCTGCAGTTTTTCCGTTGTCTTAACACATGCCAAGAGCCACGGTGGACACTGAACCATGCGTCACTTTTCAGTAACCCTCTGCGTTTTGGGGAAAGCCTCACAGAGCCCATGCAACACAACTGTCTTGTTTGCGCGACCTGGAAGCGCTGTCCGGGTGTGATGATCAAACGTACGTTTTACATCAAAGGGCTCCGAGTTGAAATCTTTGTGTTTGGGGAGCAGCTGTAGCTTACAGGAGCTGGGCAGGCTGGCATAGATGCTGGGCCAGATCCATCACCTGGTAGAAACCACTGCTGTGGCTGGAGCTCCGGCGGGACGTAGGCTGGCTGTGAGGCTGGGCCTGGAAGAAAGCCGTTTATTTAGGATAACGATCCTGATTTTTGTTTGAACATGTTTGTGGGTGCCCAGTGCTCAGCCCTGGCTGAGCTGAGGTCTGGAAGTCATCAGAGAGGAGATGGGTACTGAGGTTGCTGTTGACTTTTGGGTTTCACCTAGTGACTTGGGTGTTTGGGAGCCGGTTCGGACCCAAGTGAGAACTGGGATAGCTTCTGGGAGAAGGTAGAAGTTGGATCGTGGGCTGATTTGGTGCTCTGAAGCACGGGAGCAGGGCTGCCATGGCTGTACTCATCCTCTCTCCTTTCCGTGAGCAGTGGAGAAACCTGAGGAGCATCTCCACCGAGCTGACGTCCCTCTCCTATTGCTGGAGCAGGGGGTTGGGCTCGCTGGCTCTAAATGCACTGCATCCTTGGGATGTTTGCTCCTAAACTGCCCCTCCCAGCTTCTCCCTGTTTACTGAGTGCACGTGCATCACCTGAGCGGCCCGAGGGCTGCTTGCCGGTGGAAAAAGGGTTGCAGAAACAGGGGGGCTGAGGACTTTCAGGGCTGGCTGAGCTGTGCAGCCCTCAGACCAGGAGCGTGTTATCTCCTCGGAGCCGTGCTTGTAAGCAGAGCTCATCGCAGGTCATTTTTCTGCCTGTATTTTATCAGACCCTCATGAGCAACCTCCCTGTTGCAGCTGGCAGGAGACCTGGGGTTTATTTTTTGCAAAAGGTTGAAAGTTACTTGGGGGCAATGGTGTCCTCTGCATTTAATTATTATTTCTTAAAAGCTTAAGATATGTGGCTCCCTGTGGAGGCATGCAGGTTGAGTATTGATGGTCATAAACCATGCCAGAAGGAAAAATGTGGGCTGCTCACTGCTAGCGAATGGACTTTAAATCAACAACCGAAGCAGTATCGGTTCATAAAAACAGGATTTTTTTAGCCTTGAGGATAGAGGTACTTTAAATCCCAGCCTTCGGGTTCACTGATCTGCTGGAGAACAAACATAAAACTTCACTGAGAAGGACCTGACATCAGCACATATTTTCTGTGCCAAGAGTATTCAAGGTAGCCCTTTTGGTTTTGCTCACTGCTTATGACATTTCCTTGTATTATAATGATCTTGGCGGCAGCAGGAGGAAAAACTTATGACCCAGATGCTGCAGAACGGGAAGTTATTTACTGCGATAGCCGCGCTTACCGAGACGTGGTGGTTGTTCGTGGTGGAAGTGGCAGGCAAGGCGCTGGAGGTGGAGAGCTTGCTCCTCGTCAAGCCTGGCGGGGCACCGCCGCTGATGGATTGAGTTCTCTTGCCCTTTTATATATTACACCAGGTTTTAATTGACACCCGGCCTCTTTACAGTGCTCTGTCACTCCGTCTGCACAATGTGTTATGTAGATGAGTTTAATGGTGCTGTTTACCCAGGACGGTATTGATTGCGAGGTTTAATTCGCTAGACGGCATATGCGGCTATTCAAACCGGTGGAATCTGATCTCGAGCCTCGGTGGGAAGGTGCCTGCGGGCTTTGCGGGGGCTGCGACACCCAGCTCGACCCTGGCTCCCGCTGTGCTGCCCACGCTCACCCCGGCCCCCCGGCCCTGCACAGCCCTCCCCGCTGCTCCTCGCTGGGGAACCTGGAAAGCCGCTCGCTAAGCCTGTGGTGGGCAGGCTGGCTCGGGCCATCCGTGTGCCCCGCGTGTTTTGCATCTGTCTGCAGTCTGCTCCAGGCCCACAAGCTTCCTCAGCTTCCCTCCAGTTTTGCCTTCCTTTCTCTGTATTATTGGGTTTTTTTCTCCCTTTTTTTTCCCAGCACAGCTTCCTACATGCATTGCAAGGCCAATAATCACAGCAGAGGATTTTCAAACATAGCACATCTGAAATAAGAAAAGCAATTTTTTCCAGCCTATTTAATATTCCCCCACCTAAAATGCACAGATGTATCCATGTTTATCAGCACAGTGCGAAAAATGGCAGAATGCCGATTTACACAGGTTTTTAATCAAACCTCTTGGAAGGCAATGAGCTCTTTGCCCCGTACACGCTGGACCAGGCATTGCCATATTGCATCCTGGAGCTAAGTTTAACCTGCTGGCAGCTTCCAAGGACGGCAAGTTTGCTGTAGGCACCCCGGGGTGCCACCACTGGGAGACACCCAGTTTTCAGGGTCTATTTGGTTTTTTTTCCCCAGGTTCCAGCCAGCAGCCGGGTTGATGGAGAGGATCCAAGCTATAGCTCAAAACGTCTCGGATATTGCAATAAAAGTCGATCAGATTCTCCGGAACAGCCTCCTGAACGGGAAAGGTCAGTGTCCCCAGCGGTCCCCATGCTCCAAACCTCCTGCCTGTTGGGCAGTTGCAGGAGGGAGGTCCAGCCAAGCCTAGCATGAAAGGGTTGGTAAAAATGCAGGGGAATGGATGCTGAGCTGAGGTTGCCCAGCTCGCTCCTGTCTGCAGGGCTAAGCAGGGCACCTGAAGCTCTTCAGCAGACCTAGGGCTGCTTGCATCCAACTCTGTGCGGATGCGGCACGTGGTCAGACCATTTCTGTGAGGGAAAGGAGGTCCTGAGTGTGGTTTGAGCCTTCTCGGAGGTTTCCAGGGCTCTCACCTTGCTATGACAGCCAGGAAGAGGAGGCTGCATAGGGAACCCCCCTCCGTGGCCTCTGACAGCAGTAATCTTCTAAAAGCATTGCCTCGCTTGGCCCAGGAGGACTCGAGAGCGGGGGAGATCAATCTGCAGAGGAGCAAGACCTGGGAAGCTCATGCCTGCAAGGGGGAGGAATGGTGACAAATCTGAATTGCTGTCAGAAATAAATGCCACAGAATTAAATGCAGAATTAAAGACGAGGAGCAGTGCCAGCACAAACACCTGGATAGAAAAATGTGGTGATTTGGATCCAAAGCCCAGGGGCTGGGATCCAGCGCCAGAAGAGACGTTGCCATCCCAGCCCGGCAGTGCTGTGAGGGCAGCTGGCTCTCCAGATGTTTCTCCACACAGTTGTGTGTTTCCCGAGGTTTGGGCTGGCATCATCAGGTAGAAGATGCTTCCATTGCCTCTTCCAGCTCATGCTTTTTCAGTTGTAGGCAAAGGAGGGTATGTAGGAGGGGTGTTGTCTTTTATTAGTCCAACCACAGAGGAAGAAAAGATCCTATTACCATTTTTAGCCACTTCTGTGCTTTATTCTGGGGCTGGCCCTGGGGGCTGAGTCTTCTCTCAGCAGCTCAGCAGGACAATTTCTATTGCAAGTTTACGGTGTGAAGGCTGTCAGGTGCTTCCTTAGATACTGCAGCCTGCCTAGGGATGATTAACAGGAGCAGGGATAGGTGGGACCCGGGCTCTGGACCAGGCTGAGAGCAGCAGGGAGGTGCTATAAAGAGGCCTGCTGAGATTTAGGAGAGGGCAATGTGCTCTCGGCGCTGAAGCAGAGCTGGGGGGTTTCCTGGGTTTCCTCTGTTTGCTCCCTGACCTTGGGGAAGATGCATCACATCTTGGTGTCCTGCTCTGTCAAGCGGGAGGGGGCTGCCTGCCAGCCCAGCTGCGGTGCCGAAGAACGTGCTTGGGGGCTGGCAGCCCCATCCCATCCCATCCCATCCCATCCCATCCCAGCATTTCTGTCTGCTCTGCCAGCACATCCCAGGCTCTCCTCATGCCCAAATTGTCTTTCTGCAGCGGTGGAAGGCAGGAGGGACCAGTGCGAGGTGCCCAGGGACCCCAAGTACCCTGACTGCGCTGGGAAAGTGGAGGTGAGTCAGGATTCCCTGTCTGGGCGAGGGTTTCGACCCTGGGGTGGAAGCTGCTGGGGAGGGCACAAAGCAATGGCTCTGGGGTTTAAACTGGGAGGAGCAGTGGGGAGGGGGACGCTTTCCAGAATAAACCTGTTTGCTTTAAAACGGGAAAGGTGTGGCTGGTTGCAGAAGGAGGAGCAGAGCCAAAGATGTGGAAAGCAAAGCACGGCTGTGCTGCAAGGAGAAAACACGAGGGAGGTGTCCGACCTCCTCTGGGAGCCTTTGCTGTACCAATGTGACTGTTTTCCCCCAATAATAAGGCATATACCTTCGGTTTTAGTCATACGAAGCACTGAAGCCACAGTACCCAGGGGTGTGCAGGCAGCAGCAGAATCAGCACCGTGAGACCACCTCTGCCTGCAGCCTCCCTGCCTGTAGTTTGTGTTTAATGACAGAAGCGCGGTGAGGAGAAAGCACTGTCACATCGTCTTTAAATATCTGGAGCGTTAGCTCGTGTCTGGGGAATACTCCCAGCATTGCACAGAAGAGCGTCTCGTTAAGGTGGCCCCGACCTCCGCCTCGAATCGGATGTCCCGCCTGACCCAGCCTGCGCTTTACACCTGCACGCAGCCTGGCGTTTGGCCTGCAGCATGATTGCTCTGTCAGAGAGCATATTTACATGAACTAATTAAAAGCATCTCTTTCCTCCCCTTCCCAGCCTCCTGCTTCAAGCTCAGGCTTCTGCAGGGCCGAGTCTTCCTGAAAAGATGTTGAAGGGTATATTGAAATGATACCGGGGGGCTGGATTTTCCTCTTCCCCTGGTGCTAGGCATCCTTTCCTTCCACGATTTGAGTAAATTCGGAATGTAATTTAATTGTGGAAGGCTGTAATTCAATCTCCTGTCCGGGTGATTGCTGCGTTTTACATATTGGGCGCAGTGACCTGTCTCCGGAGTAGATTTGTTTTTGTAGGTGAATTAGGAAGAGGCTGGCGAGAGCCATTGTGGGGGATGATAAATCGCTGCTCCGGTCGCTGGTTATTCTCCTTCATGTGAAATCATCCTTGGGGCTGCCGGTGGATCTGTCTCCTCGCGCTGCTGCGCCCGGGATGATGAGATCAGCAGCTCGGCTGGCTCCCCAGCAAAGCTAATGAGAAGATACCCTGTGGTGTATCGTTTCCTAGGGATTAATGGCTGTGCCCCCCGGGAAGGCACATGTTGGTGCTGGAACCAGTGCTGGAAACCCAGGGAGCCCCCAGCAAACCCTCCTGGCTCTTCCTCTGCCCCGTGTGCCCCGGAGGCACCGGGTGGGCAAACATCAGCACCAGCGCTGGGTGCCTGCTGGTTTGCAGCCCTTTATCCACCCTCTGCCCTTCAGTTCTAGCTCCCAGCTAGAGAAAGGTGATGGAGAATAGAGGTTGCCCATAGCAGGGGCAGCTCGCAGGGCTGCCGCGTCCCCTCCCGTCCAGACGACGAGCCCCACGAGTTTCTTTGCCCCCTCGCAGTGGATGAGAGCCAGGTGGACCTCCGACCCCTGCTATGCGTTTTTTGGCGTGGACGGCACCGAGTGCTCATTCCTCATCTACCTCAGTGAAGTCGAGTGGTTCTGCCCTCCCCTGCCGTGGCGAAACCGGACGGCGGCTTTGCCTTCCCCCCCGCCGCTGCCGCGGGTGCAGGTAAGGTGGGGGCAGCCTGTGTCCTGCTGGTCCTGGGGCTTGGGGGGAGATGATGGAAATAAATATTCCCAGAGCCAGCGGTGTCAGAAGGGCCACGATGCCACACATAGGTTTCCACAGAATCACAGAACAGTTTGGGTTGGGAGGGACCTCCAAAGGCCGCCCAGTCCAGCCCCCTGCCACGGGCAGGGACATCTCCAACCAGGTCAGGTCGCTCAGAGCCCCGTCCAACCTGACCCTGAATGTTTCCAGGGATGGGGCATCTCCCACCTCGCTGGGCGACCTGTGCCAGTGCCTCACCACCCTCATCACAACCAATTTCTTCCTTCTATCTGGTCTGAATCTCCCCTCTTTTAGTATAAAACCATCACCCCTTGTCCTGTCGCTAGAGGCCCTGCTAAAAAGTCTGTCCCCATCTTTCTTACCAGCCCCCTTTAAGTACTGAAGGCTGCAATAAGGTCTCCCCAGAGCCTTCTCTTCTCCAGGCTGAGCAACCCCAGCTCTCTCAGCCTTTCTCCATAGCAGAGGTGCTTCAGCCCTCTGACCATTTCTGTGGCCTCCTCTGGCCCCGCTCCACAGGTCCATGTCTGTCCTGTGCTGAGGAATCCAGGATGTCATGAGATGCTCTGGGTGCAACAGGGCCCCTGGGATTTGGTGCGTTAAGAGGAGGAGCTCTGGTGTCAGGTCTGGTGGCACCGGGGGAAGGTGACCATCCCAGAAGAACCCACAGCACCTCAGCCGTGATGGGCAAACCTCCGCCAGCCCCGTGCCAGCACAGGGGCTCCTCTCGTGGCTGCTTTCCCTACACTCAAAACGCAGAGCATGCTTCTTTCCTAGGCAGCTTTCCGGAGCGACCTGGCTCGCCTCCTGGAGCTGATCGGCACGGGCAAGGAGTCCCTCAGCTTCATGAAGAAGAGGATCCGGCACTTGGCCCAGCAGTGGCTGCGGGCGGCTCGGCGCCTCAAGCAGAAGCTGAAGGGCCGGCAAAGGGACCAGAAACACGTACGAGCAAATTGAAGAGGGGGTTGTGGTGGGGGGATGGAAAAGCTGAGCCCTTGGGGACACGGGGAGCGGAGACAGCTGGGATGTGAGCAGGCTGGGAGGAAAATTCATTTACGGAAGCACGTGGGTCTGCAGGGTTGGGTCTGTGGTCCGTGGGCGCGACTCTGCGTGCATTCAGGACATTGCAGGACTGGCATTGCTGAACGATGGGGTGAATTTTGGAGACAGGTCCTGGTGGGTGGGAGACAATGTCCAGCCGGCAGACTGCTGTCGGCAGCAGGCAGGGAGGCTGGCACGTCTCCTCTGTGGAGGTGCCGAGCTTGCTGGCCCTCCCATTCCTGTTTTTGCGGTGCCCTGCCCTTTGGTCCCTGTGTCCCCGGAGATCCGGCTCCGGTCCATGGGACGGACCATGATGTACACTGGGAACATGGGCCTGGTCCCAAGATAGGGAGCATCAGTCGATGGGAGCTGGTAGCCTCTGACTATTGGGTCTTTGCTAACTGGACATAGATCACTTGTCTTTACACCCGAATGATTTCCCTGAGTAATTACAGCCTGCAAAAGGAGCTGGAGGGAATCAGGGACCATAAGTCATTCTGGGCTGGAGAACCCAACTTGTCCCTTTCCCCCAGCACTGCCCTTTCCGGCACTGACCCCTCTCCTTGTCTCTCCAGATCTTGATCCATATCGGCTTCCTGACGGAGGAGTCGGGGGATGTTTTCAGCCCGCGGGTGCTGAAGGGGGGCCCGCTGGGCGAGATGGTGCAGTGGGCTGACATCCTGGCTGCCCTCTTCCTCCTGGGACACAGCCTGAGGGTCACGGTCTCCCTGAAGGAGCTGCAGAGGTGGGTGCTGCGGGTGCGTGGTCCCCCCCGAGAGGGTCTGCCCCCCCCATGTGTGGGTTGCATCGAGGTTTTGTGTGAAAGCACGAGGTCTGCAAAGGCTCGAGGGTGGCTTTTCCCCACCTGCACCTTGGTCAGTGCTGGTGCTGTGCTGGTGCAGGTGTTGGGCAAGTGCAAACCACCAGCGTCACAGCTGGGATGGATCCCATCCCTTCTGCATCCCAGGAAAGTGAGGAGGACTGGTGCAAACTAAGGCTTTGCAGCAGGGCTTTGCATGGGGCTGATGTGGAGATGTCTGGGGCAGGGCTCTGCCCTGTGGTGCCGGCGCTGGCTCTGAGCAACGTTAATCCCTTGCTGTCAGCATCGCACGTGTCCCCTGATGCCTGCCTGGGGCTGGGCATGGGAAAGTCTCTCTTTTACCCCGCCGTTCCCCAGGGATGCTCTCTGTGGGGCTGGTGGCCGTATGGCTGCAGGATGCAGGTGTCCTGCAGGTCGCTGGCTCTTCCCACCATGCACGGCTGTGCTCAGCCCCCGTGGCTTCGCCGGCGTTGTTTGAGCAGTGACTGTGCTCTCTTCCTTCCTTCCTTCCCTCCCTGCCTTCCTGCTCCGCCGCGAGGCAGGCAGCTGGGGCGGCTGCCAAAAATACCCTGCGTCCCTTGCAGGGGGGTGGCAGCCGCCACGGAGTCCCTTTCCAGGGGGTGCCGGTGGTGGCTTCCAGACCTGTGGGGGAATTTGCCGCTGCTGGGGCGCTTCCCACAGAGGGACGGGCTTTTTCCACCATGGGATATCGGGCGATGCAGGGTGAGAGCGTGCAAACAGCAGCACCGGGCCACCCTACAAGTGTCTCTAGACAGCACCCTGTCTCCAAGAGGGACCAATATTAGATGGAACAAGTAAGAGGGAGAAGATAACCACATGCCACGTTCCTCTCTGCTGATGCAGTTTTGTTATTACTGGGCTGATGCTGCTGCCTCCTGTAACCTTGCAAGGCTTCCTTGCCTCCCGTGAGACATCTCGAGTGGAGGGCAAGTGCCAGGGAAAACGCAAATTAGGATGGGTTATAAATCAAGGAAAGCCTGAAGCTGCCTTGGGGACTGGGTAGGTTTTGGGCGCTGCTAAGCCAGCATTGGCCACATAATGAGCCATGATGAAAAGGGAGTGAAAATAAACAACAATCCTGGAAAAAACACAACAAAAAAACCCAACCCAGCCCCTGTGGCATTCAGAATTAATGCATGGAATTAGCTCCTGACCAATTAACTCAAAAAACCCCTCCTGGTCCTAACGCAAAAGGCAGCAGCTTCTCAAAGAGGCGGGCATGCATCACGGTGATCTCCACGTGGCGTGCTGAGCTAAATTGACTTGCTAAATAATATCCGTGTACTCAAGGATGAAAGAAGTTAATGGCTGGGAGGGTTGTGTTGTTGTTGTTGTGTGGTTCTTGTTTGTGTTTTTTAATGAAGAGCCTCACGGTGGTCGTTTAATGAGGGGAAGGAGCTGGCTGAGTTACGGGGGGGTTTGCGGCATCCGTTTCCCTCTGCGAGTGACTCTGGAGAGAGCTGCGTTGCTGCCTGCAGTGTTTCGCCTTTCTCAGAAGCGCAGGAGCTTTGACATCAGTTGGCAGCGATGAGACCTCCTCTTCTGACGTGGATTTGGATGTATCCCCTGGGATGCCTGGGAACGGCAGCTCTGTCTCTTCCCCTTCGTAGCAGCGAGCCAGGCTGGGGCTGCACATCTTGCACTTCTCTCTGTCCCGGCTACAGAAACTGTCCCCACATCCCTCAGCGCCTGTCCTGTGCCTGGCTTTGATGCCATTTTAAATGCTGGACACCCACGGTGTGGGTCTACCTGCATGTTGATGGGGCTGGGGCGAGCGGAGGTCCGCCTCGAGGGGAGGACCGAGCAGTGCCAGCAATCCTGCTCCGTGCTTGCAGACCTCACAGCGACGTCCCTGCTGTCGGGCTGGTACGGCATTAGCGGTGGCTCTGAGGAGTGCTGAGAGAAGCCTTCGCCCGACCACGAGGGAGCGGGAGGCTTAGCAGAACATGTGTAATTAATCCTGAGTTGTGCTAATAGTTAATCTTGGGTACTTCGTTAAAGCCTGGAGGGGGCTTTACCTGTAGCGGCAGCTTTGCGCGGGGGTTGGTACGCAGAGAGGCAGGGGATGCGCGAGGGGCTGGAGCTGGGGCGTGGGGCTGAAGCAGAGCTAAAGCTCTGTCGCCGTGGAAGGGTCAGCCTGAGTGGTTTCTCATCTCTCCTGCCCCATGTAACCTCCTGAAGCAGCAAAGCTGTGCTCCGCTGTAGACTGGGGCTCAATTTGTCCTCTCCCATCCCAGGTATCTCCTGCTGAGCTTGCAGCAGGGCAGGCATGGGCATCGGTGTGGGTTTGGGGATATTTTGCTCCAGCAATGTGAAATGTTGAGTCCGCTTCTTGTTTATTTTTCTTTGGCATCCCCTCTCCTTTCACGGCTCAGAGCTGTAGCTGCTCCCACCCAGCACGGCCTTCATGGAGCAAAGGCTGGTGCCCATCAGTTATTCAGCATGCAATAACCTCTCTCCTGGTTTGTTTTTTGTCTCTTCAAATTTCTGAGCTGATTTTTCTACATGTATTGATCATTGGCAAGGGATCACTGGAAGGTCTGTGTGCATATGCTTCAGCCGGTAGTTATCTAAGAGCTGTTCATTATTAGCATCTGTATTGATTGCAATGCAGCAGTGCCCGGAGGCAGTGGTCAGGATTGGGTCTGAAATGCTGGGGATCAGGCAATCGAGGAGGAAAAGTAAGTCCCTGCTCCAAAAAGCTGGTGATGGAGGGCTGGGTGTGAACACAGGTCGGGAGCGTGACCGTGTTGTGCTGGGCACCGCTCCGTGCCGGGGGGCTCCAATGGGGAGAGCAGCAGATGCCAAGCGGTGAATAGCAGGGGTGTTAAATGGTTCTTCCTTCGGTCTGGGGGACCGGTGCTAGTCTGGAGTGAAGCCAGGGAGCTCTGGGGATCTGCAGGCTTGCTCCCCGACTCGGCTAGGCGCTGTCCAAATGCCCCTGTGAGGTCTGAGACCGGTGCTGCCGAGCTCAGCCCTGGTTTTCCAGGGCTAGCTTATCTAGCTTATCTTTTGCCCACTGTAGACATTAAAGAGCTGTGAATTCCGCCGCTGTGTCCTACCAGAGGCTAGTTTTTCTCCTGTAGTTGAACTAAGTGCAGGTGTTCGTCCTCTTTTGCATTTCCCGGTGAATTTGTGAGCTGCTTGTGATCTGTCTTGACAGGCAAGGGGTGAAACACGGGATTATCTGGGAGCTGGTGTGAAGTGTCGCTGGGCGTGTGCAGCTCCCCGGGAGGACAGCGGGGCGCCGAGCTGGAGCAGGGAGTCGGGAACTGTTTCCCATCGGAGGGTTGTGCTGGGTGGGCAGGGGCGGCGGAGGGAGCCGGCGGCATTTTGAGCACTGCCTTGAAGCAGGGAGGGAGGAAAGATCCCAAATCTGAATGCAAACACTTTATTCTTACCACAGGCTCCTTATGCTGCTTTGGTAGCCAAAATGTGCTTTCAGGGAAGTGGGAATCCAGGCCGGGGTGCGTGCATGTGTGTGTGTGGCTTGGTAGGGGAGGAGTGGGAAGTGCCTGGAAGACCTGAGCTGGGTTGTTAATGAGGCAGCTTAGGAGCAGACGTTGGAAAATTACAAGCGGCTCCTTCGGAGCATTGGCTGCGCTGGTGCAGAAGCCGCCATAAGCCGAGCCTCCTTCCTCCCCAGCCGCAGGCGGCGAGGGGTGCGCTCGGCCTTTCCCCCAGGAGAAGGGGCACAACGGGCGCTGCGGGGACCTCCAGCTCCTACCCCTGCCCTTCAGCCATGGAAGTGGTCACATCGGCATCTCCAGCTGCTTTTGCGGGGCTAAGGGAGAGGCTCTGGGAGACAGGGGTGCGGTGCTGTGAGCTGCTGGAGTGGCAGGGACTACCGATCTCAGCAACGCCGAAAGGTGCTTTTTGCAGTGCCCCCCTTGAGATTAAGTGCTCATAAGGCAGGACAGAAAGTCGAAGAAAACAGGATTTGATGCCTCGTGGGGTCAGGGCTTTACAAAGTGTTCTCAGAGCTTAATTGCTCCAGTGTCAAGTTCGTGACTCCTAATGCCGGCCCTGGCAAGGCACTTCACGTTCAGCACGTGCTCGTACCCCGTGCTGGCAGCCCTCTTCCCTGCTGAGCGGCAGCTGTGACCAGCGTGTGCTTTGGGCAGCAAGCCGCTCTCCGTGTGCCGGGGCGGCGTGGACGGGCTGCGGCGGGGCTGGCACCACGGCGGGGCCGGCACCGCAGCGGGACGAGGCTCAGCTCCCGCTGCCGCCGCTCTCTTCTCATTGCCGGGCACGTACTTAATTATAGCTGCTGTTTTCCTGTGCTTTCCGCAGTCACCGAGGTGTACTCGGGCTGCAAAAAAGGCTGTTCAAATGGAAACACGATGTCCGCACGAAGGCATTTCCAGTTATTTTCTGGCAGATAAAAGCTATCTTTCTGTCTTGCATCTGTTCACGTAAAAACTCGTGCGATGCCCAGGCTCCAGCCTTCACCTTCCCTCACCAGTTGGCACATACAGTCCCGACATTGTGCAGGCGAGCCAGGAATTTCTCGTGGGAATAGCCAGAGTGACCGGTCGCCCGCGGTCCTGATGGAGCTGTGTGGTGTGGCCGTGGGATTTATCAGCTCCACAGTGTGGGGAGGAAACCTCAGCCTTTACTGCAGCATCAGATGTTCCCGTTACTTGAGGATGAGTGTTTCTGTAAGCTGTTAGGTTTACCGGGTTGTTCTTTTTCTGGCCAGGCTTTGATGTTCCTGCTGGGACACAGTTGCGTACGGATGCTGCAGGCTTTGGAAAGGCTGGATGTTTGGTTACCGGTCTCGGTGGGAGCTGAAGATGATGCCCCTGATTGTGGGTACTCGACTGCTGCAAACCCTTGCAAAGACAGAGGCGAAGACTTAACGAAGGGCTAACACGCACTGCTGTGTGTTCGAGCTTTGCTGGATTCTCCAGTCCGTCGTTTAATCAGGACGTGTTTCCAGCAGACGTACCTTAGGTGGTGGGGTAGGCAGGGGTCTGGGGTGTCGGTGGGTACAAATCGGCTTTGCTCTAGTGGTGTCTGTGAAGATTTGGCTAAAAATGTGCCTTCATTTTGAGCTGCTGGAGCAGTTGGGACAGCAGGGGACAGCCCGTCTGTCCGAGGGTCTGTCTGAGGGTCTGCCCAGGCACTGCGAGCACACAAGTGCTCAGCTTCTGCTGCTTCCCGGGGGAGCCCAAGTATTTATTTCCCTTTCCTGGGAAGTTTCTTCATGATTTGCTGAATTGCTGAGTGGAAAGAGCTGCTTGCTCTGGCACCCTCCTGTGCTTCCCCAGGGTCTGACTCTGCCTGGCCGGGAGGGCGGTGGATCCCATCGCCTCCCCGGCTCCTCCTCCCCTCTCCAGCCGGGGACAGCCGTGTAGCTCCGCAATTAAAAGCCGGGTACATCGAAATGAGACTGCCAGAGCTGCGCCCTTTGATTGCAGCAGCTTCCCGGTGCCTCCGAGGAGGCGGCTCGGAGCTTTGCTGGCGGCAGCCACGTGAGGAGCTGGGCTGAGCTGTGGTGAGGAGTGGCGGGGAGGGATTTCTTCCACCTTTGAGGGCTTCATTTTGTAGGAGAGGAAGGTGCATAAATTAGCAGGAATTACCGAGCTGTTAAATTGCGCTCCGTCGTGAAATATGTTTATTTTGTAGCCAAATGACGACTCGCTCGCTGGCTTCTTTGCCATTGCAGAAACCTCTGCTTTGTCAAATAAAGGTTGTCATAACCTTATTAATTGCTGGGAGATTTATATGGGTCAGAGGAGGGTACGCCTGGCGCGTGGGGAGGGTTGATCCTCCCTGCAGGGGCAGAGCCCCTCTCGGCTGGCGAGGCTGGGGACGGAGGCTTCAGCATACCCAGAGCTGGTCCAGCTGGGAGCCCCTGGATCAAACCCTCCGGCCCCGCAGGACTGTTGGCTTCCCATTTCTGGAGGCTTTCAATACCCTTATAAGATGCAAAGCATCCAGCAGTCTTTACTCCTCATGGCTTACCTTTGCAGCCCAGAAAAAATGCTGTCCTGGGGACCTCCCTGCCCCGACCCGCTGGTGCTGCTGCTGCTCAGACAAACAGCAAAACCTCAGCATTAGCTGTCTTCTGGGGACGTGCTGCAAAGGTTTCCAGCAAGTGCTGCGTCCTGCCATGACGGGAAAATGGGGTTTTGTTGAACCTCGGAAATAAATAAATTGATTGCTGAACCTCACCCCCCAGATGGGCAGGGCTGCATCACATGGGATCGATGATGGGCCAGAGAAACGGTCCAGATGCACGTTGCAAAAGTAAAATCATTGCAGGTGGCTTAAAAAGCATGCTGTAATTGCTTGAAAAACCTTGCTTTTGAGGTCATCGTGTCCCTTCTAGCAGGAGGGAGAGCTGGGAGCGGAGGCCAGGCAGTGGGGTGTTCATCTCCTGGGCTCCGATTTGCACTTTAATTTGCTCATGACAGGGTCATTGCAGACCCTTGGGAGCTGCCCAGGCTCAGCTCCGGCACCTTTCATCCCCCGGATAACGGCCCTGTGCTTGCTGGGCTCTTGTAGACAGGGAGAAGCCAAGGGAGCAGAAAGGACAGAAGCCTTTCTCCATATCCCTGCTGCAGTCTGCCTTGCTGATGATAGCAGATGCAGGCAGAGAAGATGCAATTAAATATAAGATAAGATATTGGCCCAGCCTGCCGGTAGATGCCCACGAGATCCATTTAGTGCTGGACTTTTCAGCCCCAGGAGTGATAACGTGGAAGGAAACGTTGGGTTAATTTGAAAGTAGGTCAATGGGATGTAAAGATAACCCCGCAGTCATCTGATTTCAGAGAGCCTGCACCGCGCTCAGGAAGGGAATGCATCCCTTGGTTGATTAAAGTACCTATAAGGAGAAAATAGGAGGACAAGAAGCTGCTGTAGATTTATTCTGGAGTAGGCACAGCTGGTGGAGGCAGCTGGCGGAGAGGCGAGCTAGGCGCTTGCATCCGCTTGGATTGAAGCCGCTTCGGCTGCTCTCTCCCGAAGGGGAGCGAGGGCTGAGCCAACGCGCTAATCCTGGATGTTGGGGTGGGACAAGCCACCGGGTCACCTGCGGGGGCTCCGGAGCTGCTGAGCCCGGGCACGAGCTGGCGGCCGTCCGTGGCTGGCCTGGGAGGGGAGGCTTCTCCAGGAGCTGGGATCGAGTGGTTTTCAAAAACAAATCTCTTGGCTGCGCTGGCTGAGAAGAAGGCATTTGCGCTCATCAATTTTATTTGCGTAATTTCGAGCGCCATTAATAGTACATGGCATGAGGAAAAATCAGGAAATTTCGCTCCAACCATGAGTGAAATTGGGTTTAGTAGAAAATTAGTTGACTTAACTGGCAGATGATGAAAGCTTGAATAAAGAATGTTTAAATAAGGAGGAATGAAAAAAATCCCCCCCACCTCGGAGGTGCAGCCTGGATTTGCATGATTGGAATATTAAAATCAGTGTTTATCAAGTGTTTAGGAAGGATAAGGGGGGTAAATGAGAGAGATGCTCTGCTTCAAAGCCACCCGTCCTGCCTTTAGAGCTATTCCTACCTCACAGCCTTGGTGCTGGAACATAAATGGACGTGGCAAGTCCCAAACACCCGGAGAGGGGACGTGTGGCAGGTCGCGGTGACGAGGGGGGACGGGGCAGCCAGACCTGCTGTGCCGAACCAGTGGGAAGTTTTTTGGAGGCTTCAGGATGAGATAGATACACTAATTGCCATCTTCCGCCGCCCCTTGTCAAGCTTGGTTAGGGCTTTTTAAAATTATGGATGATTTTGTAACACAGCGGCTTGTGTGATGCCTACCAGCAAGAGGATGGGGTATGCTGGAAGAGAAGCATTACGATTTCGGGATTTTTAGTTAAATACAAGGTTTATGGATCAGCTTTAGTCAAAATTCAGGGGTGGTTTGAGGAGCAGAGCGCGAGGTGCTGCCCGGCTTGGGGGGTCAGCAGCAGTGTGCTCATCCTCCAGCAGCAAAGTGATCGTAGCTGTTGAATACACGTTCCTGATGACTGAGGAAAAAGCAGTACATGTGCTAGCAAATGTGATGTTTAGCACTGCACCTCTATAAAATCCTGGGGTTTTTTACTTCCCCTTCTGGTTCAGCCTCCCTGGGAGGGGTGGGTCTCCTTGTTGCCCTATTTATCGTACTGCGGTGGCTGTTGGAGGTGAGAGCCTTTCTATTCCTGCCATCTTCCCGATCAACCATGTCGTGTAAAATTGTGCATAAAAGTGGTAAAACGGCCGCCTGTTTCCCCTGCGGCTGACCCGGGCGGGCTGCCCTGAGCTGACGCTTGTATTCCTTGTGACAAGAGCAATGAAGCAGCTGCAAATGCAGCTCCTTGCCTTAAATTGAAATTCTGTGTTTTCCCTGGCTTTGGTGAGTGATGTGGTTCCACGTTTACTTGCTCTCTGGAGTCACGGTCATAGTCAGGAGTTTGGGATGACCCTTCACCAGTCTCGGGTCGGGATGGGACTGGAAGAGGGATCTTGGTGCCCAACGCTCAAGGGCTTCAAGCCATATCAGAAGAAGAGCGAGATATGGCCAGGAGGAGACCCAAGAGACCTTTATGGTAGCTATAATGGCCAGCCAGTTTCACTGGCTACATACGACCCTGCTGATGATGTTGGTGAAGACTAGTGAGAGATTGGAGAGCAGATGCTTGTGATAACTGTATAACTTGGCTGTTTCCTGGGTGGGAGAGCCACCAGTTTCCTCCACAAACAGCCATGGGATCAATAGACGAAATGCTGTGTGTAGTTGTAGGTGTGGGCAAGGGATGAGGACCTTATGGAAGTGCTCCCCAGAGGATCGACCTTTGGACTGCGGGTCCGTTCGAGCTTCAGCTGAGTGACAGAGAAAGAGGCTGGAAAGAGGATTCTCGGGTTCAGAAGGGCAAATGCAGAGAAATTAAGAGAACCAGTAAGAGAGGTCACAGAGCGAAGGCTTCAAAGCCTGGGAATTGAAAACCTGGCTGGACTTTTTATTCCTAAGAAAAGGGAAAATACTTATAGGGATGGCTGGGATAAATTCCCATCTCCAAATAGGTGCTAGGAGTAAGTGAAGAGCCCAGAAGAAAACAAAGACAGACATTTTGGCAGGCAGGAGCTCAGGGTGAGATTTCACACTGTCTGAGCTCAGACTTGCAAAATAAAACATAAATTCCTCAGCCCTGTTAGAAGGACTGAGAACAAAACAGGGTGACTGCGTGGTGGGAGTGGGGCAGAGCCCGAGTGGACCAAATCTGCTCAACATTTTGGTTTTCCTTGAGGATGTTGCTGTTGCTCTTTGGGTGTGAGTGGGGTTATGGGGGTGAGGATGAGGAGTTATTGTCTTTGGGAGGACAAAAAAAAATACAAGAACATTGAAACTGAGGGGTGGATCATTTGTATTTCTGAGCAAACTGGCACTCAGAAATCACAAGTACATGTAACAAGGATTTTTGAGAAACCTGCTGAAGCTGGAAGATGTCACAGTTTTTTTTCTGAGAAGAAGGAGGAAACATGGTCCAGACGAGCAGATGGGCTGTCAGGCTGACATCAGTGGTACACTGAGTGGAACAGCTTTGGAGAGAGGGTTTCTTCAGTTCACAGAGGTAACTGAAAATGGAAGGAGACATGCCGCAGGTTTACCAGCCTTGTATCATAGAATCATAGAATGGTTTGGGTTGCAAGGGACCTTAAAGATCATCTATTTCCACCCCCCCTGCCATGGGCAGGGACACCTTCCACTAGACCAGGTTGCTCAAAGCCCCATCCAACCTGGCCGTGAACACTTCCAGGCATGGGCCATCCACAACTTCTCTGGACAACCTGTTCCAGTGCCTCAGCACCCTCATAGTGAAGAATTTCTTCCTTGTATCTAATCTAAATCTATGCTCTTTCAGTTTAAAGCCATTACCCCTTGTCCTATCACTGTGGGCCCTTGTAAAAAGTCCCTCTTCAGCTTTCTTGTGGGCCCCCTTCATGTACTGGAAGGCTGCAATAAGGTCTTCCCAGAGCCTTCTCTTCTCCAGGCTGAACAACCCCAACTCTCCCAGCCTGTCTGCCGAGGAGAGGTGCTCCAGCCCTCTGATCATCTTTGTGGCCCTCCTCTGGACTCGCTCCAACAGGTCCATGTCCTTCTCACGTTGGGGGCCCCAGAGCTGGACGCAGTGCGCCAGGTGGGGTCTCACGAGAGCGGAGTAGAGGGGGAGAATCCCCTCCCTTGACCTGCTGGCCACACTTCTTTTGATGCGGCCCAGGATATGGTTGGCTTTCTGGGCTGCAAGCACACATTGCTGGGTCATGTTGAGCTTCTCATCAACTGACACCTCCTAAGTCCTTCTCCTCAGGGCTGCTCTCAATCCATTCTCCTCCCAGCCTGTATTTGTGCTTGGGATTGCCCTGACCCATGTGCAGGACCTTGGACTTGGCCTTGTTGAACTTCATGAGGTTCTCACAGGCCCACCTCTCCAGCCTGTCAAGGTCCCTCTGGATGGCATCCCTTTCCTCCAGCGTGTCGATCGCACCACACAGCTTGGTGTCATCGGCAAACTTGCTGAGGGTGCGCTCAATCCCACTGTCCACGTCAGCGACAAAGATGTTAAACAGCGCCGGTCCCAATACCGACCCCTGAGGAACACCCCTTGTCACTGATCTCCACTTGGACATCGAGCTGTTGACCGCAACTCTTTGAGTGCAACCATCCAGCCAATTCCTTATCCACAGAGCGGTCCGTCCATTGAATCCATGTTTCTCCAATTTAGAGACAAGGATGTTATGCGGGACAGTGTCAAATGCTTTGCACAGGTCCAGGTAGATGATGTGGGTTGCTCTTCCCTCATCCACCAATGCTGTAACCCTGTCATAGAGGGCCACCAAATTTGTCCGGCACAATTTGCCCTTAGTGAAGCCATGTTGGCTGTCACCAGTCACCTCCTTATTTTCCATGTGCCTTAGCGTAGTTTCCAGGAGGATCTGCTTCATGATCTTGCTGGGCACAGAGGTGAGGCTGACTGGCCTGTACTTCCCTGGGTCTTCCTTTTTTCCCTTTTTAAAAATGGGGGTTATGTTTCCCCTTTTCCAGTCAGTGGGAACTTCACCAGACTGCCCCGACTTCTCCGATATGATGGAGACCTGAGGACAGCTGAGTACGGCTGTTGTAAGGAACTGGCTGAAAACCCACTGAGCAGGACCCAGGGTCCGGCTGCCCTGGCTTTATTGAACTATTTCATAAATGGGACAAGAAGGCAGAAATACTACTGAAATGTGCACAACGTCCAAGGACAGGCAGCGCCACCAGCATCGAGGAGAATCTGAGGGTGCTCAGGGATGTGGTGGGTACCTGTAAGGACTGGAGTAAGAGAAAGGATGCGTGGTGTTTGCACGGGGCGGGATATGGGACTGGGAACAGGGAGATCTAGGCTAAGCTGGGAGCCTTGCAGGCAGGGAGGAGGGGAAAGACGTGGCTCTGCAAGTCTGTCACTGTTGTCATTGCAATGAAAGCAAATGACATCTGGTGTCTTTGACAAGAGAGGTCCAGGGGAATGTGTGTGTCGAATGAGACGTGGGTGAGCCCTGGCTGGGAATGCTGTGCAAAAGCCTCATCATCCATGTGTGAGGAGCAGGAACTCGGCTGGAGCATGTGCGAAGATGGGGAGGGAGCAGGACTCCCCAAAACCTCAGATTTTTGGCCCAAGAAACAAAGGCTGGGGAGAGGAGAACAACCTTCCTCCCCTCATCGACTGGGGAGCTGGTGACGGCCCCTGTTAAACACTGGGCAGGGAAATGAGTGTCGGTGTTGCAGGGCTTTCATGGTGCTGGGGGGCTGATCAGTCCCTCCTGCTTCTCCCCAGTCACTTAGGGGTGCCTCCAGGACGGGGAAACTGCCCCCTGACCAATCCTTTGCCTTTCGACCTGATTTACACCGACTACCACGGTCTCCAACAGATGAAGCAGCACATGGGGCTCTCCTTTAAGAAATACAGGTAAGCAAAGCCACTCCCTTCTCTTACTCTCCATTTCATTAATTAGCAAGCAAAGACTAATGTTAATGACCGCGAAGGACAGCCCCACGTCCAAGGAGTCGGACCCTTTGATTGCACCTTTGATTTTTGCCTGGCTCCACCAGCTGCTGCTGCTCTGCTGTGTCCCCCGCTGCCACGGCACGAGGAGTCTGCTCGCTCCGGAGCCTCACGTGTTTAAGATAAAACCTCGTTAGAAGAGACTGAATCGGGGGAAAAACCCCTGCGTGTGCCTGCGGTGCGTGTGCGCGTCCAAGCGCCGTGCCTGCAGCCCGCAGACAGGGGCGGCCGCGCCACAGAGGGAAGTGCGAGCCCTTTCTATTTGCAAGAAGCAGAGCCCCATCCCTGGCTCCTTCGGCATCAAGACAAATGTCATCATCCCCTGGTACATCACCAGCCAGGAAAATACGCAATTTAATTTAGTGCTGATAGTCCTGCTATTTATTATGTTTTCTCCCATCTCCTCCACTATCCTACACAATTTTATTAGAGAGAAAAATGACAAGCAGTGTTATTGCTTTTATTATAAATGCATTTGCTCTCGCATTCAACTTGTTTTGCTCTTCCCTTGCTTGATGCTCCCCTTCTCTCCTCAGTCTTGTGCTGGTAATGCCTGCCTCAGCATTCCCGGGATATTGGGAAAAGCATTAACAAGTCTTCAGGAGATACATCATTCTCACCAGCATCAGGGAGATGAAAGCCCTGCAAGGGGAAATTGCTTGTTACAGAAGGAGCGGAGGGTTGGGAAGGGCTGCTTGGGATGTGCCTGCACCCTCTGCTCGGGGAGCAAAGGCATGAGCTGCCCGGGGACACCAGATGTCCCTGGCAGTGGGACTTTCTCGAACCGATGTCCTCGAGGTGTGAGGCCCCGTCTCCTCTCCCAGGTGCCGCGTCCGGGTCATCGATACCTTTGGGACGGAGCCGGCTTACAACCATGAGGAGTATGCCACGCTGCGAGGCTACCGCACCAACTGGGGCTACTGGAACCTGCAGCCCACCCAGTTCATGACCATGTTCCGTAAGTGGGGGACGGGGGCACGGCGGGGCGGTTTCAGGGGCTCGCCTCCTGGAGGAGGTGATGTGTGGGCAATGCCATCCTCCCTGGCTCCGCTCCTGCTTCCCCCTGCCCGCCACTGCCTGCAAGGAGCTCCGCAGTCTGCTTGGCCATCTCTCGGGCTATAGAAATGCGCTGGAGAGAGAGACCTGGCTCCTTCCTCCGTGATGGGTCATTGGCTCCAGCATAGCCAGGGCCAAACACAGGGCACAGCCAGGAGCTTCCAGCTCCTGGGAGGGGAAATGCCAGGCGGTTTTGATTGCAAAGCCTGGTTTTATTTCAGCTGGGGTTTTAGGGGCAAGAGGCAGCTCAGGGGTTCAAACTTGCCTGTGGTGTGGAAAGGAGATGTGCTTGTCTGCAATGAGCCCAGTGACCTGTTGGGTGACTTAAATGTTGCTTTTTCCTGTCTGGGTAAAGCCCCTTTGGCAGCCTTAAAAATGCACTACTTTTTAAACAGTCGCTCGAGTGAGTTCCAAAGCCTGTATTTTATGAGCTGTTTGGATGGGACTCATGCTATTTTTCCTCAAACCTCCAGCAAGGCTCTGGAGCTGGGCTCGTCTCAGCCCCATGCTGTGGTGGGGCTGCGTCCTTAACCCTGATGAGGTCCCAGAAAACATCTGTCCAGCCACATGTCTTCTCCCCTTGGTGTCCACAGCTCACACCCCTGACAACTCCTTCATGGGCTTCGTGTCGGAGGAACTCAACAAGACAGAGAGGCAATTCATCAAGTCCAACAAAGTGAGCAGCATGGCGGTGGTGTACGGGAAGGAGGCCAGCATCTGGAAGGTGGGTGTCCTCGGCACTGCGGGGAGCAGCCGGGCGGGCAGGGGCAGTCGTAGGCAGAGCTGTGGGGTGGCAGCAGCCTCTGGCTCCTAGCCCGAGCTTCAGAGGCACAGATCTCGGTGTGTTTGTAGAGGAGCATCCTTATCCCATTCGTAGAGGGGAAACTGAGGCTGCTGCAGTGATGCGACACGTCCAGCGCCTCCGAGCAAACCAGGCAGAGGCTGGCGAGACCCCGTCCCCTGCTCTTTGCTCCAGGGCTGCTTCCTCCCAACACACTGCCTAGACTGAGGATTTCATATCAATGATTTTATGTATTAATTACAATGATTGCCGTTAGGTGATCTCCCATGTTATGATGCGGATGGTCTGTCTCTGCTTTCACGTGCCCAGTGAAAGGCGGTTGCGCTGCCCTCCCACACCCGTAACGCCCGGGGGAGAGGGGTGGGCAGTGGCGCAGGGGCTCTTGCTCCATCCCCGGTGGTGGCCGGTGCTGGTCCTTGCTGGGACCCCACACTCGGCCACGTTTGGTGCATCCTGGCTGAGGCCACCTCTAGGCCAGTGGACGCGGGGTAAAACCCTTCGCGCTCTTCCCCCAGCCCCAAACTGCTCTGGCAGTGAGCAAAAAGACCAACAGTACCCCCAGCCCCCCGAAACATCTCCTCTGCATCTCCCCTGCGGCCAGGGGACGTGTGTACTCCCCGCTCTCTTATCCAGAGTTAGCCAGCTGCTTTTCCTTCCAGGGCTTAAAAAAAGGAGCTAATTCTCACTGTCACTTGATTTATTTCTATTTTTTTCCCTTTGCGCACCGCCTGGGGCTGCTCCAGTTGCAGGTACTGTACCGCACCAGCTGCTGCTGGGTTTTACCTCTGCGCGTCTTCTCACGAGAGAAGAGGTTTTGCCGGAGTTGACCTTGCCTCATCGTGGGCTTGGTCCTCCCGAGCTGCCGGGATCGACGCGGGTTGATGCAGCCGGGGGCTGTATCTCCTCCCCATCCCCACCTTTCCTGATTAGCGGCTCTGCCCTCACAGGGAAGCCTGCGGTGGGCCAGGATCCAGCCACGCCAGCTCCTCTTCACTGGTGTCTGTGGCTTTTCCATCACCTCCCATGTCTGAGGGCAAATCCCCCCAGCATCCACCTAGCTGGGGGGCTCCCTAAAAAACTACTGAAACCCACTAAATCACATTTTAGGGAAACTGTAACATCTTGTCGTCTTTTTCTACCATTTCCCCGCCCTTTCTTATCCATTTGAGCTTAGTTAGGTTAATTTGGGAAGGCACTAAAGAGAATTAAAACCTCGGAAGGGACATTGCCCTCCACCCTTCGTGCTACGAACGTTTGCTCCTTTTAGCCAGACTTCACAAACAACATCAGTTTCCCCAAAACTGCATAATTGGGGTAATTTATTACTGGGTGAAGGGGCTGGGGCTGGTTCTTGCGGTGGCTGTTCTTCAAGGCCAGGCTGCTTGGGCATTGCTTTGTATCTTGTGCTACCCCATGTAATTAAAATAAGGGGGAAGAGGAGCCTTTCCTTATTTTGAGTGATTTTGAGGTCTAGGAAGGAAAAGAGCACCTCCATCTTCCAGAGCCCAATGCTTATTTACAAGCCTTGGACCAAGCACCGTCTCCAGAGCAGGATCTTTTTGACATTTAGAAACATTTCATTAAACCTGCCTTCCCGTTATTTCTCATGTCCTGCCCCTCTGAACTTCTCGCCTCTGGCTCGCAACAGGAGCCAAAGTTGTATAAGCTGGGAAAGGCCGCTTTCATCAGGCTGCTGCCCAGCTTCCAGGGGTCGAAGCGGCTCGTGGTGCCTGGATGGAGTGGTGGATGGGGTCTCCCATGCCGGCCCCCACAATGTGCAGGGGGCTTTGGGGATCGGACCCCTTCGATGATGCTTGGTAGTGCCCGGTGCTACCCAGGGACTATAAGCTGTGTTTCACTTCCATCTCCCCAAGCCCTTTGCCTTAGGGAATTGATATCAAAACAGTGCTGATTTGGGTGTTGTTGGTACCGTGGCCAGGATTTCACCCTGCAGCCTCATCCCACCAAAAGCACTTGTTTTTAGCCTTAGAGAAGTCCAGGGATACATGGCTGAGGGCAGAAAAACAGTGGTCAGAGAGGCTTTACAGAGGTGTACGGGGTTTTCTCCAATTCCCCGTTTGTACCTCCTTATTCCCTCCTGGTCTCTGCTCTTTCGGGGCCTATTGCAACACTGGAACAAGCTGAAAATACAGCATCTCAAGGATGGTCCCTCTGTGGTTTTCCCGAGCAGAAAACTCTGCAATAGGGAAATTGTCAAAATGGAAGGCTGCTTTGGAGAGAGCAAAAGGAGGAAAGCCTCCAGAAGAAGAAAACTGATGACCCCCTTGATTTTTCCAGGTAGTAAAACAGGCTTAAACCTGAGTGAGAAAATCCTGGGGACTTGTTACTTGGAATAAGAGGCCATTAGCAAGCTCTGGTCTTTGCAACCTTCCCCCTGAATCCCTGAAACCTTTAATTCAGCAGCTCCAGCGCGGAAGTTGCCCGCGGAGGTGGCAGGGAAGGCAGGGGCTCGAGGTGCCGGGTGCCGGATCCCGCAGCCGTCCAGGCTCGCTGGCAGCCTGGGACGGTCCAGGACGCGTGTTCAAGGGATGCAGAGGGGCGGGTGCGGGTTGTGCACTGCCGTGGGTTGGGCTGAAGCACCGCGGCTGCTCCGGGACAGCGGTTGAGAGTTAAATCTCCCCCTATAACTGGAGGGGGGTCATCCCCATCTTCTGGTGCGGTTCACACCTCTGCCTTCCTGCCCAGGGCAAGGAGAAGTTCCTGGCCATCCTCAACAAGTACATGGAGATCCACGGCACGGTTTATTACGAGACGCAGCGGCCGCCCGAGGTCCCGGCGTTCGTGAAGAACCACGGGCTGCTGCCGCAGCACGAGTTTCAGCAGCTGCTGAGGAAGGCGAAGGTGGGCGAGAGCCAGCCGGGGCGTCCGCGGGACCCCGCTCACCGCCCCCCGTTAACCAGCCAGCAGCCAGGACTCAGTTGCCTTGAGAAATAAAACCTAATTAAAGGAGGGGGTGGGGTGAGAGGCCGTTATCTGCGCTCCTCCCAGCCTTGCAGGCGCTATCAGCAGGGCTAATTAACCGGGAGCCGAGCAGAGCACATCATTTCAAATCAAGATGTGTCTGATGAGTTCCTCCTTGCAGACTGTCTGCAGACGGAGCACAAAGTTTCCTGATTAATTCATTTATTGCTAAATGGGGTGGGGGTTTTTTTCTCCCCATGGCTGTGATAAATGGGATTCTCGGAGCAAGTGTGTGGGGTGCAGGCACATCCCGGGAGCCTTCAGCCAGCATCTGGAGGAAATGCTGTTGGTTCTCCAGCCCGAATGGCTTTGGCAAACCCATATTTCTCTGTACAGGACCAATACGATGGTTGTAGCCACCACGGGGGAACGTGCAGCTCCTGAACACCCCATTGCTTTGCACAAGTGGGCTGTGAGCCATGAAGGAGGGGGAGTTTTTAGCACATTTAAGCTATGGGGAGCTACGGAGCTGCCTTTAGAGGCTTGGTGTGCGGGACCAGAGCAGCAGAGAGGGATGCTGGCGGGTTATTCGGGAGACTTTCCTATGGGGTTGTCTGTGTTTGCTCACCAGCCCATGGTTTTGCTCCCTTGCAGCTCTTCATTGGCTTTGGGTTCCCCTACGAGGGTCCTGCCCCGCTGGAGGCGATCGCCAACGGCTGCGTTTTCCTGCAGGCGCGGTTCGACCCCCCGCACAGCTCCCTCAACCACGAGTTCTTCCGCGGGAAGCCGACGTCGAGAGAGGTGAGTCTGGCAGGAGGCGAGCGATGGGCTGGATGGAGCCACCCCTTGGCACCGGGGTGCTGGGCCGGCCCGGGGCAGAGCAGTTGCTAAACTGAGATAGTCTTTTTTTGGCGAGATTTCCTCCGAACTTAGAAGTGCAGATACCTGCAGATGGGGTCCCCTCTGCCATCCTCACACCGTCTCCATCCGGAGCGCTTGGATGGAAGGGGCCCTGCCGTGGGTTTGGGGTTGCAAAGGAGAAGGTGGTGCAGGAGACTTCTGCAGACCCCAGACCCCAGCTCCTTCCCCATCAGCGCAGACCCGCGCACACCCCGTACCCTGCTCCCGAAGCGGGCCTGATGCTCCCCTGTTCATCCTTTTGTACATCCTGGGAGGCGCTGGGACCTCCACAGTATTGCAGGGGTACGAAATCCCTCCCAGGACTTGCCTGTCGCTGGGAATTCAATCTAAGTGAAGCAGGAACTCTTTAAAAGTTAAAGGGTTGAGAAAATTGCCTCTTTTATTATTAATAAAGTGGATAATGCAGTGCAATGTTCCCTCCGCCGAAAAGGGCTTTGTCGGGGGCTGTGTGGCTCAGCCCTGCTGCAGCCCAGCTCAGCGGCACCCATCATTTGGGGGTAGGGCTGTCCTGCACCCCTGTATCTGTCCCACACACGCCCCTAATTAACTGCCGGTGTTAGCACCCATCCTGGGTGGGTGCTGTGGTTGTGCTTCAGCCCGGCGCCAGGGCGAGGGCTGTGAGATGCTCCAGGGTATTTATACACCGGAGGGGAAGGAGGTGACCAATCTGTCAGCAAAAAATGAGAAAGGACAGCAAGCTGGAGAATAAAACACAGAGCATGCACTGCTCGCCTCCTCCAGCTGGCAGGTTTTCAGGCGCCTCTGCAACACTTTGCGGTGCCCCCGAAACACCTCCTCTGCTCAGCATCCGCTCTTCCTTTCCCGAGAGGAGATCTGGGGCTCTGGCTGCCTTGCAGCAATGTGGGGCTGAAAAGGCAGCTCAGGGGCTGAAACAGAAGAGGTATATCTCCCCAAATTGCCCGGTGAGAGGCAGGTGGCTGCAGGGTACGGGTGCACGGGGCTGCCTGTGGCATCGGGGCGATGCAGCTTCCAGCACTGCGTTCTCCTGGTGCCAGACTTCCCCGGTCTTTGGTGGTGATGGGTTTTCTCTGTGCCTTGTTTCTGGAGCTGGCAAACCCTAGAGACACGGTGCCTTCCCAGAGCTTCGCTGCTTTCGTCTGTTTTTGCCACTCCAGACCCACAAATGGCTCAAGTCAAGGTTTTACCTGTATTACAGAGATGGAGATATTCAGGGCTGTGGAGGCGATTTTGGTGTTGATGGGAATGGGGCATCCCAACCCAGTGGGAATTTCAGAGCATCAGCCTGGTGTCAGGGGACAGCTGGGTTCAGAGGAGACCTTCTTTTTCCAGCACATCTCTATGTGCAGTGTTTTGAAACCCAGCGTGTCTGTGCCTGAGCCTGCTGCTCCTCTCTGTTAGAATCATAGAATCATTAAGGTTGGAAAAGACCTTTAAGATCATCAAGTCCAACCGTTAACCCAGCACTGCCAAGGCCACCACTAAACCATGTCCTCGAGCACCACGTCTGCCCGTCTTTCAAATCCCCCCAGGGATGGGGACTCAGCCCCTGCCCTGGGCAGCCTGGGCCAGGCCCTGACAGCCCTTTGGGGGAAGAAGTTTTTCCCAATACCCAACCCAAACCTGCCCTGGCGCAGCTTGAGGCCGTTCCCTCTCGTCCCAGCGCTTGTTCCTGGGGAGAAGAGGCTGCTGTCGCGGCTGCAGGCGGTAGACAGCGGCCGTTCTGGGAGGGACTGCAAAAACCAGCTCACGCTGCTGTCTTTTAGGTGTCCTCCCAGCACCCATATGCTGAAGACTTCATCGGGAAGCCGCATGTGTGGACTGTTGACTACAATAACTCCGAGGAGTTTGAAGCTGCTATCAAAACCATCATGAGGACCCAGGTACGGCTCAGAGGAGGTGGCTGGGCGATCTCCCCGCTGCTGGGTTTGCTGGGACAGGTATCGGCAGCAGTTGCTGGTGCCTGGCTCTCCCTTTCGAGTGTTAATTGCTTTTCCTTCCTTGCTTCCCCTTGGAAACTATTTGCATGTGCAGAGCAGAAATCCTGCTCTCCTGCAGCTTCAGGGGGACTCGTGCCCTCACCTTGCTTTGGTACTGAGCATCGTAGGTGTTTCCCCAGGGCAGCGCCATGCCTTTGAGGGATCCCCTGGGAATCCTCCAGGCAGAGCTGGAGCAAGGGAAAGCTGAGATAAGGGAGATGAGGTCTGGGACCAGGAGGCTGAGGTAGCTGGAGATGCGCGGCAATGCTGGGACCTGGTGTGAAGCAAAGATAAACCCAGGGAGCATCTCCTGCAAGCGCCCTGAGAGCTGCTGGCCTCTGCGCCGCTGTTCCCCCATTTCACTGTTCTTCGTTATCATTTGGATTGAGCAAATCAACAGGAATGGCCCCAGGAGTTGCCTCCGTGAAGGCTGAAGGGGAGTACGGAGAGAGGGAAGGCAGCGCTCCGGCTGCGGCTGCGCCTGCCCTGGAAACGCTCCCTCATGAATATTTACCTCCTGCCCTGTGGCAGGAGCCTTTCAAGTTGTCCAAATTATTAAAGTCAATTTTCCTGGAGGGGAGAAAAGTGCTGATCTCCGTTTTGCTTGCAATTTGCTTTGCTCGGGATGAGCCGTCCCCTCGTGAGGACTGTGATGTGCTGTGAAACCGGGGCTCTGCGTCGGGCTGCGGGGGTCTGGGGTTCGTGGTGCTGGGTGGGATTTTGGGGGGGACAGGGGTGATGCTGGCTGGAGAGGTGTCATCTTTGCTTTTCCCCACATTAGAGGCCGCAGAAGTGGGTGTCTGTGGCAGTCTGGGGACTTCATTGAGCTAATGTAGCCGTGCTGTCTGCCCGGGTCTCGCACCTTATCATGGGTGATTGCCGCAGCTCTTCACCTCGCGCTGATTTTCTCTATGAGTTTGCAAAGACCGAACAAACCTGACTTACAAAACCAGTTGTTGTTTTGCACATTCTTTCCGGTATCTCGATTAAAATTAAATTAAAAATAATTACATCCCTGCTGCTGTGCTGCTGGGCCAGCTGTCAGCGCTTGACCCTCCACCATCTGGGCTGGAGAGATGGCCCCAAAGCGAAGGCAATGCCGTGGGCGGGCAGCCGGCAGCTGCCAGGCTCTGTTTCAGGAGAGAGAAGGGAATTTTCAGTTTTTCCAGAAAGGAGAAAGAAAATAGTGAAGCCTGGCGCTGCCATGCTATTGAAATAATTAAAAAATGATTGGAGAATTAAGGGCCGGGGAAAGGGCTCTGCTGGCTCCCGAGCAGCTGTGTTGCACTGCAGTGTCAAATGGATGTGCACCAGGTCATTTAGACGCTTAATGATAATTCTGGTTAAAAAAAAAAAATAGAAGAAAGAAAGGATTTTAGGAGAGGATTTGGTGGCGTGATGGGCACCGGGGCCGGAGGAGCCGGTGTGGGGACTCGCTCTCTGGCACCGGGTGCTCACCCGGAGCATGCTGCTGCTGTGCCGATCCCTGTTTTGCCCAAAGACGAGCTCCCATCTCCACTTTTCTCCCCGTTCCCACTCTTCATGTAAATGCAGCTGTGGTGCAGTCACAACACGTCCTGCCTCCCTCCCTTAATTAACATTTCTTCAGTTGCTGAACAGCTGAGGAGGGCAGGGGAAGCCGAGCTGGAACAAGGGTGTCTGTAACGCCGGCGCGGCGCGCGGGCAGCGTTGGCAGCTGCCTGCGCGGGCAGGCAGCCCCGGTGAGGCATCCCAGGGCGGCTGCTCTCTGTTTCCCATCCCAGCGTGGCACCACATGTAGTCGGATAAACTCTGTCTCCTATGGGACCCCGGGGCAGCTGAAGCTGCCGCCCGCCTCTGCGGGACCAGGGACCCCCACCCCGAGGTCCCCTCCTGTGAAGCGTCCCGACCGCTGTAATGACCCTCGCCTGCCGAGAGGCTGAAGGCCTGAATTTGCCTCAAATGGATAAAACCAGGCGCTGGCGTCCCGCTTGCATTGAAAACGTGCAGCCGCTCTGGAGAGAAGTTATTCCTTCCCACCAAGAAGCGCGCTGGGTTAATCCCACACCTCGCCTCCCTGGCTTTTTGTAACGATGCTGTATAAATCCTCCCGCAGCAGAGCAGGGAGTGAATGTGAATAACTTACAGCAACTTCTTTTTTCCTCCCTTTTTTTCCCTTTTTGTCTTTTAAATAGAAAAATCTCTTATTAGAGATGGCGTCAAGGCAATTAAGCCTAAAAATTGACATAGCGTACAGGTTTAAAAACCTTATTATGGGCTTTGGCTTCAGGAATCCCTTGGTATCTTGTCTTTAAAATACTGTTTGCTACAGCAGGAACTGGAAGCAAGGGTGTTAGCCTGAGGAGCGGCAGCAAGCCGGTGGCCGGGCAGTTCAGGGTTGCTGCTCCCAGCCAGGTACCGGAGCTCGGAGAAACTATTTTACTGACTCCTTTTTTTCCCTGAAGGCAAAATGGGGTGTTTTGTTATCAGAATATCTAACGAATTTGTCTGTGTTTCAAAATAACCATCACGAATTTATTTTTTCAATCAAAACATTTCATTTCAACATTACTGGAATGAAATAATATGTTTTTGTTTCCCATCTGCCTGCCTTTGTTTGAAAATACCCTGCCAGTTTATTGAAAGGAAGGCTTGTGTCTGAAATGATGCATTTCCCTTTGCTTTACCAACCCAAACAGACTGCCGAACTTGAAACACAGCATTTTTCCTCCCCTTGATGGGTGGAAACATTGGAAATTGAAAACTGACCTGAAACAGATTTTATTTTTCTTTTTTTTTGTTGTATGACTGAAAAATCACTTATCCCACAGCTTTAGTTTTGCATCTTCCAGGCAAAACTCAGTAAAACATTTCTGGGGATATGGGATGTTCTGGGAAGCTGTGAGATGTCGTCTTTGCTCTGCCTCTGCCATCAGCTTTTCCCGGCGGCAGCCATGCTGTGCCGGGTGCTGGGGCCCGGGAACAAGGGTGCTGGGTGCTGGGACCCCCCAAGGGCTTTGGGAGCTGGTTTCCTGAACCTGGTAGTAATTCTGGTACGGTCAAGCTGACAAACCAGCTCCTCCTGCTTTGGAGCATCGTGGCTCTGGGGGATTTGCTGGTGCTCCAGCGATATTTCAGCGTTACGTTGCGGCTGCCGCGGCCTGCCCGTGGCCCTGCGGCCAGGTCGCTGCCGGCGCGGCTGCGCAGCTCGGGGCGGGATGTGCCATGCTTGCACCTACAGCCCTGCCCCGGCTCCGGCCGGGCTGGCAGAGCCCCTTCGGTGTGCTTGGAGCCGCCCGGGTCTGCTGGCAGGGCTGGCTGCCCTATTTGTGCAAATAAAGGAGCTGAGATGCAGCCGGCGCCCTTCGCCAGCCTGGATTTGCTTGAAAGAAACTTCTCCCTTCTGGAGAGAGATCTGAATCGTGGCTTGGGTTTGCAATATGGGTTTTTTTCCCTAGAAAAGCCCTTGTGCTCCCCTCCCTCGTCCTCTTGGAGGTGGCAGCTGCTCCAGGTCACCCTGCAACTGCTGGGGAAGGTTTTTGGCAAGCCGTGCCTCTGCCATTCACCCCTCCTTGGAGCAGTTTTGGGTTTCCCTGAGGGTTCGCATCCCTGACCTATTCGTAAGGAAAACTGAAATCATGGAAGCACCAAACCCCTCTACCCCAGAGATCAAATCCCACGGCACAGTCGCACGGGGCCAAGAGACAAATTGCATCCCCGAGGGAAAGGTGATGCTGGGAGGTTTGTCCCGGTGATGGATTACAGCCCTCAGGAGGGGTTAGAGGCTGGAGAAGGAGAGGCGTTTGCAGGCGCCACCATTTTCTTGGCCTTCAGCTTTTTCCATTGTCAAAAATAGTCCTCGCACAAGCAATTTAATAGACCCAATATTCTGGTGTAGTGAAGGGAGAAGGCTTCATTATATTAAAGTCAAACACACAGGAATATAATGGAAAATTATACATTTCAGACTATGCTTGAAAGAGTGGCGTATTAAACATCACAGCGAAAATAGCTGGTTAAAGTGTTCCCAGCCTGCTGTTACGTGCCAGCAGAGAATTGCATTATTTTTCTACTTATTTGTCTGATGACGGTTGGATTTTTTTTTTCTTTCTTTTCTTTTTGAGCGAGGGAGACTTATTGCTCTCTGCAGCTCTGGGATTCCTGCTGAAGACTATAAAACCTGGGCTCTCGTGGCGGTATCCCCATGGGGCACCAGTAACTCCCCGTTTGGCTGATGGAGAGCACTGGGGCTGGCTGATCACATCCCGGTTTGCAGCGCTGTGCGGTGCCTTTGCTCTGGCCCCGTGTTCCCCACCGATGCCTGGGGGAAAGGATGGCAAAATCCCTCTTCACCAACCCCTCCCCTCCCTCCCGCGGCACCCCGTGCATTGCTCCGCTGCGTAGGGGATGCAGCGGTCCCCACCTCGCAGCCCCCCCTCTCCCTCCCAGGGCTCTGGGGAGAGCCGGAGCTGCCGGTGCAGGGAGCAGCGTTAGTGATGTGGCTGTCAGATTTTAATTAAACAATTATCTTCCTGAAATTGGCATTTTCTATCAGTCCCGGGTGTACAAGCTGAATCCTAACGAGACCAGGAGAAGGGAGCGGGGGGAAACAAGAGCCTTTGGGGGAGCCCCCGGGGGAGAGGGGTGCATGGGGGTGTCAGGGCTGGGGGAGCGGGGGCTGCAGCAGGCTCTGGCCGCGGCCTCCTGCTGCCCTTGGACCCGACCTGGGAGCCTGCATGGGTGGGAGTGCGCCCGGAGCATCGCCTCCAAGTCCGCGCGCAGGTGCAGGGAGGCTTTCTGCCTCCGCCCTGCTGCAGACGTGCTGCATCCCACCGGGTACCACAGCGGTGTTTTGGGGGAAAGAGGCTGTTTTACAGAATTAAGTCTGCACCAGGCCTGGTGTAAAGGGGTCCCGGGAAAAGCCCTGCAGCATTGCGGCCATGAAAGCAGTGGTAAGACGAGACCGAGCGCTGGTGATGCTGAGCAAGGGGAGGTTTGTCTCCCCCGAACGGGTGCCGGGCAGCACCCAGCCTGGCACAGGCTTTGTGCGACTGAGACAGGCAGCTTTGCTTTGTGGAGGACTTTGCCCCGGTTAACTGAGCGCCCGTCAGCAATTCGGAGGGAGGATCAGTGGCTGTCATCGTGTCAGCCCTGATTAGCGTGCACATCTGTAATTAGACGGAGCAGCTGTGATTTCCAGCCCTGCTGAGCTCTCAGGTGGGATATTTATGGCAGGGAGATGCTTAGAGGGATCTTCTCAGCAGACTGAGCCTTTGAGCTTGGGTTTGACAGGTACTTCAAAAGGAGATAGCTATTTTGGAGGTGCAGAGCTCAGAAAATAGAAGAGACTGGTTTCCGGATGAATTATCTTCGGGGTGTTTTTGCTTATAATCTTTCTTTTGCATGAAGCTCTGCAGAGATGCATGGGGGGAAGGGGGGTCCCAGGAGCAGCCCCTTCCATGCACTGATGTCCTGTGGCTCAGGTAACATCTCTCTGGAAAAATAAGGGAATGTGGAAAAATCTGTCTTCCAAGGGCAGAAAGTTCCTTAAAAAATAATTTGTTCTGGAGGGAAAGGGTGCATCAGTGACGCAGCCCTCAAGGCAATGCTCTTCCCATGGGGAAAATCACCGCTGACCCCGGGGCAATGGCCACGCACCAGTCCTGCTGGTGGGCAGCGAGCCTGGCTGCCTGCTTCTGCCTGCTCCTGCCTGCTCGCCCTGGACCCTGGGCTGCCACTGTGCAGGGGACATGCTCGTTTGGGGGATGCTGCTGTGCAGAGGGGGGGGTTTCCCAGGCCAGGACCCAAGAGTGACTCTCGGGACAGGGAGATGCAATGTCGGGATGTCAGCGCAGGCAGAAGTCTCCCGAAGACCGGCAGCGTTTCATAACCCGCGCTAAAAATACACCCGCGGTTTAAGCGCTGCTGGCTCTGTATAAATAGCAGGTATCAACGTGGGGGTGCAGCGCCTGCAACAGCGCCGGCATCAACGTTTGCTCCGTCCCGGTGTGCAGCCGACTGTTGCCTCCCTGCCCCGTCCCAGCCTGTGCCGGCGTCAGTGGGGGGCACCGAGCCCCAGAGACTGGGAGAAATCCCGGCTTCCACCCCAGCACAACCGTCCGTGCTGGGCAGCAAACCCTCAGAGAAGTGGCAGTGGGACAAGAGATTTTTTTTTCTCCTGTATTGTGCACAGCCAGTCCCAGCCCTGGGCTTTTCACCGGCCGGGGGGTTTGGTGGGTCGTAGTGCTGGGGCGGTGAAGCCTGGACCTTCCCCTCTGAGCAGGCAGAGCCGTGCCCAGGTCGGAGCACGAGGGAGCAGAGGAACAGGGGATGCTAGACCAGACCCAGGGATGCGCCACCGGGGTGCTCTTGCTCTGGATTAGCTTGCCATCTTTACCAGTCCTGCCCGCAGCTGCGGAGTGTTTCTTGGGCTGAAACAGTTCATGCTTTAATTGGAAGTGACCTATTGCATGAAACCTGATCTTATTTTATTTTATTCTATAACTTACCAAAAATGAAGAAAAGTGAGACTGAAATGGAAAAGGGTGACTTCATTTTCACCAATATGTGGGCTGAACCCAAATTAATCCTTCATCCTCTTTCTCTCAAGTGCTTTATGGCTTGTGAAGTTTTTCCAGTCCTAGCGTTCTGCCCTGCTTGCTTTGGTGGGCAGACACGAGCCGAGCCGTGGGCTTCAGCGGGCGGGGAGAGCCATTGCCCAGGGCACTGCTGGCCCAGGGGGAGGGCAAGGCTGTCCCCGGCTGCTGCCTGTGCTCTGCTCTTCCCCCTTCACAGGTGGACCCTTACCTGCCTTACGAGTACACCTGCGAGGGGATGCTGGAGCGGATCCACGCCTACATTCAGCACCAGGTTGGGGAGCGTCCCTGTCATCCTGGAGGACCATCCCTGTCCTTCCTGGGAACCATCCCTGTTCTCCCATGGGTTGATCCCTGTTTCCCTGGACAAGAGAAACCATTGACCCATTGCAGCTCCCCAGCGAGGGCCCCCAGGTCCCAGCCCTGTGCAGCCGGTGGCCTAATCGCAGAGAGCACCGGGAGATGGGGGCTGGGGGAGATTTTTCATGAACCAAAGATGCTGGGGGGCTGGTGGAGGGGGGCTGGGGGTGCTGGGGCTGGGTGAAGGCCTTTCTGCTGCAGAGAATAAGGCAGCACAGGGAGAAGAAGAGGTGGCTGGTGCCTTCATCTCCCACAGCAGGAGATGCCATCCATGCATGCAGGTGACCTCAACCTGAGGAGCAAACTCAGCAGCCCAAGTGTCCTCCTGTCCCACCAGCAGCCTCCCTTCCCCATTCCCAACATCTCGCCCTGTCCATCCGGGCACTGACCTGTTGTCTTTGCTCCCGCTAGGATTTCTGCACCACGTCGTCTCCTCCTCTGCCTCCCAAGGCCAAGAGTCCTGCTATGCAAAGCCCTCCGAGCCCGCTGGCCCTGTCCCCCAATGCCACTCACCTGGTGTGGTCGCCCAGCGCCAGCCGGGACCCCCACGCCTGGCCACCGGTGGACTCGCTGCAGGTGTGGGTGTCGGAGACCCGGCACGCCTGCACTGAGACGTGCCGGCGGCGCGGGCTGGTCTGTGAGCCCACCTTCTTCAGGTTCCTCAACAAGAAGGAGGTGTTTCTCCAGTGAGTTGTGCTCTTCATGGCGAGGCAGTGGCGGGGGCCGTCAGCCAGGCGATGCTCCCCCTGCTCCCCACATCCCCAGCACCCATTTTCCCTGTGTCCTCCCTCCCAAAATCCCATCGAGGTACCTTCGTGCCCAAGGCGATGTAGGCAGGGTGCTGCCTGCAAAGCAGTCCATTGCTTGCACATGTTGGCCTTGACCAGCTTCACGATTCAGCAGGCAACGATAGCCTTTCCAGGCACGTTTCCGTCTCTCTACCACCCTGTTCCTGCCTCTCTGCCACCCCGTTCCTCTCCACCTCCTCCACGCGCTCTCCCTTTTTCTCTTTTTAAATGTCTTTCTCTATAAAACTGCATTTTGAACACACAGCAGTGAAGTTTTAATAGAGTATAAATCTGCCACCAGGCTCCGTGTTGCTCTGTGGGCAATTAAAATGCGAGCATTACCATTGCTGTCACGCTGGTCAGGCAGGCGCTGTGAGTCCCACTGACATATTTATATGATAAATTAGAGCTGGGGCTTGGATTTCACTCTCTCCCCTCCATGCCCCCCTCCAGCCCTTAAAACGAGCTGGCGCAGGGACTCACCGGTTGAGAGGGGTTGGTGGGAGGGCGATGCCTCTCCATCTGCAGATGCGGGCACGGGTGGGAGGAGAGAGATGCCGAGATCTGCACAGGGCATTTCTGTTGCTCCTTGAGGCATTTGCTGGTGCCCGTCCCGGTTTTGCTGGCTAATCCCGGCTAGCTGGGGGACACGTGGGCATCCACTGAACTCGTGTGCCCTCCTGGGGGCCATTAACTGCTGTGGGAGGTGCCCATGGAGAGCGGACAGACCTCTTGGTCACTGGGGGATGTAATAGGTTTGGGTGCATTTTTGTGCATGATTTCCTGAGCCATCCACGGCCCACGTGAGGGCTGGCGTGGTCTCTGGGCTGCAGGGTTGAGTTGCAAGGGTCACCCCTTCCTGCACGGTGTGTTGGGCTGGTGACAAGCAGTCACGTCTAGCCAAAGGGCGCCAAACATAGCTGGTGCAACCAGCAAAGATCTGGCTCAACACTTAGTGAAGGTTCCTCCCCGAGAAGGACCGAAGAGCACTAAAAACCCTTCAGTGAAACCCCAGGCAGCCTCCCCACCTGAACTGACTCACCTTTGTCTTTGCTCCCAGGCTCAGCATCACCTGCGACAGCACTGAGTACGAGATGAACCATCTCTACCCGGCGGTGGCCGAGAACGTCCACGAGTGCTACCTCCAGAAGGAGCCGCTGCTCTTCAGCTGCGCGGGCTACAACACCAAGTACCGGCGCCTCTGCCCCTGCCGCGACTACCGCAAAGGACAGGTGGCTCTGTGCAGGGACTGCTTGTGACTCGATGTGTCCCCTCCCCGTGTTTGCGACACACAACGTGCAACGAGTGGCTTTTTCTCAAAGCTTCTGCAATAGCCGAGGGAGGTGGGACAGGTCCCTCCCGGCGGGTGAGCCGGGGGTATCAGACTCTGGGGGTTGTTTCGTCCGCCAGTCAACTGTGAATGACCGTGTCCTGACCTTTGGTTTCATTTTCTTCTCGAGGAGCATTGTCCGACCGCATCCGAACCCACCTGGACCTGGTGGCACTGGGACGGGGTGGTGGGGAGAGGGGGGCCGGGGACACCCTTCCCCTCCTCTGGCAATGGGACGAGCCACCAGCAGACTGCAGTTTCAGGGGTTTCATCCTCTTCAAGCATCCTAGGTTGTTTTATTTATTGATTTTTTTTTTTTTAACCCTTCCCCCTGACAAGTGGTAAATTAAAGGGGAAGCAACACCCAGCGCTTCTGTGGGAGTTATTGGGCAGAGCTGTGTTGGGGGGCGCAGGGGGGCTGCCAGTGCCTGCCTTGGCTGCGGAGCTGGGGGAGGACAAAGCCCAAGGGGAGCAGCTGGGTTGGATGGACACAGCGGGGTCTGTGCCCACGCTGCCCCCAGGAAGAGCTGGGGGGGCTGGACGGGTCCCCAGGCTGTCGCTGGGAAGCGAGGGGCAGGATGGGGCCGGGGAGGGGTCCTGGGAAGGGGGCTGGTCCCCGGGGCAGTGCTGCCGGCAGGGCAGCGGTGCCCAAAGCGAGTCCCCCAGCCCCTGGGCTGCTCTGCGCCCTGCTGGGCTGTGCACAGAGCTGTACGTGCCCCCAGGGACCGAGGCATCGGAGCTGGGGGCACGGGGGCTGCGCGGGGTTCGAATGCGCGGCAGGGAGGAGGACGTGCTGCAGCAGCCAAAAGGAATTGCCAGCGGGCACAGACAGAGGCCGGGTGAGAGGGGGCAACTCAGCAGCTGCAAAAGCAACGTCGTGTCTCTGCGTGCCCCAGATGTTGCAGCCACGGGAGGAGGTGAGCTCCCGTCAACCATCTTCCATGTGCTGTCTTCACATCTTTAACTTTTCTTTGTGCCCTTCGTCTCGCTTTAGGGGAGTTTTCACTGCTGCCGGTATTTCCCCTCCTGGTGTGTCCCCTTGCTGGGTTAGTGCTGGCTGGGGTGACCTGCTTTGTTTTTGTAGGGTTGCTCACCGGAGCAAGGCTGTGAGTGTGGTGCTGTGAGGTTGGTGCTCGGCCCTGCCGTTGCTCAGAGTGCTCAGTGGTGAGACTTCTGCATCCCATAAAACGTGGCTGGCAAGTTACGGGCTGGAAACTGCATGGAAGAGGCTCTGGCGCGGCCGGTGAGGGAGGCTGGTGGGGCAGCCTGTCCTGGCAGTCACCGCAGGGTCCCAGGCCCTGGCAGGCTTGTCCCCCTGGCTCGAGGTGACTGATGGAGAGCAGTGGCACGGCAGGATGAGTGCATGAGGTCTCCCCCACGACCCAGCCACTTGCTGGAGCTGTGCCACGCAGCCCTGGCACCTCCAGCCTGTCCTCCCGGTGGCTTGGTGGCTTGCAGCCAGGTTTTGGGAGAAAATCCCATTCCTTCAGCTGTGCAAGAGCATTAGGCAGACCCCAGCTCCCCCCCAGCTTCCCTCGCCATCTCCCCGCTCTGGCCCTGGGAAGAGGGCCACTGCACGGTGCTCAGTCCTCCGGGCATCCCTTCTGCCGAGCCCACCGCGGCGAGACCGGCCACGCTCTGTGCTGGATGAGGTGGGAGCTGGAGACGCTGCCGTTATCCTGGAGCAATTTGTCATCTTCAGTGCAAAATTGCATAGGCAGCCTCCATCCCGCCTGTGACGCCAGGCAAGGGGAAGGATTGATTAAGTAATTTTTGTGTCTTGCAGCCAGCATGTGTATAAATAAAAGCAGCGCAAACCTCTCTTTGCAGAGCTGAACAATAATACCTTGTGCGTTTCTACAGCACCTTTCATCTCAGTCTCAAAGCATCGCCTGGCAAAGGCTCTCGTGCCGCTTGCCCTGGCTGTTGCAAGTGCTGGGTGGGCAGGAGCTGGCCCAGGAGAGGCACGGGGATTTGCAAGCAGCAAGCACCAGCAATTCACTTCCCAGGGTTGTAAGGACCAAATACAACCTGGTTTTACAGGGGATCTAAGTGAGCTTTAAAGACCGAGAGGCTGGGGATGCCCCTCGAGGCAGCGCTTGTTGCACATCGGCATCCTGGGCAGCTCTCTCCACTGGTTCTGCTCAGCTGCTTTTAAAATAGCCTTCACCTTTCGGCAGCCCAGCACCTGCGTCCTGCCACAGAGCATCCCAATTATCCCCTGGCAGGAGCATTTTTCTCCAAGCTGAAATAAAAGGCAGCTGGCTCACCTTCGCCGCTGTCACGGGAAATAATGATCGGTCTGGAAGCTTGTTGGATCTCGAGCCAGCCTGTAAATTTGGGTGATGGGGCTGAGTAATGCTCTGGTATTACCTGTCATGTCTCTGCCCCATCAGCTGGCACCAAGTCCTGCTCTCAGTGCTGCCTGGGGAAAAGCCTCTTTTGTTGGCCCGTCGGCGATTGCTGATCGCTCACAGGCGCTGGACGTAACGGGGGCCGGAGCGCGGCTGCTCGGGGCAGCCCCTCCTGCCTTGTCCCGCATGGAGCCCCAGCTCCTGGGAGCAGGGGCATGCCTTGGTCTATAAAACCCCACGTTGGGGCAAGGTGGGGGCTCGGCTGGTTCAGTGACGCCAGCGCTGGGTATTAACGGCAGCTTCGGGTGCAGAATTGGCACCGAATTGTTTGTTAGGTGGGGTGCGTGTGCCAGGGCTGCGGGGCACATCGACTCCTGCAGCGCTGCTGGTCCCGGGCACCCCCACATGGACGTCAAGGGATGGGGTCATCTCCTCCCAGAGGAGCTGGCGTAAAAGAGAAGGGACTTTGTCACCTGGAAATGCTTTTTCTCTGCCTGTTTCTGGCCCCAGCTGTGCCGGAGCGGTCACTGGAGCATCCCGCTGCCTTCCCGAGCCCTTGCCCAAGCAGGTCTCCAGTGCTTGCCCCGATCTCCCCCGTCAGGACACATTTCCATCTGGAAGGGAGAGCTGAGGATGATACAGACATTAAGTTCACATTTTATTAAGTAGAACCATGGAGGAGATTTAAAGGGAAGCCGAAGCGCTGCCATATGAAAGAGATTCTAATTACTGCAGCTAATTACCAAGAATAAATCCCCAGTTGGGAGGGGGAAGAGAAAGGGAAACGGTGTCAAAACTACAAATAAAATCAAACAATTAAAAATCAAATGAGGAGCTGTCAGCTTCATGGACAGGCCAGTTTATTTAACAGCCAGAGCATGTGCGTGGGGAGCCCCTGGGCTCTGCTCGGGGGAATGTGGCCCTTCTGATGGCATCTCCGGTGGCACCGCAGCAGGCAGAGACTCCTGGAAGGTTTTCTTTTTTTTTAACCTGTTTTCTTCTGCTGGCAACCGTGAAACCAGGACAGGCGTGTCGAAAGAGTGATATTGTTCTGGAAATCCATTTTCTGTACCTAGAAATGGAGCCAGGGGTGATTTTTGTTCCTGAGCCTCGCTCTCCTTAGGAATTCCACTCAGAACTTTCTTTCTAGAGTTTTCTTTTCCTCTGGTTTTAATGTTGATGGCATCAAAACCTTCCCTTGGCAGTGCCAGGGGCGGTGGGGGTCCCGGCGAGAGGGCGGGTGGTCCCTGCCCCGCGTCCCCTCGCAGCATCCCGCTGCCGGCTGGCGCCTCGCCCCGCGCCAGCATCGTCCCCGCAGAGGCTCAGTCACCGCTGGCTCCCGGAGCGGCAATCTGGGCTGTAAATCACAACCAGAGGGAGGTAATGGTGCTGCTCCGCTCTTATCTGGGGCTTTATTAGGAAATCGTTAAGCAGCTTTTCCCTCCCAATCGCCTGCTTATCAGCAGCCAGGTAAACTGGCAAATTGCATCCATGATGTGGACAGTCCAGGCAAGAGAAACCCATTTATTTCCCCTAACGGGTTTATCGCTAGATCAAGGAGCTGCTGAAGATGTAAGCACCGGTGGTTATTTCCCCAGGTGATGGATCTAGCTGCCACGCAGTCTCCGGTAAGCAAAGCGTGCTGCCTGACAGGGATGTCTAATGGCCCCGCGGTCCAGACTACTGGCTTATGTATTTCAAGGTCTTGCTTTAATTGAGTCCTGTCTCCCTGGGGTCATGCTTATTTAATTTTTTTTTTATTATTATTATTTTTCCCCCCTTTAGAAAGACTTCCCAAAATAAACTAACGCATTTAATCTCCTGTCCCCTTCCCTCATCTCTCCCTCCCTTTGGCAAAGTCAGAGCCAAAAAGAAAGTTAACAAATTGCAAATCTGTCCTCAGACTTATTGAGTGAAAAGAGCAGTGAAATCTTTTTTTTTTTTCTCCTTTCTTTTTCTTTTTTCTTCTTTCTTTTTCTTTTTTCCAGTAGAAAGGACTTGGATGGGGGGGGTGAAAACCCCTTTTGAAGCTGTGGGGCTAAGTGCTCCCTTTCTTATCAGCTCCAGCAGCGATGCCCAGTGACACTCATTTTGTGGCTCGTTAGCCGAAAGCCATTAAAACTCTGGATCGATATTTTCTCAGGAGAGATAGGGCCCATCCAATATTATTTCCCAGGCAGGCAGAGAAATACCAATGCCCCATCCACAAAGCAGAGCAAAACTGCTGAGGATGCAGCTTCTCCCGCCAGCACCCACGGTGGGGGACGGGACATGCCCCAGCCCAGGCCGCAGGGGAGCCGAGCCGGGAGCCGGCCCTCGGCATCCAGGTCATCTGGGAAGGGGGAAAAATTAAAGGTTGGGAGGCTGGGGAGGGGGGAGTGCTTTGGGGGGGTTAGGTGCCTCTGCGGGGCTGGACCCCAGCCGGGAGCCCTGGGTGCAGGTGCCACCGCTGCCTGCAAAGGGCCTCAGGAGGGCAAAAAGAGATGAATAACGTGGCCGTTCCCAACCCCTGGCTGCTGGCTTCGGAAAGTCGGGAGGAAAGAGGCCGGCGGGGCGTGCAGCCCCTCTCACCGCCTCCCACCCCCTGGAATCCAGCTCCCAGTAAAGACCAGTTGGAAACAGGACAGAGAATTGCTTTTAGTTTTAGAACACGCTACCAGATGTATCAGCTTTTCTATAAATACAAGCCAGAAAACAGGAAATAATGACCTGCCCTAATTTAGTTCCTTTCATCTAAGGATTCAAAGCATCTGGCAGCACCTCTAAGAAATAAGGAAAGACTTTGCAACCTGCATGGAAATGCAGCCATTTCAGGGGTTTAACTTTTTGCTGAATGGTGCATTGCAACCCCTTACTCACCAGCCCCAATTCCTTCCCAAATTACCCCAGTTTCATGTCACCGAGACCCGGACCCCTCACTCCTTAGCAAGTCAGCCCAGGAGCGAGGGATGTTCTTGCAGCTTGACGCGATGCACAGCTGGCTCAGCGCTGCTGAGCGTGGAGGATTGTTTATTTATTCAATTAATTGAATTAATTAATTTTCAGGAGAGTGTTGAGAAAAATAATAGGAAGCGGCAGCAGCTCTGCCAGCTGTCTCGTTGCGGTGGGAGCAGGGGCACGATCCGCAGACGTGGCTCGGGGAGCGAGGCGAGCCTGGCCCTGCGGCGCTGGGCAGGTGGGAGTCACGGAGTCACTGAGGGGTTTGGGTTGGGAGGGACCTCCAAAGGCCACCCAGTCCAGCCCCCTGCCATGGGCAGGGACATCTCCAACCAGGTCAGGTCGCTCAGAGCCCCGTCCAACCTGACCCTGAATGTTTCCCGGGATGGGGCATCTCCCACCTCGCTGGGCGACCTGTGCCAGTGCCTCACCACCCTCATCACAACCAATTTCTTCCTTCTATCTGGTCTGAATCTCCCCTCTGTTAGTATAAAACCATCACCCCTTGTCCTGTCGCTAGAGGCCCTGCTAAGAAGTCTGTCCCCATCTTTCTTACCAGCCCCCTTTAAGTACTGAAGGCTGCAATAAGGTCTCCCCAGAGCCTTCTCTTCTCCAGGCTGAGCAACCCCAGCTCTCTCAGCCTTTCTCCATAGCAGAGGTGCTCCAGCCCTCTGACCATTTCTGTGGCCTCCTCTGGCCCCGCTCCACAGGTCCATGGCTTTCTTGTACAGCCGTTGCAGCCGGGGAGAGCCCGGTCTGCACCCTTCCAGCAACGCTTTCCGCAGGGAAAGGTGCACCCGGCTGCCCTGGCTGCTGCACAGAGCCCGGGCACGCAAAGCGCTGCGTCTCCCCTTCCCTGGCATTGCCAGTCCCACGCCTTTGCTGTCCCGTGAGCCCCCTCTGTGTGCTTCACCCACAGCCTTTGCTCTCACCAAGCCTGGCACGCCGGGTTGCTCCGGGAAGAGGGCAGGGTGTTGCACCAGTTTTACCTGCAAGGAGCCCTCCTCACCGGCCCCTCGGTCCACCAGTTCCATTGCAGCTGCAATGAAGATGTTCCCCAGCCACCACTGTCCCCAGGCTCTTGCAACATTTCTGTCCCTCTGCAAAGGCCTGTTCAGGTTTGGCACCGAGGTTTGAATCATCTTGGTTCCTGTCCCCAAATCTTGCCATCTCTCCATCTAGGTCAAAGGAAGATGGGTGCTAATGTGGAGCCTGGCTGGCTGTCACCGGTGGTGGCAGTGCCACCGCAATCTCTGCATCATCACACAGTAGCGACCAGTCCTCTGCCCTTCCAGCTGTGCCCAGATGTGGCCAGGCAGAGACTGGGCCTGGGAACAAGAAGTTCATAAAAGAAATCTGGGAGGCAACGCATTTCCACACTTAATTAACTCAACAAATTAATCCCAATTAGAAGCTGTAATTGGGATTATAGTGGTTAATCATCTTTCCCCCCCAAGCAACAACCACGCTATCTGCCTTAACTTTATTATGGAAGCAGAGGACGCGGAGTTACGTGTCCCCGCCAGCAGAGCTGCCACCGTGCCACCCGGGCACACCCCGGGGGGTTCAGATCGGGTCTGGTCCCCTCAACGTGCTGCTCCCCAGGACGGGGGACAGGCGGGGGACAGCGCCGTGTGGCCCAGTGACCCCCTGCGGCGGCCAGGGCATGATGCGCTGGCTTGCATCATCGCTGCTTTTCCAAGAACACAGCGAATTTGGCTCCTCGTGCTCCTGTTTGAGCCGTTTCCTACCAGAAAACTAAACTGCGGGGAGATTTAATTGACTTTTTTTGTCCTCCTCCCCTGCTGTTTTATGCTAAAAAGAGCCTGAATGAAAACATCTGCTTGTTCTTCTTTTTCTGAGCACGTTAATTAAGCAGTGTCCTCCTGTGACGCGTTGGTCTCAGCAGGAATACGGAGCAGTCCTTTCCTCCTGCACCGCTCTTGATCGCATTTGTCCCATGGATGCTGGTGGGCTCCGGACCCCTCGGCGTCCTGGCAGCAGCTCAGGACCGAGCCCAGCCCCGGCTCCAAGCCCACCCTGCTTCCCCCCACTGCTCCCTGAAGCCCGCCCAGCAAACCCCCCGACACCTCTTCTCTGCACCCCTCTCCTGCTCGTGGGAGCTCCCGTGGGAGCATCGCGGCACGGCTTTGGTGTTACCTTGGGCAATTTGCTTTTGGGGCCGCAGGGTGAGGATTATGCCCGGCAGCCACAACCTGCCCGCTGCCTGCCTCCTGCCCAGGCACTGGGAGAGACCCTGCTAGTGCTGGTTTGGCTTCGGGTCCTTTCCCAGGCCACCGAGGCCCAGCCGGAGGGCTGAAAGGGGAACTCTTGGAGGGCTTCACCCCAAGGGCTGGCTTCCAGCATGGCCCCAAAGGAAATGTTGGGTGCCCACGGTCCAGGATGCATCAAAGCAGTTGGGCAAAGCTCTATTAAATGCCCCAGAGAGGACAAACTCCCTGCAGCAGCCCCAGAATCATTACTGCCGATATTTAGAAGCACAGAAAATAGAGGACTATGCTCCTTCTTAGATTTGGCTCAGCTTTATCCAAAGCCGCGAGAACATGTGCACCACAGGTCTCGGGGGTATCTCCAGTGGAAGCCTGGTTTGCGGCAGAGGAAGGGCGATGCTGTTTGCATCCTCCTCCGGCCACCCCACGCGCAGCCGGTGCCTTCGCACCTCCCCGCCTCCAGCTCCTGCCATCGCCCCCGAGGGGCTCGGTCCGGTTTTGTAGATGCTATTTTGGTTGCATGTTTTTGTTACAAGTGGTGTTGAATGGGAAAAATAAAAACTTGAGGACCCCGGTGGCATTTTTAGTCCCGTATCGGTGACTAACTCGAAATCCTCAACAGGACTGTAAAATAAATCTGCATCTGCTGTGCATCGTTTTTACAAAGCTTGTCTCCTTCTCCTACCGGAGGGATGGTTTACAGCCCTGCATGTTTCGGTTTGGGAGAGCGCCAGGTACCTGCGCAGCGGCCCCGGCCACAACAGACAGCAGCAGGAAAGCATTGGGGGGGGGTCAGAAGCAGGAGAAAATGATGTTGTCTCTCATTGAGTTTGGGGACTATCCCTGGTGCTCGCAGCATGTTTGTGCCCCTCAGGTCCCCAGGCAGTGCTGCCCATGCAGGTGTAGTGAGCTGCACTGGTTGTACTGGTTTGCTTGCAGGGCAGAGATCCTGGTGGGCTGGGGGAGCTGCTGGGGGAGCTGCTGGGAAACCTGGGGGTTGTTCTCAAGCTGGGGGGAGCTGCTGTGGGAACCCCTGAGCAATGCCCTGCCACCCTGGATGGGGAGGGAGAAGTCTTATTGCCATGGAAACCGATGAGACAGTTGAAAATTGGCTGCCATGGAAACCAGTTTGGGAGTCTGTGGAGCCATCCCGCCGGGCTGGTCCTCAGGTCACAGTGCTGGTCTACGTGCCTTGGGATGGCTGGGATGGGCGGATGCCCCAGAGCTGGGCTGAGGCCCACTGCAGCCCCCAAAACGGGCTATTGGGGGCCAAACTAGAGTAACACAGCCCCAAACTGGGGGACCGCACAGCCCAAACTGGAGTCACGTGGGCTGGCGGGGAAAGAGCCGATGGCTATTTCTGGGAGCTCAGACGCACAACCTGCCAACACTCAGGACTGCGAATTGCGCAGAAGCACGAGCATTGAAGTGGCTGAGGGTGGAAATGCAGCACAAGCCACATCTCCTGAGAGAAGGCACACGGGGCTGGGGGGGAAGAGCAGGACCGGGACGAGGGGCCGGCGGGAGCGGCGGGCGGGACAGGGATGATCTCGGCTTGGCAGCAGTGAGGTGATGGGAATAGCACTGAATAGCTCTTCCTCCCCACCCAAAGCCAATAAAGCGTCTCCTGTTTGGGTTTTATGTTTGTTTTCCTTGCTAAAATAGGACTTTGGGAAAACAAGGGAGGCCGCGCCACCCCCAGGCTGAGCCTCTCCTTTGCAAGAGAGAGGTGTCCTCTGTGAGGACTGAGGTGGCTTTCGTCACCCTTCCCGCGGGCCAGGCTCACTGTGCCACGCAGCAGTGTTTTAAACATCCTGGGATGCCTCCGTGCCCGTCCAGCCCTGCTCCTGGCACAGACCAGGCTGGCACGCGTGGGCTGGTGGGCTCGGAGCGTCACCTCCCCGACACACACGGCAGAGAAGCAGCGCTGCCTTCTGCACCGCGTCCCCGCATCCAGCAGCATCTCCCCACCGGCACCTGGCAGAGGGATCCTCTGCATGCAGGTGATGAGCACCACGCCACGAGCTGGTAATTCTCCAACCTGCCCGCTCGCCTTTTTGCATGCATGAAAACACCTGCCGACATTTCCAGCCATTTCTTGTCTGCTGTGAAGCCGCCCAGTCGGACGCAGCACTCCGGCCATGCCCCCTCGCTCCGGGGGGAATCCACCCCGCGTCAGGACATCCTCCCACCCAGACATGCCCTCGCCCTGCGGGGCCAGCGGATGCTCTGGCTGTGAGTTTCAAGACTGAGTATCTCCACTTGTGATGGGATGAAGTGATGGCGAAGGGATGGGAGCACACAAGACCTGGGCGAGGGGAGATGAGGGTTCCTTGCAGCTGTGGTCCTAAAAGCACCTTTCTGCCCTTGTTACCTATTCCCAGGGTCCATACGCAGCAGCCTGGAGCCAGCCTGGCCTCCAGCGAGTCCACCCTGCGGTGCAGGGAGGGTGAGAGCAGCTGGAGCCTATAAAGGGCTGGCAGAGGGGATCTGGGCTGAGCTGCTGCAGGTGGGGGCTCTGGGTTGGCCCCAGAGGATGGCTGGGCCCCAAGGCTGGCTCGGTGAGTTGGTGTCCCCACCCCTGTGCCCTGCAGGGAGGGTTGGGGTAGTGTTGGCAGCGACATGGGTGATGGTTTGGGGGCTGTTGAGGGTCCCCCCCATCCTGAGATAGGCAGCCTGGGTCTCAGGAGCCAGGCTGAGCTGGGCAGGGTTTGTGGCTGGGACCCTCAGGTTTGGGGGGTTTGCTCCTCTGGTAACTGCTGATCCCCAAAGCCTGCTCTCCGTGGCAGGGGGGGATGGAGAGGCCGTGCCCCCCCCCGCTGCTGGGCCGGTGCCCGAGCACTCGCCTTCCTCTCACCCAGGGCTGAACGCAGCTCTTGTACTAACTGCAACCTCAGGATGCCCTTTAATTTTTAATGCTTCAATAAAACAGTAATTACAAACACTGCAATTTGAGTTTTTAAGCAGAAAGTATTAACTTCCCAGGGTTTAATTATTCAACAGAAATTAATGAAAGCGGGGCTGGATCCTGCTGGCTGTCTTGGCCTTCCTAGCGGGGCTGGCATCGATCCGCTTTGCAGGGTGGAGGGCTGGAGGAGGATGAAGCCCATCCCCGCTGCCTCGGGGCTCCCCAGGAGCGCCCAGGTGCTGTCAGCAGCCAGGGCAGAGGCTGGCTGGGGGCACCGACGTGTGGGCTGGGTTGGGCTGAGGAGAGGTCCAGGGGGGCAGCGGGACCCCCCATAAATGGCTCCTTCTCTGCTCCCTGCAGGATTTCCAGCCAAGGCGGTGCGGGATCCCGGCCGCGGAGTGCAGGTCTCTGGAAGGTCAGCAACTGCTGTGATCTGAATCAATGCCGCAGGAGACCGTGCGTTAACCAGAGTGGGGAAATTGAGGCAGGTGCTACCCCAGGAGGCAGCGTGACTCCATGGCTGCTCCTTTGTGCCCCCCACCCAGCGCCTGCACCCGTCCCCTGCCTGGGAGGGGACTCGGGAGCTCCAAGGCTGTTTTCTGGAGCTTTCTCAGCCTTAATTGTATTCTGAGCTCCCTGGGAAGATTTCAGGCTTGCTTTTAATTACTCTGCTATGGCACGGTGTAGTTCAAAAGCACCTTTGCTGGGGAATGGGTCTGTTGAGACCAAGAGTGCTCCCAGGGCTGTTTAAATATAGCAAAACAGTCGGTGTCTTGGCAAAGCTCGTGGATTCAGGCTGGCTGATGTCAGACCCCCCCCGCCCCGAGGGGGATAGCAGCAGGGCTGGGAAAGCCTTGATGGAGGAGGGCAAGGCATGGGGAAACGGGGGGATAAAATACTCCCTGCCAGCAGTGAGCACTGGGGCTGAGCAGTGGGGCTGCAGGGTTGGGCGCTCATGGGGAGCATCGTGCCGAGGTGGGATCTGCTGGGGTTCTCCAGCTCATTGCACCCACGTCTTAGACCTCAGCCCTCTTCCTGCATCCATAAAGCCCCTTTTCCATGTAGGCACCAGCCCATTGCAGCATCCATCCTAAGCAGCATATCCATATGGACATGGCCTTCAACAACCGGCATTGGATAAGGTCTCAGGGAACAATGTTTGCTAGAAAAGCAAGTTGTTGTTGTTGTTATTAATAGTTAACTGTCATAACCTCATTAATAAGCAAACCTGCCTGATCAACTGTCTGCAACAAGATGGTAAGAACACAGTGACGGCCAGGGCTCCTCACGAGATGGAAATTGTCAGGGCTGGGTGAGCAAACTGAAGTGAGTGGAGGCGGCGGCGAAGGCTGGTGGGGAGCGGGGTGGAGATGACGGCTCCGCTGATGAGGTGCTGGGGATGGGGAAGGAAAGGGGCCTCATTTGCAAGGGAAATGAAATTATCACCCGCTCCGTCTGCCGTCCTCCTGCCACAGAGACTGATGAGCTGTGCGGGGCGGGCGCTGAAGTGGGGGGCCCTGGGAGCACCCAGCACCCTGGGGTGGGAGCGCAGCCTGTTCGAGCCTGGGTGCCCTCCCTGCGGGAGCAGGTCCTCGTGCCGACGGGGCTGTTGCAGCCCCCCGAGGGGTCTGGGGGTGATCTGCTGCCCATGGGGTGGGCTTGTACCTCCTTTGCTGCTTCTCTACTTGCCAAAGCCTTGTCTTGCACCGTTCGGGCTGTATTTAGGGAAGGTCACAGCAACAGATGATGGTCAGTCACTCCAGAAACAGGAGCGGTGGGGTAAGGAGAGCAGATGCTGCTGATCAGGATGAGATCTCTGCTGAAGCAGGTGAATCCTAGTGCGGTGGCACCTGGGGCGCTCGCGCTGTGATGCTGCTGCCACCCAGATTCATGTCCCCAAATGGGTCTCATCTCACGTGGGACGGCTGTTTTGGTCCACGTGATGGGAAGGCGTGGGGCTTTGCAGGCAGCTTCTGCCTGCGGTTGGGCAGTGAGTCTGTCCCGTGGGGCAGAGCCTGCAGTAAGGACAGGGTACAACCAGCTCCATCTCCGTGCTGGGGATGCTCTGCTTCTGTAACGTGAATATTTTCACATTCCCATCCCAGAAACAGGGCATAAGTCGTTCTTGGATCAGAACACAGCTGCCAGGTCTCTGTCCCTCAGGGTGATGTCTGCTGGGCTGGAAATACAAGGGAATTGGGCTTAGAAGAGGAGCACCGGTCAGACAAGCCATGATTTACCCGACGCAGTTAATCAGTCGTGGCAGCGCTGGTCTGGGTGAGAGACCTGGCTGCTCCCTGCCGGCTCCGCGGGGAGAGTTCACAGCACTCTGTTGCCAATCATTCGGGGCATTTTATTTGGGTCTTAACTTTGATTTAACTTCAGTAGATTATAAAGACAAAAAGTCATTCCAAGGCGCTTTATTCAGGGGGGCAGGGAGGGAAGCCAAAACAGGGTAGTTTGAAGTTGTCAAAATGATTTTCCACTCCTTCAAAATAATCTCACAAAACTGACCCAGATTTTACAAGGCACTCCGGCTTTCAAAGAGCTGCCTGTCTGTGCAGAAGATGGGTCTGTAAAATACATACTATTATTTTTTTTCTCTTAGTAGTTTTACAAAACCCGTGCCTTGCCTCATTCCTGTGGGATCTGTAAGGGCACGATGTTCTTTGGGAAGCCTGATCCAGCCTTGCAGCGCATCCTGGAGCAGTGAAGTGGCTGCGATGCTCCCAGGGAGCGGGCGAGGCGTTTCGGTGAGCGGCTGCAGCGTGTCTCCACGTGCGGGCAGAACTGATGCCAGGCCTGCCCCGATGCCACTAGTGATGAGCGAGCTGGCGGTGTGCCGGGGACGGGGCAGATATCCATATAACTGGGCTGAACTACAGGATCAGGGAAGAGACTGTTGAAATGCTGACAAATTTGGCTGAAGAGGGACCTGGCTCTGTGCCAGGGGTGCTCAGCCCCAGGGGTGCTGAAGGCCACCCGTGCAGCCCCGCATGGGCCACGTGTCACGGGGGCTCGGCCGGCTCTTGGGACGCACCCATGGGCGCTTGCATCTGCAAATCTCCCCAGGCCAAGCGGCTGAGGGGCGGTGGGCCAAGCAAAGCTCGTTGGGTCTGATTTCACTTAAAAGGCATCCGCCGGGCGCGTTTGGGCGAGGGCAGCAGGCTGGAGGGGCTGAGAACCGCAGAACAGACGGGATGCTGGAGGGGGGCAGAGGATGAAAAATGATGGCTGATTTCATGCCCTCAGGCTGTCTGGAGTGGCAGGAAATCTGTTAGCTTTCATTCAAGGGAGGATTGCTAGCAGGAGGCTGGAGAGGCCAACACCAGGTTAATTGCTGTTTCCTTGTTTGTTTAGTTAATTGGTTGGGTACTGGAGAAGAAGGAAAAGGCAGCCCTGGGCTGTGCATCTAGAGAAGGAGCAGGGCTGGCACTGTGCTCCTGGCCGTCGGCCGAGGGACCTGTGCTGCCCGCTGGCTCGACTTGCTGCGGCTCTCCGTTTTCCGAGAGTGGCTGTGAGTGAATGCTGATTGTGAATGAATCTTGCCGACCATCCAGGGGTCCTATGAGCTGCAGGGGCTGGAGGTGGGAAGAGCTATGGGAGCAATTGCGATAGCTCCAGTACTTGGATGCCTGGGGTAGATGAGCAGGGAGGAGAGCTCTTGGATCGGCACGATCCAGTGCCCGTGGGGAGCCTGGGGTACTGCTCGGGGCCATTCCTGCAGATCTGGGTTTGCATCTGGCAAAGGGCAATTCTGGGTTTAAATCCTGGTTGTGGGATGCCCGTGGTCCCCACGGGAGAGGACCAGCTGTGGTGGCAGCAGGGTTTGCTCAAAGCCCAGCGCTGAACGTCCCCGCCAGGACGTGCACCAGGAGCTGCTCCTGCGCTGAGCAGAGGGGAGCAGGACCCGGACAGGTCTCCTCATGCTCGGCAGAGCCCTTGTCCTCTCTTCTTGCTCATTCTCTGGAGCTGAGCCACTTGTGAACTCTTGATGGGAGAAACTAGATTTGTATCTGGGATTTTTTTTAAACTTGAGTTTTCATCTGACCTGATTGAAATGCTGCCCATGCTGGCTGCCTTGCATTCTGTTTATTCCTTTCACCATGTTCTGCCAGGGCAGTGTGTTGCCTTCATTTAGCAGCAGAGCAGTTTGCCCGTGAGCTGGGCAGCCTGGCTGCAGGGGAGCAGCATCCCAACACCGGTCCTGTCCTTTGGAGGGTCAGACCCTGCTCTCATTTTCTTTAAAACCTATGAAGGTCTGAGCCAGGATGGGGTCTGCAAAGGTGCTGGGGGCCAAAAGCTACTTGGAGGAATGGTATGCTTGTTGGCTTGTTATGGGAGGGGGGGAGAAAAGGAAAGACCAGGGTCAGGCAGGGTAAATGCCAGTCCCAGGCGGTACTGGCTTGCAGCTGTGGCAGGGAGCCGAAGGAAGATGCTGCCAAGAGGCAACAGCGAAAGGGAAGCACTGTGCAATCTTCTCTCCAGGACCTTCCTGACCCTCCTTCTCCCTGGCTCTTGGGGTAGGGCTCCCTGAACAGTGCAGCCACGTCAGGGCCGCTCGAGGGGAGCGTGAGCAGCACTCGCCTTCCACCCACCAGAAAACCCCAGAGAGAGAAATGGGGCTGCAAGTGATGCTCATGGCATGGGGAGTTCTCCCCAAATCCACAGCTGCCCTGTCCAGAGCCTGTGCAACTGGGAAGAGGCAAGAGGTCAGGTTTAGCCACTGTTTTGAGGTGTTGGAGCTTCTTCTATTAAAACTTTTTTTTTTTTTTTCCCACTGAAGCATAATGCAGAAAAATATTTGCTGCTTCCTTAGGTGGATGATTAATGACGAGGCAAAATGGGTCCATCAGAGGGAAGGACCCTGCGCTGCCTGGCTGCTCCTTGCATCGTGGTGCTGACAACCAGGGCTTTGGTCCAAGTGAGAGCCTGCGTGAAGCGAGCTGGCAGGGCTGCTCCAAAGGCATGGGGAAAAAACAGAACATTTTCAATCTGTATTCGTTCTTCATTCATGTCCTTCTCAAAGCTTAGCAGCTTTGTAATCTACCAAATATAAAAGCATCCCTACAGTTTCCTTAGCTGGCCAGGCAAAGGGAATGACCCAAGGAACAAGACGGGTGGTCTCGGTGTCTGTCTGACGTAGCCCAGGGTACCAGGCACCCATCCAAGGCTGGACCAGCTCTTGGAGCATCCCATGCTGCTGCTTCAGGATGGCACTGTTAAAACCCAGGACAAAGAGGGGTTTTCTTCATGGAGTTTTGCTCAGGCACTTTTGGGGTCAGTTGCTGTAACACCTCCCTGCAGCGCTGCAGGAAGAAAGCCGCAGCTCTCCCTACGGGAAGGCTTGGGAGGTGGGAGAGCAGGGCGAAGACTGTTGCAAAAGCCTTTAGATTCCTGATCCTGTTTCCAAATGGTTTCTCGGGGGTTTGTGCTTCTGCAGAAGCGCACCCATGCATGCAGGCATTTCAAGAGCCCATAAAAGGGGGCTGAGGGCATATTCAGAGCAAAATTTGATATTGCAGGTGTCTTTAAGAGTGCAATGACTTAAACACTGAGCTCATTTGTTACGGACAGATACACTTTATTGGACCCTCTCCAACTAAACAGCACGGTTTGACCTGGGAACATGACGCCTGTGGGTGCATGGTGAAAAAAGCGTAGCCGTAAGGATTTGCTAAATGAGTGTGGTAAGGACTTTGGGTGCATCTCACAGGCTGCAGCGGCTCCGTGCCCCGCACTCGCCCGCCTTGGCCGTGCCCCGCTGATGCGAACGCGAGCACTGGCTGGGTGCATTCCCTCAGCAGGAGATGGAGCCCAGGAGCATCGAGGGCCTCTTCTGCCTTTAACAAAAAAAAAGAAAAGCATATTTCCAAGCGAGGATGCTCTAGGCAGGCTGCCCGCAAAGTAGGCAGCTACCTTCCAAAACCGGGGAGGTGGGGAGAGAGAGGAAGAGAAAAATAAGCCAGATGAAAGCAGGGACTGTGCCAAAAGTACCTTCTATTTATGATTTCACAAGGTCAACAATAATCCCCACAGCTACAAGCACATAAAAATTGATTCTTTCCTGAAGAGATTGATGGATTCATGGTCAGGGCATTTTCTCTGATCCCACTGCCCTCTGGACATTGCTGAAATTTATGGAGATGCTGTGTGTTTCTCTGTAGAGGACTAAACAGCTTCTCGAGAAGCGAGCAAATGCTTTCAATTCAGACCTAGGATCCTGGGAAGCTGCTGTAAATAAAGGAATGCTTCCTCCAGCTGGCGGGCTGTATTTCCACAGGTGAGCGGCTTTCGCTTTGCTGCCCGCCCGCCGTGGGTCGCAGGCTCGTCGGCCTGCCCCAGCCCTCGGCGCGGGGCGAGCGGGGCTGATGCTCGCCCCGTGGCACGCACCTCTGCTCCTGCAGGAAACCTCACCTCCTGGCACCCTGGCGGTGCTTTCCCACCCGAGCCCGGCGCGGCGCTGAGAAGCGAGGCGGTGCGATGCAGACCCTGTGAGGCTGAAGGCTCTTTCAGTTTGTCCTAATGCTTTCACGGGAGGGAAGAAGGAACGAGCATTTCTAAAGCCTCAGGCTCCTTCCCCACACTCTCCAAACAAGCTCATCTCACCACTCAGAAATCAGCTGGAAATCTCCTTTTTTTTTTTTTTTTTTTTTTTTTATTTAATTTTAAGTATACCCAGCTTTAAAGTCCCAGTGTTTGAAACCATTTTGTTTTCCACAAGTGGCAGGAAGCTACCAAACAAAGCCCATTTATTTTTCACAGCTTCATCCCCGCAGCTATTAAATCCTTGGCGCTATTGAATTCCTGAGAAGTTTGCCGGGTAGCGATGGGGCTTGTGCACAAGCAGCACATGCGAGCCGTAATTTCCCAGTAAGTAGTTTGTGCTCTTTGTATCTCCCTTCTGGTTAACAAGCAGCTTTAGGTGTGCTCAAAAGACATTTCTGCGAGTCCTACTGCATAGCTTCATCCTATCGAGTGCGTTAGATAAAATGCTGCCATACAAAGGGATCCTAGCGCTGGAGGAGCGGCGGGTTTGGGAGGGTGGGGAGAGCCGGGCTGGCGGGAATGTGCAAGGAGAATCGATGCTGGGCTTTTTAACAACCACGCGTGTATTGAACAAAGCTTTTTAAATGCCTTTCAGACAGCAGTGGGCTCCCTCCTTATAATGTGCTGGGGTTTATTGTGCCACAAACAGGGACACGTGGAAATGTTGCCTGCCGCGCTCAGAAAGCGCTTGGTCTTCATCCTTTCTATGTCGGTGGTGGTTCTCCAAACTGCAGCGTGAGGCTGGCTCGTGGCACCGGCAAAGCTGCTCTTGGCTGGGGCTGGACAGCCTGCGGTCCCGCACACCCTTCCCTGCCGATGGCTCTGCCGTGGCCACGGGGGGCAGAGGGACCCGGTGCGTTTCCTTCAGCTCTGGTGCCCGTGCTGCCTCCAGCCATCCCTTGCGTGGCTGGAGAGAGGCGCGTCCCACCTCTGCAGGGAAAGGACAGGGCAGGCAGTAAATAGGAAGAGCCCAACGTCAGTTGGAAAGGAGTGGAGCAGCTCGCAGTCAGGAGAGATGAAAAATGAAGTAGCCCAGGCACAGGCAGAAATTTCACGTGCAGAAATTTCACGTTCAGAAATCTTGGTGGGAAACGTCAGTGTTGCTTTGGTGTAGGTTGCTGACAGGGCTGGAGCGGTGCCGCTCGCCTCCCAGCTCAGTGCAGGCTCCCTGGGTCCGCGCATCTGGAGCTCCCTGTGTTGGATGGGAGCAGCCCCCACGATGTCCCCCAGGCTGCCCTGGAGCAAGGGTCCCTCCCCGTGCCCAAGGACCCTGTGAGCATGCCTTCAGGTGGAGGGAAGGAGAACGGTCGACTCCATCCCTTCCTTGACCCAAATTTCAGTCTCTTTGGAGCAGCGCTGAGCTTCTTCTGAGGGCCTTGCAGCAACGCTTGCTCTGCAACTCGCATGCAAACACTTGCTTGGAGGCCGTTACCTTTTTGCAAGCTTTCCTGGCTGGCAAACGCTGCCATGAGGTTTGCTGCTGTCTCCTTCCTTGCAGCAGCGCTGAGCAGTCCCCGCGCTGCCGAGCCCTGCAGAGCATCCCTTGCCCTCGGACCACCTCCTCCAGGCATCAGGCTGCCCTTTTGCTCTGTGCTTTTGGCCCCCAGCTTGTGACCCACTGGGAAGCACAAACCAGGATTACAAAGCAGCAGCTAGAGGGAAGTGCCACCAAGCCCCAGCCAGCCTTAGGCATTAAAATGCAGCGGTTTTTCATCCCCTGGTATCCTCCCCGCGGCGCCTTTGCTCATAACAAACCCTTCCGCTGCTGAACAGCAATCCCACACAAATCCTTTGGTATAAAGCCGCCTCCCGGAGGGGTTTTGATCAACATTGGACAAAGCCTGATGATGTCTGCTCTGGTTTCCAGTGCATCTCAGCACCAAAAAACCCCATATTTTCATCTGCCTTCAGGAAGAAGCTCTTGCAGCGGTGAGCAGAGGTCATGAATGTGACTCTGCGCTCCCTGCCAGGCTTGCAAACCGGCTCTTGGTCCCAATTTAACCTCCTCCTCCTCCCTACAAGCAGGTAAACAGAAAAGCTATTTTCTCCTTCACCTCCAGCCCCGGCTCCCTGGGCTCTGGCTGCCAGATGGTAGCAAGCGAAGGCTTTTCTGCCCGTCTCTCCTGCCAGCGTGTCGCGACCGCGTGGCTGCAGATGGAGGAGAAGCTATTTCCCATCCATCTCTCCCGTGCTTTGTACCGTCTGCAGCGGGGACCCGCGGGGCTCAGCTGGTCGCTCACGGTGCTGCCTGAAAAAGCAGCATCCTTTGGAAGTGTAAAATCAGAAACAAGGAGCGCCGGATCAGAGGCGATAGGTGTGTGTAAACGTGCGGCCTCCGGTGCGATGCAGCCAGGGCACTTCTCCATAGCATTGCTGCTTTTGTTTGTCTCCCTTCTCTTTTTTTCAGTGTCTTTTGATGGGTGTTAAAAGCAGCCTGGCCTTGGAAGACGTGCTGCATGTAGCTTTTATAGGTGGCTATAAGTTATCTGCTGGAGGAGCCCTAATATGAACGTTTGCTGCCTGCAAATGCTCCTTTTTTCATTTTCTTTGAGGCTGTTGCAGTTTCACGGTATTTTGCTTGGCGGAGGAAAGCTCAGCCTGGGCCAAAGAGCGGCCAGGAGCCCTTGTGAGGGCAGCTTCTGGCCCTGGCACCGTTGCCCTCGGAAGGGAAGGGGGCACCTGGGGGCTCTTGTCCCGCTGCGCTGCGAGTCCTGGGGGTCGCCTCCCCCTCGGGGCTGAGCCCTGCGGCCGTGGCCAGCTCTGCCGGGATGCTCCGGGACGCTCGTGTGCGCCGTCAGCCCGACCCGCATGGGAACCGCATCGAACAGCCAGGATGGGGAAATGTGTAGCCCCTTTGGGTTATTTCCTTCTGGAAACTTTTCCCCTGGGGCAAGGCCAGCACCTGCTCTGGTTTTATTTACTTTAGTTTTGAACATTTGCTTTCAAACTGGGAAATGGGGGAAATCATCCTGCTGCACGATGGAGGGGACTGACAGAGCGCAGGACAGGGGATGCTTAGGAAATCCAGCGTGTATCCTGGTGACACCGGAGAGCCGTCACAGCCAGAGCCCAGCTCACGCTCTGCAAGCAGCAGAGGAGCCCGTCCCTGTGCTGCAGAGAGGATGAGGGGCCCTTCCATGCTATTTTCCCAGTTTTTAATGAAAGCTGGGATGCTACGGGAGACAGGGATGGTGCCTGTGGCTGTACGCAAGGTGCTGGTCAGGCAAACCCCACAGGATCCCCAGCCTGGGGGCTGGGACCCATCACAGGAGGAAAAACAAAATCGTGTCTGTGTCAAAAGCAGGAGCTGAATCTTCTCTGCTGATTTCCCAGGTGAGATCTCTGCCAACGTTAAAAGAGGATAAATGAGATGACCTGGATAATTACAGGCCTGTCAGCTCCACTTCGATCCTGGGCAAACTGATGGAGTGGCTGATGTGGGAATTGATTAATAAAGAATTAAAAGAGAATAACATCAGTAAATGAAAGTAAAGGCGTTAATGTCTACCAGCAGGTTAAAGGCAGTAGATTTTGCAGAAGCAGTTTTTTGTTGCAAAGATGGCTGGTTTGGAGAGAGTGGGTTTGTGCGAGGTATTTTACTTGGAGGATAGAGCGAGTAACCAGAGCCAGACCAGCTCAGCAGGGCGCGGGATTTTGTGCCACCCGGCTGGATGTCACCGTCCCTGTCCCGCCCCGGCTGTGCTTGCTCCGCTCCCTTAGGCAGCGGATGGGCTTCGATGGGTGGGCAGCACTGCGGGTACCCGGGTGACCCGGGGCTGGCAGCCACGTCCCCGTGGTTAAATCCATGTCCCAATGAGTGCCTGTTCTCTCCATCCCACCCTAGCTTCAAGCACACCACGCTCTGCCCCTCTCTGACAAGCAAAGCACCAAGCACCCATCCAGCATCCCAGCAGAGCCGTGTCCTCCTGGTCACACCCAGACCCAGCACAGAGCCGCTACGTGGTGACCGGGGAACAGCAAACACCGGGCAGGTGGGCTTCTGTCCCACTCATCCCAGCATCGCGTATGCCCCCGTGTTCTTCTGGCCTCCTCGCAGCCTCCCGGCCGGGAAGGGCTCTCAGCATCCGTGCAGGATCCGTCCCTGTGCTGGCTGCAGTGCTTGCCTCTTTTTCCAGTTGCTATAGGAACAGACGAAGGCCTCTAAAGCATCGCAGTGGGGTGCGCGTCTAGGTCATGCTGTGGAGCAGGCAACCATTTTATAGTGATAATAAATTCAGGGAATTGGGAATTTGGCCGAAGTAGCACGCAAGAAAAGGACTTGAAAAGACAGAATGGAGATAAATGAACAAAAAAAAATTTATGACAAATGACCATGCGTTGTGCTAGACCTAACTGAAAACCTTCTCTGGAGTTCAGGCGAGAGGGTCTGGGAACACAGATTGTAAGGAATGATTTGTCCCTGAAACATGAAGACAGAAAGGCAAAGACAGCACCTGAAAGTGTTTAGGGGCTGTTGGATTTCAAAAACCTTCATTATCTTTACTCCCCACGATGTCTAGGTGTGAATTACTGCTGGCCAAAGATTTACCATCCCTGCATTTGCATGACAGGAACCGGAGAGGCACCAAATCATCGGAGACAAGAGCCGGCCAAGCAGAGACAACACTTTGAAGGTCACTGAAAATCTGCTGGAAACGTCTGTACAGGGGGGTGGAGGCGGATGGCTTGGCAGAGCTCTGCAGGTCCACACCGACGTGGAGACCCTGGAGGTCTCCAAAGCAGCACAGGGCTGGGTGGTCTGAGAGGTCCCCCGGGATCTCAGGGAGCTCCTGGGTCGGCTGGTGTGGGCCGAAGACTGATTTCTGGCGCTCTCACCCATGTGTTCATGTTTGGCCGATCCTCTCCTGCGTGGTGGTGTGGAGATGCTCGCCTGCTCCAGCAGCTGAGGACGCCAACCCGAGACGCTGCTGGGGTGCTCCTCGCCAACAGCGCAAACTCCATTTACTACCCGGCCTATGCGCCGTGCAGCAGCTTTCCTGCTCGTTTTCCCCTACCTGCTGAAGCAAAAGCAAGCTCTTTGCCGAACGCTCTTTGCTAACGGAGGCCGTCCCAGAGGAGTCTGTCTGTGTTGACGCCAGCTTTAACGCACGGCGTTTCTACAGCAAGAGCTTGGTGGCAGGGAAGCTCGTGGGCAGCAGGTGTGGGAGATGGTGGCAAGCTGTTGACTAGAGCTGGCACCCATTGCAGCTGTGTCCTCGCAGGGCCTCATGGGTCTGGGGGGGCTGAAAAATGGGTGGAATCAGGCATATTAGGCAATCTTTGTGTTTTCCCAGCTCTCAGAGCACTAACAGAGCAGGCAGGGCTGCGGGTCAATGCAGACTCCCTGTTCGCCCGGCCCGGAGCTGCTGGCACGGCACAGCAAGCTCAGTGAAGCCCACGCAGACGTCCCCCTCCCCAAACCATGCTCCGTCCTTTCCCTAATTGTGCTGAGATTTGAAATGCAATTTGTCTCGCCACGTCCTGTTGGCTTCAAGAAGCAGAATTTCTCATGCTGATTTAATCACCTCATTATGTCAAACAAGTTAGAGGTATTTTGAGGATGGCTAATAGGTGCCAATTTACACCCCTTGGCAGCATGAGGCCTGTGCTTAGCCTTAGCGCTTGTTTTTTGGCGAGACAAAGAAAGCCTCGAGCTGGTGCTTTTTACGGCAGACAAGGCTCACCTGGGACCTGGGACATCTGGTGCTGGTGCTTTGCAAACACTTTCCTTGCCACAGCTTGCTTTCAGCTTACGCCTAGTTTGGTTTAACAAGGCAGTGGTAGGAACGTGGAAATTACTGAGCTGGGCTGCGGCCAGAGCTCAAGTCAGGCAGGCACCAAAAATCGTGGCGGCTCGGTGCCTGCAGCCTGCTCCTCGGGCAGGGAACCGGCTGCGGGGTCTGCACCCTCCCGGGGCTGAGCCCTTCTCAAGGCTGGGTGGTGCAAAGGTGCCTCTCACCCCTCTCAGAAACCAAATCTCTGCTTACGTGCTCCAGCAGAGGGAATTACGCTGTCCTGGTTCTTCTGGCATCCTGTCCCCAGCAAAGAGCCGCTCCTGCAGCCCCAGCTACAGGGCAGCCTCCCCCATGCTGGCTGAGGCATCTCCTCTCTCTTCTGGGGGCAGGAGGACGATGGGGAGAGGGGATGAAGGCCTGCAGTGTTTGGTGAGGAGTATGAAGCTCAAATGCTCAGGTCTCATTTTGGAGGCATGTCAGGGGACCGACAGTGGGGACTGGGCAGGCGCAGCTCGGTGTGGTCCCATCCGCAGGCAATGGGCTTCAAATGGGGGCTTCAAACTGGCCGTGCCTCTGCTGCCTCCCTGGCACCCTGGCAGTCAGCGCAGCACCCAGCTTCCAAAGAAGATGCGCTGGGGACTCCCAGCCCTGGGGTGTCACAGCTGGTTGATGATGGGAGATGCCCCTTTGAAGCCTCCCACCCTTCCAAGCAGGTCCTACTAGCTATTCCCAACCAAGCGAAGACATAGGGCACTTCATGCCACTTGCACCCAAGCCCTTTCCTTGGGATAGCAATGGGGAAGGGGAATGTTTGCTCTGTTCCAGGTTTTTCTTTGTTCCAGAAAGCTTCTCCAGCTGCACAGAAAGTCTGCCGCTATTTTGAGGTCCCTTTCCTTCTTCGCCATCCCCAGAGGCTCCTCGCTGAGCAGTGGAATAGAAAAACGACAGATTATTGCTACATCTTGCTGAGCCTCTCTCTTTCATATGAAAGAAAGATGGGCTGGTTTGCTCGGCAGCGGGGGTGTGCTTTGGAAGCGAGTCAGAGCGAGAGATGCCAGGAAGGAATTGTATTTTTTTTCTAATTCAGTATCTTCCCGGGATGCTGCCGTAGCCAGCGGGAAGCTGCACCACCATGTCCCTGCACGTCCCCTGGGCTGCCCCAGGCCCTGCTGAAATCCCAAACCAGCTCCTCAGACACCTCCCCATCCACTCCAAAAAGACTGTGCGTCCTCGAGAGCAGTGCGCAGGACCGCGGGAGCCTGGCGTGGAGAGAGGTGAAGCCCTCGCTGCTCCCCGGTGCCGGGAAACCCACGGGTGGTGGCATGGCCATGTGTGGCGGGGAGTCCTGGTGCGCTTGCTGCTGTCAGGCTTTGCAAACACAGCACATCCCCGGGCTCCCTGCAGCACCCTAACAGCGATGGCAGAAGCAAGGTAGTTCCCGTCTCCCATCAACAGGGGATGGGTTAGCAGACGGGACACTGCCGTGGGGCTGGCACACGTCTGCTGCCCCTTCTCACCCTGTCCAGCTTGTAGGACACCTACCTGGGAGGATCCCTGTTAACACTTTCCTATAAAACTTGCATATCCTACTCATATAAAACTTGGGAGGGGATGGATTTGGTGGCTGCTGGGTGCCGGGACCCCATCTCCCCACTCCATGGCTCTGGGCCACCCATCGTTTCCTGAACATCATGGGACGTGCATCGAAACTGAACATCAACCATCACACCGCTGCCTTTCTAATACTCCTGCCTTGCCCTGAATCCCTGGCTTACTTTTTTGACCCGTGCAGTCAGGAGCACCTGTGGAACAAGCATCTTTCCAAGAGCGCGATGTCTGATGGAGCCAGGGCTGGGCAGGATTTAACAACCCTGGGCAGCTCTTGGCACTTGTAATTTAGTTTTTTTAATCCATGAGAGCTCAGCACCCGCCCGACAGGCGCAGGGGGGTGAGACTCGGCGGATCCCCTGCCACCGTCCCACCACGTCCACTGTGTCCCACCGCATCCCACTCCACCCCCGGCAACGCCAGGGCTGCCCCCACCCTTCCCCAGCCCTTCCCAGGGTGCAGGGAGCTTTAGAGCTTCGGAGACGATTGATTTCAGCCACCCGTTTTAATCATGATTTAAATTAGCAAAGCAGAAAGCTTGGTTTAAATGATCAGCTTTAATCTTGTTTCTCATTTGTACATTTTATTTATTTTCTTAACTTGATTCTTCTTGGTTGGTAACCACTAATCTGCAGGTTTACTTCTTTTACAACTCCTCCTTTTTGCGAAGCAGAAGAAAACCCTTTATGTATGTGAGCTTACTTAAGCAATTATGTAGCTTAATGTATATTTATGGCAATTCTCCGTGTTTGCATTTTATTATGTTATAATATAGGGAATGATGCATCTCTTTTTTATGAGATGATTATTAATTTTGGACTCACAACGTGTGCCATGGTCTATTCAGATGGAAATTGGTTTTCAATTTAAGATGGCCAAAAACCAGCATCAAAAATGGTTTTTATTAGTTAAATAAAACCATTTAAAATGTGCTAGCTACAGATGAAAAAATAAGCTTATCTGAGCATGCATTTAAAACTGATCTCCTAAACAAGATAAGTACTATCTGCAATGAGGGAGCTGAGCACTTTGTTCCCGATTTTCATATTCTTTATGTTTTTAAAATTAATGTATCACTTAGGTTTTCTTCACAGGCAGGGAAAGGTAAACGAGATTTTCCATTTTTCCTCCTCCCAGATTCCTCGGTTTTGCAGTGACTAAATTAGTGGAAAATGTTGATGCAGGGAGGTATTTATTTTGCCTGCGCTTTCGGAGGGTAGCAGTGCTGGCAGGCGCTGGATCTGGCCCCGCAGCCAGAGCCTTCTAATGCTTCAGTGGTTTTAGAGCTTCTTTGCAGAGCTGACAGCAACCATGTGCTGCTTAACGTTTTTATACAAGCTACTTAAATTACAGTAGGTTAGGTCTCAACAATACACTTCTCTTTTTAATAGAAAAGTGTACTTAAGGTAAACAGAAACCGGTCTGAAACTAGAAACGCTCCAAAAGTAAAGGTGGAAACCCAACACAGCAGAGCAGGCGGGGAGCGCTTCAGCCCCTAATCTTTCCGGACACAGAAATTATTATTATTATTATTATTATTATTATTATTATTATTAGCCTTGCTGCAGCACTGAGTCCAGTCCATAACTTCTCTTTCTCCTGCCTAGGAAGGGGAATTTTTCCGTATTTGCAGGTAGGAGCTGACAGTAATTGGCCACGCTGCCTGGCTGGTGCTTTCACTTTAACAATACTGCAGAAAATAAATGGCCCCGTGTTGTTATCAACAGTTTTCTGCACACTGGGTCCGGCGTGGGTTATATTATCTCATGGAAAAGAATTCTGCAGATTGCACATAAAGAGGGACAGCGCCATCCTAATAAAAATAATGACTTATTAGCATCATGCCAATGCAAATGCCCTCTGGGTGGGTAAGCTCTCATCTTTTTGGAGAGGCTGGGCCAGTTTTCAGGGCATGTGCTGTAGCTTCGCTCCTGCAGGGCAGCGACGCCGGAAGGGAGCTCCCGGCGCTGCGGCCACGTCGGGCACCTCAGGTGCAGAGGAATTATTTGCCATTTCCAGGGACCACGTCTCCTGCAAGCTCAGGGACGGCAGGGGCCCAGCCCTGGTCCCGTCTCAGCCTGGGGACGTTCTGGGAGCTCCTCATGGTCCGGCTGCAGATGCACCATCTGCCTCCATCCCTGGGCATTGCTCTCACTGCAAAAATTTAATAATAAAAAAAAGGAAAAGAAAGAAAACATGAAAACAAGGCACTTCTGTGCTTTCAATTCACCAGCAATTGGCAACAGTTTAATGTGTATATATCACTAATGCTGTTTTATGAGCTCCAGTCCCACTGGCATAATTTTTTTAAAATCCCTTTTCCAGTGTAATTGCTGTTTGTTTTGTCATTTCTCAGTGGACAATTACAGTTCAAAAACAAGAGTGCCTTTGAAGATCGCAAGTGGTGTATGCAGACTTCATTAATACACTATTAATACACTATTGAAACGCACTTGAACTCTACCTGCCTGAGGCCTGAGACATAAAAATCTGGCTTTGCAAAGCAATCATTATTTGATCTATTTAAAATACTCCCAGTATTAGCCTGGTCTCCTGGATACGTTTCAACGTCAGCAGTTTGGGAAGCTGAAATGTCTCCCATAGATTTGTTCCATTACTCGGTCATCCAAAAAAACCCCAATGCTGCAAGAATTACCCTACTTTTTTCTGGAGGGGGGGAAGGGAGTGGTGTGGGACCCCTTGGCTGGCTTGTCCCAGGACGGGGTGCTTGTCCTGCATCTGGTAGTGGGAATAAAGTCATAGGAGGAATAGAAAGAGATTTTGATTCAAACGAGCAGCCCTCCGGCCAAGAGCAGCCAGGGTCCCCCCTCACACACCATGCCTTGTGAGCGCATTGCAGCCTTCCCAAGCCCTGAAGGTGCAGTGACGTCAAAAGTAAGAAGAGCTGCTAAAAAAAAAGAGAAAAAAAAGCAAGTTTCCTGGCTAGCTCCGTTTTACCATTTCTCCTATAAAAGCATTTGCCCTGGTAAATCAGGGGGTTTGTGGTGCTCATCACCCGTCCATCTGTCCATCCATCCACCCACCCACCTGAGCCTTACTTAGGTGTTTAATTGCTCATCAGGAATGTTCTTCTTTAATGAATAGGAATTTGGCATTTGTGAATAAACCTGTTTGCTGAGAGTTAGTGCTTGGGGCTCTGCAAGAGCTGGGCCCTGCTCCTGCAGTGGCTCCCAGCAGGGCTGGGGGCACCCACGGGTGCTCGGCCCCTCTGCTGCATCACAGCTCGCTGCACCCTGTCCCCTGCGTCCCGTCCTGCTGCATCCCATCCCGCTTCCTCCTGGTCTGCTGTCTTGTGTCCTGCTGCATCCCATCCGGCTGCATCCCATCCAGCTGCATCCCATCTCACTGCTGCCATCCCGCTGCATCCCATCTCTCTGATCCCACCCCACTGACCCCAGCCCACTGCATCCCAGCCCACTGCATCCCATCCCACTGACTCCAAACCACTGCATCCCATCTCACTGATGCCATCCCACTGCATCCCATCTCTCTGATCCCATCCTGCTGCATCCCATCCTGCTGATCCAATCCTGCTGTATCCCATCCCATTGCATCCCATCCCACTGATCCCATCCCTCTGATCCCATCCTGCTGATCCCATCCTACTGGATCCCATCCCACTGCATCCCATCCTGCTGCACCCTGTCCCGTCCCACCGCCCGGGCTGCTGGGGACTCACGCGGAGCAGGGTGCCCTGGGGCTGGGAGGAGGCGGAGGTGCCCGGAGCAGGAGCCGAGTGGGCGGCGGGACAGCCCCGGGCACTCTGCTGCCTTTTTTTCCACTTCTGCACGTTGAGACGTTTAAAAATGCATGAGATGCCCCAGGCACCGTGAACTCTGCATTAATGGCTTTAGCCCCGAGTTTTCTGCTTGTTGTTGCTGTATTCTTTTATAGAAAAGAAATGCGCTTTTGGGGAGTCAGTCTCTGGCAGTGATTGCACAGGTTTGCAGGCAGAGGAGCTGCTGGTGCTCGCTAAAAGGGACGATGCTTTCACGTACGTCGTTGTCTCCCCTTGGCCTCCGGCCGCTGAGGGAAGCAGCGTTGCTGCCTGCACTTGGACATCGTGGGAGCACAGGGGCCAGCTCAGCCTGTTTGCAAAATTTTGGTGTTTTTCCTTCAGTTTTAGAGTACCCGTTTCTCACAACCGCAGCACTTCCCTCCAACCCATGCCACGATCGTGTTGGACAAGAGCCGGGCTCAACTCCAGCTCCATGCAAAGCTTGAGAAAGCACCTATTACTTTTGTAATTCATTTTTAGGAGGGGAAAATGTGCATATCTTGGGAACCTTTTGTTGAAACAGCTCCAAATGTGGCCCCCAACATCACCCACTACTCCCTTGAGCTATAGAAAAGGTCAGGGCATGCTGATACTCCCCAAAAATGAGATTTAAAGACAAAACCACTGCTCAAGCCTCCGCTGATGCCCCACCAAGCTCTGGCCTCGACTGGGAGCTTGGAGAGTAATAATTGCATGTATTAAAGATGCAAATGTGGCTCCGGCCTTGCATCCCAGGGTGAAGGGCTTTTCCCAGAGCGGAGGGGAGGGCTTTCCTTCCTGCTTTGCAAACAGGGGAGGTGGCCCTAGCGCAGGAAGGAGTTTGCCCGAGGCCGTTGGAGCTGGCAGTGGTGGAGGTCCCAGGCAGGCGAGGGGGGAGCAGGGCTAGCGATGGGCTGCATCCCTGGGAGATGCTGGGCTGGGACGTGTGGCTGTGCCAGCGCCCAGGAGAGCTTGGGCATAACGGGGCAGCAGTGCCATGGTCTAATGCACGTGTGGGTACAAGCTTCTGGCCACTTCTCTGTTATTTCCAACACGCTCCTGCTGCAGGATGCAACCCTGGTGCCTGCAGCCCCAGCAACCCCCTCCATCACCACCCCGCGTTGCTGGGCAGGGCGAGCCGATTGCAGCAGGTGACTGGAAAGGCTGGATGGAAAAGGAGACGAAGGGAAAAGGGAGCTGCCTGAAACAGCTGCCATTAAGCCATTCTTTTAAAACTAAAAAAGCTTCCTCCAGTCAACCTGACGAGGCTTAAGAGACTGTGTCTAGCAGGGAGGCGAGCAGCCCTGGAATTACGGCGCAGTAATTGCTCAGTACTTAAAGTCCAGGTCTAGAAGATCTCCAAGTAATAACTCATTGGAAAGATATTGAGCTCTCATCACAAAGAGGAAATATGGTCTCTAAACAGGCAGCTAATGGCATGCCATTTATCTGATGGCAAATCACCCACGTTCATTACTCTCCGCAGCACAGCCAGAAAGAGAAATAAAAAATTAGCTGAAGGAGAGAGGGAAGGAGGGAAGGACATGTTTCCTTCCAGTCTTTCTCCAAGGGTGGCTCCTGAAATCTGTGCAGCAGCTATTTGCACCCAGGGCTGCTGCCAGCATGACCTGGCCAGGAAAAACCACTTTATGTGCATCTTCCTCCCTAGAGAAAACAAAAATGTTTTCCGTTATTATTTTCACACTATTCAGAGTTCTTGTTGAGAAAATCCTCAACACTCATCAAGGAAAACCTAGGACTGGTGGAATTTTTATTGTTCTTGCTCATCTTTGCCAAAGCCGTGGCTCCAGGGGTGAACAAAGACCAGACACTCTTTTATTCCTTTCCAGCTCCTGAGCGTCGCCATACCAAGGTTTTGAATGCCTTACAGCTTCCTCCGCTTTATAGCTTCCTTCCTCCCCACTTCTTTTGCTCTCTTCCAGGTATTTCTGGTAGAGGAAATGGCTTTCTGCTGCTCCAGGCTTTTTCTAAGGCACGGGTAGTGTTTTCCAAAAAAAGAGCGAGCTGGGTGCCCGGGCAGGGAGGGACTGGTCTGCAGGAGAGGCGGGGTGAGCCCTGGGAAGGCACACCCCAGCTGGGCACCCCGAGAAAACAACCACAGTCTTTCTATCCATCACCCTTATAGAATCCGAAATCTCATTTCCCACCTGCCTTTCATAGGAACTGTGATTTTCCTTTGCAGTCCCGCGTCAGGGTGAGGTGTCTGAGGCAGATAGGGAAACCTGCAGGACTTTTAAACGCCAACAGTGATGGAGGCACCGGGACTCACGGACCATGGACACATCTCCTTCTGCCTCAAGGTGATGCTTTGAGTTGAAATGTAGCTAAACACACTGGCTGATTCTGAAAAATCCTCACTTGTGCCGCCAGCTGCTGCTGAAATGCCTGAAGGGCTGACCCCTGCTCAGCACCTAGAAATGATCCAGCCCCCAGCACAGCAGCCCCCGAGGACTGCCAAGCGTTTGCAGGTTGCACACACTGAAAGAAAAACCCTGCTAATTATAGCTTGCATTCCTTTGCAAAGTAGAGTAAGTGCCTTCATAGAAAGAGGCTCCTCCATCAATTAATTATCCTTTGTCTTGGAGTTATGGAGGAAGATTGGGAAAAAGCAGTAGTGCTTCTTAACACTTAGTTTGCCTTTTCTAGGAAATCAGAGGGATGCAGTGGGTTGGGGTACATTTGAGCAAGGCTGCTCTTGATTTTGCCTCCTGTTTTCTGATGGCCAACGGGAAGTTATAAAACCTTGAAATAATCTTGATTTTCTTGGGGGGGATGCTTCGCTTCAGAGTAACGTTTCCTTTCAGCATGACTAAGAGAATGATCTAGAAACGATGGGAAATCTTATTTCCTGTTAGTCATGGGCAAACCACATCCAAGTCATCGTTTCATGCTTGCCACAGGTTGGAAATTTGTCATTTTTAATGTGACTGGAGATCCTGCTGCAGTCCTGAGCCGTCACCAGCTGGTGCTGAAGCCAAATCCCAGCGGGACTTTCCCCTGGCAGCAGCTCGGCCCTGGGCCTCTCCGTAACCCTCTAATTCATCTAATCGTGTGCCTGGAAAAATCCCAAACAGCTCAAGGCAGGGAGGGGAGACACTTTTTTCTTCCTTTGCTTGGCTACTGTCTATTTTTGGAAGGTGGCTCAGCAGCATTGCTGGTCTTTTCTGCTTTTTATCACCTTTCCTCAGATTCCCAACCATCACCTCCTTCCCCTGGGATGGATGCATTTTGGTGATGGACGGAGGACCGTGGAGTCCGGAGATGGGAATTAATAAATTAGGGGAAATTTTGGGGCAGTTTCAACTTTCAGTCTTGTTCTTGGAGACCTTCCTAACAGGGCTGGTTGCTGGCAGAAGTCTTGCCTGACTCGGGTCACCACCAAACATGGCCATGAAGCTCCACATGGCACCAGCCAAGTTGCCCCAAAGGCTTCATCAACCCACTCCAAGCTTCATCCCAATCTCAAGATTTCCTGCAACAATTTTTAAGCATTTAGGGCTGGCCATGGCTGGAGCTTAAGAGACACCAGCGACGGGGATGGCCCAGCCTCGTGCAGGGACAGCAGGACGGCCCGGTCCCCGGCGCCGCCGGGAAGGCAGAGGGATGCTGGCACCTGTGGCGGCTGCATCCCCTCTGCCCAGGCGTCGAGACCGGCTGGATGCACCGTGGGAGCAACAATTCACAGCGCGTATGCCAAGCCAGGAATATCAAGGATAAATCACTCATAACTGGAAAGATGATAATAACAGAAGCCTCTGGGGAAATCTGTACTGCTGAATAGTGGATTTTATTTTTTTTCTTTTTCACTTGAAGTCACTTAATGAACCCTCATGTTGAAATCTTCAGAAAGGCTCACCTTGGAGGGTACTGGGAAATATTGATAAATAGTGCTTGGCACTTCTGAGGCTCTCAGCAAGCGGCACAAACATTGTCACAGAAGTTGGCCTGGCTGCCTCCCTGCTTTACCCTTCCCGTGGCTCTTCCTACCCGCAACATCCCCCAGCCCTCCACTCGCCAGAGCCTGATCCCTGGGAAGGGCTGTAATCTCAGCAGAAAGACTCCTGTAATCCCAAACTTTCCCAAGAAGCAATATATTAGCTGTAAAGCAGCTTCCACACTTTATTTGCTGGTAATTTACAGCCCACACTGCGAGACAGTGTAATATTTGCAAGCGATTAAACAGAAGATGACTCAACAACAGCCACCTCGGGTCAGATTTTCAAGTGTTCATCATGCATAATTAAGAAGGGATTTGGGAAAGCAGTGGCTGCCGCCCGGCTTCCCGAGCACCTCGCGGGCCCAGCGGCTCCCGCGCTCAGGCCTCGGGGCTCCTGCCCGCGCCGGCAGGTTTGCCGCTGGAGGAGGAGGAGGTGTTTATTGAAGAGAGGAGGAAGAGTTGCGAGGAGCTGTAAGCACGACTGCCTGCTAATCAGTAAAAGGGAGGTCTTTGGATGCCGTCTGGGGCAGTTTAAGCCCAGCCTTGCAAGCTGCAGCCCCTCGCGCTGTGGATACGGTCTGCGCTGGGTCTGGCACGAGGGTGACTAATGCAGAGGGAGGTTTGCACGAAATCCTTCAGGCAACTGCCCTCTTCCAGCAGCCTGTTGCCTCCAACCATCCTGCTCACTGCCTCCCATCCCGGCTGACCCGGCCAGGCTCGGCTGCAGGCAGGACAGAGAAGCTATTTTAAACCCGACTCAATGCTGAGCAGAGTCCACACATGCAAATCCCTGGATTTTCCAGGCCCCACTGGGGATGAAGTCGGGATGCTCTGGCACGAGGCAGGACTGGGGAATGGCTCTACGCAAGCAGCGCCTGGTGCTTGCAAGCGAGACCGTGCCCCTGCCCTCCTGCCAGCTGGGGCCCTGCTGTCGGACCTGGTTACCGCCTGATCTGCCCAAGAGACACGGAGGAGTGTTTGACTTGGATTTACATCTCTCTGCAGAGATTCTCAGTGTACTTTGGATGGGTGACACGTCACTACCGACACTGCTGGTAACTGAGGTTAGCCCTGGGGTACAAGTTGGGAAACTGAGGCACAGCACTTAAGTGCTCACTTAGCGTTACCCAACAGAGCCCGTGGCAGCCCCAGCAGCATCCCTGGATGTCACCTGGGCTGGGGCCAGCCCAGGCCTCCCGACACAACGCAGTTTGCCTGTTGGATGGTATGCTGGTTGGATGGTATCATGCTGGCCAGGTGGAGTGATCCTGGACTGCTCTCCTCTTCCACCTGAGGGCATAGTGCACCTTCCTTCCCTGCCCATCACGTCCCCCCCGACTCCTTGATCCTTCAAACAGCTCCATTTGCCTCTCTGCTGCTAATTCTCTGGGTTAACCTTGCTTCAGAAAATGAGTGTTTACCATCTGCTTTTTCTCATCACCGCTGGCAGCAGCCAAGCAACACCCCGAGTAGTGATGGGGGGCTGGAGAGGGAAGAAATGGGATGGGGCCAACATGGAGACACCAGCTCTCCCCGTGATGTCCCCTTGCTGCCCGGCCCTGTTGGGTTACAGCCAAGGGCCTGCAGGCAGGGAAGGGTTAATGGTCCCTCTCTGGCTGGGGTGCTATAAAAGGGAGGGAAAGGGAGAAGGAGGGCTTGCATCTCCCTTCTTTACTGGGAGGGAGGAGGCCAAAGGCAGGTGCTGCTGGTGGGCAGGGCAGGGCGGGCTGCCTGCCTGCCTGCCTGCCCCCGGCTCCCCCCGGCTCCCCCCGGCTCCCCCCGGCTCCCCCCGGCTCCCCCCGGCTCCCCCCGGCTCCCCCCCAGCCCCACGATGCAGAGGAGCTGCGATGCTGCTGGAGGCATCCTGGTGCCTTCAGTCCGGAGCCTTCAGCGGTGTCCCCCGCGCCCTGAGGTACGTGGCAGATGTTAGAAACGTGGTACGGTCAGGGGTTACGTCCGCTGCTTGGCTCTGGTGGGAGCCGCCTTCTCTCTTCTTGGCTACTGAAATGGTCCTTTAGCGTGGGCTGGGCCCAAGCCAGGCTGCTGGTGGCTAAAACCGGAGCTGTTTTGGGATCGGGGGTGGGATGGTGTGACCGGCCACCCCCGCCATGGGGCAGGCAGGGGGACTTGAACGGCAGGAGGTATTTGCCTGCTGATGCATTGTAGCTGGCTGTAGCTGATGGAGAACGGAGGGGCAGCCTTTGCAAATGTGGAAAATAACTGGAGAAACATGCCCAGCATCCTCGAAGCTTTGGGGGGGGTAAGCCCTTCCCCGCTCCCCGGGACAGCCAGCAGGGCTGGGGTCCCCCCCTTGGCTGGCAGGGGATGGGGTACCCTGAGGGCCACGCACCCCAGATCCGGCGCAGCAGCCGGCCTCGCCTGGCACATGGGAGAAAGCAAACACAGGCAGAAATAAAACCATTTTGCTGTACGTCTTGGCCCCCGCTGTAAATAAAGCAGCATTTCATGGCCAGGGATAAAATGCTGGAATAAACTGCAGCGGCTGCGGAAGCGGGTGCAGCTCCCTGGCTGCGGCGGGCAGGCAGGCAGGGACGTCGTGGCTGGCAGGGCTCGCCCGAGTTGTCACCCCTCAGGGTGACCTTGTGCCATTCCCTCCTGGGCACCCCTGCTTTTCAGCCAGCCGGTGGTCCCTGGCACTTTGCCTAGCAATTTCCAATGATTAAAGGGAACCACAGGGCCAGTCTATATAATAGCTGCTGAATTATCAGTTTTGCCATAAACCATTATTCATTATCTGTGTTTCACTGGATAACCTGGACCTTGTTGAAAAAGTGCTATTTCTTCTGCAGTCAGCTGTATTTTAATAAGTTACATTACGGGTAAAACATCCCCAGAGAAAATCCAAGTACCGTTCCATTTATCAGCCATGCAAAGTTCAGAATAAAAATATTCCAAGGTGAGGTAATGTACCATGACATTGTGCAAGTTAATTTATAAAAGAATTAACTGTGTTTAAAACAGTAGGAGAGAGGAAGAACCTGCTTTCTCCAGCCAGCCAGCTTTGGAGTGGCCCTAAAAGGAAACATACTGGCAGAAAAACATTTCTTCCTTAAAAGATTTTTATTTTACAAGTTCAGGTGCTAAAAGTGCAATGAGTATAACCAGAGCCGAAGTGGAATTGCAGCTCCCTGGGCAGGTGAACCCAGGGAACTTTTTGGTGTTGGGTAATTCCCATCAGCTGGAGCACTGCTACACCGCCTGTATCCTTGTGACCGCTAATTAAGTCATGTTGACGAGAGCTCTGGGATGATGAGCACCTCCTCGGGCTCCTCTCCGCTCCCCGGTCCAGGTCCCGCTCCCGCCATAGGCAGCCGGAGACGTGGACAGGTCCCAAGGCGAACCGGCGACGCCTGGCCAGGCCAGGCTCACGCCAGGCTTGCAGCACCCGCCTGGGCTGGGGAGGCTCCGGCTGCGCGTCGGGTCCGGCCCCGGGCTGCAGCGGCGCGCGGATCGGCACGGCCGAGCTGCCGCCGGCCACGGCTGATGGAGCCGGGAGAGACCCGCCAGGGCCTGTATTCCAATGAACGCTTGCAAATAATTTCTTCCCCCTTACCTGGAGGCTTCCGCCTCTGCTTTGCAAAGCAGTGAGGAGTTTCTATTTAGTAGCTATTTTTCAATATAATGATTTATAATAGATCAAGAAAATTAAACTGCTGGAGGAAGAGAGGACCAGTCTGGGTGCTCGGATGGCCTAATGAAGTCCCATCGAAGTTCCCGTTTGTTGTCAGCTATTAATTCTCTCTCCGATTCAGTCCCCAAATTACTTTCCCTAGAACTGAATCTAAATATGAAAATCAATTAAGAAGGGAACGAGTAGCTACATCTGGGAGAGGGGAGAGGAGGCAAATATAATGACAAATCACCCGGTTCCTTTCGAGCATGCAAATTAACATTTAGAGTGTATTTTGAGGAAGGGGAGCTTGGAAATGCTGCTTCACAGAAACTGCTAGATCAATTTTCCAAGCCTGAGTGCTAGAGATTCTTCAAAGTTACCGAGGGCTCTGTCTCAGGATAAAAATATAAAAAAGACAAGAAATCAATGCTGATAATTAATTTAACAGAATCTATTCGTTCTTTCTCCTTCCAGTCAATGTAAAGAGAAAATCATACAGTAGCTGAATTTTACATTTCCACAGAGATTGTGCTGGGACAAAATGAAAAAAACGATCATAAATTACTTCAAAAGCTCTGCTACATTGTTGGAGTGGGACTTTTTAATTAACTGGAGGAATTTGTCACCACTTTCCCCCACTGCCCTTGCAAGGGAAAGCGATTGCCATCCCATGGGCTGGGCAGCCCAGCCCTTCCGAGACGATGCAACTACAGAGCAGAATTTGGAAGAGCTTTAAGCTGGAAAACATCAGTGCCTGTTCCCCGGCTCCTTCTTTAGGGAGATATTTTTAAAGCACTGGATTCACCTGTTGCCAGGTTTGACTTGGGGCTGGTGCGTTGCGAAGCCCAGCGCCCATCCCAGGAGCTCATGTCCCCGCCAGCATCCTGCGTGTCCTGCAAATAGGGGCCAGGTGGGGTTTTGTAGGGTTGCTCTACTGGGGACAGACTTTTTAGCAGGGCCTCTAGCGACAGGACAAGGGGTGATGGTTTTATACTAACAGAGGGGAGATTCAGACCAGATAGAAGGAAGAAATTGGTTGTGATGAAGGTGGTGAGACACTGGCACAGGTCGCCCAGCGAGGTGGGAGATGCCCCATCCCTGGAAACATTCAGGGTCAGGTTGGACGGGGCTCTGAGCGACCTGACCTGGTTGGAGATGTCCTTGCTCACTGCAGGGGGCTGGACTGGGCGGCCTTGAAAGGTCCCTTCCAATCCAAACTGTTCTGTGATTCTATAAATAGTTCGGAGTTTTGTAGGGTTCCTAAACAGTTTGGGTTTTTGCAGGGTTAATACATAGTTTAGGGGTTTTGCAGGGTTAGTAAATAGTTTGGGTTTTGTAGGGTTACTACACAGTGCTGGGCTCAGACCCTGGAGCAGAGGCGAGCGGCAGAGCAGCGGCACAACCTTTGCTCCGTCCAGCGGCAGGCAAGCAGAGAGGAGCTGGCTTTTAATTATTCAAAACTCATCTTCCCTCCCATTAGAAACAAATGGGAAGCGGATGGATTTTGGCAATGAATCCCCAGCAGGGTACTTAGGTTTAAAGCAAAACCTGTCCAGTTAAATGTATCCTGTGGAAATGGATTTGATTGCTCTCATCTTCCAACTTCAATTTGGTGGCAGTGTTAGCATATTGCCAGACAGAAGGGCTGTGCAAAGAATATGAAAGATAGAAAATAAGAAAGAAAAATCGTCTCGGGCAGGCCTCGCCTTTGGTCTCAGCTTCAACAGTGAGGTGGAGGCTGGGGGATGAGAGGAGCCGGGGGTCTGCGGCTGCGGCGTCCGCCGGGGTTTGCCGGGCTGCCCTCCTCCCGCCGAGCAGGGTCTGCCTGCAGAGCTGCCTGAGCTCTGAGAAAGGAAAAGACGATCTGGACCGATTTTTCAGATCTATTTAGTGTATGGTTTGCTGTGGCCTAAACCAGGCTGGGGTGAGAGGAGGGACCTGTCCGTGCAACGCAGACATGGAGGAAAGCCCCGGGTGCTGCGTAAAAAGCGGGGCTGGTGAGAGCTGCCCGCTGCTGCTGTTCTGGGCGTCTGGCCCCTTGCTCCATCTGCAAATTGTTCTGAAACTGATTGATTTCCATGAAAATACCCGATATTTTTTGAATGATGCATGGGGAGCTCAGCCAAGGGCAGTGGCTTTGCTGCCTGGGGGGTTTTGTGGCCCGTCCCAGGCAGTGGCTGCCCAGGGACCCCGAGAGCTGACGTCCCCGGGACGCTGGCCCACACCTCCTGTAAATCCCGGGTTTTGCCTGACCTCCGAGGGGCAGAAACATGGGATTTTGCTCATGTACAAACAAAACTTGTGGATTTTGTATTGTTTGTGTACAAACACAGGGATTTTCCCGCCAGGGTGAAATCCTTTACTTCTCATTGCAGCTTAGGGATGTGGGATTGTGCTTCTGGATCCCGGCTCACTGGTTATCTTGATAACATCTAGGAAGAATTAATACATAATATTGAAATCTAAAGCATCTGGAGCCAAGTCCAGAGGATGTCACTTGAAAACACACAAACCCTTCTAAATCCCCCCAAAACAGTGATCGGAGCCATTCCTTTCTTAGCCTCCACGGCCCAGTGAGGAGCGGCAGCCGTCTGCCCCACATGCTCCCAAACTTCCATCCTTCGTGAGGATCCGGCCCCCGAGGTCGGACCCAGATCCTTTGCACCAAGCTTGGGGGAAAAAAATGCTGTGCCAGGCAGCCGAATCTGCTCGGTATTGAAAAGGAGAAAAAACTTCACCTGGCGCTTTAGAGTAAGGGATGGTTTCTGGAACGGGACGGGCAGCTGGGGAAAGGTTGCATTTATTATCCTTGTCATGTCTTTTATTAGCAAAGTTGTATTATGGGCATTTTTATCTTTCTGCTTTCTCATTGTTTTTCCTTGGGAATGGCCAGGCTGTTCCCCGTCAGTTGGGTAGGGAAGGTGCAGCGTGCAAACCCTGTGAATTAGAGCGGGAGGATGGGCACCGAGATATCACCTAACCGGCCTCTTTTAAACCCTCAGTGCTCTGTCATCCCAGAACAAACCACCATCCCCAGTTCAGCAGGAGCCCAAGGTTTCCTGTGGTGGGTTCAGGTGCCCTCTGATCCCAGTTCCCTTGGTGCAAACCCACACGAGCTCCAGGGCTGCGTTTTGCCAGTGTCACTCGGAGCAGAACTGAGCCTTGCATGGGCTTCCCCCCATTAACAAATAAATCTCTTGGCGGATGAGGTTTATGTGACGGATATTGGCCATGATCCGAGTAGGGCAGCTGATCATGTTCAATTATTTTATTAGCAAGATGAGGCTCATTGCTGTGACTCCACACACCGGCTCCAGGCTGGATGCAGCAGGTCGGTGCTGCCGGCGGGGCTGGATGCTGCTCGCTCCGGTGGAGCGGCCGGTCTGGTCCTGTCCCCCCTCCCCGGGGCTTCTGAACTGCATCTGCCCTCGCCGCTGGCCTGGGCCACGTGGCAGCTGCTTAAAATGAAGGAATTTCTATTTTCTCTGTTAAAAAAAAAAAAATCAAAACAAAGGATGATCACGGGTTAAATTTTTTGGGCAGTTCAGTTGCTGTGTCTGTATTTGGAGTTTTTGTCGAGTTCCTGCCCCCAGTTTTATTAGCTACAAACCCCAGCACGTTTGTCACGGGGAAGGAGAACATCAACTGACATTTTTAGGCCAGGGCCAAATACATCACTTGTCAGGCAGCTCTGCAGCTGCCTCCCTGCGTTTGCTGGGGGAGATGGAGGGGACGTTCCTGGCCCAGCTCTGCCTGTCCCCGTGGCCAGCGAGGGCAGCGGGGAACAAGCCGGTCCCACGCCGCCTGCCGTGGTCGCCGTCCTTTTGTCCTGTTTGTGTTTAAGGACATTCTTGCCCAAATAAACCCCACAGCCAGAGCCCGCAGGAGCCGTCACAGCAGCTCTTGAGCACCGATTTCTCCAGCCTGGGGGGATGTGCCCCATCCCTTGGGGGATGCTGCTGGGCTCTGCAGGGGCAAGGCACGTGCCAAGGAGCTCGGAGGCTTTGCATGCCCTGTACAGCCACAGCAGTGATGGAAATGCATGCCTGAAGGTAAAATGAGCCTGTGCTTTGCTTTCTTTGCACACAAAGCCAAGGCAAAGATGAAACCCATGCAGGGCTGTGTCACCGGGGCTGGCTGGACCCACTGGGACATCGCACGGGAGGAGGCAGGACCCCCTGCCAGCCCTGGTTTGTCCTTTTTCCTGCACCATCCATCCTGGAGGGCTCGTACAAAGCAATTTTAGTCTGTTGCCACCCTCGAATAAACCCAAGAGGCCACTGAGCCTCCTCGCGGGCCCTGCTACCCTTCTGTTGCAGCTGAGGAGAGGAAAAACACCTACTGACTGCATGGATCCAGGCAGGGAAGGGAGCGCACATGGTCCTCAATATCGCCCAGAGGCGAGCAGCATGGACGAGAGGAGGGCGGAGATGAAACACCCCGTTAACAGCCTAAGTATCACATGCCAGGCAGTGCAGCACCCTGAAAGCCGGAGAATTTAATCAAAAAGATGTTGTCAGGCTTAATAGCAGCTCCACTGGGTCAGCTTCTTTCTCTTGCCGTAGGAGGTGGCAGCTCTGGGATTTGTCCCCAAGCGTGTGACACGTCCACCCTCCGTGGTGGCAGCGTGGAGGGGGTGAGTGTTATTTGCACGCAAGAAAGCAGCTGTTTGGAAAATAAGAAAGGTGGAAAGGCTTGGTAGGAGGTCAGCCATGGGGTGAATCCTCTTCTCCGCGGTGGGAATCCCTCTGTGAAAGCTCGGGGGTGATGCTCCTGCGGCAGCCGGCCAGCCCCTGGCCTGGACCCAGGGCGCCCACCCCGGGGCTGCCCACGCTCCCTTCCCTGGGTGTTACCGCAGCAATGGCAGCGCTTTTTGGTGCCAGCGAAGATGCTCCGAGGGGGATCTGCCTCTCCCCTTTGCTCTGCCGCCCTCGCCCCCTGCCTCTCCCTGCCCATGCCGGGGTTGAAATTCCTCACCCCTCCCATTGTCTCCAGGCTCCGTAAGAGGAAAATTGGTTGATAGCTTTGCCTTCAGCTTAAGTAACACAATGCTAATAGTGCAAGCGGTTTTATTTGCCATCAGGACACAGGGTTGGGGTGGGGAGTGCTGACCCGTGCAGATCATTACCTGTGCATAAAGATGCTGCGTGCGTGACCCTGCTGGTGAGTGAGGCTCGGCATCTCCCTCTTTTTCTGCTTCATTTGAGTGTTGCTCTTGACTCTTCCCCTGTCTGATGTCCCCTTATGGCTGAGAAAACCAGCAGCGCTCCCCTCGCTGGGATGCTGTGGGGTATTGGGGCAGCGCCAGCATCCAGCCCAGGCCGCACCATAGGGTTTTAGCTGCCACACGAACCTTTCGCAGGGGTTTTTCTCTGGTGCAGCCAGCTCTTGGCCCAGTGCCCCCCTCTTTGGGGCACAAGGGGCTCTCAGCAGCGGGATGCAGGGGGAGCAGAGGGAAGAGCCGGTGCTGGCTGCATCGTCCACAGCAAATGCTGGAGGCTGTAGGTATTTACCCGTGCCTTTTTCAAATGTGCTTGCCCCAGCTGTCTTTGAATGTCTCCTTTGGACTCGTGTTCTGGAAAACATGGGCAAACAGGGGTGTCAGGGAGCAGCACCAAAAGCGGCTGGGATAGCCCTTTGGGAAAGGGACTGGGGGCCCGGAGCGCTGCGGGGGACAGCAGGCTGCAGCCTTTGCGTTCAGGGCTGTGGAGCCAAAGTGAGCAGGGGCTCTTGGTGTCCTGTGCCCTCGGGCAAGTCCCCTCTCCGTCCCGCCATGCCCTCTCCCTGCCACAAGCTGTTATATTCATGCATATGTGCGCAGCAGGACTTTATTCCCCAAACACCTGGGTGTAGCATGGTCCTCGTATGACTTCCAGCACCTACAACCACTGAGCAACCCAGGGTGCTCCCAGAGCAGCTAGGCAAGGAGGAATAACCTCTCAGCCACTGAAACCTCCCTGAAAGAGCTCTGCAAGCACCAAAATATGAGATTTGTCCAATTAATAACTGTGTGTAGCAATTGTATTTGCTCAGCTGCGCCCGCGTTCCCGGTACCTTACTGATTCACGGGCAGCGAGGATTTGCGGTGTGTGCAGGCAAACAGCCGCCGCCGCTGGGCAGGCTGCTCGCTCACGCGGGGTATGAAATCTGCAGCTCCGTCAGTGCAAACCCCACCACAGTTGACATTCTCTCGTCAGGGTCCCCTGCTCTGCGCCTGGCAGCTGGGACAGGAGCCAGGATGCCTGGGTCCCCCTGAGTCCCCCCAAAAGGGGCCACCTCCCCGGACCTCAGGCCTGAAGGTATAAAAGCCCACCCTGGTGTGCCGGAGCTCCTGCTCCTCCCTTGGGAAGAGCTGTCTTGCAGGGGATGGGGTGACATGGCACCGCTCAGCCGGGATGCTCGGGCATGGCGATGCTTTCCTGGTCTCCCTGTCCCGCTGCAGCCCACCTCTTCACCCCCCCACGCTTAGTTTTGGCCCGAGAGCCTCATTTGGCAGCAGGGAGCGGGGAGCTGACTGTGGCAGGGCTAAGGTGATGGCTCCCATTGCGGGTGCAGGGTTTGGCTCCGCGGTGAAGCTGGATCCTGCTGGGGGGGAACTGGAGATGGGTAAACCTGACCTGCAGGGACACCCCGGCACCGCGGCTTTCCTTACACTGGTGGGGTTCAAAGCTTCGCTTAACACTTCCAACTTTATCAACTCCTCTCAGGGAAGCCATAAAAATCCCAGCTAAAGCGGCCCCAGTTGGCGTCCAGCATTTTACTGCCTGCACATGAGCACAGCAGAAACGCAGCATCTGCCGATGCGCTGCAGAACATCTGCTGGCAGCCCAGCCCAGCCGATGGAAACCCGCGGGCTCGCTGGACCCCGCTCGGGTCTGGCGCCCGGCCTCCACCCCAGCCCAGCCGCGTCGCTGGCTATCTGTCCTGCCTTCTGCCTTGGCTTTAACTCGCCAAACGCAGCTGTAGGCTGCGATGCTGTGGCACCCTCTAAGCATGTCTGCAGGGAGGGGGGATGTCCTGCATCTTAGCCAGAAACTCCTCTTTCTCCCACTATAAATAGTATATGTGTGTATATACATATATATATAAAATAGGCGGATTTGTAAGTTGATATCCAGTCATGCTCTGTAGAAGAGAGAAGTGTGATTTTGCAGATGGGGAAACTGAGGCACGGGCTAGCGGGCTTGTACCTGGAGCCACTGGGTGAAGAAATGAAGCTTCCCCACATTTATTGGATTACCCCAGTGAAGAGATGGCCCCAGCTGCCCCGGGGCCGGTCCTGCCTGCCTCGGCTGCGCTGCCCATCCGTCGGGCCGGGCTGTTTGCAAGGGCTTTCAGGTCACAAACCCACACCGGGCGTGCGATGGTGCGCGGGGGGACGCTGCTCTCTCCAACCATGCTCTGGTACCATCGACAGAGGCTTTGGTCGTTAAGCCAATCTAATCTTTATTCCAAGTCCGCTGGCAGGCGGCGGTTATTTGGCAGTTTATTCTCTGCTTGGGTTCATCTCTCTTGTCGGTGCAGCGTGAGCTCAGCTGTGCAGAGCAAACCACGCGCAGACGGGGGAGAGAGCATCTCGTTATTTGCCAGGTATGCTTCTTTGTCCAATATCATACGAAAAATGAGATCTGCATCAGACTCTCGTAGGGATAAAAGGTACCGGTGTGAATTGGGATTGGGGTTTTGGTTTGGGGTTTTTTTGCTTCTTCCTTTATTTCCGTGAGGAATGAAAGCAATAGCATCACGGCCACAAAGGCAGGGCTTTCTTGGAGAAGATCCAGGCTGGTTTGACACTATGTTGCCCTGAATGACAAGAATAAAAAAAAAAAAAAAAAAAAAAAGAGGGGGGAAAAAAAAAACCCAAAAAAATGAAAGAAAGAAATTCCAGCAGCCACTGCTCCTGCTCTGGCATTGCTAATCCAACAGCTGAAGGTTTATTTGTACTGACTAAGCTGAAGTGAGCAACTTAATTCCCTTTTAATTCTCTTCAGAAGGCTTCAGAAAGCCTAATAGCTGTTTTCTTGCATGCAATAAACTCAGAGGCAGCCCCCAGCCTTCCCGGCTCCGTGGATTTGGTGGTGGCGGCTGGGTTTTTGTGACCCCTTCCCAACAACGGGTGCGACTGGAGCCCAGGAGCAGGCCTGACGGAGCCGTCAAGATGAGCTATCGCTTCGTGGGTGCTTTATGCTGCTCACGCAGCGCTAGCAGGGCAGGGCGATGCCCGGGGGTGGCCTCGCTCTGTCCCCCACGGGACAGGGAGGAGCGGTGTCACCCCGCCACCTCCCATCGGGCCACCCTGACATTTGTCAGCCAAATGCGTCTCTTGAGAGCCCCTGCGGCTCCAAAAGGCATCTCAGGAGGGTTTAATCCACTGCAAATCCCACTTAGTATTTACAGCACCTCTGTGAGCATCTCCGGGCTTGCCGTGGACGTGGCAAAGCCGCTCGGTGCTGGCTTTCCCCTGACAGCCTGGACTGCAGAGCCACCAAGCCCTGCACCAAGACCCTCACGTCCTGGCGCATGCTGGCTAAAATCTTGGGAAATCTGGCAGCACATCTCACCTCGCTCTGCCCCGGGTCATTATAGATTATTCCAGCCCATCAAACTAATCTCCATCCAACCCTGGCAGGTGCAAGGACATCTTTTTCTACAAGAACGCCTTCAGCAAATAGACCATTTAAAAATAACCCAAAAAATCAAACCAAACCAAAAGAAAAAAATAAATAACCCCCCCAAAAACCCAAACCCCATACTATTTTGTAGTGAAAATCAAGCATCTTTTAATCAGCGTGGACTTTCGGGTGGGTGTCTGGGTGTGGGCCCTGCAGAGCAGGGGCTGCCTCCCTGCAGCCCTCTGAATCTCGGGGGACGCTGGTAACGACAGAGATGGGATTGGAAATTGCACTTTCTGTGTTTGAGGGACGGGGCGCGTAGCGGCTGGGTGTCGGGACTGCAAAGAGGGAGGACAAAGGGAGCCCAAAGCATGCATTGAGGAAGGTTGGCAGGAGAAGGGGGTTTTCACCCTCCTGTACTATTTAGCATCCATGAACCTCCAGCCCACAACTAGAGACAATTGAGAATTTGATGTAAAGCACTTTTCTTTACTAGAAAATGGTAATTCCAGGGGATATTTGTAGGGAAACAGGTTGGTCTTGATGGGTTTTGGCGCGGGAAGCTGGGGAGTTATTTCAAGCTCTGCCTAAATAATTGTCCACTGGTGATGGGAAATCGCTGCTCATTGGGAGGCTGAAGCCAGTGTGTTGTAATTCAATAAGTGAAAAATCAAATTGTTCTGCTCGGCTTGGTAACATCACTATTCCTCACTTTCTGTGGAAATAAGACATTTGTTGTTTATTTGTTACGTTTCAATGCTCTAACTGAGCCCAGCTTGCTTGAGAGGGGAGCTACTCCCATGCGGACATCGCGACTGGGGGGCAGCAGCAAAGCTCCCGGTCTGGGCCTCTGGAGATGGAGGACGCAGGTCCAGCTCGGTCAGAGGAGCCGGGCCAGGGGCTGCCCTCTGCCCCGCTCGCCCCAGGAGCATCCCGGCTTGGCTCAGGGCTACGACATGGGATGGTCCATGCAGCACCCTCGGAAATGCAGCCTCCCACCACTCCTTGCACACTAACAAGCTGCTCGTAGCACATCCTTCAGAGAAACTGCCCGATTTCTCTTTCCCTTGCTGTTTTCACATGCTGCTTATCACCTAACGAGGAGCAGTCGCCTGCCCAGCTGAAGGATGCTGTCTGCTTAGCACCAGGGATGGGGAACTGGGACTCCTGATGCCCTTGGCCGCAAGGTTTGGAGGTTTCCCCCGCATCTCCCAAGGGGCCAAAGGCCAAAGGCCCCTCGGGAGATGCGGGGGAAACCTCCGAACCCATGCCTGGAGGTGGCAGGTCGCACTAGGTGTCCCCGAGCCTTGCAGCAAGAGGTACAGTGGGATGCCCATACCCAAGGACCCCACTTCTGCTTCCCCAGCACTGCTGCCAGAATCAGCCCTTCCAAGCAAAGCCCCAGTTCCAGTCTTCACTGACACCTAGTGGCAATGGGGACACTTAGAGCTGGCAGTGGGGTGGCTGCTCAGGAGCCAAAAAGCGGGGTGCAACCTTTCCTGCAGGTCCCCATCCCTGGGGAAAGCCACCCCCTTGCTGCAACACCAGGCAGCGACCTTGCAAATAGCATCCCTGCCACTACCTTGGCTCTGCGGATGGGGACATCTGGAGTCATTAAACAGTCCAGGGTGATAAGGGTTTTTAAATATATGGTCCAGGGTGAAAAGGCTTGCTCCAGGGCTTTTTAAATATAACAGCAAACCTTTGCTAGCTGCAAGGTCGCTCTGTCACCCTTCTCCCCACTCCTGCAGCAGCCAGGAGCACAGCCGCCCTCCTGGGCAAGGGAGGATTTTGAAACATGCTACTGGAGGCATCAGTCACAAGTGTTTCTCACATTTTTCCCATCTAAAAGAATGAAAAGTTTCAGCAGGAGCCTGGGTCAGCCTCAATCTGCTCGAATTGAGCTAAAAGCTGTAAAAGGGGGGGGAAAAAAGAAGCAGGAGAGGCAGCTGTGAAGGGTGGAGGATGTTGAGGCTGGAGGGGCTGGGGTGTGCCCAGCTCCACGGAGGTGGATTTTGCTTGATGGAGATGGATGAGATGCTGCCTGGTCTTGTCACCCCACCGAGGACAAGGGATGATGCTGCTCGGCACCTGCAAATCCAGTTTGCAAAGCCTGAGCCGGTGCAGCCACCCAGCGCAACCCATCCCTCAGCACTGCCCAGCGGTGGAGTGGCTCTTGGGGCTAGAGTTGACCCTCGGTACCTGGACTGATTTTACCTCCTCCACCAAAAAACCCAAACCTGGTTCACTTTGTGGCAATGCAAACACAGTTTTACGGCTTTTGTAATCTCCACAGTTCTGAACTTCCCTCTCAAAGTGCCACAGAGCCCAACTCGGCCTCCACGCTACTGAGAATCACTTATATGGGAACACATTATTTAATAGGAATCTGCCTGGTTTTTCTTTCTTTCCCCGAACATCCTTATCGCTGCCCTGGTTGTGTGTGTGCATGCAGGAAAGCTGTTCCTTCCCATTCATCTGCTGGAGATTCGGTGGATTCGCTGCCCTCAGAGGGTGTCAGAGCACTATGGCCCGTCCATCCCTTCTCTGCAGAACTAGGGCAGAAATCAGCAGCTCAAAAGCCCCGTTCCCAGCTCCACGGCAGGAGGAGTGGAGCAAGGAGAGCCTGACCCGAGTCCAAAGGGGAAGGTGAGACCCTTGAAGAGCTGGGACCCTCCTCCACACCCATGACCCCTGATCTGCGGGGTTATCTAATCTAATTTGCTGATTTTCAAACAAATTAACTCCTGGGCAGGTCTGAAGCCAAGTGGCTCTGCTAAAAAAATTTCTGCACTAAGAGGAAACTGTTTGTCAGGGAGGTGGGAGCCTACAGCCGCTGGCAGATGCGTATTCCCACTGCTCACTACAGTCAGAGCCCAGCATCATGAGGCCCGAGGTGTTCAAAGCTTGAAGCTAAATGCTTTTTTAATGGGATAACATAGCTGTGATATTTATTTGAGGCTCATGTTTTGCATGCAGGATTTTTTTTCCCTATTTGTCTTCTTTTCCTTGCCACTGGGATGAAGAAAATAAAAGCCTGTAATCTTCAACTGGCAGGTGCAGAGGAGATAAGCTTCAGGTGCCTCCCAATGCTCACGGAGGAGTTTTGTTCTCCCGCCTTATCTCCCCCTCCAGGTCGCCTCATCTCGGGGCTTAGCGCAGGCCCCGGGGGGAGCGCAGAGCGCTGCCATCCCCATCCCCGCTCCGGGCAGGGTCCAAGGGCGGGCTGCGGTCCCGAGCAATGCAAATGGCAGCGTTTTTCCCGACGATAACCCTTATCCCAGCCGGTGCAGCTCAGCCGCGACGTGCAGGTGCTGCCAGCGACAACGCGAGCGCCTGGACCATGAACCCAGCCTGGCACGAGCACCCCTGGAAGGACCTGATGTGCACAAAGAAACCAGTTTTCCCCATCTCTTCAGGTATTGTAGCTTTCAGTGCTAATTATTGTGTGTTTTAATTCATCCATAACTGATATGATCTTCAAAGCTTAAATGTCTTGATCTAACACTTCCAGAGTTTTATTCCTTTTTTCCTTTGAACGCCTGCAAGGGAGCCTCTGGGACCCCACAGCCCTTGCTTTATGTTTGCTTTTAATCACCTTGCTTTTCTTCCCAAAAACAAAGACAAATAATACTGCAACCGTTTCTCCTTGGAAATTTCTCCACACTGAGAAGAAGAGAGGGGGGAATCGTGACTTGTTAAAGGCTGAATTTTTTTATGTCTTTCCTCCTTTTTATCTGGTTCACTGCAAGACAAATGACTCTCTTAATTTAGCTGAGAAATTGAAGGGCACCCATATAATTCGGCAGTGGTCCAGCCAGCTGGCTGCCTGGGGAACCGCAGCAAGCCGGTACGGTGAAAATAAGGTGATGGGGTGTCGCATCCCGTCCGATGCCGCTGGATCGCTGGGCCGGGGAGTTCTGCTCTCGTAGCAGAAAGCTGCTCAGCATCGCAGCGAGAGCAGCCCCGGTCCTGGCATGGTGAAACCCTGGTTGTTGGTGTGGTGAAAGACCTCTGGTAGATGCTGGGAGGTTGGTTCCTGCTGCTCCAACACGGAGATGGCTGTGCGGGGTTGAGGTGGTGGTTAGAGGGGGAAAGCATCTGTACCTGCCCATGGGTGCCCTTCCCGGCCAGCAGCATCTAGGGTAGCACCGAGTTTCCTGGGATTATTCCAGAAGATGGATTTGTTGGCCAAAAGCACAAATCCTACCCCCGTGGAGGCCCCAGGCATGAGGACCTTGCTGTACAGATGCCTCATTTGGCTGGCGAGCATAAGGAGTGGCTGGCAAGCGCACCCCTGCCACCACCGGGACGGCTTCGCCTGGCTCCCGGGGTGCTGCCCCCGCGCCCCCACACTTCTGGGTGCAAAACCCAGGAGGGCTCCAGAGGGATGGGGGCTCAGGTGGGCACGAGCAAAAGGCGATGCCAGGAGCCGTTGGAGGCAGCGTGACGGGTGTCCAGGCAGCCGCAGCTGAGCAGCGGTTCCCGCCGTGGTGCCTGCGCTCAGAAACCCTGGCACAGCCGGGGGGCCTGCAGGGGCCGGCCGGGACGCGACCCACGCCGGGAGGGCAATTGCAGGGCCCCTGCGATCTCCTCCTTCCAGAGAAGCCAAGTGGAAAGTTTGGGGTCATTTTTCTGCTTTTCTCATACTTGCTCCCTGCTGGAGCTGATTTATCCCTGCGGCTTGCAGAGCTACATCCGAGAGGGACATGTTTTGCCTTTGTAGTACACGAGATTGCTATAAATTATTAGCTTCTTTGTGTCAGCCGGAGCCCGAGACAGCCCATAAAACTTTCTGGCCATGTTATTGTGCTTGAACGTGGCACCAGGCTGCTGGTGGTGAGCTGGCCCAGACCCAAAGGAAGGGGCTGCCAGCTCAGAGGATGTATTTTTCTCCAATGCGACACCCCCACCCTTATACCTAACATCACCCACGGACTTCGGGGTCCACGGAGCCTCAGGGGGAAGAGCTCTGTCCTTGCTGTCACTCGTGTCTCTGGAGAGCCACCACGTGCCCCAGCTCCTCAGGTACCGTGGCCACCCCTCCCCTGTGAACGGGTGGGCAAAGCGCCCCGCAGCATGTGTTTGCGAGGCTTGCAGGTGGAATAATAATAATTATTATTATTGGCCCTGAGCATAGAACCAGTGAGATTAAAAATTAGCGGTCTCAAGGCAAGATTGCAGCATATTCAATATATTATCCATAAGTGATGTGCGCAGGAGGGCAGAGTGGGAAGCGAAGAGGATCTCACGAGAGCCACAAAAACTGGACTTTTAATTTAAAACTATCCTTCACTGACTCGAGCGTCTCTCCTGCGAGTCCATTTTTTATTTCCCCCTGTGCAGCAGTAATCAGGAGGTAACAAGGGAGAAGGGGAAACGGATTGTCTCGCAGCTCTATCCGGCCGATTTCAGTGCTGTAAATTATAGATACATATGGTACAACCGAGTGCTGGGATATTAATTTCTGTTGTTGAAAATCACAGACCCTCTGCTTTAATTTACTGCTAAATAATAAATGACTTTGTAAGATACTCAGCTAAGATAAAGATGTCCCAGTAAATCAAACAGCTCATAAGCACTTACGGATCAGTCTATCTTGTATGTGTACCTAAGTGGTTTATATTGTTCTCACAAAGCAGAAATAAGCAGGCGTTTAACTGATGCTATCTGCCAAAATAAAGGATGAACCCGTGAATCAAACGGTTTCCTGCAAATCCTCATTTGCATTTGCAGAATTAAACGAAAAGTGGTGCTTTAGGGATTCTGAAACACTTAGATACAAGCCGAAAATGTGCCCCAGAGGAGGCAAGGGATGCAGTCCGTGGGGCCGTCCCGGAGAGCGGCAGGTGGGTTTCTGCAGGGTTTATAGAAGGTTCACCCGCAGCTCAGCGGGAGGAGGAGTGGAGTGCATGGATAAGTCTGGATGAGACCGGGGTGTGGAGCCGTCTCTCCTCACCCCTCACCCTGCGTCTGCAAGAACGCCCCGAGCACACCCGTTCTCATGGCACTTCACGAGAAATCGTGCAAACCAAAGTGAGACAAGGGTGGCACCGGGAACCCAGCTCTGCAGCGTGGATCTGCAACGGAGAGCCAGACCCCCAGCTCCTTCTGCCTCAGTTTCCCTCTTGGCATGCAGAAGACGCCATCGGCCTCCCCAGGCCGCCATGCAGGCCTGTCTCCTGGCTCAACACGTGTTTTTCTCTCCTCCCTGGGTCCATTTGTGCCGGGCAGCAGCAGCAGAGACGCTAATTGCATCTGCAGGAAAGGCAGGAGCTCTCGGGTGGCCGTAAGTAAGATGGATGTTGGGCTCTCAGAGCACAGCCCCGGGGATCTGGGAAAGCGACGTTCCCGGCATGCAAGGCTCCAGCTATTTGCAAAGGCACGTTAGAGTCAAAATGATGCAATTAGAGTCTGATGTGAAAATAAGATATGGATGTGGCCAATTTTGACATTTACATCGTGTGTTTGTTATGCAAATTGGCCAAACTCCATAGGAATGCAACAGAAGGAGGCTGCAAAGGGCACCAGCTCGTCGGAGGCCCTGCATTGGAAGCATCTCCCGTGCGGCCGCAGCCGTGCAGAGCAGCTCGGCGGGGCGGCGGGGAGGCGGCCGGGGGCGCGGGGGCTCTGTGAGCGGTGGCAGTGCCTGGTTGGGGATGGGGGACGTTTAGGGCTGTGGGTTTTGCAGAGCAAGAGGGTGTCAGTGCTGGTCCCCAGAATGCAGTACGGAGGAATTTCCTTGGGATAATTTCAGCGACTGGAGTGCCGGCTGTGCCTCCAGCTGCCTATTTGCTGCTGTGACTTGACCTCGATCGCGAGGGTACAGAGAGCTCCTGGGTGGAAAAGGACCAAGTGCTCTGGAGTATTTCAAGGGCATTTTAGAGCATGGCTACCTGAGCACAGATTAAAAGGGATTGCCACGGTCCCCGCAGGGCTGGTCCCAGCTGCAACCCGTCGCTGTGCTGCCCAGCCTTCCTCCTGCGTAAGCGGGGGTCCGATGTGGTTAAAGGTGGTTATCGCCCCACTGTTTGCAGGCACGCTCAGTGCCTCGCTGCCAGCCCGCAGGGCTGTCCTTGTCGCACAGTTTTAATGGGAGGACCAGATGAATAACTGCTGGTGTCAAGCCCTGTCCTGCAGGCACGCATAGCCAAGAAACATCATCTCTGAGATCCAGCTGTGCTGGTGGAAGGAGTTAGCATCCCACAGCCCGTCGTGGCTGGACCCTTGCAGATGTGCTGGTCAGGCAGTTTGGGGAGGACTCGCCGTTCCACTTTGGGGGTTGTTTCAGCAATATGAAGGTCTGAGACTGCTGTCGTGCAGGCGTTAACTTCACGCACGCAATGCTGAGCCACCAGGCGACAGAGAGGAGCTCGGGGCTGGGCACAGTTAGTCTCTGCTTGAGAAGTTAGCCAAGCTCCATCGTATACTGCTTGGCCGCTGGATGCTGTCTTCTGGAGGATAAATAATACCTGGTACAGCTAATATGAGGGAAGCACAGCCATACGATACTGGATCTGGCAGAAATTTTGCCACAATGAGTTATTCCTCCAAAAAGCCCCCGGCAGGTGGGAGGCAGCAGCATGGGCGTGCGGCGATCAGCAGCGTGCCTGGCCACCGCGGTGCTCCTCATCGGGTCGCCTGCTCTCAGATTTATCGTCTCGGGAGCAGACAGACACCAGCCCAGCTGGCTCCATCTGAAGTGTGCAGACAAACTGCCCTGCTGGCAGGCTGATGGGAGGGAAACCTCCAGCTGGGGACAGTGACAAGTGCCTGAGAGAGAACATCTTTCCCCAGCACAGCTGGATTTGGTCGAGGATGTTTCTCTACAAGCAAGAGGGTTTGAACAGCAATTCATTAGATACACGAACCTCTGCAACCTTCTCTGCGGCAGGGAATTGGGAACAGAGGAGATGCTGATGGGAGTAATTCCAGAAACAACTGAGCTCTGTGGAGTAGGAAATTTTCCCTTTGTTTTTCAGGTTAAGCCAGAGATCCCCGAGCTTTCAGCTCGGCAGCACTGCAGCCCCATGGCGGGCGGACACGCGTGCCTCGAGTGCCTCGGCTCAGGTGCCCAGGGGACGTGACCTGCCACGCGGCCCTCCCCACCCGCGGGGGACATTGCATTTTTATCTCTGCTGCCCGCATTTTCCAAGCGCGAGATGGGCAAGGGCAGGCCCGCTCGTGGCCTGTGTCCAAGGTGGCAGGAACCGGAGCCCATCGATGGTCCTACTCGCGAGGGCAGGCAACGTCCTTCAGCACGAGCAGCCCTAGGAGAGGCAGGAGTTCGTGTGAGGTGGGAGCAGGCTGGGAGCACGCACAGAGCCAGGTTTTCACATCAGAGATACCCAAAGTACAAACTGATGCATGCAACAAGGGCTCGTCCTTATGTTTCATACTCTCCGGTGAGTGCTTTTACCCATTTACCTCAATGCCTGGACGAGTAAGAGACCGACGTTCTGGCAAAACTGCCCACCAGCACCTGGCAGAGCGGGGTACCACCCTCAGCGTTTCTGATCTTGCCAACAGAACACAGGAGATGCCAAAAGGGACTTCAAAGTACTCTCAGGACTTGGTGCACTGAAATGTTTCTCCCCATTGCAGATCATCTGGAAAAGTCCTGGTGGCAGCAAGCCCTCTGGTTTGCGCATTCTCCCCGTGCGTGTGCTGACCTGATGGATGAGCTGCGAACCCTCCAGCCGATGGTGCTTCCACCCTCGGCTCCCAAAGGGGCAGAAAGCCTCGACTCCCTGTGCTCGGGCACCACGTGCTCCTCGCCGTGGAGCTGACGTCCGCGTGTCCCACGGGATATTCCCCATGGGGGCAATGGAGCAGCCGTGGTAGCCGATGGCCCCATCCCTGGAAATTGCAGCGCTCTGCTCTGCCACGCTTTGCACCGCTGCAGCAGTGACTCCAAACGCAGGAGGATCCAACCCTGGCGCGATCAGGCTCCCAAAGGCGTATGCGATTTTGTTTTGCTAACGCTGTTGAAAGACAAGGCAGCTCCAATTTGCCCGGAGCTGCTCGGTTGTAACATGGCACCGCGGGGAAGGGCTGTACAGAAAACCACATTTGACAGAGGAAGCATTTTGCTGGAGTGCAGCATGAGAAAAACAAATTACTATGGCATAAACGAGCAAATCCATCATCAGCGGGAAGAGGAGGAGAGAATTGGTTTAAGGATCCACGTACGAGGCTGTGACAGTGATCATATAGCGGCCCTTTAAATGTCAAGGGGGATGAACACGGTTTAATAGCAACAGAAACGCTGCCAAGCTGGGCGACGTGTAACAAAGCAGACGGATGGATAGATCTACCTATTATCTGCTCCCTGGAAAAAGAAAAGAGGGAGATAATTCAGGTTTATGCTTGATCTAGTGTGTAAATCGCAGAGAGGTAATGTTTTCTTTTATCAAAAAGAAAAAAAAAAGAATTTGTTTTCAGAGCTGTCCCTGCCATCAGCCAGACAGCCCAGGTTCAGCTGTACAAATGAGATACATAACATTTACAGCTGGCTGCAGCCCTGGCAGCATTACACCGAGGGAAAATGAAAGCGCAGGGGGGTGTGGAAGCTGATCGGCCGGTGCTGGGCGGCTGCGTGGTCCCGCGGCTCCTTCCAGCAGAGACGGAGAGGAGAGACAAGCGAGGATGTGTGCGGGGAGGGGGACACGGCGGGCGTGCAGCAGGCTGCACCGTCTGCAGCATCACCGTGAAAGGTTTCTGCTTTCCAGCTCTGCACACGCGTGTCCCCTGATGTGCCGCCCTGGAGGGACGGGGTGCCTGTCCGGAGCGGGGCGTCCAGCGCCTCCCTGCTGGGCGGGTGTTAGGCAAGGTTGTGAGGGGCTCAGGACCCCTCTGACTCGGTTGGAAAAGCCCATCTCTCTTGTGAGGGTGCCCGGGGTGCCTGCCGCAGCACGGCTCGCTCGTCCCAGCTTGCAAGGAGCCTTGTGTGGCCACTGCGTGCGAGGCCGCAGGGTCCAGCCTCGGGCAGGCTGGCTGCAGGGCTCTGCCGCCGTGCGCTGGGCACCTTCTGGCACCACTAAAGGATTTCACTCTGAAAATCTGGGCTCTGTTGGGAGAGAGGTGGCCATCCCTCGGCTTGGGACCACGGGCTGAGGGGCAGAAGCAAAGGGCTCTGTGCCCTGAAAAGCGCAGAAGCAGGTTTTGCAAAGTGAGCTCCTTGGATCTGCAGGTATTTCTGTTTTCATTCATCCCTTTGCATCACAATTCTGTGTGCAAAACGGGGAACACGATCTCTGATTTCACAGGGACTGGAAAGACATTCCTCGGTATTTCCACAACACCCCGCCTGTACAGGTACAAGCACCAGAAGAAAAATCACAAGAAGATGAACAGTTCAGTATTCAGAGCAGCCCGGAGCAGCGCGCAGGCGGTGCGGCACAGGCCGTGCGCCGACTGACGGGAAGCCAAGGCGCCGAATCTGCGGGGCCGCTCTGCCCTGGCGTGGGGACGGGCGGGTGGGCCGAGGAGCTGCCACCCTGTCCTTCGAGACCCTTCCCCGACTGCGCCGGCACCAAGGCCTCGCCGAGGCTTCAGGGGCAACCCCAACGCTGGCGTTTGCTCGCATGCGGCGCTTGGCTTTACAGCTGCTCCTCCCGTCCGGGTTTTGCATGCAGGATTTAGATCTGTACGTATATTTTATAAAAGGTCTGCTAAAATGTGTTATTGCAGAAATAAAACTAAGCGCTTATTCATTTTTAATGAGCTGTCAGGAAGAACGCTATTGCATGTGTGTTGTGTTTTTCTTCCGTTGGGCTATTTATACCGAAATGTCCTGGAGGGAAATTTGTGACTGAGTCACAGGAGCGGGGCACCTTTATTCGTGCTGAAACGCCCCTGGCTCGGCCGGGCGCGGAGCCCCCAGGGCCACCGAAAGGGCAGCGCGATCCGAGGTACACAGGCGGCCCCGGTGACCACCAACAGCACACCCCATCTCCACACCGATTTACGCCGTGCTGACGCCGGCGCAGTCTCGGCTCCGGCCCGGCGCAGCCTCCGGACCCCGCCCGGCCTCCGCCCCTTGGGGAACCCCGGCCCAAGCCCGGCAGGGTCCCGCGGCGCGGTCCCTTCCCCGCCTGGACGGGCTCCTGTCCGCTGCCTCCCCGGGAGGCCGCCGGCTCTCGGCCCGCCGGCCCCATGGAGAAGCCCGAGCGGTGCCTGCGAGCCCCGTCCCCCTCGGCGGGCCCGGGCCCGGCGCGGCCTGTGCGGCCCCGGCGCTGGGGGGAGCCGGGAGCGCCCAGCGCTGCCGCGAACGGCCGCGCCCGAAGCCCGGCGCCGCGGGCTGACACTGCCCGACGCCGCTCTACACCGCCCTGCCGCCCGCGGCGCTCGCCACCCGGCTACCGGCCCCCGGGGCCCGCAACGCCGCCCTCGGGCCCGGCTCGGGCCCCGCCGGTTGCCATAGCGACACGGGCCGGGCCGGCTCGGGACGTCGCCGGCCCTTTAAAGCCGTGCTGGGAGGCCGGAAGTGCTCCGTGAGGCGCTCTGGCCTTCGCTTCGTCTCGGTGGGCTTCCGCCTCTTCTGCTTCCGGTCGTGCGGGGCCTCATGGCGGGCGGCGGGGCCGGGGGCGCGGCGGCGCCGGGGGCAGGGTGCGGGGGGCTGGGGGCAGGGTGCCGGCGGCAGGGTGCCGGGTGCCGGCGGCAGGGTGCCGGGTGCCGGCGGCAGGGTGCCGGCTGGGGCGGTGGGGGGTGCAGCGGGGGCTGGGGGACGGTGTGGGAGGCGGGGGAAATGTGGGGGCAGCGGGGGAGAGCGGGGCCGGGGGGCGGCAGTGGGGCTGGGGGCGGCAGGGAGCTGCGGTGCCGCGCAGGGGACAGACCCGGCCCAGGGCTCCTCGGCGGGGGGGGCGCTGGAGGCCGCGCTGGGGGTGCGGGCCTGGGGGGCGGTGGGTCGGGGGGCTGGGGGCAGGCTGAGCTGGGCCCGCGGGCCGGGCGGCGGGGCGGGCGCTGCGCGGCCAGGGCAGGCCGTGCTTGCGGGGCGGCGGCGGCTCAGCCGGAGCCGCGCTGTTCGTTTCCTCGCCAGTCTCGCCAGAGCTGTTGTGTGCCGCAGGGTTTCCTGGCGGGTCCCAGCCCCGGAGAAGCCGCAGCCCCGAACGGCGGCGGCGGGTGGTTACCTTGGCCTCGGGCGCTTCCATTGGCGAGGTGAGCGGGAACCGTGGAGTGGGGCGGGCGCCCCGCGTCCCTCCCGGGCCGGGCGCAGGCCGGGCCTGCGGGCGCTGCAGCGAGCGCGGGGCTGGGGAAGGGCTGCTGGGCGGTGGGGCCAGCGGGCCCAGCCTCGTACCAGCCAGCCTCACCCGCGCCCGAGATCAACTCCCCGGCGGGCTCCGTGCCGGGGTTCATCCTGTGCAGTAACAGGTGTGAGCATTCATGCAGCGTTTTGATGGTCATGTATGATACTGCATACAACGGGCTCCTGCCCGAGCCAGGGGAAACCCGCTTTTAGATTAATTCCTTTAACATATACTGAATCTCCTTTTGAAAATATTCTAGCAAAATTAAACTGACATTGCCCTTCCTTTGCAGGCAAGTTTTACTGACATGGAAAGCAGAACTTAGATACGTTGCTTGTATATTTTTTCACTTGATTTATCATTGGTGCTATCTGAATTCCAAAACTTTGTTCCCCACGTAGTAGGGAATACTGATAAGGTGGTTGCTTTACTTGGGCAAACTGTAAGGCTTTGTTGGAAGTTGTGTGCTTTGCAACACAGTGATTTTCTTTACTGTTTGGTTTTTCTCCTGCAGTTGGGGAGTTCAGCTGGGGTCACAGCTCAGGCAAGCACGTGCTCTCGCAGCATGGGAAGGGGCGCGGGAAGAGCTTGTGCTGTGAGCCTGGCATGAAAGTGATCCTGGCTTCTGACAAAAATTCTTTGCCAAAAACTAGAAAAACGCTTTCCCTGTTTGTTGTTGGGTGGTCCGGCTCACAGCGAGGTCGCCCCAGGTGGGTGCTCCTGTACAACCGAGGAGCTGTCAGACAGCGGGGGGGGAAGACGGTGCTCCTTAAACCAGCTTTGCCTTCAGGCCGTGTTTTACACGTGGCTGCAGCTGATCTGCTGGTGACTGGTGAGCTCTCAGTGCAGTTTGGGATAAAATGAATTAATATTTCTTTGCTGCTGAAATGGGAGACCCTCCCTGCCCCCACTCCCAGTAAAATGCTTCCTTTGTTCACCTTGACCTGGCACTGGGATTTGTTGGGCCCATCTGCGAGCAGATTTGACCCAATAAAGCAGCCAAAACAAGCTGAGGAGAGAAAAATAAGTAGCTTTCTAGCACGTTAATGAAGTTATGGGAAAGCTAACAGTATCAAAGGTTGGGAGGGAGAGGAAGGACTATGTAGTTTGGGGGAGGGAAAAACAACTTTTCTGCCCCCCTTTCCTCCCCACCACAGTGACTTTGTTTTGCGGGGGAGCTCTGTGGTGCTGCAGAGAAATGTTTGCTATATTTAAAACTTGTCAGGTTTCTAATAAAGGAGGGAAAAGTTGGATATAAGTCAGAAAAGATTCTTCAAGCTCAGAAGATACTTAATTTTAAAAACAAAGTTATTTGTCTGACTGAGGGTTTTCCTGTCAGCTAACTTTTAAACAATAAAGCATTTTCTCAATTTAATTGCTATGCAATGTAACCATTTCCAGGACGGCCCTGGATCCTGAGCTGTTAGTGACGGCCTTGCGGGGTCTGGCTGCCTGGCACGCGCTGAGCAGCTCTGGCGCCTGTGCCCCGCTCTCCCTGCAGCCCGCTGGCTGCGGCTGAGCCTCCTGGTCGTTTCTTTTCAGGTGGCGGGAGCGGCAGATCGTTCTGCAGGATGGTGAGAGTGCTGCCCTTGCAGCCTGGCTATACCTGAGTGGTCTTTTTCGGTTATAGAAAGTAGTTTTGCCTAACGAGATGGTAAATGTGAATAAAATCTGGTTCTCAAAGTTGACTTTCTTCTTTTCTTCGTACTTAATACTCGCTATTGTGTGTGAACAAAGTAGAAGGATTTTTAACATGCTGCAGGTGTGCACACAGGCCAGTAGGCGTACGAAACGACTTCTCCGTACGAAACGACGTGTGGCTTGTGCCGGGGGCAGTCACGCTGGAGCTGTGTAGCGCTCTCTGGATGCGCTTTGGGGCCCGTAGGGGTAATTCGATCTTGAGTTCAGCAGTGCTGAAGGATTTGAGCATCTCCTCGCTGTGCCAAGCTCCCATCTCCACTAGAGGGTGTGAAGCTCCGCGGAATGGTTGAATTTCACTGAAACTGGAAAACTGGGAGACTTTCTTCCTTTAATTGGATGCGTGGGCCGCGAGGCCTGGGCAGGATTACGTTCCTGTTGGAGATCCCAGTGCTGCGAGCTGGCAGCGGCCCAGGTCGCTCGGGCGTTATACAACCGTCGGCCGGGCCCGCTGCGCGCTCCACGTGATGGTGCTCAGCCCTGGCCAGCGCCCGGCCAGGAATTACTCGGTGCCCGTGTGCCCGCGGCAGGCAGCTCCACCGGAGGTCTGAGACAGTTGGCGCCCACCTCCAGCGCTGGTATGTGGAGGGGTTAACTCGCACGTGCCAAGGTCCCTTCTGCCTGGCCAGCGAAATGGACCCTTGCTAACAGCATGTAGAACCTGCTCACTTGCACTGCAAAGAGCCTGGCTCCTGGATTTCCTTTCATGGGTAGAGGGAATTTCCATTCAATCTGCAACGCTCCCAAGCCAAGCCTGAGGCCAGCGTGCTGTGAAGTGCCGTGGGCCCGCGCTGCCTGCTGGCGTGCGTGTGTCCCTGCGCTTGGTGCGTATAGGAAGTGCTGCGGAAGCCGCTCCGCTCGCAGTGGCCACGCTGGCTCCTTGGCCAAGTACAGGATTTCTTCCTCGCTAAATTTTGCCTCTTAAGTGTCATGTTAAGAATGAATTCCTGAGCAGAACCAAGCCCAGCAATGCTGGCTTTGCTCCAGCACTCGCAGTGCTTGGGGAGTACCCAAAGGGGAGATGGGCGCCTTCGCCAGTACGCGATTGCTGCGGCTGGAGATGCGGAGGAGCGTACGCTCCTCTCCGGCTGCTGGAGCCGCGTGGGGTCCGTGGAGGTTTTGGAGCTCGATCTTTACAGCCGAGAGGGGAGCGGTTCTTGGCTGAAGGACGGTGTCTGCCAGTTGCTGCTCCCACCACAGCCGGCTGGGTACGGGGCTGGAGGCTGGCCGGAGAGCAACGGGGAGGCAGCTGAGGTGGGGTGGTGCTGGGGGCCGAGGGGAGCGAGAGTGCCGAGGGTGGGGAGGTGGGGCAGCGCCTGCAGCAGGGGCAGGCCTGCAAGGGCTTTTCTGCCTTTGCTTTGTTTTCAAGGAAATTTCACATCTTTTTGACTTTGTTGCTTTTGTAAAAATGATGTCAATGTTCTCTTTGAAGGTTTTAATTCCGAATGGGTCAGCAAGGCACTGGTCACCATTTGCCTTTTAAAAAAATGTGCTTTTTCCCAACTTCTGTGGGGGGATGCTGTGTCTTGCTACGGTCATATGCACTGGTGACTGCCAAGCGTGGTCCCCAGCCCATCCCGGTGCATCTCCCGGGTTCTTGCTGTGCAAACAGCTCAGCGGCCAAAGTCATTAGTTGCACTAGGAGCACCGTTACAGTAAGAGGCTCTGCGGGCTGACAGGTACGGGCAGGACCCAGCCTCTGCTGGCTCCGCCTGCTGAGGTCTCTGCTTAACCAACAGGCAAAGTGGCTTAGAGATTGTGAACAGCCTTCATTTGAGGAAAGCACAAAGTGGGTCAGTTGGATATTTGGGGCTGTGTAACTTGCAAATCATGCTTAAGGATCAGATTTGTTTAACAGCTGAAGTGACTCAAATGGCATTGTAAAAGTGGTTTCTGCCTGTCTGGAGCAGGGTGAGGCGTCCCCTGTCCCTGCTCGCCTGCTCCGGAGCCTCTCGTGGCCTCGGGAAGGCGGGTGTACCCGGCTTTTATCAGTTGCCCATTTGGTTTTCCTACAACTTGAAGCTGCTGTGACCTTCTTAAATAGCAACTGAGAATTTATTGCCAGGATGAAGAGAGTAGGCAAGCACCCTAGCCAGTTAGCATTGGTATCGTGTGGAGATGTTTTAAAGTCTGTGCTGTTTTACTAGTTTTGCCCACTAATTGGGCAGAATTAATCCTCACTGTGCTTAGCTCCAGGCTCTCCTGCAAGGGAAATTATTTCTAACCCTGTGGTCGACAAGGTGCTCGTCCCCCTCTCCCTTGCTGCTCTCTCTTTGTGTGTGAAGGTGGGTGATGACAAAGAGCTTGTCTTTCTCCAGGACTTCACACGTCCCAGCAGGTTGGTGCTGGGCAGGGCGCTGGGCGATGCCAGAGTGGCCGAGAGCCCTGTGTGACTTGCAGAGGGACCCAGGAGAGATGCTGAGGGTGCTGGGGGGGATGGTGGGTTGCACCCAAACGCAGTACTCGGGTGTTGCACCAGGCCCCCGAAGCGGTCCTTCCCCCAGCTCTCCAAGCACACGCCATTTATTTTTCTTCCCCGGCTGTGAAGGAGGTTGTCTGCACAGTGCTTTGGCCACCACTGTGGCTCTGTGTTTTTGCAAACACAACCCCACCGTTGAAGCATGAGTAATTGTTTGGAGGAGCCTCATCCGCCGTTTGCACCCTGCGCGCTGCGATAAGGTCGAGCCATGCACTTGTTTGTGCCGTTTGCAAGCCGTTCCTTCCTGAGCAGGTAAGAATAGCTCGTCTCATGAGTCTCCAGAGCAATGAGTTATCTGCTTGGACGCGCTCCCCGTGCTGACGGCGAGCCGAGAGGAAGCGTGCTTTGTTGGAGCAAGGCCTTTGCTTGCTGGAGGGGATGTTGCTCTTTGGCAGGTCACAGTCCTGGCCCTCCAAGCGCTGCTTTACCCTGCCCTGGGGCAGTGCGGTGCCTTCCCTCCCCACAGGGCCCCTGGGTCTCTGCAGCTTCTGATCCATCTCCGGCTCTGTCAGCCTCCCTGAAAACAACTCCATGGACGGGAGCTGCTCCATTCCTTTGCACGAGTGGGTGGGCTGCCCAGCTGCAGCAGCTGACCTGTTCTTCCAGTTCCAGGCAGCTCAGCTCCCTCTGCTCTTCCCTTATGCTCTTGGGTCCCAGTTTCCCAGCACATGGGATTTCTCTGCTGGGTTTCCCCCACGCCCTAACACGGTTCCTCGGCCGCTCTGGGGATGCGGGGGACGGGAGCTGCTCCAGCAGCCCGGTGCCACAGGAAGGGAGCTGCAGCGCTCGCCGTGCCCAGCCCAGGCTGGCTCTTCCTACTCCTCAAAGCGAGCGGATGCAACTCACCCGCCTGGCAGAAAAGCATTTTATTGTTGCTGGATTAAGGAGCTAGGCTGGCCCGCAGAAGGTCCCGGTGGGTGCTGGGTGAGCTGGACCCCTGCCTTTTGGCAGCATCGAGCCCTTACATCAGCTCTGCGTGTCGGGGAGCTACAGCCTCGCTGGCTCTGCTTGTCCCAGCCTGCTGCCCCTGCACAGCTTTCTCGATTCCTCCATTTCTGACTGGTGAGGTCATGCTCTGTGCCTCCCCTGGCTTTTTGGAAACAGTTCTGCCCACTGTGTTTTTGTGAGGAGATTGGGATCCGTCCTCAGCTCTCCTGCAATGTAAATCCAGAGCACCGAGCACAGACACTGCTTGCAATCTTCTCTCCTGCTTCTACCCACAGAACTGTGTTTTTTAATGACTTCTCAGTAGTTGTTCTTACTGCAGGTGAAAATTCTGCTGGACTTGAGGCCCTGGAGCTCTCGCTCCCGAAGGTGAGGCCAGCCCCGAGCTCTGCCAGCCAGCAGCACCTGGTCCCTGCTGAAGCTGCCCAGGAGAGCAGGCAGCTCCGCAGTGCCAGCAGCCAGATCTTCATCACCAAAATGGCTATGTGTGCCCTGAATGCAGGAAGGTAGAGTCAGGGCACTTGGGTTTCAGGAGGTCCTGCCCTTTCCGACACACAGCTGATTCCTTTTCCCTGGCAGGAAAGTGCCCCAGCCCGCGCAGGGCTGCGATACCATCGCTGTACGTGAGGGTCGGCTGGGGCACAGTAGCATCCATGGGGAATTGCTTGGCTTTTCAACCCAACTGGATGTCAAACTTCTTTTGGGAGAATTAAAACTCCAGGTCAGGACTGTTGGACCAGGATGCAAATTTTCTGCAATGACTTTTTTCTTCCATGACGGAAACAAACAGGAAAAAAATCCCTCTCAGCTGGAGAGCTCTGGTTGCAGGTGCAGTAAAAGCAGTCAGTGCCCTCTGCACTGTGCTTGCAGACACCGGTGATAACGGATGGTGCCACACACAGCTCTGCCACCCTCCAACGTGGCCTGATAAGGAGGTTTGTGCTTGATAAAGTCTGTATAACCTGCTGGGCCAGAGCAGCCACGTTCATCTTCTTTTCAGACTAATCAGGATCTGCTAAATGGAAAAAGAGGAAAATTGGTCTCAGAGAAGGTGGTGTGGGCTGTCAGGCTTCTCTCGGCAAAGCTGAACATGAGGCTGATGGCGCTTGCGTGGCTGGAGCGGGCACTGCAGGTCCTCTGGGCTTTCCAAACACTGCTGGTGGAAATGTCTTCAACAAGGAGGCCCAGCTTGAATTAGAGGGCAAACCGTTCCCTCCTCGCTGGCCAGCACCGGACATGGAGGACAAGCCAGAGCCATCCTCCTCCCCTGACTTTCCATATCAAGTCAGTCCTCCAGGCTGAATAATTATTCTCTCTTCCAGGCAGGGCTTAAGGGGGTTGTTTTTATTGATGGGACGAAGGTTCTCCTCCTAAATAATGAATCCCATTCCCAGAGCCCTGGTCTGGCTGTCTCCAGTGTATCCCCAGGCTGAAGAATGCTGCCTGGGTACAGAACGGTTGGGATGTTGTGATGCCATGAGTGTTTCTTCTTACAGTCCTTGATCCCAAATGCAGTGCTCTAGAATTACAGCTTCTTCCTTTTTCTTTAAAGTTGCTGAAAAAAAAAAAAAAAAACACAAACAAAAACCAAACAAAAAACCCCAAACCCTCTGAATTCAGCCTGATTTGGGTTTTTTGGTGTTGGAATTTCCTGTGGAGTAGAAAACCCAGGACTGGCCAAGAGGTCATAAAAGATGTGTGAAAGTAAAACCCGCAGCAAGGCACCCTGCTCTGCTGGGCTGGCTCCCTTGGCTTTGCTGGAATCTGTTTTGTGCTCTCACCTGGGTTGTTTGTTTTTAACTGGTCCGTGCACGATGTTCTGGATTTAAAATACATGCCCTGCTGCCTGAGCGAGAGGGCAGCCCCTTGGGACGGGGCGGGGGGAGACCTGCCGCTTCCCACAGCCAGCTGCAGGGAGAGGGGTGCGGAGCGTGAAACCCTCTGGGCGCCCAGGAGCAGGGGGTGGATGGAAGCGCCCTTCCCCTGGCCACGGGATGGAATAACGTTGGATCCCTCTCATGAGACGTCTAATGCTCAGCATTTTTCCTCCTTGATGCAATGCAAAAGAGCCCTTGGCCACCATGGGAGCCTGGCTTACTCTCATGTTATGGATGGGAAAAGCAAGGCGTGCAGGCCCGGCCGGTGGGTCCCTTTTGTGCAGACACAGAGCAACCTGCTGCCGTTTCGGGTGCTCTCTCCTCCTAGGGCAAGTTGGTGAGCAATGGGGAAAACTGCTTTGGCCTCCAGAGCAGGGCCCAGCAAGTGCCTTGCTGTGGAGGTGGCTTCTCCCCTCGTACTATGCCATCAGCCCTCGTAGCCGCGAGGCCACCTCGCTCCTCGCCGGGTTGGTACTTGAGAGCCGGCTGGTAGCCAGCACTGTGCGACCACGCGCCGGGAGCCTGGCCGTGCTCCGAGGCTGCCTTCTGCTCTCCCCTCCCCTGCTCCCGCTTTGTGCTTGGGCTGGAAAGGCTTTGAGGTCTGTGCCTGGCAGGCTGGACCTTGAGCTAGGACAGGAACCAGTTAATGCTGTCAGCGTGTTATGCAAAGCGTTGAACTTTGCATTGTCAGGAGAGGAAATGTCTGTACTTTCGCTCTGATTTGTACAGGAATTGAGTATATGGAGATTTGTGGCTGTGGCCACTTCTGCTGGGTAAAGAGCCAGAGGACTGCCTGGTTTCCAGCTTTCCTCCCTCTCTACCACCCGTTGAAGAGGCTCCGGCAGCTCTCTTAAAGCGTGACATCTGGGAATAGCGCTAGCAACCACCAGTCCAGCCCAGATTCTTCCACTCGGCATCGCTCAGCCTTGAGCGAAGGCTCACCTCTGCTAAGGGGCTGCTTCCAGCTGCTCCCCGGGAGCCGTTCTTAGGTCTGGCTGTAGTAGCGGTCTCCTTTCAGCAGCAGATAAAGGCCTGCGTTTACCGGTCACATCTGGGTGTCTCCCTGCCCTGGCGCTGGGGAAGGGACGAGGCTGGGCCGGGTACAGCCAGAGCATCCACGGGGCCCTTAGTTCCCACCCGTGCCAGGGCTGCACGGCAGGAGCTGATTTCAGTCACTGTGCTGTGATGACGAAGGGAGGGGGCAATCAAAGAAAGCTTAAAAATATATGGTTTTTAATCTCTAGCTAAGAAATCTGCCACGGCTCCAAGTTGGACCTTCCAGCCAGAGGTGAGCAGGCTTAATTTGGCAGCTATTTCTTAAATATTTAAAAAGCTGCCTGGAATAAACTGAATGCTTCCGAGTAGTGACCTAAATTCCACTTGCTGTAAATTTCATTAGAAAGTGGATTTGTGTGCCTGCCAGGAGCAGGCCACTTTGCAGCTCCATTGATCTGCTCAAACCATGTGCTGTGCAAGTGCCTTTCTCAGCAGATTTTTAAAGAGCTCACTGCTGCATGCTACTATCCTGAAATGGGGCTTGTTTCCTTGCTTTCCTCCTCCCTTCCTCTCTTTTTTTTCCTCTTTCTGGTGCAAATGCATTTGTTTACTAATCACGTCGCATCGTTAGCTGCACAGAGTCATCCCACCGGCTGTGTGGGCAAGGATATGGCAGCTGGGAAGGAAAACGTCACTCTCCTTCAGCTCACTTGATGTGCTTTGCTCTCAAATCCCCATCCCACGCTGCGGAGGCCAAAGGCTTTTGCAACCCCGGGGGCTGTCTGCAGCTCTCCAGCGAGGTCACCTGTGGTTCTGACACCCTCAGAGAAGCTTCCTCCCCTTCTGCTGTCCCCAAAGCGCTGTCTATCCCTGTGCAACCACGACTTTGGATCTTGTGGGGAGGTGTGATGGTAGCACAGATGGCATATGCTGAGCCTTACTAGGGAAAAAAGCCTGGGGAGATGTGGTACTGGCAGACCTGTGGATGCACGAGCAACATGCATCTCCCCATGCCTGAGCAGGGTCACGCAGCCGATGCTGAACTCCCTCCCCATGGCAGCACGTTTGCAGCCCGCCTGCCCAGGTTAAAGGTAGTGTGGGGGGTCTCCATGCAGCTACCACGGGGACACAGGGCCTGGGCAAAGCTACAGCTGCTCCCGTCTTGTCAGACACGGAGCAATTGCCTGGTTGAGCTGAATTAATGGGTGAGGGGAAAAGTGGTGTGCCCCGGTAGCCCTGAAGCTGGGTACCCAGCCCTGCCTTCCCCACGGGAACCCTGTTCTGGGGCTGGGGGAAACGTGAGATCCCTGTCCCCTGCCACTTCTGCCTTTGTCTCTGCGTGAAGCTGATGGTCTCGTGGGGATCTCCAGCCTGGGGACAGGCCACGTAACAGCACAAAACCTGACGTGTTTTGGAAGCCCTGTGGCCTCGCCGTGGCTCAGGGAGGGTCGTGCACCCTGGGTGCTACATGCAGAGCAGACAGACTGCAGCTGAGGCAAAGCAGCAGAAAATAAGGGACTAACGGACAGTGCTGTCCTAGAGAATGATGTGCTGGTGCCCGGCAGGAGCTCGGACAGCTCTTCCCAGTTCACAGCACGTGGCAGAGCTGGCTTTCCAAGGGAGCTTTCCTATGCGAGGACAGTCCCAGCACTGCAGGCGGGCACACAAAGCAGACAGTCCTGCGAGCAGGTGGGGTGGGCTTGGGTTCAGAGTGCAGGCTCACGTTGAAGGTATGTCTAAGGAAATCGGTTGCACCTCAAAGAAGTGGTCTCCAAAGGGTGTGATTAGAAATGCGGGTTTTCCTCAGCCACCTGCAGGGATGGAGCCTGTGCAGCTGGGAGCATGGAAGGGACTGAAAATACCCCAGACTCAACAGGAGGGGTGGCTAGCATCAAGGGTGGAGGTTGGAGAGAAATATCCCCCCTTCTGACCATTGTCTGTGTGTCTTGCCTGTGGCTGACCATTGGGAAGAGAGGTCTGGGGGAGCCGCTGGTGCTCCTCTTGCTGTATGGGTGATGAAAGTGGGAAGAAACCCCCGTGCCAGAGGCGTGGAACACGGGGCTGTCCTGCCGACGGCTGCTGCGGAGGGGGCTTTCTTGGCCTGAGTTTTGGCAAGCTATTGGCAAGGCTGGTCCAAAGCAGCAGCAGCCTCTCCGCTGCCTCTCCCTCCCCTTTGGCCGCCAGCACAGACGATGCCCAGGGGCGGTGAACCTGGCTGTCTGCTCGGCTGGGAGAGCTGCTGCTTCGCCTCCGCTGTGCGATGGTGATTGATTTTCGGAAGCCAAACCCAGGGCCAGAGCAAAGAGGCCGTAGCCTGGGCCAGCAATACGGGCTGTCTTGGGGACAGGGCCTTGCTGGCTGTCAGCATCCAGACAAGGGCTAAATTCATTTCCCATAAATCTGAAATGCTCTGCCGGTTTCCCGGCTTCTCAGCATCTCTGCTGAGTTGCCTGTTATTTATTTGCCTGCGGTCAAAGGAGATACGCAGTAGGTTTTATGGAGGCAATGGCCCGGGTCCTGTTTCCTCCTGCTGCCGGCACCCTGAGCTTTTCCTTGCTCCGGCCACTGCAGCAGGGTTTCTCTCCTGGCCCCAGGCGGCTTCATCTGGCCCCAGGCCCTGTCTGTACCCAGCTGCAGGGGAGGCAGGAGGAAGGGGAATTGGAGGCAGGAGGCCTCCTGGCTCTCTCCTGCGTTGGTTTTGGGCAGTGTGGGTGGCTCAGCCCCTTTGAAGGGAGGCGAACGGTGCCCGGGCAGGGGAGGCTCTGCAAGCTCAGCTGCCGGCACCCGGGGACCACGCTGGCCTAGGCGTGACCGGGCGCTGGGCTGGCACCGGGAGCTGCCCCGCTTTGCTCCCCGGCCGGGTGCTGCTGCTCAGCAGCCCAGAGCCTGGGCTTCGTGGCTGGAGCAAATGCAGCCACGCTGGTTAGCGCCGAGGAAAGGGGTGGTCAGGGTGTAGCTGCCAGGGAATCTGGTTTTAAGTGTTGGGAGCGTCACTAAAGCAGCAGTTTCTCTCTGCAGCCCATGAGGGGGTTAAGTGAAAAATGAAATTTCTCTCTATCTCCTTCCTTGTGCTTTCTCATCTCCGCCAACAGAGCTGAAGATGGGGGAGGATTTTTTTTCTATATTTAGCTTTGGAGAAATTGCTATAACTAATCGGCTTTAGGATACTGGGCTCTCTCTTCTATTTTATCTTTTTCTGTCACTAAGACCTTGTCATGTGGCTGTGGACTGTGGCTTGCTGGCTCTCTCTGTTTGCTGGGCTCAGGTTTTTTCATGGAGTCAATTAATAACCCGTAAAAATAACGCCTCCAGCTGTTCCCCCTGCAGCTGCCAGGCTGGAGTCTAATTACCGGGCCTTGGATCCCAAATCCTGCTTTGCATGTAAAAGTGCCAGTGACTAGGAACAGGCAGAGGAGATGGCAATGCAAAAAAGGAATGCTGTTTGCGGTGCTATTTTTAGCCTTTTCAAGCCAAATGTAGAAAGACCCTTAGGCTGCTTGTGTCCTGCTGAATCTGATCATATGCGCAGTATTGTTCCCATGGCACAGCGCGGCAGCCAGGGTGGGCTGGGTTTTATTTCTGGCAGTTAGCTTGCCTACATCTAAAACCTCCTTCTGGGTTAGTTCGAGCAATATTGTGTTGATGTGGCTTACATCCATGTACTAATGGTTTTTTTGCAATCACCTGTAGCTCTCGGTGTGTTGCTGAACGTGCCGGTGCTGGATGTGGCCACGGCAGTGACGGGGAGGGAAGGCACGCAGTCCCTCACCCAGTGCAGAGCTCACATCTCACAGAGTGGTGGTAAAGGGGTGCCCAAGTCCCCTCAAAAAGTCCTTTCCTACCGACTGAGATACAAAACGGCTTCAGCTGGAGCTCTGGTGGAGACGCAATGGCCTTCCACTGCTCTCCCTCTCGTGTCGTCCTGTGTATCTTGCACCCTTTTCTGCTTCCCGAGCTGGATGTCATCTCTGCGTGAGCCTGCTGGGCAGATTTGTCCTCTGCTTCTCTGGAGCCCGGGGGCCCTGCCCCTGCTCGGCTGGTGCTGCCTCGACTCCCATCACTGCCACGTGCATCTGGCCTCTTGCTGCCTCTGGGGTGCTCAAGACCCCTCTCCTTTCCTGCTCCCCACAGGAGCGGTGCAGCCTGGCCCAGGCGCACACGGGGTGTTGGGGATGGGGCACTAGGGAACCACTGGGCTTGTTTCCAGCCTCTGTCCAGGGAGCTTTACTGGGGCGTATCGGTTCTCTCTGTCATCGGGCTCTTGTTTAATTCAGACTCAGGCTGCTTATGACCAAAAGCAAATCAAACAGAACAGCTGTTCAGCAGCTAATTTGAAAGGCTTAGTGGTCACACATTAGTCTGTAGCTACCAGCTTGAAACCACGTCTGCAAATAGGCTTCCTGTGCTAGAGAGCATCTCCTTCATTAAACCAAGTTATTTTGAGACTGCTATTGGGAAGCTGCCCCCAGAAAATCCTCCTACACATCCCCCTTGCACAGGAGTTGCAGAACCAGTGCTCGACTCAAAAGGCAGCTCCACCTCTTCCTTCTCTGCTCAGGCTCCCCTGCCCCGTGCTGGCAGCTACAAGAGAGGAGGTGTTAAATCTATCAGCTCTCATCCCTGGAGAGATGGAGCCAAACTCTCGGTGCTATCCCTTCAGTGGAGCTCTGCTACCGGTTCACTTAGCCAGGGATAGAGGATGCTATCAATCTTTGTTCAGTCTTGCCTAGCAAAGAGATTGCAAACGTGGCTTTCCATCATGCGGTACATTAGCCAAATTAATTCCAGGACAGAGAGTCAGCCAGCGGTGCTCGAGGCTGAGACAGATTAATGCTGCAGCCATGTCAAACTCAGCAGAGCTGCCGCTCGCAGCGTGCCAGCTCCCTGGATGCAGCCAGGCTTCTGCTCAGCCATGCCCTCCGTCTCGCACTTCTCGGGAGCACTGAACTCGCTGGGACCAGTGACACAGACAATTCAATTGGAAGGAACATCTGTCTCTAAATTGCGCTCCCCATTCAGGCTGCCGCCGCTGCAACTGGGTGACATTTTTTATGCGCCTTGCTTGCTTTCTTTAATCTCCCAAACACAGGCACGCCTGTGGAGCACAGGAAGGTTCCTCCCTCGTGACAAGGAAAAAGAAATTAGCACGCAGATCGAGCGTGTGTAGCAAATAATGAGATTGCCTTGGATACGGGACCGGAATTCATGCAAAGCTTTCTGCTGATCAGAGGAGATAAGCAGCATTTCTAGGGCCTGCAAGTAGCGTTATGAGACTTAGGTTTCTCAAGTGTTTTCTAAGAGATCCTTGGATGAAGGCTGCCAGCACAGGCCTGATCCACAGACAGCATGATTTAAAAAATAAACCCTGAAATAGCTATACTGGTAGTTATTTTGGTGTGCAAGCGCCTCATAATGGTATGCCTCATTTTCCTTCAGGCACGGAATACGCTAGACAGAGGCACGCAGTGTTGTGCTGGCAGAGCAGCGCCACAAAGCAAGCTTGTCCGGAGGAGCTCCCGGGGACCGGTGCAGTGTTTGTCCACAGGCTGCAGACCCAGCACTGGTGGAGTCGGTGCCTACTTTAAAAGGAGCTGGGTTTGTGGAATGCTTTTCATAATAAGTAATTGTTTCTTATTACTCTTCTGGTATCAAAAAAAAAAAATATCAACATTTTACAGGCAAACAGGGACAAAGTCTGTAGCTGGCGAGCAACCTAACAGCTTGGTTCAACGCTTGTTGAAGCAGATGAGAGTATTTGTACGGTCAGACTTATTAAAAGGAGGGATAGAAAACAGCCCTTGTTTTTATTTTTATAGGAAATTTAGTCATCCTTGCATTTGCTGTGCCTCTTGGTTGAGACTGATATTTTTCTAAGGACTGAAAAGCGTTACCAAGGAACCGACCGGATCCAGGCATCCTTTAACTCACTTAAAGAAGCGACGGGTGACAGGCGGTTCCCCGCAAGGCAGGTACCCGGCGGCTCCCAGGCAGTGGCACAGGGGCACGAGGGCTGTTCCCAAAGGCAGTTAGAAAAGCTGGGCATTCCCAACAGCCCAGTAAACCCTTCCCTGCTCCAGCTCCCTGTATTACGAGTACGACATCTTCAGCGACAATAAAATGCTTCAGCAAATAAGTTATCATCCAAGTGTTTTTCCCTTTATACTGGAAAAAAGGTTGTGGGGGTGAGTCCCCTTTGACGTTTTGGCCCCCCTGTGCCACCTCCTGACGTCTGAGGGATCAAACAACCCCGTGGGAGCCCCAGAGGCTGTCTCCCCCTCCTCACGCTCCCCCAAGAAGGCTGTGCTATCAGCCTTTTGGGTGTTACAAATACCCAACACGGGTATTGGAATGAGTGCTGGATTTGATGCTTCATCCAGAACACACACTCCGCCGGATCCTCACGCATTAATTATTGCTGCACCAGCAGCCGCCCTGCACCCACCACCTGCTCGCTTTTGCTTCAGCGCTGCACTGCTTACGAGCGGGGAAGGGAATTGGATGCAGGAGGCCTCGTACGGCTACGGGCTTTGCAATGACAGCACGTGAGCAGCCTTCCACGTGCTCATCCCGACTCAGGTATTTTATGAATCAGGACTTAGTCCTATTCGCTAATGCTCGTCTGCGTAACCTTTGCCGTGTCAATGGTGCCCGTGCGCTGTCGGCTGCTGGAGTCCGAGCGCTGGCAGCTGGCGTCTCTGGCCAGCTCCCAGCCTACAATTCCATTTTCCTATCAGCAACTTGTGAAGAAAGGAAAAAACATGTTTCTGACTGTTTGTGGCACCCAGAGATAAAGGGCTCCAGTCTACAAGGTCATTTAAGGCTTTTCTACACCGGGACACATGGGAAAGTTCAGATAAATCAAATAATGGTATAAAATTAATACAACTTCACTTATACTGCACTAAACTACAGTAAACTACGGCCAGTTTAATCCTGAATAAAAATCTCAGCACAAGAGTTTAATGCTTTCTAGGTTTTGTAGAGTAACGTCACTTCTCTGATGACGGCCGGTCTGGAGGTGTTTTACTGTGTTCCCAGTCTTGTCAATGGTGGAAAACTACCGGAGAGCTAAAAGGTGGCAGTGCTGGGAATAAGGGGACAACTCTGTCCCTTTAGCCATTTGTCAGTCATCATGCTTATTTTAGCTGGAAAGGTTATCACTTGGGACCTTTTTCATGGTTTTAAAGGTTTAGGAAGCAGGCATTTATTTCAGTGTAGCCATTGGCAGATAAAAAATTCCACCAACTCAGGTGGGACAGATTTATTAGGGAATGGGTCTTGAAGAACTTCAGTATATCTGAACTCAAAATCTCACCCCTCTTTCACGTACTTTTAATAAACGTACAGCTTAGCAGCAAGACCCTGAATGAACGCCTGTTCTCTTGTTGAGAACTCTAACAATCGCCTCTCTTTAGTACGAAGCTGCGGAGATGAGACCTGCTGGGCAGTAAGGAGCCGGGACCGCTTCACTTTAATTCACTCTCTGGGATGCAAACAAAAGAAACCAGAGCAAGTCCCTGCCTGCTGAAATTCCAGGGGCTTGCACTGAAGTGCAGCAAGGCCCGGGGCGCTTTGAATCTTTGCTTGTATACATCAGCCCTGCACTGCTCCCAGGCAATTGTACCTTAAGGTATTTATTATTAACAGTAAAGGACTGACTACCAGTAGTTCTCATTAATTTCCATGGCAATATTGCCTGAAACAAGACAAATGACTGGGCTTCGAGTTGTGTAACCCAAGTTCCCAACGTGAAGGAATGCAGTCCAGGAAAAGTGTTCAGATGGTGGGGAGGGACCGACCTTGCATGACCTTGGGCCTTGAAGGCCCAACCTCCCTTCCTACCTAGCAAGCTGCATTCCTAATTTTCTGAAAATATCGAATGGTTTGCACTTCCAGCCTCTGCTCTCTGGGCTCCAGTCTTCAGCGTGCCTCGCAGCGTTCCTTAGTATAATATTCCTTACTATTCCTTACTCCTTTCACCCACCCATTTATTCATTTATATGCCTTCTAACGATGCACTGCTGGAGCTTCCATAGGAGAAGATGTAACAGGAATACAAACAACAATAGAAAAATTTAAAAACGTACTACTTTCCTCTTCTGTGTCCATCTTGTTAAGATTATTGTTTCTGCAGAAAACAGGCAAGACACCTACCACGACTGATTTAGACATTAAATTATGGACTTTAATGCTGTCACTATCAATAAACTCCGAATACCTTTAGAAGTCCAAATAAAGCTTTCCTGGTTATATGGCCATTTGGTTAAGTAGAATAGTGGCAGTCAGTCAGAATTAAAACATTTCCTAGAATCTGAGGAGAGAGATGTTATGAACAAAGAGGAATTTGAGTGGGCGTAAATTCCTCGCCCTGCTACGCTGGTAGGATTATATCTCAGGCTTCCAGAGCAGGAAAAGGATGTTACAGGCATAATGGCAGGGCATATCGATCAGATAACTAAATCTAATTACAGAGTTACTAGATTAACTAGTTAACTTCAGCTACATGCAGGCAACTGGCCAAGTGCCACAACAGAAAGGAGATTCAGAGAAAGAATTTCTCAACACATTAAACAACTTCTTGTAACAACTAGTCTCAGCTTAGACGACAAACTATTCTTGACTAACGTTAAAAGACACATGGTTTGTGTAGGAAAGAACGGGCGCTGAATCACTCATTAATAGTAACCACAAATTCAGCCCCCTTAGAGCAAGAATTGCACCAGAAGGACAGGATAATGACTCTAAATTTTAGTAGAAAGATTTATTTTCTGAGGGAGTGAGCCAGTAATAAAACATGTTCTGGGTAAAATAATTGCCTTAATAGAGTCATTGAAGGGAACAGAGGCATTGGCCCCAGTTTTCAAGCCCTTATTTTAACACCATTTGTGATACGCTGGTACTGTACAAAACATAATTGCATTTCTTGCTTTCGGTACATCACAGTTAAACCATGCTAGACATGGCCCGAGACCGAGCTCTTCCAGACGTCCCGAACTGCAAAGCACCCCAGGCTGGTGACTGCTGGCTAAAGGCAGCGACAGGAGAGCGGCGGGCAGACGCAGCGTGACCGCGGCGGGCCGGCGGGCCGGGCCTGCGCTCCCACGGCCGGTGCAGGGCTCCTGCTGGTCGGGGCAGAGCTGGGCGCCCGCGGAGCTGCCGGCGGGTGCCTCCAGCCCCTGGATGGCTTCTGTGCCCCGCAGGGGATCAGCCTTCAACGGGGCAGCTGCTTACTAACGGAATGGTGCCGAGCTCGGCCTGAGGGGATGCCAGCCGTGGTCCTTGGCTGCGGTTCTTCATCCTTTCGGCAGGGATTAACTCTTGATTTCTCCCACCTCTCTCCCCCAGCACACATACAAACGTTTGTGTTCCAGGACAGCTGTCCTTACAACTCATTAATTCTAAGGCAAGCTCTTCCAAAGAGGTAAGAGTCAAGTCATCAAAAAAACCTCCCCTCATGAAAAGTGAAAAACTTTGAAAATTTAAATGTGTAATGACTTGTCTTGGGAGATGGAGAAATGGGCACGGTGAAGGAAGAAACTTCTTCAAGTAAGACAACTTCAGAACAGATTGTGGCAGGGTTGCCATTGTTTAGGCTTGCGACTGTGTAATCCTGTTTATCTAACGATGGCAATCTGGGGAATTAGTTTTACATCGGTTTCATCCTGTGGTCCAAAAGTGCTGTTTGATGTTAAATTTCTCATGCAGCAGGGGAAAAATTGCAGTGACTGGAGAAGTACAGACTAAACAACAGTTCATAATGCTAGATAATGTTCACATACAGAAGTGTGAATTCAAGTTTTGTGTTCTGAATCCCTTCTAGAGCATAGAAGTTGAAAGAAGAGTCATAAAAATCTTGTTCTAGCATGTTCTTGGCAGCACTAGGTTATCAGTTGGACTTGGTGATCTTAAAGGTCTTTTCCAGCCTGAAGGAGTCTATGTCCCAGCCAGGTTTTCGGGGCAGTTTCTCTCCTGTTCCTGCCCGGCACCGGCACCCCAGGTCCCCCAGCGACGCCGCTGCAGCCGCCCCAGGCGGCGGCCGCTACTCCGGGCTCTGGCCTCAGAGGCAGCACGGCTGCCCCGCTGCTCCCCGCCCTCGCCCCCTGCGCCGGGTCCTCCTTGGGACCCGCTGGCGGGCCCCGAGGCGCCACGGGCCCGGGCGGGGCCGCGGCCTCGACTCCAGGAGGGCTGTACGCGCCGAGGCCCCGCGCCGAGGGGAGCGATGAGGGGTTCAGGACGAACGCGATGCTCAGGGAGGCTGAGGGAAGGGGAGGTGCCCGCAGAAGCCGGGCTGTGGGCGCGGGTGCGGGACACGGGGAGGGGCCGAGGACGGGCGGAGGGAGCGGAGCGGGAGACGAAGAAAGAGCGGGAGCGGGAGGCCCCGCCTCCCCCGCGCCCCACAGCGCGCATGCGCCCCGCACCCCCCACCCCCCCCCCCCGCGGGGCGCAGGCGCAAAGGCAGCAGGGGCGCAGGCCCCCGCAGCCCCCGCCCGCGGGGCGCCCGCGCATGCGCAGCGCCTGGCCGGGGGCCAAGCGCCGCCCCCGCCCCGTCACTAGGAACAACGGCGGCGGCGGGCGCCCCGCCCTCCCCTCCCCTCCCCTCCCCTCCCCTCCCCTCCCGGAACCGGCGGCGGCGCGGCCCCGCGCCGGCATGAGGCCAGAGCCCGCCCGGCCGTCGCGACGGGAGGCGGTAAGGGTCGCCGCGCGGGTGCCTGCCCGCACCCCTCTCGCGTTTCCCCCCCTCGGCCCCGCCGCCGTCCGCCGCGGCAAGTTTCCCGCTCTCCGCCGGCTGCCCTCAGCGCTGGCGGCGGCGGGCCGGGGCCCCGCCGTGAGCCCCGGTGAGCCGCGGGGGCGGCCGGCGCTCCCCGTGGGGTGGCTGCGGTGCGGCGGGGGGTAACGGCTCTCGGCGGGTCGCGGCGGCGACGCGGGCGCTGGGCGCTGGGCGCTGCCCCCCGCGGGCGGCCCCGTCCGCGGCCCTCGGGGCAGCGCCCGGCCCTGCCGGCGCGGGGCGGCCCGGCCGTCGCAGGTGTCCGGAGGGGCCCGGCGGGCGGGCGGCGCTGCCCGGGCGAGCGCGGGGGAGAAGCCTTGAGTTTCTTTGTTGTGTAACTCTTTTTGTCCGGGGATCGGAGAGGGCTGGCGGCTTTTTTTGCTGATTCAGGTGGTTTTTTTTAAATGCAGGGTAGTCATGGGTAAATTCCGCTCTTGCGCTGGATGTCGGGCGAACTTCTTGTGACTCTTGGGTTTGTTGTTGGCTGCTTCTCGCCTCCGAGGAGCTGCGGTGCCCATCTCCGCGCTCCTGAGCGGGAGCCGATAACGCTTTCCAGAAGCTCTGTAGATAACGTGGGAACGCATTAAAAATGAAGATAATACTAACTTATTGTAATAAAGCTACTTCTCGCTAAAACGAGTCTGGCTAGCAGCCCGTGGTTTCATCTGCGAGTGCTACTGCCAGTATTTTTTCAATAAACGTAATTGCATTCAAGAGTTTGGGTCAAACACTTCGCTGGGGAAAGCGGACACGAAGCCATTGGAACAGCTCCTGTCTGTTTTGCTAGTGAATTTTTTCTGGCTGTATATTGGAATGTTTGTAGTTTCCCGAAGTTTTTCTCCCCAGCTCTCTCTTAAGTTTCTCTCTCAAAAGTCTTAGTTAATTTGATTTGGAAATGCTGAAGGAATGCCTTACTTCAGTGTGCTGTAGTGATCCATTTTTTCTTTTTGAAAACAAGGGGTTTTAACAGTTGGTATATTTTTTAATGGCCTTTTTTGTTTTCTTTTTTTTTTTTTTAACCCAGTCCCAATACAAAATGACCTGTAAGCAAGGCAGCCCGCTTACTGTGCTGGGGGACTGGGGAGTGCTGTTTGCCTTTAGCTGTCCTGTGTCGGTGCTTGGTTCTCGCAGCAGCACAGGAAGTCTCACCGTCCTGATGAGGAGGCATAACGCGTGTTGAAGATTTGTTACTAAAACTGGACTGAAAATGTGCTAATTTTGTGTCGCCTTTGGAAGAAATGATAAGTCATTTCTGACAAAAATATACACAGCTTTTCAGGGCCCCATTGCGTCTTCCAACAAAAAAAAGTCATCAGGCAATTGTGATGGATTTCCTCTAGAATTGCTAGTGTGGTATCATGCACAGAATAATTGTAAGAGAAGATTGAAAATTGCTTCCTACATTTGACAGATGGTTTTAAAAATTTCTTTTTCAGGTTTGAGTTGATCTTACTAACTGCAGCTATGGTGCAGAAGTATCAATCCCCCGTACGGGTGTATAAACACCCTTTTGAGTTAATTATGGCTGTAAGTATTAATTTTTCCTGTAATTTTATTCCTTGACAGTTCCTTGTATTGCTAAGTAGCTACTGGGCTCTGTTTAATAGGTACTGTAGAACACACAAATCTGAAATGATATACAAAATATGAGAGGTATGTGTTTTGATGGTTTCTTCTCTACCCAGAGTTGTTTTTTACATAATGTGGTCTCCTTTTCTCCCAAAGTTTAGATATAGTTCATAGATCTATTTTAAAGTTAGAGCAAAAGTAGGCTCGAAGAGTACTTCCCAGTTGATTACTGGGAGCAATCTATTCTAGCATGGGAGAAAGCATCAAGCACATTGATTAAAAGATTGTTGTGTTGCATCTTCATCAGTATAGAGTTTACAGGACTAGAGAGCACAGAGAAAGCCATGAAAGCAAGGATAAGCCTGAATGAAAGAGGAGAAAGCGTTCTGAGCATTGGTAATACTTTGCGGGGAGAAAAACAAACAAACAAACAAAAAACCCAAAAAAACCCCCAATTTCTACGAGGCCAGAGAGATGAACAAAAAGCCTTTTAGGTGCATGGTTGCTAATCTGTGCACCAGTGTTACAAATAGTAACAAAAAAAGAAAATCCTGATGAGGTTCCCTCTTCTTTCTCTCTCTCCCCCTCTCCCTCCCTTTTTTCTTTTAGAAATCAGAAAGGAATTAGGTATTTGATATTTTTAGGTATATTCAGCCAAAACCACAACTGTGTGGCTCTCGTGAGTTACGAAGAGCTGTTGAGGAGAGCAGTCAGGTCAGCTTCTACCTGATAAGAGCAGTTAAAACTATATAACAATAGTAATTGTTTTGTTTGACTTGCTGAAAATGCTATGTTTAATGGCTTCAGAGGAGAGTTTTAATAGTGTTCATAGTGTAAATATTTAGATCACATGGTCTGGAGTGCAGAGTCCCTTACAGAAGTGATCCTTCATAGTCGCAGGGCAAAAAAGGATTAAATCCCTCCAAGGGGAATACTTCAGTTTCTTTTTATCTTATTCCTGAAACTGCCTCCAGTATTACACATGCAGGTCTTGCTCTTGCAAACACTTCAAGGCAGAGAGTGGTTATTTTCATGAGTGGTGAAGAATCTGACTGTGATATGTTGAAGGTCTTTGAGGACCTTGCTGCACTCTGACAGCTAGGCTTCACATGGTTTCTAATTTAAATTTCATTGTGTGTGTAACTTTGGCCTTCAGTGAAGTGTACCGGTTCTTGTTCTTAGATCACAACAAAAATGAGTCTTTCAGCTGTTTGCTGAACTGGGCAGTCTTTACTTTGCTGTTGGACTGAAGGCAAAAATTCTTCTTTTAAGTTATTTCTTCAAGGCTACTTTGAGTTAAAATGCTGACATCAGGATTATTCACAGTGCTTCACTGGGTGTAATTAGAAACACTTCTGACTATTAATATTAACTTTGAGTTCTCAAACTGTTCTGTATCTTGGGGATAACGTTTGAAGAATAATCTTTAACAAATATTAAGTCTTTTCTTACATGAAAGCTTTTCTCCTTTGGAAAGAAAGAGGTTATACTACATATGCAACTAGGATAAAACAATAATTGAAAAATTAAAACAGTGAACTAAGAGGAGAAGAATGTTTATAAAAAGAAATAGTCGGCCCAACAGGATGCTTTCTGAGACTGGAAGTTCAGATTAGCGATAATACATGTGATTTATTTCATCTACGTCAGGGCAGCGAGTTATCACTTGAACTTGTTCAGAATGTGATTGCTGGATGAACATCCTTCTCCTACCATGTTGCTTCTTATGTTACTGGTTTTTAAATTGTGTAAAATTCCTGGTGGTGATCTATCAAAACTGCATTTTCTGAAGTACGTAGAGGAGTGCCTCCATGTGCCAAATTCTTTAAAGAATATAAACAGTATGATAGTTTCACACTTTTTCTTACTGTTTTCTCTTCCTTGAATAGTGATTGCATAACTTGATGAAGTATTTCTGGACGGAATATTCCTGTCAAATTTTGTGCTTACTAAAGTGAAAGTACCATGTTGCACATTCTCAACAAAAAAAAGTGCTATAATGTTACTTTAACTGTATCAGCAGCTATTCTGAAATGAGGAGCACATCCTGGTACATACCAAGCTTGAATTTAAGGCACCCAGCAGACACCTTTAACAATGTGGTTTTTATGTTTGATTTTTTTCTCTGTCCCTCTCTTTCATGTGCACCCAAACTTTGAGAGGATGTGTCCTCAAATAGAGATTTAACCCCCCGCACCAGAGATGCCCAGCTGTCAGTGAAAAGCCTCTCAAAGAAACCTTTGGTCAATGTGGCAGCAGTGTTCTTTATGCTGAGTTGTCTAACAAAAAATCACTGTTTCTAGTCTGGGTCTTGTTGCGTGGGATGTCATCTTTGTCTTAAGGTGCTGAGTACTTTTAAAAATTTTATTTGGAAAATCATCTTCCGTTGCCTGAGAGTTTCATGGAACTGAAGAGGTAATTCGTTCTATAGAGTGGTAATGAAGATCACTAGTGTAATGAAGCCCATATGGACTGTAAAGATTTCCTGGATGATGTGTGTTCCAACTACAAATTGGAACTCATTAAGTCAAACTAATACTTAGCTTTCAGAAAGAGAAATCAACATAAAATTCTTTTCTGCAAGCGACCAAGTGAATGCCACTTGCAGAATGGGTCATTTACACTACAAACTTCCTATTTGCCCCCTTTTGCTTTCCTGGGTTTCAAAGAGGTACTTGAGGGAGAATAAAGTACAATCAGCATTCCATTCATGCTGCTCTAGTGTGTTTTGAGAGAACTTTGTTCTCTCTGTGAAGGGCGAGTGCAGCTATATTAAGACAAAAAACTGGATTTAATTCCACTTTGATCTAAACCAAGATTGGCAAGTGTTTTGCAGACAATTATGATATAATGACTTTTAAAATAGATGCAGTGAAAATTCTTTTTCTAAGTTGAATTAGTGTTGAAAATAAGTTTCTCTCTTATGCTCCTCCACTGAAATCCAAAAATCATCTATTGAGCCCTAATGTATCTCTGTGATAATATACTTCAAGGCGCAACCCCTTATCTCTTCAAATCTGCAAGAGAATTGGTGAAGTCCTGTTGTGGGTAGAGACTGGGAAATCCATTGCTGCATGCTTCTTGCCTTCCTTTATCATGAAAGGCAAACTACGTAAAGTCTAATATAAGGTACTTCCCCTGAAGATTTCCTTTTATTGGCGAATTGTGTGGTTCCAGATAATATCTAAGTTGCTTTGAAAACAGTAAGAACTGAATGCAAATCTTTTAATGAAACTCCTTCCCGAACTTGAAAAGATTGTAGACTCATGGGCTAGAAATTATCACATTTTAGTCCGACACGACTAACACAGGCAATGTGATTTCACCAAATGGTTACCAGTGCTGACATGATGACTTTTGGCTGCTCTGTGACATATCTGTGATCATCAACTTCTTGAAAACTCTCTGTCTGTGTCTGTCTGTGTGTGTGTGTATATATATATCTCTATCTCTTAAAAAAAACCAACCAGCATGTACAGCTGTTCATCAGACTGAAGAGAATCTCGCCTCGTTTTTCCTCCTGTTCATGTTGAAGTTCACGTAATACTGGAAGCAGCTGAAATGTGGAAAAATGACTGTTCACTGAGACTCGCTTATCATGTTACCGAGGTTAAATATATTGGAGAAAAACTGAGAAGTTGCTTTTATAAAACTTCTAAAGATTATATATTCAATTTTTTATATTAGCTTTAAAGAGGTTTGTATTTAAAATAATATAGGAACTTTGCTGAATAAGTAGGTCTTAATGTTAAATGACAGTTAAGAACTTGAAGCTTTTTTAACATACATGAGGCTAAAATTAACTTCGGAGATTCACAGCTCATTTTCAATCTATCTGACATGCATTAGGTAATTACCTTTGAGTTTAATATCCAAAGTAAATTTAAATAATGAATAATCAACTAGTATGGCATTCCAAGAGTGGAATTTATGCAAATGGAAAATAAGTAAGAATTTTGAAAAAAAATATTGAATTGAACCATTGACGAGAGGATTTTTTGAGTTTCTGGAAGCTCTGTGGAAAACATATTGCTCTTCAGCCCCTTTAGAAAATGTCCTACTTACAGCCACAAATTACTTAGTTTCAGAAATAAGTATGAATAGTAACATGACTGAACACAGCAAGTGTTATGTGTAGTCAAATTAATGTAGATTTTAAGAACTTGCCGCTTTTTGAAAACTAAGATTTTCAAATCTGCCTGTGACAGGAGACAGACTTTCAAAGATATTTTGCAGTCTTTTGAATACCTAAAATAATGTTTCCACTTTGTTAAAGTTCCTGGCATTTGTCAGCTTCCACCGGTGCCAAACAATGCAGAGAAGTCTGTAGGTAAACTAGTCATCAATGTCAGGAGCTTGCAGTTGTGGAAATAACGCATTTGATTTTTATTTTAAAATAAAAACAGCAATTAATCTTGTGCTGCCTTGAGGCTGAAAACCACTTCCTTCCAAACTATGTATTCTCATCAAAATTCTTTCAAAAAAATTGTTCTCATGTTTTTCCTTTGTTCTGATAGAATATCTAAAATATCTGAAGCATGAATCTTTCTTTCTTAATAAGTATAACGTGTAGTGAACTTTTGATTATATTGTAATTTTAATGGTTCAAACTTGCTGCTTTTAGGCAACAGGCTGACTGGCTTTCTTTGATTTTATAGATCTGAAAAAACCCACCTTTTAAGGTAAATCTCCATGGTTTAAAGTATCCTTAAATTACGGGAAGGTAATGAGATTGTAGATGGCATAACTACGCTTCAGTGATAGAGTAGATTAGAAAAAGTTTATCTGTTTTTTCAGATTGACAAATCAAAGTATAATCCCTTGATCTAGATTGTAATGAGTTTCCTGATCAGGCAGTATATCATCTTTTCATTTTAAAGGTTATTACTTTAAAATGTCATTTAAAAAAAAATAACTATGTGTCAAGTTAAGTGCCACACCTGCTCATAAATCCCTACAATTTTTATTCCTTCTAGTCTCATTTTCTTTTTCTTGGAAAAAATGGATTCCACACATCATGTGAAGAGGGGCTGAGAGGCCGGTGAGAAAAAGGAAGCTGGTCTCCAAGTGCTTTTGAAAGCAGAAAGTAGGCCTTACACGCAGAGAGAAGTAACTCACTCCCCCGATGCGGTGGCCCTTCGGGGGGGTTCGTCCTGGGCGGTTACGGCCCGGGGAGGAGCACGCCGTGTGTCCGCTCCTGAGCTGCTCAGGAGTCGTCCGACTCCGACTCTCATCTGCTTTGCTTCCTGTCTTTGTTGAAAATTCAGGCTTATTTACTGTTGGAAATGCATCGGTAAAACTGCGGTGGGACAGTGCCTTGTATGGATTTCTTTATTTTATATTAAGGGTCTGCAGATTAACTGCTGTTTTATGTCGTTGTTGATGGTCTCTTGTGTTAGCAAACCTAAGAACAAATGAATTTTTGGCCACTTGTTTGGATTGAGCCATGGTTAACAAATGTAAGAGTTAAGTTGAGCACTAGGGAAAAATATTGCCTTAGCAGCCCGCTTACTGTGCCGTTTAGGTGGCGTTTCATGGCCCGCTTCGGTATTTCCACGGCTAGCTGCGTCCTGTGTTGCGTGGGCACACACGACCTGACTGTAGCTGACAGCTGCAGTTCTCTTGTTCACCAAATGCTTTTAGTCAGGTTTTTTAACAAGTCTTTTACACTTTAAAAGCTAAAACACCACTACTGTCAAACTCTGAAAGGTGTCAGCAGGAGAAAAATATGTATCAAAACACTTCTTGTTGCTTTGTTCTGAAAGCACTCCAAGCTTTTCACCCTTCGCAGGTGTTTTAGCTCTGAGGCTGGTGCGAAGTGCTGCTCTAGGATCTGTTGATCAGCGAAGTGACGTTGCCTTTGAGTTAAAAATCTCAAAGTTAAACACGTGGGAACCTGGCAGAAAGGAAGTGGTTAACGCATTCCGCAAAGTCCTAGACACCCGTGATACTACAGTTATGATCTGGGAAAGGTGTAACTTCATGCTTGTAATTTAACGTGTGGTTACCCATTAAGTAGTATGTGTAAAAGCCTTCAAAACCTCATGGGAAGGAGATATGGTGTATTTTTTTGTTAATTCTAAAAACATGTCCAATGAGGAGCCAGAGGTTGCTTAGAGATCAGAGGCGTTGGCTGCAGACGTAGAATAAGGTGTTTCTGTATGGTACGGCCAGTTGCGTGCGCCGTCGGCGCTTCCCGTTCCCGCGGCGCTCTTACGGCTGCCTTGCGGCGGAGAATTGCAGCTGCCGCGCTTTTAGGAAAGAAGCACGCCACGGAAGGGGCAGTGGAAGGAGAGCCCGAGGGACTGGAAGCGACCCCTGAGAACGCTCTGTAAAGCGCGTTCAGTCAGAGGCCAGACCTTGGAACACAGAATTGAAGGGTATTCATCGTAACCAAGACTGGTTTTGCTTTGCACTTAGTTTGAGTTCAGGATGTTTCTGGAAGGAGGGTGGCGATGTGATCTTAAAACTGTTGCGTTCTGAGTATAGAGTGAATCTTCTGAGAATTTGCAAGGAAATCTGTTAATTAGCTCAAGTTAAAATTAATTACAGGTTATTCTTAAATGGTCTATTTTCTTTTCTCCCAAGTGAATTTGTCTTCAAATTTTTCATGTAGTTTAAAATTACTGTGGATATATTCTAAATGAAGAACTAGGCTGTTAAGCTGAATTATTAACTCTTTTTATCTCATTTTTATTATATCGCTAAGACAGGTCAGGTTAGCAGCTTAGGTAAAATCTTAAGTAGGGCCCATTACAGGTAATTTAACAATTTGGCTTTCTCACAGTCAATTTGCATGCAGCTTGTTTTGGCTGTAATCAGTCAGTGATGTTTGAGGTAGGGTCATGCCAGGAGCTCACGCCGGTGGCAGTGGTGGTGGCAGCGTGGCTGGAAGCGCTGTCTGGCAGCGTCTGGGCTCCGCTGCGGCGTGGAGCAGCGTTGCCAAAAGAGTACAAGCAAGCAATGAGCCATCAGAATTTGAGATCAGGTCCCAAGGTCTTGGCTTTTCTCTGCATTGCTCTTGCTCAAGTGATACAGATTTCTGCCGAGTCCACAGAAGTTTTCAGCTTGTGGTTCATGGGTTGTCTCTTCTAAGGTTCAGAGAAACATAACCGAATATGTGGTTTCCCAGTATAGCTAAGTTGGTGTTCCAGCTTGCTCTTTTTGCTTTCTTGCAAAGACATGTTCATCAGCAAGCCAGTTCAGGGAGACAGGCTGGTCACAAGCTGTCTTGGAAAAAAGGAAAATAAATACCACGGCAGCTTGGTTTCCTCACCAGGCTCCCGTACGGCTGCTGAGCACCCGGTGGGGGCCGGTGCTCGTCTCCTCCTGCACCCTTAGTGAGCTGATGGCGGCTGGCCACAAGAAAGAACGAGGAAATCAGCAGGGCGTTTGTCAGTACATGTTGCACTGCGGGAGCCCTCGATTCCATGGGGAAATAATTAGGGATCTGCAGTTTGAAGCCCGTTGCTGTAACAGTAAATGAAGGTGCCATTAGAAACTCGATTCAGCAGTCCTCAGGCCTGGTATTATTTAGCAGTGCAAAGTATTTGCAAATTGTGCTTAATGGCTTGGAGTTGTAGATTCTGTGAGTTGCTTTGGCATAAAGGGGAACCTGTCCTTACCTTAGAAAAATGAAAATTAAAAAAAAAAAAAAAAATCCCAAAAAGGTATTTTGTATAGTCTAATCGGGTAGCATGTGAACTGACTGACTGGCTGGCTTTCTTGCTTTGTATTCATGTATGAACCTTCAGATTTGAACATTTTCTGTCTTGGATTCTTCTTGGGTTTTCCTTTATGATAATAAGGCTTGGGGGACTATATATCAGTAAATTTGAAAATAAAAATATCACAGGGGTCTTGGAACCTGACAGCTTTAACTCTGGTGACAGCAGAGGGATCGTGGGAGGGAGCAAAGAGAAGCTACCCTTTTGTCTTAAAAATGAATTTATATTTAAACTGTTTTAACTCTTAATTATATACATTTGGGTTCTCTTAAACTAGCATTTCAAGACTTTGTCATGGCCCGATTTATGAAGTTAAATATCTAAATCTGTAGGGTTATGTACGTTTTGGATTACTTGTTGAGTAATTACAACTGTTTTCATTCTGATGTTATTTATATTCTCAAAACTTGAGCATAGGTGTTTTTTGGAATATATGCAGATCAATTTGTGTAACAGTTGAAAACTACATTGCAAACCTCTCAACACTTCAGCCTCTCCGTGACTGATAACTTTCTGCCTTGCCTGCTGCTGCTGTAACATTATATCATATTGCTTTGATAATAATAGATCTCATTTTGTGAAAATGAATTTCTCTGGCGATGGTCAGCATGGCAGTGTGTCATTTCTGTTTGTTTATGCCACGACAGAAGGGGAACAGTTAGTTTCCTGATGAGAGCACTTCCTTTCTCGAGCACATTCTGTCTCTTCATTTAGTGTAAAATGTGAATGCTGTAGACATTAAGCCCAGTTCAGGAACATCAGTCAGCGGAATCCTTTGCAGAGGACATTTTTCTGGCTATTTCATTCAGTGTGTAAATTATACTACTTAATTTGCAAAACTCTCTCTTTGCTGTGCAATTCATTGGCCTGTGGATAAATTCTTCATTACTGAATTCATGGCTCTATGAAATTACTTATTTCTATTGAAGTGTTTCATGGTCTGCATGGTGCAGCCACTGATGCTGTAATGAACAGGATTTAAAGCAATGTCACTTGAACGTGTTTGTTCTGTGTTGACTAAACCGATTTTTGCTTTTGTCTGCTTTTCTTTGCTGTAAAGGAGGGTAAAGAACAAAGAACTGATGGTCTATAATCTATGATTTTAATTGCTTTTTAGAAAAGAATCAAGGGGGTCTTGACTGTTCTTTTTTAATTGGCTTATCTTGAAGCTAGGTGATATCTTTCTGTTTGTATTTTATTGGGGAGCAGATTCAGGGGTGCAGAAGTTGTACCACCGTAACATGCCAGTGATGCACCTGGCAGTGGTATTACCTGGTTATTGATATCTTTAATAATGTGTTTGGATGTGGGGAAAAGGATTGTATTCTGTCTCTAAGTGAGAACCCCAGTACCAAATTGCGCCATGAGGCCTATCTAGCCAGTCTGCACTGTATCTGGCCGTGGCCAAGGGCAGTATCTGCCTCTAAGGAAGAGGATAAGAACGATACAAACATATGGTCGCACTCTCTCGGGATACTCTCTCATCCTGCGGCGATGTGTCTTGACAGCCCTTCTGGTCCAGAATGTGCCTCTTGCCTGTAATAGCACCGCATGTGGTTTCCTTCTTGTGCCTGCCCCATTCCTTTCTGGAGCCAAGCGAGCTCTATCGTGACACCCTCCGGCAGGAGTCTGTGCTTCATGACACGCTCTGCCAAGAGACGTATCCTTTATCAGGAGCCTGGCTCCTGCTCGCTCAGCTTCACACCACCTGCTCCTTGTGTTGGAAGAGGCAATAAAACCCTGCTTGCCTTCTCAGTGCTGCTTGCCCTGTTAGATCTGTAAGATCTCTCTGTTTTTAAGTTATTCTTTTTCATGGTGATGAGTCGTAGTCTGTGTAATAGTCTATGATTCCATATGAGGAACCACTGTTGTTCTGTACTGTTGATCTTGCACCATCAATTTCTAACCGTTTTGAGGCATCTCCTGATACATCAGACATGTATGTAAAGTTAAGATTTTTTTAATGTTACATTTAACATCTTAGCTCAAGAGGTAAATTGTCTGCAGGCCCCAGACCCCCAGCATCAAAATGCTGCATTTTGATGACATGCCATTGACATTAGTGAATGGTCAAGATTTAGCTGATGTACTTAATGAATGTTAATTGGTTTGCTTAATGGAGTACAGCTGCTCTCTGCCTGGAAGCTGATATTTTGCTGGTCCAAAAGCCAAACCGAGACCTTTACTGTTGAGCCACGCTACTTATCTTGAATTCTGCCCTTTTGGCAAAGCTTTCTTTACTGTACTGATTGTACTCTTGGTAGAGTGAAATCACTCTTGCAGTGCTTAGAGGCCAATTGCCTCGGGGCCAAATTAAAACCTGGTGGGTGCAGTCTGAGACAATGAAGTCAAACCTGTTTCACTGAACCTTCGTGCCGTGGGGGGGTTGATGTGGATGGAGATCAGGAGACTTGGTGGTAGTACAAGTCTTTAACCTTTCAGACAATGGTTTAATGAGGAATTCTGAGCCTATACTGTAGCAATGCTGTAGTCATCCTTTCCTCCCCCACTCACAAATTAGATTTTGTCTACACATTAATGATTTTATTTAAAATACCCTAACATATTCCAGGTGTTAAACCTGTTTTAACAGACCTGCTTATTGAAAGTGTCTGTGATTCTAAGACCAAAAAAGCGATGAATACCAATTGTAGGAGTCATAAAAATGAGACTTAAGCATGGAGCAATAGAGCAGTAAGGAGTATTTGACTGTTCCAAAAATAGATCCTCAGTGGACACAGTAGGATTGCAGCTGAATTTTAAAGTAAAACTGACTGCAGAGGAACCAGACGTGCAATTTTGTTAACTGGAAAGGAACGGGGAAGCTAAGTACCAAATTCTGCTTGCAGTGTGATGACAGTACCCTGTGCATTTGTGAGATGCCTGTTAGCAATGCAGAACATGGTTGTCATTGTTCAGCTGCTGTAAGACAAGTAATGGTTATTTACAAGCAATGGTAAGACAAGCTTAATGGTTTACAGTCATTTTGATATGTGTATCTTTGAAACGTCAACGAAAGATATGTTCCTGTGTTGTGTAAAGGTTTATATATTGCCATTGTTGCAGAGAAATAGGAAGTGCTTGAGAATAGCTCACATTCCCCAGTAATCACATGTCGGTCTCCAAGCATGTAAGCTTTCCCTGGCCTGTTGCCAGCCTTTCCTGTGATGCTCTTTTGGAGGTCAGCCTCTTCTCCATAGTGCTTTAACCTTGAGCCAAAACAGTCATGTCCTGTGCAATTGGGGTCGGAAGCCAAGTTTCCTATCCCAGAAACTACTGAAGTTGACTCTAATTGCAGGGCACATTCTGTCAAACAGTCTTGTGCTCAGAGCTATGTGGCTTCTGGGCCACGACTGGTTTCCATCTGTCTTGCTTGGAACATGGGCAGAGCGAACGCTCATTTTCTCTGTAGAATAGTTTTGCACATGCATTTATATAAACAAGTTAAAGTGAAATTGCAAGTCAATCTGATATTGCTGTTGCCCCCACTAAGTCAGCTAAGGTCTGTGTATACCAAAGAGCAGCTTATAGCAGCATAGCTATAAAATCTGTCCTTGATGTTCCACCTTCAGCCTAGACCAGAGCAGTGTCAGTCGTTTTTTTTCTAACCAGCAATTTGATATTGGTCTGCCAGTCACAAGCCAGCCTAACCTGAGTGATCGGGCTTTCCCAGCTTACTCCAAAGGAAAGGAAGATTTACATTCAGCATGTTTGCGTTTGCTGTCCTTAATCTTTTTTTCTTGAGGAAGGAGTGGTACTTGCCCAACTTCTCTATTTTAGCTTCTCGTTTTAGAGATTCATGTCTCAAGATTGTGCAGAGGCTGCAGTTGAAGTTAGCCTCGCTCAGTCCTCAGCACAGTGGCACTGTGCCTTGGGCTCTTCCAGGCTCTCTGGACGTCTTGCAGGGAGGAAGAGAATTAGCGATCCTCCTGTGAGTGCCTGGGAGGCAAGCAGGTGTAACTCTGAAACTCTTCCACTGGCTATCCGCTTTCTCCTCAAATCCCACCCTGGTTTGTTCTCCGAAGATGGACATGCAGGCTCCCACACAGAGAATCAAGTATTACACAGTTCCAGCTGTGCAAATTTATTTAAGCAAACCACAAATGACTTGTATCTGTTTTAAAGAAACCACTCTTCCAATTAAAGTACCGTTGAGGCATGCCTGTGGTTATTAAAGATCATTTTTTGCAGATAAAAGATGGAATGTTAGCCCTTGTCATCAGGTCAGATTCTTTATCCCCAGACTGTTTTGCCTGCTGAATCAGTATACCTTTACCACCAACAGCTTGAAAAAAGTTGCATTAAATCATTGAAGAGTTTACTTTTTATCTGGAAGAAGATTGCATCTCTGCATGTAGCAAAATGGTTCTCGGGTAGTTAAGAGCCGGTCCCCTTCCAGTTTCATTACATGCAGCTGGGTGCAACAATCTATAATTTTTGCTAGTAAAGCTTCTCTGTGACCACTCCTCCGAAATGAAAATGCCCAGCTATTGAATAGTACCCGTGCAGGAAGGGTGCGCTGAGGGGATAGAGTAGTGATCTGTGTAGAAAGAGCCTACGTGGGTGGCTTGACGGGCCACATCCCACGTGAGAACAGAGGTTTCTGTGTCTGGCTATTTCTTCCGGTGCAGGAAAGCAGAGGCTCTTTGCTTGCTCTGGTAAGCTGAGTTGCATAACTCAACAGTGATTACCAGTAAAATTCCACTTATCTGGAAGATTGCTTCATAGCCTGTTTTGAATCTCCTGCTTTATTTATAAGGCCTAAATTTTTTTATTGAAATATTAAAATAACTTTATTCCTGTTTGAAAACACTGTGTGCTGAAGCTGAGCTCCACTGGCCCTGTAGCCTACACGTTTATGCTCCAGTACAGAGGAAGTTTGCTTCAGACATTCCTGTCCCCCAGTAACTCCCTGCTCCTGCCTTTCGCCTTTTCTCCTATCCCCTACCTTGCTTTTGGTTTTGGACAGTCTTAAGTAAATATGTTATGCTTTCTTTTAGTACAACTCAAATTAGTCAAGAATGCTTTATGAATACGTATTATCAAGTATTGCCTTGGATAAGCTTAGAGTTTTACTGATAGTTGTAGGTGCTATCTAAATGGAGCATCCTTTCAGTCAGCTGCCTGCGAAATCCTTTTGACTTCTGGTTTGTGTGCTAGTAGAAAAATGAGCACTTCTTGGTTCACACATACTCCACAGAGAATGTGAACTAAAGCTCTTGAAATGTGTGTAAACTTTTCAAATTACTACAAGGAAAAGTGATTTTTTTTTTTTTTTTTTTTTTCCCTGGAAGTGTTACTATCTTCTTGAGGTTGGGTTTGATGTCTTCTATAGCTTTTAAGAGCAGTAGAAGATAACTCGTTCTAAATCCTGTTATATCCCAAAGTGCACGTGCTTTGGAGTGGTGTTTTGTGCAGTAAGGATGTTTTGATTTCAGTAGGACTCTTGATGGCCTCAAAGGAAAGAAGTTCAGCACAAGCAAGACAAACCTATTTTTAAGATGGGTACCAAAGTTTTAGAGTATGGTGCAGATGCTGTGATGAGATTGCTTGAAGATCTGTCTGGTTTCAGTGACCGCTTTTACAAACAACCTGGCTGACATAACGAACGGTATACTTGCTAAGTTTTCAGGTGGCACTGTAGCATATTTGAGTTCATGACACCTCAGAGGGACTCAGTTAGTTTACAAGAACTAGCCTGCAGGGTAGTTATTAGGGCTGTTCAAAATGCCAAGCTATGCATTTAGTCTATATCTGGAATGTACTTAAAGCCAATAGCAATCAACACTGTAACCATGGAAATGCTGCCTGAACTAAAGAGATGAAGAGAAATGCCAGTATTTGTGTGTTAGTGCTATTACATTCACTTGAAGGCGCTTTGTAGCGGTGTTAACACGTGAAAGGTCCTGTTGTCAGAAGCCCGGGGGGGGGTGGTGGTGTGTGATGTGTGGTATAAGCAGCACTCTTAACTGCATGCTATTGAACATACAGTTCCATTTATAATACTGTTTCAGTGGTGTTTCGTGATTTTTGTGGTCGGCGGTGTGTATAAACTATTGTTATGCCTGAAATTTCACATGAAGCTGTTCCCTTTTACACTGCAGAAGACTTCAAAGAGATTCAGTAAGTGTGAAGTAGCCTGGACTGTGTCTGCAGAGCTGCGTGGAGATGCGTGCTGATACTGTTAGGTGTAATGGAGCTTTGTTCCTCGTCAAAAGCCCCAGGGTCTCTGTTCTGAAGGGTTGCTTTGTTTCCCGGTGCACGTCCTGTACATGTTTTGGGTGACCGCGGCTAACTGCTCTTTGGAGTGATGGTGATCCAGAAGCAAAGAAAAAATTGTCTCTAAATTTCTATGGTCTCGGCTAGAGCAAATTGTTTGAGCTAAAGTGCAAGAATAGCTTCTGTGCTGTTTCCTGACTCCACAGAGATTTTCAATTTATTGAATCAAAGTTCTTCATACAACATTACAAAGTAGCTGTTGAATTTGAGTTTAGTCTGTATACTGGGTTATTTTGTAATGGTTGTGGGCAATGTCCTCATTGCTTTCAGATGCTTTCTGTTTCAGGAATTTGCAGAATGGATGTGAAGGCCAGAAGCTTTCTGGCTGTGTTTCTAGGATTTGAGCAGCAAATTGCTGCATCTGCTTTGCATGTGGCAGGCCCGTTAACCTATTTGGTAGAACAAATACATACTGTTTATTCTGTGGTGATATCCACAAGATTACTTTAACTGACTTTCATTAGCTCTGTTCATACCATCTAGGAGCAGCATGTATTTGATATGTGCAAGAAACATAACTGGATACTTACTTAGCTTTAAAGTGCTACAGGCTTCTAATACAGCTAAATGTAAAAATGGACAGAACAGTCCTGCTCTCTTCTTCGTACAAAGTATTGAAACCTAAGGCTTTATATAGTTAAGCTAAGGGGTGAATTTAAATGTATTGGAATAAATATCTCTTCTCATCCTCCCTTCCTCTTTCTGCGTGGATGTGTGCAAGGTGTAAGTGGGTCATTCACAGCAGTGTAGGGTCTGAAATCAAGGAAATCAATGAAACTTGATTAAATCAAGAGGACCCCTTTAAAAAAGTATGAGCGTCACAAGATGACAAGGGGGAGCAGGGATTATGCTCTTCTGTACACCTAATGAAAACTCTTGAGTGACAGAGGAGCTGTCAGTGGCGGTAATTTAATGGTTTTGGTGAATTCCAGAGAAAGAAATGTTTTCTTCTCCACCTCTGCTTATAGCTGGTTTTACTTCCCTCAACTCCTGCTTTCCTGGAGAATTTCTCAGGAATTTCGTTTCCATTCCACAAAAGGAAAGGTGAGCTGAGAAAGCTCAGTTTACTGGCTTGACTGGCTTCAAATGCTTTTCTAGAGACAAGGATACTGTAAAGAGCAAGCCATCTTAGCACTTCGTACTCTAACAAGATCGCGTGAAGCCTTGGTGATGTTAATGAAATGGTTTCTGTAGCAATCTTCAGTGTTTGCAGGGTTGTATGGGCTGCTTGGAGCTCGGGTTGTTTAACATTTGTGGGTGTTTGAAGCACAGGGAATACTTTGAGACCCGTGCGGGATCCAGTAATGCCTACATGGCCATGACTCATTCAGTGCGTTAGCCTCTCTTGAATCAGTTGGGCCTTTGATCTTCTGAGGATGAGACGTAGACCTGGGCTATAAATCTGAGTACCACTTCTGTGCAATATCATAAATACAGCATTATAAGACTCTGAATATCATGCTGCAATAAGTTCTTAAACCACTGACAATTTTTCTTCCCAGATACTCTACCTGAAAGCTCTGTTCACCACACTGGAGAACATCTGAGATCATTTTTCAAGCTTGCTTCTCTCACTGTTTGAGAAATTAGCCTTCAATTAGAATTCACGAACAGAATCTGTGCAGAGTAGATTCTTGTTAATACTTGTCTTATAATTTGTTTAATAGTGTGTGTTTGTGTGGTCTATATTTAAAAAAACAAAAAAAATACAACTTCAAAAACTAAAAAGCCATTGTAGTTCAAGGATTTGATGCATAATTATATAGAACTTCAACAGCCCCCTTTATGAAAATTTTAGACTAACTCCATCATTTTGAAACTTTAAAGCTGAGGTGTATTTCTGCAAAGTAGAAAGCAGTTGGGCTATTTGGGGCAATTACTTGGGAATGCTGTGCTTTGGTAGACAGTATGTGACCAGTGCAGGCCCTGCTTGTTCCCAGCGCTGTAAGCTTACGCTCTCTACTAATGATCACTTAATCAGAAAGTCCTAGGTCAATAACACTTTGTACAGTTGTGTAGTAAACAAGAACTTTTTAGCCTCTACAATGAAGCAGAATGCTTGTCTTATTGATATTGACTTGTCCTATTGATTTTTCTGTGCAACTTATAGAAGGGTTATTTATTTTATCTTGGAAATACTTAATAGTCATCATTAATACTTAAGAAGCCAAATTGCATCTTGTACCAGGGAATGGAGGGTGAAGACAGCATATCCTGTTCCTGAGTGACTCGTGCCACAACAGGGTGAAATGCTTTTGGACTGTAATGGAGGGAGGATAGAAGAGGGACAAAGTAAAACAAGATCAGGATGCGGTTGCCAGTGTAAAGTGTGATGGGGAGAAAGGAGAGTTGTTGCACAATTTTTTTTGCCTGTAGTTTAGGGTCAGGGCTGCTCACGTTTGCCAGGTGAATGTCAGTCAGCTCTCGTTTTCGGAGATTCACCAGCGTACGTCCCACCACGCGGCGCAGCTGTCCCCGCAGAGCCATCTGCACGGCTGTCAGATGGCGTGTTCTGCCAGTGCTTCTCTGCTGTTCGCACCCTTCTCAAGTACAGCTCAGTTTGTATAGGCTGGATTTTCCTCTCTTCAGTGAAATTCTGCTCTTCATAGAGTGGAAGAGTTTTTCCCCTTCCAAAATTAATATATTAAAATGAAGGTATATTCAAATGTGGGGCATTGGGATTTGGTTTCTTTTTTTAGCAAAACAAGATGGAACACAGAACCTTCCTTTTTAATGGACGCTTGCTGCCTGCTTAATTTGTCTTGATTTTTAAAGTCTTTGAAGTTGCTCTCATTCAGGTGAAGGATTATCATTTTTAATTCAGACAAAGGGCTTCCACACAAGGTGTTTCCTGATGTACTTTCTCATTGCTTAAATTCAGTTCAGTGATAAGTTGTTATGCAAACATTTTGTTTGGTGATGTCTCTGTGATAGCCAGCAGGTTAACCATTGGTGAATCTTGCTGGAGAAGCTTTGGAGGAGCGTATTGTGTTCTAGTTCTAATTTGAATTTTTTAAACACTTTTTTTTAGTAGAAATTGCAATGGAAAGCTTAAACTCTCATTTTTTCCCTCTTAAAATAAAGGCGTAGTGTTCTCTGTTAAGAAAAGTAGTAGGGAAGGTCTTCTTGCATCTAATATCTACTTTTACCAATTGTGCAGTGGGTCACCATCCCAGTACTTTTGAAAATCTTGACTAGTCGTATCTTGATGGCACAGACTGGGCCGAGATTTACAGGCAAGTGAAAAATAAGGTTGGTTAAACTACCTCATATTTGTCAAAGACCAGAAACATGCATATAGAAAATGTTTGTGTTTCAGATGATATACAGCCACTCATTCGTAGGTCTGAATCCGCCTCCTTCATGGCGGGTGGGTTGTCTGTAGTCCCCCTAAGCCTCATTTGTAGTCTTGTGTGACTGAAGCCTTCTTGGTCTTTTCCAGAGAGTTCTTAGTACTGAGTCGCTGCCAAGCAGCCTTTGTTTCCCAGCAGTAAGAAAATAACTTCTCTCTTTGTAAACGAGAACATTTAATGAAGTGAAAACACAGTGAAGAAAAAACCCACTGAAGCCTGCTTTGAACAAGGGCTGCTGTGGAGAGTCATACTGATGGGGGAAGTGAACTGCAAAAAAGCAAAGTTTAACCGTGCTGCTTGCATGGTGGCAGGGGTTTGGCTTGTAGCAGTGAAGGTCACCTTCCAGAGGACGGTTTGTCCTTCCAGAACTGGCTTCACAGAAACGTTCCTTTCCAAAAAGCTGACAACCTGTATATTAAAGATGTTTTTTGTTTCCCAGGCTGCAATCCCGTTCACTTCCCCCTTCCCGGTGCCTGGGAACGCTACCTTACCAACAAACTATTTCTAGAGCTTTTTGAGGTATATCCTCTCTAACCATCTGCTTTCTTCCACATACACGCCCTCGAGCCACTTACTAACGTGTGAACTAACATCCATGAGACACACTGGCACCGAGATACACACTTCTTTGTAGAAGTATCATGATTTTTAAACATATGCATGCATTATAAAGAGAATGGTAAAGAGCTATGAACAGCAGTAGATGGGGGATGAGAAGGTATTTGCTGATTTGTGAGAGTTAATCCAGAATTGTTTCTTTCCAAATGCAGCTGCCAAGAATTTGAAACCTCTTGGTTGGCCATCAGTCAATGTTTTTCCTATTGATCCGCAGGGCTCCGGTGCAGGGGGAGGCAGGGGATCTGGTGATGCGCAGGAAGGATGGAGCTGCTGGAATGCAGCCTGGTGAGCAGGCCAGCGTCCTGCCTGAGTGACCCTTCTTGTTTCTTGTGTGTTTAGGAATAGTTCAGAAATTCCACCTACTCGAAGTGGATAGGAAAGCATGGCGAATGTTGGTATGCACTTGCAGATTAGTACCCAGACATGGTCAGGTATTGCAGACAGAAATGAAAGTTTGTACGTGGCACACACAAAATGCAGTGGACTAGATTCGATTGCCAGGATGAATGTCTTAGTGTGTTCTCTTGAGGTGTCCTTGCCGAATGTTGCGCTACTCTTAGCAGGTTACTGTTCTAGCAATTTTGAGCAGAAAACATCTTCACTGTTTGTTTCATGCAATTAAGCCATTAAGAAAGCACTCAGTATGCTTCACTTTCTGAATGGTGACTAAAATTCCTGCTTATTTCACCAGGTTAGAAGTTCTATTTGGAGGATTCAGCTACTATAAGAATAACAGCACAGCGTAAGACTGCTTGCAAGTTTTGTCAGATCTTTTTTCTTCTTGTAAGCATAGAAATCAGTTTTGAGTCATCTAATGGAAATATTGAACAATCCCTATTCTTTAACTCAGGAGACTGGGAATATATTAATCTGGCCAGAGAAGCTGAGTAATTTACTTGCATAAATGACTGACTTTCTCCACTGAGGACTGAGCACATGACTATTACCAGGGTATTTTATTAGCCCTAGGCATGGTTTGAGAAGCAAAAAGCCAGAACAGAGTCTTTGGTCCTCCTTAAAATTGCGTTGGGGTCATACCTAAATCATGTTCTAAAGGTGGTATTTTGAAAGGATCCTGTTATTGCTGATATTAGAATCCCAAAATCCAAGGGCAGCGGCAGCAAGTGTAATTCCCTTGGGTATGAAAAATGACTGCAGTGGGTTTAAAATAGTCTCCCTTTTGATTTGCTTTCATGTCTTTAAACACAGCTGAAATACTAGCAAAGATAAAAGTAAAATAAATCCCGTTATTTTGTCTCTACTCTGAACATGAGTTGCTAAGGGAAGCAGTTGGAAAAGAAGCTTTAATACAGCGCTATTTTGGTTGGAATTATGCTTGTCAGTGTTCTTACAGTTAACATGCATTAAGAAAGTTAAGAGTTTATATAATGAGCCCATTAAACTTGAAGTTCAAGCTGCTTCACCATACTGTGTTTTTCTTGATGCACAATGCCAGTTTCTAATATATTGGAGTACACAAATGTTCCAGAGGCTGGTGGGAAATGTAAAAGTACATTATTACAGAACAACAGAATTGCAGGCTCAAAACCATTTTTTTGAAATGTCTGTACATAGATGTCTCTCAGCCAAAGAGGCGTTGCGACTTTTCATGTCAAGCCCAGCACCAATTGTAGAGGTTTTGAGGATGAGCATGCTTTTTACTCATGTTACATATCAGAATCTCCATGCACTGTTTTTTTAAATGTGACAGAAGAAAATGGTAAAATTAAGTAATGTCCTTGCAGCATCCTTCTCAGATGCATTTAGTCCTGCACAACAGCATGTCACTCTTGCATTGAGTCCATCAGGATTACTGCAGCTGCTTTGCTTTTGAGGAGCTAATTGTCTTTTGTGATTGTATTTATATAGTACAATTGAAACCCTGAGAGAAAGGTGTGTGATACCTAATGATTTTATTGGTAAAGAGAGACCTATCATACAGGAAAAATGTGTAGCATTTTATAATATACTCTGCTTTATCTGAGTGCTAAAGGAATATTGGGTAATGCAGTTCAGTTATTTCCTGTCTGCAAAGCTGGACCTGAGACAACATTTCTGGTTCAAAACACCCCAATAATGTAGAAAAATCCATTCAATTCTATTATTAGAGAAGAAAAAGCAGCGTTTGATCTTTCTTTAATCTTCCCATGGTCTTTTAATAGCTTCAGTCTTGGTAGTGCGTGTGATGCTTTGACTCATGTGTCTCCTATTGTGTTGTACCGCAAATTACAGGTTTTCTTCCTGTGCTGCGCTGGTCCGTGGTGAGGCGAGATCTTTGTGTCCTGTAGTCTCTAGCAGCTTTTCCCTGCCTACTCTGCAGTGTGAAAGAGAACTGTGCGCCACATGTGGAAGAGAGCACTATGCTTAAATCAGATCAAATATTTTGATGTGGCTACGGTTTGCTATAATCGCTTTTTCTTCAAACAGGGCTGTGCTGAGAAATGATGCATTACAAGAACATATTGGCAATGGTACATAAAGAAATAAAACCAGCCTAATTTAAGAGCCCAATAAAATTGACTGTGAACAGTTTTCAATACTCTGTGCACGTGTTCTTTATGGAAGAAAGAATCCTGTGTTGCTGTTAATCTCTTTGAAACCTTCAAGTACTTTGTTGCTGTAAGCATTGAGCTTGCCAACTTCTGGCAAGGTAATTATTTTGTTCTCTTCCCTTCCAAATTGTACACATTCAATTCAGTCTTCCCATTCAGAGCAACAAATTCTGCTTGGGTGGTTTTTTTTTTTGCTCACAGTTCAATAAACACTTCTGAGCAGGTAATGTTGTAATTTGCAAATGTTCACAGGGCAAACGGGAAGCATTTTGAGGACTGAGATGAGAAATGCATCGCTATGTGCAATGAAGGCGACTTGCAAAGGCCTGGCATAGAGGAGGCTACTGAGATGGGGAAAATTCATTGTGATCTAAAAGTAAACCCACTTTTAAAATAGTGAGAAAAATGTTAGATATTTACTTCCCCTTCTCTCCTGTCTATAAAATAATTGTTGTAACATAAGGTCCTCAAATAAAATAAAAATATTAACTGAAGCAATCTGAAGACTAGAGAAGTACTTCTCGGTTCTGCTTCTTCTGGAAGTCTTTCCTTTTTCTGACTTAAGACAACATTTAACTACAGTCAATATAGTTAAAATAGAGATTAATTTAAAAGAATGCTGACACTTAATCAGTGAGAGGGCTAAAATATTCTTGAATGACTGTAAAATGTACAGCCTTCTGTCCAGAACAACAAGAGCCTCATAAAAGAAATAAGAAACTTCTTATTCTGTACTAATAGGAGCCATCCTCCCTTTCTCTTGGAGCTGTGAAAGGCTTTTTCCCACTGCTTGCCATTGTGTTACCACACTAATGCTCTGTCACTGCTATTGTGCACACATCTCTGAACCCAGAAATTTTGTGTTCTTAAGTTAAACAAAACCAGCTGTGCCCAGATGAAAAGTTTGAACTGACTGGTTGTACCTCTCGTACAGTACAGAGGAGCCTTAGGAACTCTGGACAATCATGCTGCAAAAATGGTTTAAAAATATGCACGAGGGGAAAAAAGCTGACACTGTTTTAGTGCCTTGCACCCCTGTCACCATAGTAACACGGCGTTCAAACTAAGTATTTTTCTTCTTCTAAAGGGAGAATTAAGAGACCTTTCTCTTCCAGTGCCACCATCGCATACTTTCTGCAGCTGCTGCTTATTTTCTTCCACACCCTCTCCCTGTCGGTGCTGTTCCTGTGCTGCAGCCCAGCTATATTGAGAGCAGTCAAAACTATTTAAGAGGACAGAGTGGATATTTTAGCTCTTCTAAAGAATTGCTTCGTGTTCTGCTCCGATTTACTTTGTTTATGTTACTGAAGTTTTCTTCTGCATTGGGACACCTTGCATATCCTGCCTTTTCACCAAAGCCAACTAGGTTCTGATAATAGCAAAAATGAAAGAATAGAGAATTTGGAAAGAAGGCTAAAGAATTAGTTGCTCCATGAGGAAAAAAGGCCAAAGAGAAGCGGAGGTACACTAGTGACTACAAAAGAAAGGGGGGGGGGACGGGACAACAACAACAAAAAAACACCAAAACAACCAAATGGGTTGTGTTGTATTCTCTAGCCGTGGTGGTTCTAAAACTAAAATTCAACAAGTTTACTGATGGGGATAATTCCCATTTTCCTCTTACCTGTTTTACTGACGCCAGATTCTTAACTATCTTTTCCAAGTGTGTCTGATTGAATACCATCTTCCCTGTGTCTGTCAAGTATTTAAGAGGTGAACTTATTTGCATGACTATATTCTTTAACCAGAATCAAAGCTATTGCTAGTTCTGTATTCTTGCAAAATTTTAAATTTTCAAAAGTATGAAATGGCCTCATTGTATTGGAAAGACTTACTGTATGTTGTTGGACAATATTGTAAGCTGCTAAACTGCAGTGAAATCGTTATGAATACTCTGTGCATAGGAAGCTTGAGAGCTCTATTAGCTTAAGAAACAGGCTTTGAAATGTTTTTATTAGACCTTTGGGACCTGTATGGAAAACCCTCTAGACAGCTTGGTGAAACACCGATAATTAGCATGTGGGCTTTTTTAATCCAACGCATAATTGTTTTGTCTTGTGGTATTTTAGAACTAGAGGGTCTTATTTTCCTGTTATTGCTGACGAGAGGATTGTCATTGTACGTAATGAACAATTTCCTTGTTGGAAGGAGGGGAGAAATGGGGTATTTTGTGTGTTTTAAAAATTGTTTTACCTGGAAAGGGCTGTATTAGGGAGATATTAATAAATGGATCGCTTGGAATGCACTGTGACTTTTTTCAGCTATAACGTGGACTCCAGGAAGGCTCAGTCCCTTCCACGAAAGGTCTGAAGGGCATTGGCCTCCACGTGCTGGCGATGTCAACGAAGGAACCCTGCACACACCCTCGGGAATTAATTGTGATGATAGTTTGTTTTCCTCTCTTTCCATCTTTATAGGCATATGAAAGAAGGTTCCCTACGTGTCCTCTGATCCCTATGTTTGTAGCCAGTGACACTGTAAACGAATACAAGAGCGAGGATGAAGCTATCCATGTGATTGAACGGCGCTGTAAGCTGGATATAGATGCACCACGGCTATTGAAAAAGGTGATGAGGTTTGAAGTGCCTGTTTTATACTTCTGGATATCCTTTCACATGAATATTGTATCTTAATGGAATCTATGTCGTCTTCCTCAGATTGCAGGAGTGGATTATGTCTACTTTGTCCAGAAGAATTCTTTGAACAGACGGGAAAGAACTTTGCATATAGAAGCCTACAATGAAACCTTCTCTAATAGAGTCATTATTAACGAACACTGCTGTTACACAGTGAGTAACAGGCTCTTGGTGGTGCTACAGATGGAGTGAAGCCAGCGTGTAGATTTCAGGACTCATACACAGAAGTTGGGTGGTTTTTGGCGTTTGCCTTGCAAGAAAAAATAACCAACACACTACCATGAGTGATAATTGTTGTTAGTGTTAAATGTAACACACTTGCTTGAAGAACTGAAACAAGTTTGGCACCCTCTTGCTTCGAGCATCTTCTCAGAGAGCAGAACACACAATAATTTGCTGTGTTTGTCAGCTCTGTTTAGGCAAATCTGTGGTCTGTGATAGCAGTGTGGGGCTTGGTGAGGCTGATGATCCCCTGACAGAACTGTTAAAGGAAAGTTCAGTGTAGCTTATTTGCCTTCTGCTCAGCTCAGACATCGAGCCAGCTATGTTTTAACCTAATTCTTTCCATTGTGGCTGTTCTTGGTCTTCAGTGCAGGCATTTTCTGATACAAAGGAGTCTGGTGGCATGCTTACTGCTACGCTCTGGTCATGCTTTTTTCTGAATGGCTTACCCAGCACTCATAGGCTTATGCAGCACACATGTATAGCAGTAAAACTTCAAATCGATGTCAAAGGTCAAATCAAAGCTAGCAAATTATTTATTTGTATTGTAGCATTCTTTTTACATGCAGATGATAACATTTTCTGTTGTGTACAGAACCATGGTTAAAAGGTCACTGGATGTCAAACCCGCTTGACACTATTTGATTTTTTTTATTATTATTTCTGCAATTATTTCCAAGGCACGTTTAAAAATACTTTTCCACCTGCGTTTTTTTGTGAAAGCTCTGTTTAAACAGGGGAAATGCTGTACAGAAAAATGCATGTGATAAATATGTGCAAAATGACACTTCTCCTTGCCCTTGCTCTACTCAATCAAGAAATTGGTAGGTAAATACAAAACCTGGATTTTAATTCAAGAATGAACTGTTTTTAAGAGTTCATTCTTATTAAAGTTATTTTATAATTGAATTTATGAAAGGACAGGAAGATTCTTAAATATTGTTATTATGGTTTGTACTTATTTAGGCTGTACCAGCTATTCTTGTACCCCCCATTCCCTAATGCAGAAGAAGCAAATGATGGGAAATGGCCTTTTTTCTCTAGCTGTGTCGTTATAAAGCGTTGATACTGTTCCCAGTGAATTTTAGCGTCTTTTGAGGGGGAGGGGAACTGTAAGGCATCAGAACAATTGCATGGTCAGAAATCCAGCCTTTCGTGATGTTTGTGTAACTATGAATTCAGAGCCCACCCTGGAAATTCTTTAGACAAGTCTTTTTTAGCTGAAGAGAGTTTAGAAAACAGCTTTCCTTCAGCATAGTTACATCTCTGTTTCAGGATCGTCTCTCAGCAAACTAAGATACAAGCTAAGAAGAACATTGGGAGTGCTCTAAGATAGCTTATTCAGCTGTCAGTTGAATGAGAAGTTTACACTCTTTCTGTAGCATTATCATAGGAGAACAAAGTAAAATAGTTTTCAGTCTACAAAACACTAAGGTACTTCGTAGGTCAACGAGGGAATGATCCATTGCAGTATGTCTGTTGCAAACACGTCTAGACTGCAGTGCTTGGAAATGTCTGCACTGTGCTTGCTGCAGTCTGCAAGCTAGTGGGCCTTGGTCTGGCAGGCTACCTTGCAGCAGCAGCAAGTTCGCTGTGCAGTGTTCTGCCCTCTTCCACGGACACACTACAGTCAGCCCAGGTCTAGAACGAGACAGCGTTCATTGTATAGATGTGCTAGTCCTTTGGCTCTTGGCTGGTGCGCTGGTATTTCTCTACCCTCTCCTTTCTTGTTAAGAAAAAAATGCACTGTGCTCACCGTGAGACTACAGGAGGGCTTCTCAGCTTTTTGTTCTTTAGCGTTACCTTTTTCGAGCAGTGTTTTACAAATGAAGCAAAAGACAGCAAATTCCACTTGAATGTTTTTGAGTATGTGAACTTGTAAAACAAGAAACAGTTGTTTCAAATATTGTGAGGAAAAAAGATACTAAATGGGTAGCTAAACTATATGACCTCCTTTTAACTAATAGGTTCATCCCGACAATGAAGACTGGACCTGTTTTGAACAGTCAGCAAGTCTGGATATAAAATCTTTTTTTGGTTTCGAAAGCACAGTGGAAAAGATTGCCATGAAGCAGTACACCAGCAATATTAAAAAGGTGAGCCTGCAGTCATGAGGGAAGTGCCTGGCTCCAAGCTACCAACAGACAGTGTAGCTGCTGCTAAGTAACGGGCTGCTCTGCTCAAAAAGCCATGATGTTTACTCTCTAGCTTGGGGCAGCATGTGTGTGTAGCTCTGTATTTTCAAGTGGAATCTTGAGAGGTCTGGCCACTTAATGGGTTTCCAGCCCAATCCTTTCTCTGTCTAAATGGGTGTTTTTAGTAGCTGAAGTAAATTTTCTTTTTTGAAGGGAAAAGAAATAATAGAATACTACCTGAAGCAGCTGGAGGAAGAAGGAATAACTTTTGTTCCTCGTTGGACTCCTCCTGTTGCGTGTAAATTGGAGAGCAGCACATCCCACACAAGACGACCAGTTTCACCTGCCATTAATATACCAGACTCTGCCACAAAGGAGGGCTTGAACAGTAAGGAGATCCTCAACACCTCCGGCAGCCCCTCGGAGCCCACGGCAGGAACACCTGATGGTATGGTGGTCTGACTTGTTCTAGTGGGATTCTTTGTACTGTAGAGGCGCTCAGCACTGTGCTGCTTCTCATGTGCAGCCGAAAATTTGCACAGTGGCTCTGTGTTTGGTAACGTACGATGTTAAAGTGCAGGCTTGCAAAGCAGTCACATGTGGGATAGCTTAGCTAGCTGTTACGCGCTGGTCTTTTTAGTAAATGAAGATCAGATATGAGTGCAAAAACTCTTCAGTTTTCATTAGAGTGCAAATGGATGGCGTACTTCTTGCTCTGAAATTCAGGGATGTGTATAACTGGGAATAATGGGGAGGAAGGGGCTGAAGCTTCCCTGGACACAGTCCTCTGTTGTGTCTTCCTTCCCCTGTTAATAAGGGAATTTGGGAAAATTCTTGCACTAGGAGATTTAGATCAAAGCTTCTCTTATTTCCAGAAGAAGCAAGCTCTATGGTTCTGTGGATTGACAAATCTGAATATACTGGCAAAATGCTTTTATAAATGCCTGGTTTTACTCCTTTCTTAGTTGCAGAGGATAATTAATCTTCTTGGTTTAACATTAAGATGACTGTTATGTTGCCTTGCTCATCTTTTCATTGATGCAAAGAAACCTTATTCAACTCTGCACAGAACACAGCAGCCACTTCTCTGCCTCAGATATCAGCATATCGTTTGCTCCTTTGACTAGGTCAGTTCAGGACCACGCTAATCAGATGTACATCTCTTTTTAGACAAGCTAGATGCAGACTACATCAAGCGTTACTTGGGTGACTTGACACCAATGCAGGAAAGCTGCCTCATTCGACTGAGACAGTGGCTCCAGGAGACGCACAAGGGCAAAGTAAGTTACTGTTGGTCTCTTGTGGCTCTATCTCAAAATGTGTGATACGCAAGATGGGCCTGATGAAACATCATGCCACACCTCCTGTGGCTAACTGTTCCTGTTCAGTAGCCTTCCATGATCAAAACAAAGTACCTAAATTAAGTCTATACAGTGGCAATAGAAGGAGTTCATTGTGACTGTCCAGCTGACTTTGCCAGCTGAGATGCTTAAATGATTAGTGTGACTGCCTCTCAGAATGTCAATAAACCAGCACAGGGGAATAACGTCAGTTTTATAAGTCTGCCTGGTTCTACAATAACTTTATTTTTACATGTGTTTGTTTTGACCAAACATCCTATTCTCAAATCTACATCCCTAAGTGCAGTACTGAAAGGGAAGCAATGTGGCCGGTTAAATCACCGATAGCAAGGCTGGGGGCTTTCCAGTGGTTTGTGATTTGCATGTGTGTTTCAGCTTCCCTTTACTTGGCATGAAATGCAGTCTGTGTTTTGTCCCTAGATCCATTTAAATTGGAGTGACTTTAGTATGGTCATACAGGTGTAACTGATTACATTAGAGTTCATGAAATTTTTATATCCCTCATGTGAAGGTCGCTGCAGTACCTGACAGGGCTCATGTTTTTGTTGCAAACAAAGACGATTTGCTTGAGTAACTTTGTGTTGCGTACCATCCTCTTGCATTGGTGCGGGGCTACACGTTTTTCAGCTTCTGTTGTTTGGGGTGTTTTTGTTCTTGTTTCAAACCTTGAGTACAAAATTAAGTTTGTTTCTTTGTTTTTTAATAGATCCCAAAGGATGAGCACATTTTAAGATTCCTACGTGCCCGGGACTTCAACATTGATAAAGCAAGAGAAATCCTTTGCCAGTCGCTGACATGGCGTAAACAGCACCAGGTAGACTATATTCTAGACACCTGGAACCCTCCTCAAGTACTCCAAGATTACTATGCAGGCGGCTGGCATCACCATGACAAAGGTATGCTCTATACGGTGGATATCGAACAGCCTTTTTTATGTTCTGCATTAAAGGTGATAGTTGTCCCTCTGTTAACTAGAGGTGACTGGAAAGACGGTTAGAACTTCTCAGTTGTTAGGTACTACATGCATTTAAGTTGATGTTGCCAGCTCCTTAGTTGGTGGAGGCAGGCTCCTAGGTCCTAATCTTTCTGACTAATAGTCACATATTTAACTCTCTAAAGAGCTCTGCTTTGCCAGGAGCTTAAAAATGTTATTAATTGCACTTCTGTAGTGCTCTGAGATGCTTAGAAGGATGTTATGCAAATGCTAGGTATTCTCTTTCGGTGATTAAAAGATGTTTGTAAATAAGCGTATCTTTCTAATCAACTTATTTCTGATGTTGGATAAGTCTGCTGATGGCATAAATGAATATTTATTTGGCATTACAATCAGCTTAATGATGAGAAGTGGGATGTTGCAAAAACATCAAATAGAGCAGGTTTATTTAAGAAGGGAAGAAGCTTTGGCTGAGTTCCCTTTGTGTGGTGAGCCACGGCCAGATCTTTAAAACACGGACAACTATGCCTGACGTACTCCCCTGTCCCTCTGCTTGCTTTATCGTGCACTGATCTTGTTGCTTATACATACACAGAAATGAAACATTTTGGAATTTGTTTCTTGAGGCGAGCTTGGCTCTTTAGATAAGGAAATGATCTCTTACTGTGAGCTCTCTGTGTTCTGATTTAGTCTTTTCCCCACTAGGCACCACTGTTTCCGCTAGCTCCTTCTGTTAGAAGCAGCGTATGAGGCAGGAGAGGAAGCTGTCGGCAGTGGTGGCCGGGAGACAGGGAGGACACAGCAGAAGTTTAATCACTGTAAAGCCGGAGAACTTGAATAGCTCTCTCCTGCTGGTTTGGGTTTGACAGACCTCGAACTGAGAAAGTGGGAAATGAGAATGTGCTTGCAAAGACTGTCGGGAAAAAGACCTGCAAATAAGTTCTCCCTTTCTGTCAGTTCCTTGTCCTTCCTCTGTCAACAGCACGTAGCTGGGTCCTGACAGTGAGCAGAAAGGTAGAGAGTGCATCGAAGCGTTGTTCAGTGTTTTTCTGAGAAATTCTTCAGTCTTGTGGTGAGCTTCATGCTCCCTTCCCTTCCCCTCCAGGTCCTTTGGTCTCTTTTGCAGCACGCCCACAAGTAAAGCATGGGTTTGTCAATAATGGAAACAGAATTTCAAAACTGAGCAATTCTCTATAATTTAAAATTTTACAGTGGTATGTTCTTTTTTTAAACCCTCTTTTCTAGTATTGCTCCTTTCCTCCTACGCGTGCTAAATGTGCCAAACTTAAGCTAGCTGAATTCTGTATAGCTTTTAGCGCCGAAGCAGAGGCAGCAGTGATTATGAAGCGTGTTGTCTAGAATGAGCTATTAGTGCAAAAGAATAAAAGTTATTATTTTGGCTTGCAATTAGCACAGTTTTCTCTACATCTGAGTGGCTTTTATTTTGACAGGAATGCTTCAGTCAAATGGGTTTTTAAATCACAAAGCTCTAATGGAATATAAAATACACAGTGATAATACAGCACTGTCAGCTGAGACTTTCCTTCATGTGTCATTTGGGTGGACCAGGGTTAGTAATCTGTTAGTTTGGTTTTGGATGCCTGTGCATCTGTGAGGGAGGGAGACCTGCTATGAAGCTTAATAGCACTTTTTGTTTAGTGTTCCAAAAGCTAAACGGTACATTCCAGGATAAGTGTGCGCTAATGTTAAAACAACATTTTCTTTGAGACCACCTGATAAAATACAAAAGACTATGAACTTTCATGGGGGTAGTGTCTTTGCCAAATAACTTGCCTTGACTCTGCAGTTTTGATTGTTTGGGTTTTTTTAATAGCATATCTTGACAGTTTCTTTCCTTGTGTCCCAAAGGACTTAATGATAACTTGATACCTCTCTTTGCAGCTCCTGGAGGGAAGTGAAGCTAAACAGACAACAGGACTTCAGGGAGATTTTTATGTAGAAAGCTCATTTTTTTGATTTTTCTGTCCTAGCATATTCAGTTTTATAAGCTGGTGATTATTTAGCTTGTGTACTAGAATAGATGGAGCAAAGCTTAAAAAATGCATCACAGCTTTGGGGGGAGGATGGAAGCTGTTTCAGACAACTAGCTCCTATTATGGAGAGCCAGAAATGCAAGCTTTGATTCTCAAATTCAGCCAATGCAGTTGTTAAGCTTAATGCCTTTGTATCCTGGACGGTATCAGGATGCCCCTGTATGCAGCAAGATGACCGTGAAAAGGCAAGGCTTTGAATGCAGAGGGTCCATCGGAAGCTGATCTCTGGAGCAGAGTCTGTTCTCGCCAGGCTTAACCTGCATAAGTGAGGCCGTGTGCCAGTTCCGCATAATGTGTAATGGCGTAGCTGAAAGGTGTGACTCCAGCAGATACTGCGGAAAGCAAGTCTCTGGGTTAACACTTGGTTTCATTAATTCCCAGAACTGACCGTAGCTACCTTTCCAGAAAGGCTGCTGTAAGCTATCTAGAGCGGTATTGTGTCATGTGTGATAGAAGGTTTACAGCCTTCATTGCAACTCTTCAGTTGCACTAACGGGCTAAAGCTTTCCCTGTATCTTAGCTGTCCTGGAAGCTAATTACAGTCCTGTGTCTTTAATTGTGTATACCAAGGTCTCGTGTGTACCAGTGTACTTGATGAAGTCCTTTGGACTTTCCTTGCAGATAGGGGAGCCATTTTTGCATCAAGATGTTTCCGTTAAACTTTTGCAGTTCGTTTATAGCCAGTCTTCTGGTGTAGCTGGACAGGGTAAAGTTTATATTGCTATCTGCTCCAGATTCTCCCTCTTGCAGCTGTACAACAAAGTTTGAACTGACTATGGCTTGTTTCCATGTGGATTTCAGCATAAAACTAGCTCACTCGAATTGTCTATTGCTGTAAAAAAAATGGTTATATTGATATATTTGTTCTTGTTATTCAGATGGTCGCCCGCTGTATGTGCTGAGATTGGGACAGATGGATACCAAAGGCTTAGTGCGAGCTCTTGGGGAAGAGGCCTTGCTTCGATACGTAAGTATTTTTGGAGCCAGCAAGTTGCTAACAATGTGATATTTTCATTTAGAAGTTTCCTCTTCTGCCAGAACATTCATCACCCTGGATATTTTGATGTACTCTCTGGCCGTCTGTTTTTGGTTTGAATACATCTGAAAGCTCCTGGTAGCTGATCTTCTGCATTCTTTCCAACTGCAAACTGATGGTGGAAAGGCGTAGTTCTTGGCAGCTCCTATGGTTATTGGTTAGCATTTTCACAGATTCTTCTGCAGTTTGTGCAGTGCTTCAAACTTAAGTCTCTGCATTTGTACAGAAGAGAAAATGCCATGCTCAGGTTTTGTGAAGCCTGTACTCCAAGGATAAGAAGAATTTATTTTTAAAGAAAAAGTACTTGCCTGTAATTTTGCCTTCTCTAAAGGCATCCGTCAGACTGTTTTATTGTGGATCTGCTCAGTTTCCAGGCAGAAAGCTGGCAGAATTCCAGGTTTGCAATAATTTTTTTGACTCCTAGTAATGACAGTCACGGCCTGAGTAACCACTGGAAGCAGGGGCTGGATTTTACTTTTTCTCTTCCTGTGGCATTTCCAGGCACATGCTAAATTTTGTTTGTTTGCCCTAGTTCTGTTTAAGGTTACTTTCTATGACTTAAAAAGGGGCTTTAATTTCTAAGTAAATAGGAAATCGGTGCTTAAAGGGGCAGAATTGTAGGGAGACTTCTTGTCTGTACCACTCCTGGGCCTCAGTTTTCAGGAGGATCTTGTTTACATTTTACTGCTTTTATGGAAAGTTATGTTTATTTTTCAACTCGATCAACCAATGGGGTAAATTTAGTGATTTCTAGTTCATTCTGTGGGAAAAAAAAGTTTACACTGGTTTGAGCTCGGTTAGTCTTTGGATATAAACATTTTTTTTATCCCATCTACTGAGTTTAAGACTGTCTTCTCTAAACAACATGTTTTCTTGTACAGGTTCTTTCAATAAATGAAGAAGGACTGAGGCGATGTGAGGAGAATACGAAAGTATTTGGCAGGCCAATAAGGTAAAATACAAGCAGTGGATCTGCTCTTACCTGCTTTCACGGTGTGCGTGGGGGGAACATCAGGCAATGTGATGCTGCTGAGCAAAGTTTATTAAATGGAGCAAGCAGAGGGTAGGCTGTGTCTCGCATGCAGATACAAGCACAGTCACAGTTAACTGAGAGCCTCTCCAGTTACCGCTGGAGGGAATCTGCGTGCTCAGGCCTGAGGGAGACACCCCACCTGCTCCAGCAGCCTCGCTGTCATGCTCGAATGGGTCTACACGGGGAGCGTTCTGCTTCGGCTCTCTTCTGCTGTTGGATGTCTGCAAAGCAATGCAGCCCGCCTCCCATTTCTGTTTCTGAGGGATTTTATAGACAGACGTTGGTACGGGCTGCCAAAAAAATCAGGCCATGAGAATATCACGGATAATCTTTCCAGTTTCCATGTCACTTGTTCACCTGTAGTCCATACCAAGGCTCATTACACTCTGTTCTTGTTTGCATTCTCCATTTATTATATGCGGTTACTCAACTCTCGATCCGACGTAAGGTCATGTGGCTCCTGTGAAGCCTGGGGTCTAGCTTTCTAAGTGCTGGCATGACTTCATGTAAAGTTCAGTCAAAAATGGCTTGCTATCCCATCTTTAAGTCATTGTAGGGGTCACTTATGAAAGTGTTAACTGCAAAATGGATTTAAGGGTGTGGAATGAATGCAGGACTGGCCCTGAAAGGAAACCAGTATTTCTTGGACTCTTTTCAATTTCTGACTCCTTCCCTTAATCTGTAAAGGGTCAGTGATGCATGGTATGTCTGCTTATCTTTTCCCCGTTAAAGAACTTGCTGTCCTAGCTCTCAGTGGGAGGTCAAATCCAAAAGGTGGATTTCATGCGTGTAACTATGAAATTGTGGTGCCTACTGGATCTTCATTTGTAGAAGTAATCCTAAAGGACTAGATATTAAACACTTAAAGTGAAACAAAGAAGTGTTTGCTGTTTCATAGAAACCTTATGCACAATTTAATGGATGCTAGCTGGTGCAGCACAGCTGTAAATCTTGAATTCACGCCCAGGGCGAGACCTGAACTTGGAAAGTAACTAAAGCATATGCTGAAGCCCAGTATTTAGTATTAAGAACATATCTCTTCCTATAGAAAAAGCTTCCCTCCCTGAGATCTGATAACAGAATTAGCTTTGACATGTAATGGCACTGTTACTGTACTGTGTTAGTAGGAAATCGGCACCATGAATGTTAAATTGCTTCATAGGAGTGTGGCCACTTAATTGATTTCCCAGTAAAAGCAGTGGTTTAATGTTTGGGCTGCTGTTGACAGGATCTTTTTTGGCTTCGTATTACCCTCCACCTGGAGTCTGCAATGTCTGTAGGGCGATATGCATGATGTGCAAAGTGACCTTTGCACATGTGCTGTAACTGTGCTTGGCAAGCTCTAAGACATTTCCATTCTAAGGACCTTAAACTCCAGTGTCTACAGGTAGCACAAAGCAAGGAGGTAAAATAGAAGAAACCAAAATATGCAATGGGGTCGACACATCTCAGTACATTGGGTACTTGTATAAGAAAGGAGAATTTTGATGCTATTGAGATTTCTTTTTGTCTTTCTCAAATTCAGCTCTTGGACCTGTCTAGTAGACCTAGAAGGCTTGAACATGCGGCATTTATGGAGACCTGGTGTCAAAGCATTGCTAAGAATCATTGAGGTGGTTGAAGCTAATTACCCTGAGACTTTGGGTCGTCTTCTAATCCTAAGAGCACCTCGAGTATTCCCAGTTCTTTGGACGCTGGTATGTTTGTAATTCAAGGCATTCCTCAGCTCTTTCAGTACACTGCTAGACACTTGTAGTTTGTAAAAGCACTTTAGAAATCAGGCTTTACAAGCAGGAAATGTTACCGCTTGGAAGCATCTCTTTTATGGGATTCCTGGAACGGATTTAAAAACGCTACCTAAGAACTTGCTTACATAGTTGGTTAATTTAGCTTCTTCACAGTGTGAACTTTGCATAACCAGGATGGTAACGCTTAATGCGATCAAACTGATTCCTTCAGAATTGACTCAAGAAAAATGTGGGAGCCTAATCTGTTCTGTTTTTCTTTGTTTGTAGGTTAGTCCATTTATTGATGACAACACTAGAAAGAAATTCCTTATTTATGCTGGAAATGACTACCAGGGTCCTGGGGGACTGCTGGATTACATTGATAAAGAAATTATCCCTGATTTTCTTGGTGGAGAGTGCATGGTATGAATATAAACTAGTGCATATAGCAACTTTATTTGTGGGGTTTTTATTCCCCTGCTCTTCTAAACAAAGAAGCCTAGAAGCACAATGTAGTTTGGTGGGAGCTATGATGTAGGATTCCAGGCTTAGTGTTTTCTTCTGGATCCACTTGAAAAAGAGAAGTACAATACTTCTTTACAATGAATAGCAAATAATTTATCAAAGCAGCCAGGCATGGTTAAAAGCCATAGTCTCTGTTACCTGTCAAGTTCAAGCAGACATGGTAGCACAGCACTGAGCAAGAGCTGTCACCATCAGCTCATCAGAGGAGTCTGCGTCACCTAAAAGAACTAACTGATGCCATAGGGAGCCCAAGGAAATGTGTGGCACATCTGCTAGCAGGGCTTAACAGACAGACAGGTCTCCTAGCGCAATGTGCATGTTGACCACAACAAACCGAAAAAATTGTTTTACTGCAGGATACTGTAATTTCTCGTCCTTTGTCCTGTGCCTTAGTCACTGCTTTCTGCCTAGACTATGGGTGTCAATCGAATCTGTCATTTTAACATCTCAATGATGCTGTAAGGTTTGTTTTCTCTGTAATAGTTTTGACAACACAGGCTCACTGGTGTGACTGAGGTGTAGGAGTGCAACTCAGGCATTTTCTGGAGCCTCCATCACAGTAACACTTAGATGATTTCTTTTTTTCTGAACTCAGCTGTGTTAAAATATAATTTCAGGCTTGCTTTTTAAGGCCCTGTACACTTTCTAGATTAATTTCTGTACCATTCTTGAAAATTCATCTAGGTCTGTTCAAATACAGTCTTAAATGATAATGAAGTACTGTTAGATGTGGTGGAGTAGAGCATGTGTTTATCTTCAGTGGGCTGCTTTTTGCTGCAGCAGTAGCTCTCAGTGGAGAGAGTTTATGCTATCTGATTTGGAGCTTGAGAAGCTGGCGAAATCCACTGCTTAAGTAAGCAAAAGCCAACGTTACCAGAAAGCACATTGCTACAGTACTTCCTGCTGGTCACAGGCAGTCATTGAGTCTCTTTCTCCTCTTTACTTCTGGATATTTGAACAAAAATGACTTCTCAAAGATCCTTTCAATTCTCTGTTGTAATTCAGTTATCAAGCACTTCTGCTGCCCCAAATGCTTCTATGGAACCCGTTCTTGATCAGATAGTTGTCTGACTTCATTACTAGAGACATCCTAAAAAGGATGACTGCTTAGGGAAGTGGCGTAATCAGTTCCAGCACCGAGCTGTCAAGACAGTTCTAGCTTCAGAACGGTTACTTTCCTGACTGCAATATCCTTTTACCTGTTGGAAACTTACTGTATCTCCCCACCATCCTTTGTCCTTAAGTGTAGCTACCCCAGTTCTTTCAGGTCTCTGTAGGCTACATTTTTTTAGACTGAGTTGCTATTGCCACTTTCCTCAGGATTCTTAAGTGGCTCACGTCTTTCTTCGGTATAGGGCACTATGAGTAATAACTATCACGTTTGCACAGTCGTTTTCTGTGGTGCTGGCTGTTGTGTATATACAAGGTCTGTTCCTCTGGTGTCTAGTTCTGCAAACTCACCTAAACCAGATCACTGTAAAATAGATTTATATATGTATGATGTACAAGCTATAAAATTACTTAAAAACTCTGTTCGTATCGCATTCTTCAGAGTACTTGCTGAATGTGAGTTTTTGTTTCTGAAGCAAGCAGGCAGAGAGCATGACAGGGTGTGGATGTACGGAAGGAATAGTTTTTAATGGCTGTTTATGCTTTCAGTGTGAAGTACCAGAGGGTGGGCTGGTTCCCAAGTCCCTCTACCGGACAGCAGAAGAGTTGGAGAATGAAGACATAAAACTTTGGACTGAAACAATCTACCAGTCTGCGAGTGTCTTCAAAGGGGCTCCACATGAGGTACAGTCGCAGCCCACCCTTCTTTTCTTTAATCTCAGCCCTCTGCTCTGGACTCTGTCTCCTGAACTGAAAATGGTTTAGAACTTGGTTATTTAGTTGCCATGCTTCCACCTTGTTCTTCTGTAATTCTGGTGCATAATGATGCTTTAGTAGCTGAAGTTTGTGACCGTTCCTGGTATCATCTTGTTGCCATTTAGAGAATATCGCTGTTTTTCATTCTATTCAAAGCAGTATCCTTCTAAGCAAAGACAAATTATATTCTCAGAAGCTACTTGAGAGGTTCTGAAAGTCATGTGTTAAAATAAGGATACTCCATCAGGAGAGAACTTGTATCTACACTGCCTTTTTAGTAGTCTAAGTTAAGCCTGGCAACAAAAAGCTCTGTTCTTTGTCCTCTTTTCTGGTAGGAATTTGTCTTTACTGAGCAAATTGCGATGTCTAATATGACTTTTCTGTCTCAGGTTCTCATTCAGATTGTGGATGCCTCATCTGTGATCACATGGGATTTTGATGTGTGCAAGGGTGACATTGTTTTTAACATCTTTCATTCCAAAAGAGCCCCACAGCCTCCTAAAAAGGACTCTCTGGGAGCGCACAGTATTACGTCTCCTGGTGGGAACAATGTCCAGTTGATAGACAAAGTCTGGCAATTGGGGCGTGACTACAGTATGGTGGAGTCTCCCCTTATCTGCAAAGAAGGGGAGAGTGTGCAGGTAAGACCGCCGAATCCTCGTGCGGGAGCAGATGGAAGCTAGCTCCAAAACTAGATGTTCTAATTCACAATTGTTATTGATGACTGAGTGGTGATTCAGCTCTGGACTGTCTGCTTGCTTTTGGCCGGCATTTCAGCTTATGTTCCTAGCTGCATGCTGCAGGGAACAGGGATTAGTATTTACGTGGAATCTGCTGGGGGGGGCTTGCATCAGTCCAATAGTGACTGAGATTGATCAGCAAGGAATATAGGGAAGCCACCTAGAAAGCAGCGCGCATCCAGAAAGTAGCAAGACGTGCTTTGTGCTGTAATTTTGACCGTTATTTTCTGAAGCAAATGGTCTGTGAAGAATATCATAGTGTCTTACCTCAGTAATGAGAGAAGTCTGGAAATTAAGACTGAGCTTCTGTGTGTTTGTCCCTCTAACAGGCACCTTAAGGAGCTCCCTATGGCCGAAGTTAGTGAAGGTTTTTTTTTATGGTATTTGCAACCTATCGTTTAATTACCAAGTTTGATATTACATGTGCCATGTTTACAATCACACTCTGCCACTGCTATTCCTTTTGACTTGAAATAAGAGTTGAACGGCCTTTGAAAAAGGAACTCCTTAAGTCATCTAATTGGAAGTGTTAAACTGGAAATGTGGGCAGTGACCTCTTGAACTGCACTTTCTCTTTCTGTGAGGCAGGAGCCTTGACTGCTCTTTTCACAGTCTCAAAGGACAGCCGTTAATGAAAATAAATGGAAAGAATGGATATTGTTTTAAACAAGAACTTTGTCTTTTCGGTATATTTAAATCCTAACCACTTGACACTGTCAAAAAGCAGGAGGAACCGCTGGCGTTCTATCATAACTTTTATAAGCATACTGTGTGGGGAGAGTTGACCAGCACTTCTGAGGAGCTGAAATATTGGCATTGGAAAAAAAAAAAATCTTTGTGTTAACAAAGTTAATTTTCAATTTTTGCTGTGGCTGCTTCCAGGGATCGCATGTGACCAGGTGGCCTGGCTTCTATATTCTCCAGTGGAAATTTCATAGCATGCCTGCCTGTGCTACAACCAACCTGCCTCGTGTGGATGATGTACTAGCATCTCTACAGGTTTCCTCTCACAAATGTAAAGTGATGTACTATACGGAAGTAATAGGATCTGAAGATTTCAGGTATGTCTGGCCAAGGTTGATGAAGGTCAGCCAATGTCAAACCTTTCTGATGATCAAGCCAGTGTCAAGTTCGCTTAAATACAAGTAAATTGTGAGGACTTGTGTTTTCTTAGGCCTCAAAAAAAAAAACCCAATAAACAAATTCAACCAGTGCTGTCACTGGGGGCAGCTAATGTATAAAATAGGTTAATTGGTTATCTTATTGTAATCATCACTGGTCACTTTAGTGTTGTGTGAGTTGTTGGGCTTGGCAGGTTGTCATGTAGAAACGGGTGCAACTCAGAATGGAATTGTGTCAGTTTAGTTGCCTGCCAGTTGATATACTTGACTGAAACTAGTTCTCAGTCTCTTTGAACAGTATGTTTTTTGCTAGAAGGTGTTCGGTGTCCCCATTATCTTATGTTGCGAGGCAGAAAAGCTTTTGAGTATCTGCACCAAAACCATTACTTGCTTTTTATTTGGTGTGCAAATTAATACAATATAGATACATAGCAGAAATCAAAGTCTTTGTATGTTCTGAAGCTTAAAACTACTTTGTTTCTTATTGCAGGGGATCTATGACCAGCCTTGAATCAAGCCACAGCGGATTCTCCCAGCTCAGTGCTGCCACCACCTCTTCTAGCCAGTCCCATTCCAGCTCCATGATTTCCAGGTAGTGCCACAACAGATGAAAAGCAAATGGATGAGATGGCTGGACCCTCGCCTGTGGCAGCTGACTGCAATACAGCATATTCAACTGGCAATTGTGCAAAAAAACCCCACCCCACAAAAGCCTTTTATAGATAGTAAAGTAGCTGTTTGAATTTTAAACTTAGTGATTTTGGTCCTTGTTAGATCCAACAGCTTGTCTCTTAACTTTAATCCTTTTTCCTAACTCAGCCATAAATATTTTTGCAAGTGTGCTTGCACAAATCCTAACTCTGAACACAAGGGCTCTCACTGAAAGGAAAAATAACCAGTGCATTAGTTAAGAATGATTTTTTTTTTTTTTTTTTTAAACTGTGTAAATGTTAAAAAGCAAAAAAGAGAAAAACCCTACCAAAAATGCTCCGTAGTGCATTAGAGATCAACTGCAAGTCTCCTGTCAGGACATTCCTTGCCATCTTAAGAAATCCCCTGTGGTCTACCAGTGCTGCAAACTGTTCTCCCATTGCCACTAAGTGATGTCCGAGACAAAGAAGAGCAGTTGCTGGATACTTGACTTTGTGAGTCCATTTTTTTCAAAGCGTGCCCACAGAGCTGTGGCCAGGCTGTAAACACTAATACCTTTTGTATGAGCACATTTTTGGGGAATTTGAGCTCTGGGTCTTGATGGGTTAAAGCAATTCATTCTTTCTTTGGATTTGTGCTTGAAGCACTGCAGAGAGAAAGGCAGAGAGCAGGCTCTCCCTCACTGTGTCATGCTGGGCTGATCCAGAATGGGTCTGAGGATTTGTTACCAGCTCTGTGCTGGAGCTTCGCTCCACTTCCCTAGTACACTCCACGTGACTTAATTTTACTGAGACTGTTCTTATCAGGAATTTATGCAGAGCTTAAGCTTGCTTCCCAAATCAGTCTAAAGGAGGTAGGGCTTACATCCTTCCTGTGTGCTTTTCAAGCCCTCTTGCCTCCTATTCTTCCCTGTGTATGTCAGAAATAGAGTGCTTTAGGTCTGAGCAGCGGAAGGTTTAATGTAGTCAGGGAGCGCAGGGATCTTCGCTCGAAGCGGTAACAGTGGAAAATGCTCTAGGCAGTGCCTGCTCAGCTGTTTTCACTAGTGCTGCTGCCAATGGTGAATTGCCATTTTGGATTTTGTCCCTGTTCTGCCCAGGCCCAAGCAATCCTACCTAAACTTTTTGTTAAAGTCTGTTCAGGTATTCTTCCACTTCGAGCCCTCTCTGCTATGCACAGCAAAAGGCGCAAAAGACTGAAGTGCCGAGCAAAGGGCTGTCAGCAGACAGCTACAGACCATGCCTGGCAGTGGAGCAGAGAAGATTCCAGCATGAAATGCAGCAGGGTTTGCATAGTTAGACCCTGCCTGGTCTTTCCTCACGCTCTTAGAGCTAAACTATCTTATCCAGGCAAAAAGGAGCGACTGTGCTGGCTGCAGTCCCTACGAGAAAGCAGGATGGGCTATGTTAAGTCTTGTGGAGGCAGCACTGTGGTGAGTGAGTGGTAGAGGAGCTTGCAGAGGTCTTGCGCTTTCACTTGAGATACTTGGATGCCCAGCCTGAGGAAAGCTGGTTCTGAACTCAGTATAAATCCTTTTTATGACTGCAGAGCTTCCGAGAGGCAGGTCACTAGCCTCTAACTAGGAGCACCTCTCTTGCGGACCAGTTCTGGCTGTGGAATGTGGCAGACAGAGCTGACAAAGTATTTTAGTAATAGCTTTAGAGGTGCTGAGAGGCCAGTCTCCTTAAATGGAACCGAACTGCTCTATTTTGTCTTTTTTGGACTTGGAAATGGAAGATGGAGGTTAGACTGTTACTTAGGCTGCCAAAGTGTGCTGTTGTGCGAGACAGGCCACCGCTTTGGTGTCAAGCGTCCGCACAGCGGACAGCCACACGCTGTCGCTCTGGGGCTGCTCCTAGGAGCTGGCTGCCCAGCAGGAACCCAGCTTGCTGAAGAGGTGGTTTGATTCTGGACATGCAGGAACCAGTATTCCCAGGCGCAGGGGAGCTAGAGCAGCAGGAGGCACAGGGAGGTTAACTTAATGGCTCTTTGCAAATGCCACTTCCCACTTACCAGGCTGTAAGGGTTGAAGATGGTCCCCTTTCTTTCTTTCTTCCTTTCTCTCTCTCTCTCTGTCTCTCTCAGATGGCGATTTTGCTGACAACTGTAAAGAAACTGCTTCATTCAACACTCCACATCTGTCCAGAGGTGTCTGGCTTTGTAGACCTTTTTGAGTTGCAGTCACTTTTCAAGTCTGAAGATCTATATTTTGTTTTTCACTTGAGCTGGCTCAAAAGTGGCACTTTGAGTTTTTCCTGCTGTTAATCTTAACACATCTTTCAGAGCTCAAAGCACATGACAGCACAAACAGCTGGGGAGAAGAAATTCCAGAAAAACAATAGTTAATCCTCCTCTAAGCAAAGTGCTGTGGCAATACGACTTGATCACTGCAGTCTTGACTAATTAATTTCCCATACCCTGGTCTTTCTTTGTGTGATGATATTGCTCTTCTTCCTTCTCTCAGCCAATGACCCTTCTGTTGGCTTTTTTTCCTGTTACCAGTGTCCTTCTGCACTTTCCTGTCTGTACTCATGAACTGCATATCAAATTCTGTAAATGTTTTGTATACATAATACCTCATTCTTGGTAATAAAATACAGATAGTCTTTAAAAGATTTTTTTATTGTTATCAATAAATGTGAACTGTTTGGAAAATAGGGTCAGCCTCTTCATTTCATTCATCCGCTGCAAAGCTTCCAGGTTATCTTATGTGCCGATTCAAGTCTGCCAGAGCTGCTCTGGGGCAGTGCTGTTACGGGGCCGCAGGAGGTGCTTCGGCTCTCTGCCCCGCCGGAGAAGTTCTGGCGAAGCAGCCTGTCTGGGGAGCAGAAACTGGAGCAGGTACGAGGTACGAGAGACGGGCCTCTGCGGGGCACTTCCCCGTCACATAACAAAATCCTGTCTTCCTACAGTACACGTACACAGGTTTTTTTACTAGTCTGTGAATACACAAAAGGAACAAAATACTGTGCTGAAAAAGTCTTCAGGTAGCCCTAAAAAGAAAATGGTTGCTTTTATGGATTACGTGGTGACTTTATACTCTTTTATCACCGTTTGAAAGGGAGCCTCAGCCTCAGCAGTTCAGCTGACTGCAGCAGCCGCCCTTGTGGGGCGTTGGGTGCATCACCTAAAGGGCTTGCACGGGTGCGTTACCCAAAGGGCTTGCACTGGCAGGCTTAGCACAGCGCGCGTACGGGTAAGTGTCTCTTATGCAGGCTGGAATGCGTCTGGCCAGCTGAAATAGCAAATGCAACAACTTCTCTTTTTCCACATGCTTATTTCTTTTTACCCAGTGGCCCTGCCATAGGCTTTCTGGCAGAAAGGCAATATCCCTAGGCTGAGGGAAAACCTGAGTGATCTTAGCGCAGGCACAGCTACCTGAGCAGTACAACTGCCCCTAAATCCTGGTCTGCCCAGTCACGCTGAGCTCTTCAGGCCTTGCCGCGGCCTTGGGGAGGTGAACGTTCAGCGGTGCTGCTCTGGGTTCTAGTTTGGCAGACGCAGCTGCTGTGAGGGCTGGGGGGGGGGGTTAAACTGCAATTTAATAACATAAAGGTATAACAGTTTTCTCGTGTTCAAGAATAAGCATGCTGATGCGCAGAGCTGCCCATACAGGCGTTCGGTGCCGCCCGCTGCCGGGGGGAGCCAGCCGTACGGCGTGAAGGAGGTGGGCTCCACTGCTGACACCGCCTTGGGGGGAGGCTGAGACAATCACGTTGGGAGAATTAAGGGGTTTTTTTATTGTGGAAGTAGACAAAGCTTTAGCTATTTTTAAAACAGGAGCCAAGAAACGTCAGGCTGTGGGTTTTTTAACCCCCAGAGTTGGAGCAGTGGCTGAAACATCCACTTACGGTTGGTCTTTCAGATTTTATCCAAGCTGTAAAGTTTTTAAAATAAGAATCTTTACTACGGTTGTGGAGGTTTGTCAGCAAGGCCAGATGGCTGCCTGACCTACTTCAAGTTTTAACATGTGGCCAATATTTTTATGTTGGCACATAATTATAATGGACCGGCTTACTGCTGCTCTGGATGTTACTAAATACAAAAAGCCCTCGAAAAGACGTTGTACAAGAAGGTGGCTTTGGCCGTTCCTCTTGAAATGGTGATTAAACTGAGCGCCTCAGCCCTTATTTGAGCTGAGCAGGCGATAACGGCGCGGGCAGGGGCTGCTCTGTCGTGCAGCTCCCCTCGGGCAAGCATTAATCTGCTGCAGCCCTGTATTTCGGTTTGGGGTTTTTTTGAGACAAAGCAAAACTCCCAGGAGCAATTTCACCTGCCCTTTTCCACCTGCCTCCCCTGCCAGCCCTCCCTGCTCCCCACAAAGCCCAGGGCTCCCTGTTCTCCTGGTGTGAGACCCTGTTGTCCTTGCTCATTTGCAGATGTAGCTTGCCCACGAGCCTGTAAGTTCTCAGTCACCAAGGCGAAGGGTCCCAAAGTGCCATCTCAAAGCCTCCCCGCGCATCCCTCCTGCCGGAGCAGGGGCTGGCTCACGCTCCGGCATCGCTGCCCGAACAGCAGCACGTGCATTCCCGGCGGGAGCAGCCCCGGCCCTTTGCTCTTCCCATCGCTTGGCAGGGTAGGCTAATTCTGCTGCTTGGTGTAGGCAGACAAGTTAAAGCCTGCTGCCGTGGGGTGACCCGAGCGGGGCAGCCCCGGGATGGCGGCCCCAGGGGAGTCCTGGCTCCCAGAGCCCAGGCAGGTGGGGCCTGGGGTGCTGCTGTGACCCAGCACCGCCCCACACCCCAGCGCTGTGGTTTCAAATGTTTAAAAAGAAAAGGGAAAAGGGAAAAGGAGCCAGTGTGTTACGCGCACACCACCCTGCCGCTACCCAGCACCGAAAGAGTGGAGCCGCCCGCTGCGCCCGCCGCCCGGTCCCACACCCCGCCGTCCCCGCAGCCTCTCCCGCAGCGGAGCTCCCGCCGGCCTGGCTGCTGCGGGGCCCCGCCGCCGCCCGAGCGGGGCAGGGGACGAGCCGCGGCCCAGCCGAGGCCGGGGAGCTCTGCCCCGAGGCCCGGGAGCTCTGCCCGAGGCCCAGCACCGCGCCGGGGCCGCGGCTCAGCAGGACACGGCCCCGCAGCCGGCTCCCACGGCCCCCGCCGGGGTCACGGCTTCCCGCGGCTGCAGCGGGCTCAGCCGGGCTCTGCTCTGCCCAGGCGCGACGCCGAGCTGGTGCCGGCGGGAGCCCGGCTTTGCCGGCCGCCTCCGCGCCCCCAGGTGCCCCGTCCGGCACGGCCGGCGCTGCCGGGGCGCCCAGCGCGGGGTGAAGGCACAAACCCAACCCGCCCCAGCCCCAGCCCGGCGCAGAAAACCCACGGACGGGGGACAGCGGGCGGGGGCGAACCCCGGCGTGGGGCAGGCGGGGGCAGGCGGGGGCAGGCGGGGGCAGGCGGGGGCAGCCGGGGCCGGGGCCGGGGCCGTGCCGCTGTCCGGGGCCGGGCGCTGGGGCGGCTGCGGCACGGCCGGCGCGGGCGGCAGCCCCGCTAGAGGGCGCCCTCGGCCCAGGCACGGCCCCGGCCGCCGCCGCCTCCGGGTTCCGCTGCCCCGGCAGCGCCCCAGCAGCGCCGCAGGGCACTGGTCCGTACTGGGAGCCGCCGACGGGGCAGGCGAACCCACGTAGCCCCCTCCGGCGAAGGGAACCTCACCCTCTGCGCTGTGCCCGGCGCCGAAGGGCCTCGACTGTCCTCCACGCACCCGCCTGTCGTTGGCTTTGCTCTCCTGCTACGAGGGATCTTCCGGAACAGTCGTTTCACGAGAGTACTGAGAAGTTAATCAACATTGGAGAAAACCCTTGAGGAGCGGGTGGGAGAAATCCTGTAGAAGTGAAAAAATATTCTGCTTATTGCTATGGCCCCAGTACGAATTAGCCCACGAGCTGCACTGGGCTGTAACCAAACATTTAAGTTTAATTATGCGCAGGACTCCACGAGGGAAGGGGAGATGGAAAAAGGAGGATTAGCACAGTGAAAAAGGTAGGAACTGAAAATACAGCACTGTTCCTCCAAGAGTATCATAAGCTGACCCAGGGCAGGCATCGGCCAGGGCCACCACACCGTGTCTGCAGCAAAACGTCGTGTCCCTCTTGCCCCGTGGGACTGCAGGCGTGAGCATCGCTTCAGGGGCTCCCTGGAGCTCCGGGGACGCAGGCAGGCACTGGGCAGGGAACGGGGTCTCTGCCAGGAGATGTCGCACACCCTCCGTGCCTTTCCAGGGCCACCCGCTCTGTCCCCAGCAGCGGTCACAAGCTGAAAAGGGCAAGAACAAGGTAAACGCATAAACCCCCTCCTCTGAGCCTGTCTGTGCCCGTGTGCATTCATACCCGCGACGTGTCCCCCCCAAGGCGCTGGGCCCCTGCACCGTATGGTACCACGCTGCGTTTCAGTCTTGGTTTAGTCTTGCTCTTCCTAAGGCAAGGATGCGACCAACCTGTGCAGCCATGCTGCTGCAGCCGTGCTACACTTTAGCTGGTGCATGCGAATTCTCCCAAAAAAGAGCCTTGAAGGGACAGCAAAAGAAAATTTTTCTCAAGTATTTTTGCCTTTGCGTGGTTATTTGTAGTATTATGATATACTGCCTCTTCCTGGAGGTGTTAAAAGAGGCTGCAGGGCTCTCAGGCCCAAAATGTGTTTGCCAGAGCAGGGAGGGCAGGACTCTGGGGGGACACCTCTTCCTGCAGCTGGCACGAGCGCAGCTGGGTCCTGGCCGGGGGCTTTACCAGCCCAGGGGAGCGATGGGCAGGTCAGCGCGTCCGCCGTCCTCCGGCCGGCTGGAGAGGGCAAACAGCGCTGGCTTCTCTGACCGCGGCCCCACTCCAACCGCAGAGCCCATCTGCTGCCGCGGTGGCAGAGGACACGCGCTGCTGTAAATACAGCCGGTTAATTGATTGCTCTTGCTCCAGTGGATTTCCCTGAAACCCTTCATCAGTCAGTGATGGATCTGTTTCATAACAGCTCCCAGAAACCTTCTCCCGTCACAGCTTGTGTCAGCAGAGCATCGCTGGGCTCGCTCACATCCCGGCCGGGTGGTGCAGCCCCTCCTTGCTGCACTTTGCCCACTGAAAGCCAGCAGCTCACCGCCACGGGGGACAAGGGCTGAGAGCGGCCCCTGAGGACAAGGTTTCTAGACCAGGCTGTGGTGATGCTGCTTGGCCGACCCCATGCTGCCCACCCTGGACTCAGCACCCTACATGGAGCTGACACAGCTGGGGGGGGGGGGGTGGCCCTGCAGGACAGCAGCACCCATCGCCCCCCCAGAGCAGACCTAGCAAAGCAGCCAGCAGACATTTTTCTTACCAGACATGGGCCAGTTGGGGGGTGAAAGCTCCTGGGGCAGCTCTGGCCCTAGAGAGGGGCCAGCTGCAGATGGGGTCTCTGCAGGGCAGCCTCCTCGGCATGTTTTTTTCCTAACAAACCCCTGTTTTCCTGAGCGAGGGAAGGGCCTGTCTCTCCATCAGACCATTTCATTACCCGCTCTGCAGCAGTCTCGCCAAGGAGCCCGCTGGGTGCCTCTGCCTTTCTCTCGGAAGATGAAATAGGACACACTTGCATGATAACATTGATGCCCTGAGCCAGCTCTGGGCAGCCACAGACACGAGTGTTTATTCGTCCTTCACAAGAATTTAACAAGAAAAGAAGCAGGAAAGATTGTGTGAGCTCTCCCCAGGGAGGGCTGGAGCGTTGACGGCTGCCTGGCAGTGGCAGAAGATGTCACCCACTGCCAGCATCCATGGGCAGGGTCACCAGGCCCCTCCAGCCTGCCCAGTAACGCTCCCCAGATAACCCTACAGCAACCCTGCAGGCAGCGGGGCAGGGCTGCCAGCCCTGTCCCACCGCCCTGCTGCAGCCACCCGGGCCCCGTGGGGCACTCAGCAGCCGAGGAGGCAGGCCAGGAGCTCCAGCTCTGCTTTGCACCATCCTCCTCCTCCTTGGAGCGAAGAGTTTGGGCACTGTGGAGCTCCCTAGTGCTGGCCAGCCTGCAGCAGTTGCAATGAGCAATTCTCTTTGAAGATACTTGATGCTCTGCTGTGCTGCAGAGAGGAATCAGCCGTCCTCTGCCCACCTCCCTGGCTCTCTCCTGAGCCCTAGATGTTGCTGAGAGGAACTGCAAAGAGCTGAGATGCAGGAGGAGGAGGACGTGGGTTAATTAGCGAGGGGCTGGGAGAGTGAGCAAGAAGTAGGTCGGTGAATAACAGAGAGCACTGGGTTCTTGGAAAGCTGCTGCGGCTTCATGGCATGTCGGGGACCTGGCGGTGCCCGCAGCCGCCCCAGGGCTCTCCATGGAGATGGGCCAGGGGATGCAGTCATCTGCTCCTCCAGCCCAGCGCAAAGAGCAGCCCTAACCCAGCCCCGGGGAGGAACCACCGGGTTAAGAAACCAGTTCAAGGAGCTCATCGGGGATGAAGAGAAAGACTGCGGGGACCTGGAGTGATGTCTGGCACCCCACCCCCACCCCCCAACCTCCTCCGGGAGAGTCAGGAGAGCATGGTGATCCTGGGGCAGGCAGGGATGCATGGGGATGGAGCAGGCAGGGCCTTGGGGCTCTGAGTCAGGCCCCCAACATCACGAGCTGCCAGCTTCTGCGATGCTGGCGGCCCCCCAGAGCCGCCGCGGTGGACAGGAGATGCTGCTGGGGTCACTGCTCACTGGAAGAGGTTGGGGGAGAGACGCTTGCAAGCAGGGACCTGGAGAGCTCAAACCCAGCAGGTGAAGGCAGAGCAAAGAGCAGAGCTGCTGCCTTCATCCCACAAGTTTCAGTCTCCTGGTTCAGGGATCGCAAAGTCATAAATTTTGGCTGTTTGTGGTTTGCGGCTCCTTGGAAAGTGCTGCCAAAAAAAAGTGTTTTCAGCCCTGGAACAAGTGCCTGGCTGAGGGCAGAAGGATACGAAAGCTGAACAAGTCCCAGGCTGCAGCAGGGGTGCTTGGTGGCAAATTTAAGCCCCCTGAGAATGTGAGTGCTTTTCTAAACGTCCTGCAGCCCCTTTTTGCAAGGAGCTTTGCAAGGAGGTTTCTTCATGCCTTCTAAACTGCAGGCTCCAGGGGCAGAGCAGCCCTCTCCAGTCCTTCATCCCAGGCTACCTTAGCTGTGCTGGATGGGAGAGGACAGAAGCCATGTCTTCAAATGAGCTTTACAAAGCACCTGTATCATGCCCCCATATATAAAAATAAATATATGGGGAAAAAAAGAGAGGGAGTGGGCTTTAAAGAAGCCAGGGTGGAGCAGGCAGCAGCTAGAAGTGGCTAGAAGCTTGCAGGAGCACATCCCTGCAACCCCCTTCTCAGCAGCGTGCTTTACCCTGCTTTGCTCAGCTCTGGTGCCGTGGCTTTGCAAACACTGTTTCCTTTTTGCAAACACTATGCACAAACACAGCCGTGTGTGCAAACACTATTCCCCTCGTTCACAGGTGAACACAGCCCTGAAAGACCCTTTTATCTGAGTCCACCCGAGGGTAGGAGCAGATGCCAGCACTTGACCGGGGTTCACCATGCAGCCATGCCCCCCGACACCGGGGCACACGTACTGTGCCATCTGGAGCGTGATGCAGCAGCAGCAAGTCCAATTTATGTGGCAGCAGGGCCAGAGAAATGCCAAACACATCTGGCTGTGTCAGGTCGCCCCGCTCTGCTGGCGCTCGTCATACGGATCTAGGACAAACCCTCGCCTTTGTTTTCTCCTGTTTGGGCATCACGAGCGTCCTGGGCTTTGTAGGACGGCAGCTCGGGGACATTAACTCACCGTAGGGTTATTTTGTCTTCATTCTAAACTCTTCCTGGAGATGTCAGCTGCCAGAACGTGTCATTTATGCTTCATGGCGCTGCCTTAGTGTTTTGTGGACGTGACAGTGACAAGAAACAGCATCCTTGAAGGAAGGGCTCAATCCGGATGGTTCTTCTCTAACAAACAAGTGCGAGCTGGATGGGCTGAGCTGGTCACTGAAGGGGCCAGGGATGTCCGTGGAGGTGGCTGTGGCAGTGGGGACAGTGTCCTGCGTCAACCTCAGTCACTGGGAGGTGCTCCCAAGTCCAAAGGCTGTTACAGCTCTGCGTCAGACCCAGCGAGTGCCATGGGCTGCTGCCTGCCCTGTCTAGTGAGTCACGGCACATTGCCCTGGGAAACTGGAGGTTACGGGAGTTAACTGGCTTGCTGCTCCCCTTGCAAGGGGAAGTTTTAAAGTGTAGGTCAACAGGATCGCTCCCTTCTGGATATTCGGTCCTCTGATAATTGCGAAGGCTCCTGCTTTTGTCAAGCACCAAGGCAGGGGTGCTGCGGAGCCCAGCAACACTACTGCCCGCAAAGTGCCCCGTTCCTGCTTTGCTGCAGCGCTTCAGCTCGGCACCCCTCGTGCCCCCTCGGGAGCTTGCTAGAGGGCAGGGGAGGGATGCGAGTTTGGTGGATAATTAATTGCACAGATTAACTTGTACCTGTCAGCGGCCGCGGTGCAAGTAAGACGGGTCTGAGCGCCGAGGTGTCGGTGAGCAGCTCCCCGGGAGGACAAAGTGCATTTGCAGGACACCTCTGTGCACCCATGCACAGCAGTGCATGGCATTTGGGAGCACTTCAGTGGCGTTTGGGTGCTTTCCTCCTGGCGTCCACAGCCCTGCTGGACCTCGGGCTGGAGAAGACCCCATGCAGGGTGAGCAGCACCGTGCAAGGGAGCCGGCTGCAGCCCTGCCTGGGGTCCGGCCCCGGCTCCCGTGGACGTGTCTCTGCTGCAGCCCAGGTGGACAGCTGGCAATTTGCAGCTTTGCACTTTTATTTTCGCCTTTAAAGAAGCTGTGCTGTGAGCACAAAACACAGCAGTGCTTTGCCTTCCTTGACTAAGTTTACCTTGTAAAAAAAAAAAAAAAAAAACAAAACTTCACGTCTCTTCCCCTTGCAGCTGCTCCTGCAGAGGTTTTTAGCAACACCCTGTGGCCTGCAGCACTCAGCCAGAGGGAACTGGAGCTGTGGATTGAAGGCTGGGACTTTTTTCCTTCCCATGTCCCTGCTGTGAAATGAGAAGGAACTTGGCCAGCATCAGTACAACAAGCCACATCCATCAGCTCTGGTTAAATACCGACAATTGTTTTGAATGTTACTGGAAGGGAGAGGAGAGAAACACATGAGAATGCACACAGGTCATTGCACAAGGAAAACAAAGCCAGGCGGTTGCTGGAGGAGGTCCTCCCTGACCCACAGGGCGAGCATGGCCCTGTTTGGGAGATGCGAAGAGGTCTTTAAATCCTGGTGTTATATCAGCATCCCCTCCCCTCCAGGTGCCACTGGAGTTACACTGGCCTTGATAAAAATGAGACCTGATTTTGGGCATAAAGCAGCTGCACAGCCTATCTTACCGCTGCCAGCTCATCCCTGCTTCACGCTGATGCCGGAGGAGGCTGATGGACACGAAGTGCACGTCGGTCCCCATCTTCAAAGCCACCGAAGAGCCACAGAGCTCCGCTCAGGCACTCGGGAGCAGCTCTGATGCCAGGAGACACCGCAGCTCACAGCCGTGCCCTCCGGCCCTGCGGGGAAGGGGAGCCCCGAGCCCCCCGGTCAGGTCATGCAGTGTCCCCTGCCCTCCTTGGCCCTCTCGCAAACGTGCTTTTGGGTTCTTCATCTTCTATTCCCAGAGCATCGCTCCTCCTGGCTTAGCTGGCAGTCTCTGTCCCGCTGGGGACAGTCCCCAACGCCTCTGCTGATACAGGGACGCAGCCGCCCCAATAACCATCATGGAGGGGCCTTTTCTTGTTCACAGCTGGTTTACAGGTGGCCAGGGTGTTCTGCAAACCAGCGGCACGGCAAGACTCGTCCTTCGGGGCCAGGCAGGGTCCCGCGACAGTAGACTCCGACCACAGGCAGCGAGGGGAAGGTGCCATTTCACGGCTCACCAACACCAGGTTGCTTCCTTTGAAACAAGAACGACTTGGGGAAACCAAGAGAGCTCAAGGGCTGGGTGGCTGCCAGAAGTTCGGAGAGCAACACTGAGCCGGGCACGCAGGAGCTCAGTGGGATGGTGCCCCGGGGCTGAACAGGGATGGCTGCCACTGATACCCACCGACAGAAAACATGTTTTAAAAATGAAATGTCCTGACAGGCTGCGGTTGTGCTGGAGCCCCCGGCGCAGTCTGGAGAGCGGAGACAGCAGCTGCTCAAGCAGCGCTGTCAGGAGCTGTTACGGTGACGCCGGCTTTGGTGAGAGGGCAGCCAGGGAGCAGGGCCAGCGCGGGGAGCAGGCGGAGGTTTCCCTCCCCGAACGCAAAAGGGGCAGGAGGAGAGGTTTTGGGGGAAGCCAGACCAAAACGGTGAGAGTCAACAGGTGAAGGCTGCAGTCGGGGAGCTGCCGCCCTGGGTCGCCAGTCCCCCAGCTTGCAGGACCTGGGGCAGGGGACACGCAGCCCACACCATGGGACTTGGCACATTCAGAGGGAACATCAAGCTCCCTTGTAAAATGAATGAACCCCCCCTTTTTTTTTTCAATGTTGCTTTCTGATAGATCCGTCCTTTGCTCATGCTCTGAAAAGGAAGGAGCAGTTTGACCATAAACATGTCTGTGGGAAAAATCAGCTCAGATCTGGGACAACAGTGAGGTCACTTTTGTCCCATGATGTAAAGGTTTATTTTGTTATTTAAGGACAAGGGGTCACTGGGGAAAGGGTAGAGGACCATGGCATGAAAGCCCAAGGAGTCAAGGCGCCATAGTCAGTGGGGAACCAGCCTTTGTAGGCAGTGACAGGCAGCCTCCCACGGGCAGGCGGCATTGCTGGGGGATGTTTACAACATGACATTTTCATGCACTCTGAAAAAAAAAAAAAGCAGTTGGTTTTCAGGGCGAGAGTGTCACGTCTGCCTGCCTTTGCACCGGGGCATGATGCAGAGCACTGCTCGCATTAAGACGCGGGTCAGGGGAGGCACCGCTGCAAACGCCACTCGGGGACAGGAGCAGCAGCCCGGCTGCTCGGGATCCGAGGTGCAACGTGACGCTGGCTGCAGCAGCAGCCTCGGCGACAGCCAGGGAGAGAGGGGCTGTGGCCCCAGCCCGAGCTGCAGGAGCACCCTGGGTGGCTGAAGACAGGCAGCGGGGTTTGGTCTGGCTCCATGGCAAGCTGGCGGGGTGCCCATGAAACCCCGCTCTGTGCTCCCATCTCGCGAGTGTGGGGTCTCAGGCATCTCCTGCCAGTGTCAGACCCTGCTGCACCATCCTTGCGCTAATGCTGTGGATCTGCTGATGATCCCATCTCCCTTCTGACACTGCCACAAGAAGCCATGTACCCAGTCCTGGCTGCCCAAAGCCCTGCAGTCACCCCTTGGAGGTGCCAGGCTTTCTCTGAGCTTTGGAGTAGCTCCTCTCTTCACTTCACATTTAAGTTTCTTGGACAATGGCAGAGCCTTACACTGTTTTTCAGGGGTGTTCTTACCTAATTCTGCCATTTATGTTCTGGAAATACCTTACCCGTGCATGCTAGGACATGTATCAGTCATCCAGAGATGCACTGCCAGGTATGCTGCTGCAAGTCCTGCCTTGGTGAATGCTGCTACACTTTGTACCATTTCTTTTCATCCCTCTTTCACGTTCAGCCCCACTGGTCTGGCAGCATCCCTGTGCCCCCGCCTGCTCTTGGCCCCTCTCCCTGCCCTTCCCCACCTGCACCCTGAACCCAGGACAGCAAGGCTGGTCTTGATTTGGGGCTTTCATGCCTACAGTAGCATCAGCCATACAGCCGAGAGGGAGCGTGCACAGGGATGGTCACAGCATCCTCCCCATCCCCAGCCCACCCACCCATTGCCTCTGTGGCTGCAGCCCCGCGTGGAGGAGGTTTGAGGTTCAGCCCCACATGGAGGAGGCTCAGCTCGGAGCCGGGGAGGGGGGAACCGGCAGCTCAATGTGCTGTGTAAAACCCCATCGGCTGACTGGCTGCTGGCTTTATTGGCCCTCAAAGTGGATCAGCGCTAATATGAAGCCATATGCTTGTGTCTAGAGAGGTTAAGACACGTGCCGGGGCTGGGCTTCCCTCCTTGGTGACACCGCAGCGGGCAAAGCTGGGCAGAGCTGGGCACTGGGACCACTGGACCGATGCAGCCTGCCAGGGAAGGGGCCGGGCTGGACCCCTGCTCCCGCACGGCACCTTGGGGCTGCAGAGACACACATCTGAGACCCCGGCATCACACATTTCATCTCCTGATGACCCGGGAGCGTTGCCACAGAGCATGTCACCTCATGTCACCCGAGGAAAAGCTGTGTCGGTGGCCCTAAGAGAGGCAAGCTTTTTGCTCCAGCTAATAATCCTGGCCAGGGCAAGATAAGCGATGCTATAGAAACCTCTCCAAGCTGGAGAACAGCTGTGCTAAATCCCTTTAGTCCTCAGCAAGACATTTGTTTACAGGGAGACTAGATTTTATTACCCGGGGTTGTCTAGTACAGGCTGTTCGCAGGCTCCCTGCCCGCCCCCCCGCAGCGCCAGCGCTGGCACGGGTCCCTCGGCCGCCTCAGCAGGGAACAGCGGCTGCAGCAGGAGACGGGGGCTTGAGTCAAGGTGGGTCTTCAAACCCGAGATGACCTCTTTTGGAAGAGGTCGGTCACCTGGAGGAGGGATGATCTGGGGAGCGCCTGTGCGAGGGTCAGCTTCCCTTTGCCCCTGTGCCCGAGACCAGCTGCCGTGGCCGTGCCACCAGGACCGAGCCCCCTCTCCGATGGCTGCATGTGGGACATTGGTTTCCATGAGCCCGGCTGCAGGCTGGCTCCACCCTGTCCCCAGGGAGGGTCCCGTCCCCTCGGGCACGGCAAGCCATGAGGATGCCCTCGGTCCCCCCGAAGCGGCTGGTGATGCCAGCAGGGATCTCCTCCCATCTCTCCTCTGCTGGCACGGGAGGACCCCAAATCCAGCCCTGCTCTCCTCCCCTCTCCCCACTGATGTCCAGCCCGTGGCTATGGGCAAACCTCAGCCCTCAGCTGCCTCCTGCAGCCTTGCAATTACAGCCTTTAATTAAGCCATTAACCCCATCTGGCACTGGGGGTCACAGGCAGCAGGCAGGCAATGGGGCAGGAGCTGAATTTGATCCTCTCCAGGGCTGGTCACCCCCATGTGCCCCCCGAAACGGGGCCAAGCCGCAGGCTTTCCCCGCTCGGGGTGGCACGTACCCCATGGTGGCCCCACCGGCGCAGGGAACAGGATCCGTCCGGCGACACGCTGTTCCAGACAGGGGCAGGAGCACCGCGTATGGCTGATCCATCTATGCATCAGGGAGGGCTGCAGCTCCCCTGTAAAGTGGGGGCGGAAGCTGTAGTGGTTCAGATTTCTCCTCTCACCTGTCGCTAAATCAAAGGCCATTTGGATTTAATCTCTGGGAGAGGCAGGTTTAACCCTCTCCTGTGCGGCTGGGTGTCCCCACACCGGGGTAAGACCCTGCCTCACCGACCTCTGATACAGGCAGCAGGGGCAGCCAGGCAGCTCACTGCCAGCCCCCTCCTCCCCTCTCCCATTTTGGCCTGGTCTCCCATCCAGGGCTCATTCCGGGTGGGAGAAGCGATGCTTCATGCCGCGAGGCCATTGCCTGGCCACTGCCTGCGGTGATGGGGACACATGGCTCAGCAGGGACGCTCTCGCTGGCGTTTCGCACTACTGACTGCTTCCTTGCCACCCTCTCAGCTGAAACACCAAAAGCCCTGCTGAAAGCACAGCTGCTCCCACGTACACCATGAATTTAACGGAGAGGCAGAGGGCACAAGCGGGTGGCAGGGGGTGGAAGCATCCCGTGGGCACAGGCTGCCTTCGCTGCCTTCACTGCCTCTGTGCAAAGGGTGCAAAGCCATGGGGTGCTGGGGCACCGCGCACCCCATCGCAGAAGTCAGCGATGTATCAGCTCCATCAGCTTCCAGATGCTGGCCCAGACTCATGGAAATGTGTCACCGTGCTGCAAACTATTTGCCAGCACAGTTGTAATGATGCTTCAGACAAGCACACCGCTCCCGTCAGCTAGGAAAGCGCTTCACCCCGCGCGTGACCGCACAGCACTGAGCTGCTCACCGGGCAGCGCGGGTTACTGGGGCACCGCGCCCAGGACCAGAGCAATGCCCAGCACCGCCTGCTCCAGCGCGGCACTGGAGAACGTTGCTCTTAGCTTCCTCGGTGTCCACCGTCCCCTCCGAACCGCGACAGCTGAGCACTGAGATAGGAGGTCCCTGAAAACACACTCAGATGCAGCATGGGCTGTTCCTGACGTTTGCAAATGGTCTTACTGAAAGGCACCTCAGCGCTGCAGCGGAGCCGTGTCCGGTGGCGGAGCTCGGGAGCACTCGGCCAGTGGGAAAGGTTTGCGTGCTTTTTTGGTTTCCCCCTCGCACAATCACTTTAAGGCATCAAACATAAGGCTTGCTAGTGAAATAAAAATAAATGTTTGTAGAAGATGCTGCAAAACTTGGCAGAATGCTAGGACCTTTTTTTTTGGGAGAGCTCAGCTCAAACCCCTGCAGCAGAGGAGCTGCGTCCCTCCTGTACACGGGCTGGTTCAGGAACAGAAGAGGCCCCCGTGTCCCACGTCCTGGACTGCGAACAGCAACGGGAGGGGAGCATGTTACTTGGTCGGAGCCCAGAGTTTCTCCCTTGCTAAGTGCTGCTGACTTTTTCCAGGGGCGGGGGTCCAGCTCCCTCCTCTGCCCTCCTCCCTGTGCCTCCCCTAGGCCCTGCCTCCGCTGCTCCCCGCCAGCACAGGTGGAAGCGGCAGCATACGCGCCATTTGCCAGTGTTCTGTCCCAAACTGCGCTCCCCGGACGGCTGAAGGCTGCCCAGCCCGCGGGGGCTGCGCTCAGGCAGGGGCCCGCTGGTGTTGCAAGCTCAGCTCCCTGCTCTGCCTGTGCCCGGCACCGCCTGGGCCCTTGGGGACCATCCCTCACCTCTCCCTGGGGTACCCCACCGCTCCGTGGCTGTTGGCCCTGCAGAGGGTTGGCTTTGGGGTAAGGATAGCCAAGAACCCTTGCTGCACATCTCCAAGAGCCCCTTGCTCCAGACCTGCCTGCGAACGCTGGGTGTGGGGCTCCACCTGCCCCAAACCCACCCCCAGCTCATTCGTGCCCCATCCCCGCTCCTGCCCATCGCTGCTGACGTCCCTTTGTCCTTCCTCCCGCTGCCTGCACTCCTCCCCACCAGCAGCTTAGGGCTCTTTTTTCCCTCCCTGAGCCCTCGCAGGCAGGTCACTGCCCCCCTCCCTCCCTCCCTCCTCCCTCCTCGGGGGGTCACGGTCCCCTCTCCCGCGGGCGCACGCTCCGGCTCAGCACGGGCAGAGGCTTCGCCCCCGCCGCGCTCCCGTCCCCACGGGCGCAGCGCGTGCCCTCGGTGCGGGATCCAACGCTCCACCTGCGCTACTAAATCCACAGGGGCTGGGTCCTGGCCGCTCCCGCAGCCCTGCCGAAGCCAAGAGCCATCTCGGCTCCGCTCACCATCTTGGCGGGTCCCCGCGGGATGCGGGGCTTTTCTGTAAGACACATGAGTGTCCCCATCTCCAAGTGCACATAAAGGTCCTGTGAGTCTTTCCCTGGGGGAAACACAAGCTGAAATAATTATTTTTTTAATAATACCTGGCCCAAGCTGGCTGGCCAAGCCCTTCTTGAAAAATACAGTATTTAGGCACATCATTCTGGGCACAAAAGGCTGCAGTGGAAAACAAGTCGCTGCATTCATCCTTCTCTGGTTTCTTCCCTTCCTTGCAGACAGTCCCCCCGCGCTTTGCCTTCCCTGCTGTCAGTGGACATAAGCTAATACGGAACGAGATATTCATGCAAAAGGCCTTTGGAAATATTCATTGCTCATCTCTTAACAAGATTACCCCTGAAATCCTCCATTGCTCTGAGGGAGATTTAAAACCTTTCAGGCTCTCAGTAACCATAGCAGCACAGATGTGAAAACTAAGGGGAGACAACTGATGTGAAAAATCATTGGGGATGTACAGACAGGCTGTGCGCGACTGCAGCGCCGAGGCAGGGGAGCTTCTATCTGCAACACATTTCTTTCTTTGTCTAACACAGCCAGGGCTGGCTCTTCACCCTGGCCAGACCACGCAGGACACATCTACCTTTGCAGAAGTGACTCAAACTGCAGACAGTGGTAGTGATGTGACCCAGTGCTGGCTCCCATGGCACCAGGGTCACCTTCCCGGCCACAATTTGGGAAACCCTCCACAGCTGGTGTTGCTACTCGGCATTTCCCAGCATGTCCATCAGCTCGTGGCTCCTTCCCTGCAGGGTGCCGGCAAGAATGGCGATGGTTCAGAGCCAGGACGGGGGGGCTGGAGACTGGGGGTCCCCGTTCCCTCCTGCCACGGGCTCCTCCCTCACCTTGGGCACCATTTCTGCATCTGTAAGAGAGATGCTGGGTGTTGTGAGTTAGAACAGATCCATGTTTTGAGGCCTTTTGGAGTGAAATATTGTGAAAGTGAGCAGCGGCAAGGGCATCTCACAGACCCCTGGCACCTCCCAAGAGCTGGCTGAGCCCTGCGGAGCTTCGCCATAGCCGGCTGGGAGAAACCCCTTTTGTCTCCTCTCCTGAAAACCCCTGTCACTATGTCTATCATCTATCTAAGCACAAAGAAGCATTAACCAAATTATTTTCTAATTAAAAAAAAAAAGTTTTTTGCCTTTAAACAGCTTCCAAAACTGGGGTGAGATTACTTGTCATGCCCTGCTTCCTTGCCGTCTTCGGTTCTTCATTTCCACTGATGTCAATGGCATGCCAGGCACCAAAATGCGATCACTGCTTCGTTCACATGCCTAAACCTGTCTCCCCCTGCTCATCCGCCCCTTCTCCTGGCCCTATGGCCGTGCCATCACATCTTCTGCGTCCTCAGCTCCTTCTAATGCCCGTGGCTCGGTCCTTGGCATTGCCTCTGGGCTCTCCTCGTGGCACAGTAAGTCTGTCCAGAAAGAGCTTCACGTTGGCAAGTGAAGGTGCAAAACCCCACAGGGTGCCATGGTGTACTGGGTGTTTTTGGACATCAGTCCCATTGCCAGTCCTGTTAGGGACCCAACCTTCCCCTTCTCCCAGGGCACGCTGAGCTGAGGACAGGACTCTGCTCACCCCGATGCAATCTCTTGGCTCTTCTGATAATAATATCAGACAGGGAAAGCTCTTAACATGGCTAAAATGAGGAATTAAGAGGCAGGAATAATTCTTGTGAACAGGGCTTTTGAAATTGACAGAATAAATTCAGCCAGAACTAAACGCTGAAACTGGTACTTAGCTATGGAAAGAAAACCAACTGCATTAAAACTACAAAAACTAGTCCAAAGCTAGAAAAAACCACACACACACAAATTTAGGATAAAAACGTATTTTAACGTTTGAGCAAGTTCTCTTTGTGTTTGCACCTTGCATAAATCAGCTCCTGAAACAACTCTGGCATGGAATAGGGAAGGTGACTGCTGAGGAAACACACCCAGCTGGAGCAACCCGCACCTCTGGGAGCAAACCCGCTTCCAGAGGTGATGCCCACCCATGCGGAGACAGGCCCGAACACAGCCCGCCTCTCCACCCCACAAACCAACACAGCCCCCCTCTCCGCCCCATAAACCAACCAACTGTTCTCGGTCACAGTTTTGCTGAATCCAGGTCATGGCCAGCGTTCCTACCCACGACTGCTTGGCATCTGCTCATGGAGACTGCGATGCATTGTTTTCAGGGAGATTTTATTTTCCCCTCAGGTTAAATATTTCCTAAAATCACAGAATAACTGACAGCTGAATGTGGAGGTTATGATGCATGGGTTTCAGGGAGATCTTATTTTTCCCCTCAGGTCAATAGGCTTACAGAAGAGTTTGCAGCAACCCCATCTGCAAACAAGTCCCCCAGCCCTCAATAAGTGCAAGGAGCGCTGTGGGTGACCAGCCAGCCCCTGCCATGTCTGCCCATGAGCCACCCAACGGGTAGGGACCCCCACTGAGCTCCCCTGCTGCCAGCAAGCCCACGCCAAGAAACACACGTTAATCTCCAGGGAGGACAAAAGGGCAGGACGGCTTGTGCAGTGTGGCGGCTGCGATGCTGCCGGCTCCCGGTGCTACTGGCAGCGGCGGGTGATGCAAGTGCAATGTGCAACGTAGCGCGGTGCTCTCCAGGGCTTTCCAGGACTGAGCTCCGCGGATTGGCCCGGAGCACCCCACTCTCCTCCCTCCCTGCCCTCCCTCCTTCAGCACCCTCAACCCACGGAGATTGGACAGCCTGGTGCCACATGGCAGAGAGGAACCAGGATAAAAGATGAGCTGGACTGGGGGACTGTAGCATCTGTGGCAGAACAGCCGGGACAAGTTTGCAGGGAGGTGGCACCAAACTTTGCTGGCTGCAACGAGCCAGTGCAGGGGAGGACGGACGGACAGACAGACAGACGCCGGGGCTGTGGCCACCCGGGGACACCCGTGGAGTGAGCACCAGTTGTGGAGTGTCCCGTCCCCTCTGCGCCCAGCCATGTCCCTGGTGGTGAAGGAGAAGAACCATGTCCGGTTGGTCTTCTTGGGCGCTGCTGGTGTGGGCAAGACAGCCCTCATCCGCCGCTTCCTGATGGACACCTTCGAGCCCAAGCACCGGCGCACGGTAGAGGAGCTGCACAGCAAGGAGTATGAGGTGAGCGGGGCCACAGTCAAGGTGGAAATCCTGGACACCAGTGGCAGCTATTCCTTCCCGGCCATGAGGAAGCTCTCAATCCAGAACAGCGATGCCTTCGCCCTGGTCTATGCCGTAGATGATGCCGAGTCCTTTGAGAGCGTCAAGAGCCTGCGGGAGGAGATCCTGGAGGTGAAGGAAGACAAGTTCCCTCCCATCGTGGTGGTCGGTAACAAGGCGGAGAGTGGCGGCGAGCGGCAGGTGCCGGTGGAGGATGCCCTGTCGCTGGTGGAGCTGGACTGGAACAGCCGCTTCGTGGAGACATCGGCCAAGGACAACGAGAACGTCCTGGAGGTCTTCAGGGAGCTGCTGCAGCAAGCCAACCTGCCCAGTCGGCTCAGCCCAGCGCTCTGCAAGAGGAGGGAGACGTTGCCCAAGGAGCAGGCACTGAGGCCTCCCATGAACAAGACCAACAGCTGCTCGGTGTGCTGAGCCGGCCGCCCGGGGCCCGGAGGAAGGCGCCGGCAGCAGCGGCACCGGCTGGAAACTCAGGTGGGCTGGGTGGGGAGAGGTGCTGCCTCGGCCAAAACCAACCCTGCTGCCTCCCACCCCTTCCCTCCTCTTCCCCACCCAGCCCGCTGGGACCGGTGAGAGTTGGAGATGACAAGGAGGAGGGACTTGGAAGGGATGCTGGTTGCTGGAATGGTGCGGGGAGAGGGCGAGTTCCCAAAAAGGCAGGAGGCATACTGGGGAAACCGCCGTCGGTCAGCCAGCACGTTGCATTTGTGCCATGGAGAGCTTGCAGGCAGGCAGGCAGCTCCTTGCGTGCTAGGAAAGGGGGACAAAAAAAACCACACAAACAAATGGGTCTTTGGCTGCATGCATCAGAAGGCAGATGCAGGCACCTGTGCAGCTGCATCGCACTGCCGGTGCCGCTCTCCCGGGTCTCGGTCGGGTCCTGTGTCCACCTCGCCCCAAGCACTTGCACGTACGACCTCCTGGCGCAGCTACGGTTACAATGACAGATCCAGTGTCCAAAGTAGTTTTGATTTTGTACCTTGGCGTAAAGCATGCAATAGAGCAGTCTATGCATCTCTTCAGTTTTCTCTTTTCTATTTTTGTGTTTTTTAAGCGTACCCAATAAACATGTTGTTGCAAAGTAGAGCTGGAAAACGTCTGGGTTTCTTTCTGCTGTACTTCAAATGCTGCAGTGCCTCGTATCAGTGTTTTATGCCTGCACCCCTTATCACATTTGCTTTCCCTCCTCCATGCTCTGTCCTTATCTGGAGCGTCCCGGCACCGGCGGAGCCTCCCCAGCTCTCTGCCCTCCCCTGGCAGTGTCAGGACATTTGGTGTTATGATTTTCCTGACAATTTAACCACTAACGTTTTTAGCAAGCATGAGTAACTAAAAATAAAACAGCTCTTTTCATGTGCAAGTACAGAAAAGAACAACAGCCATTAAAAGACAGCTGATCCACTGAAATAAAAACCATAAACACATTAAAAGGCGGTAATAAAAGCAGTGGGAGAAGAGCCCAGAAGGGCAGTATTTACCGTGCTTTAGCATGCACTGCGCTGGTTTACTCTCCCCTTGCACAGCCCATCCTTGCTGTAACGAGCATTTAACCTGCTCAGCAGCCGCACAAACACAATAAATAAAGATTAAAGCTTGGTGGATTACAGGGTCATCCACCCTGGTCCAGACCCAAGGGAGCTGGGCAATTTGGGGTCCCAGCTTTCAGAGGCACAGCCCTTCAACACGGGGCGCCCCTCCCCAGCCCAGCTGGGCAGGCTAACGCAGGATCGTACCCAGCGATCCCAGCCCCTTCCCAACCCGGACGGAGGAGAAGAAGGTGCTGGCAGGGGGGGCTCAGCCTCCCCGAGGGCACCCCTCGCTGGGGCACCCCACGGCCACGTCCCCCGCTGTGCCCATCTCCCGGCCACCCCGATGGGGACGGGGCTGTCCCTGCCAGCGCTGCCCACGCTCGGCCCTGGCCGGGGTGACCTGGCCGTGGTGAGGCATCTCCGGGCCAGTGCAGTGATCCCTTCCTCACTGACCCGACCTCTCGCAAATTAGCCGGTCCTGCAGGAGAGTCACAACTTGCAGAGAGGGTTTTTTTTCTGTTTTAGAGCAAGGTTATGCTAGAATCAGGAGCACTGAGCTTTTTGTTTTACAGTATTATGCTAAAAGCAGAAGGAAAAACTCTTTGCAGCGTAAAATTAGGAAGCTGGGTCGAACACGGCTGCCTGCCAGCCCCCACCCTTGCTCAATGCACCCTGGGTTTTGATCCATGACATGGACTGGAAACAGCTCCTTATGTCTGGGGTGTCCCGACAGCTTTCCCAGGCTCAGGCTGGCAAAGCCCCCCTGGAGCCGCCATGGGCAGAGGCTCCCCAGCGCCCACCGCCGGCTTCCCCAGGCAGAGCAATGACCCCCAGGTGCTTCAGGACCCCCCTGCTCCCAGCCAGCCCCGGCCCAAGACCTGTGAGGTACAGCAGCCACTGGCATAGAGATGCTGACCTGGATGCTGGAGCTGGAGAAGATGCAGAGACAGAGATGTTGGAGGTGCAGACCAAGATGCTGGAGCTGGACGTTGGGGTTAGCAGGCTTTGGCCATGCAGGGACATGGCATGGAAGCTGGGGTTTGCAAGCATTTGCTATGCAGGGACTCCAGCAGGACAAGAGCATTTTAGACATGGTCTTCCCATGGCTCTGTGCAGGATGCAGGGCAAGGGAGAGCAGCCAGGAGCCTCAGCCCGCGCCAACCTCCCAGGCACCACGTTTTGCTGCAGAAAGGTTGTAGAATAGCTATAATATTGAAATGCAAATAAAGCAGTGTGGTAAGAGACCCTGGTGCCTGTCCCAGAGGCACTGGACGCAGTGTTGTCCTCCGAGGTGCCCTATCCCGGTTTCTGGCTGTGCGCATCGGCATGCTGGGGCTCGAGCAGTGCTTCTGCGACAGCGCAGGGCAAGAACTGACCCGACTGCAAATGGGCTGAGTGAGGTTAAAAATAAGCAGGTCCTGTGTCTCATGGCTTGAGGTGTGGGTGTGCAACCTGTGTTCGGCTTCTGTTTTAGCAGAAAAATGCAGCTAAGGGCACAGGGGTGGTAAAGCCCTCCCTCCTGAGGGCTGGAACCGGCTTGCTACCCACATGTGTCTCTGTACTATATGTGATGCGGTGAAGAAATACACACCTGCAGCTCATTTTCTTTCAACAAGTGGCAACAAGTGAAACGGCTTTTCTTTCCCAGACACTGCTCACAGCAACTGAACACAGCGTGTCTGCAGCTGAGCCGGGGGCAGCAGGCGAGCGCGGGCAGAGCCTGTGACCAACGGAGCCGTGCACACAGGTTGGCTGGCGCTGTCCCTGCAAGCATCCCGCAGGCATGCACCTCATCAGAGGAGCAAAATCTGCCCTTCCTTCTGCTTCCCTCCCAGGAGGAGAGGGCAGCGAGGGCAGCTGCTTCATGCCAGGCCTTCAGGGGAGAGCCTGGGGAGAGCAGGATCCATCCAAGCACCTCCAGGTCCCCCGGCTCAGCTCTGCCCTGAAGCGCTTCGTTGTCCCCAGCAGAGCTGTGGGGACAGAGCAGTTTTAACTACAACCCTGGGCCCTTGCAGCCTGGGGCACGTCTCTGCGGGTCAGGGCAGCGGCCGATGAAGGGGCTCGCGCCTCCAGAGCAGCTGCTGGAAGCCCTCCAGGGCACAGGAGATCCAGCACATAGCGGGGAGGATGCCCATGATGGTGGCCCCGGGGGCAATCAGGACCTGCCGGGGCCAAAGGGCTGTTGTCCCTGTTAGCTGTGTGCCGGGGGCTGCTGTAACACCCCGGGGCACAGGATCTGGGGAGAAGCCTCGGTCCCCGGTGAGCCACACAGCGGTACGACAGCACGACACCGCAGCCCCCGGGACGGCATCCCAGGTAGCAGCAGCGCTCACCCTCCCTCCCGATCCCATCTCTGGGACAGGAGAGGTTTCATCGCACAGGTCCTCTTAATCAAGCAGCTGTCATTTAAGTTTGAGTTGGTTTTTCATAGCTGGGATTTTATGTCCGTGTGCAGACGGGCCCTGCTGCCGGGGAAGGGAGCTGTTCTGCTGGGTGCTACAGCACGGGGGGACAGTGGGATGAGGACATGGGGGTCCCTGCCCCGTGGGGTGACCATGAAGAAGCCGCTCTGCTTTGCAGGGCTGCTCAGTAAATCCCAGCCCCTCGGAAGCAGCGGGGGCTGTGCCAGGACACAGAGCACTGCTCAGTGCCGCCCTGGCTGGTGCTCAGGTCTCTGGTGCTGCTTTCTGCAAAAAACATTGCAGTGAACTTGACCCATCCACGTGCAGAACCAGGGTCTGTACTTTCCATTCCCCAAATCCCAGAAAGATCCTGAACGTCTTTCCAGTGCAACTGTTTTCTTTCCCTTCCCTCTGCCTCCCCCTTCCCCAGTTGGACCATTTTACTCCAGACTCGCCTCCAGAGCAGACACCAGCCCTGTCCCTGCACTCGCCCACGTCACCCCCAGAGAAAAGCGCCGTGTGATCCCTTCTGTTCTGTTCCACATCATGTAGCACACCCCATCAAACTGCCCCGCTTAATTTGTGTACACAAACAATCAGGGAGAATCAAGGCACTGCCAGTGACACCAGTGACAGCCGCGCCGGCCCGCGGGGGGCCCTGCCAGGCCGCCCTGTCCCTAAGTGGTGCTGGCTGCTGCAGTTTGCTCAGGTTGTGATTGATGTAAAGATGTGGCACAAACACTTAAACCAAGGACATCGAATGAGAAAGCAAAACATTTTAAAACGAAAAGCAGCACTTACTCGTGGAGGATATAATTAGCTGTATTTGTCTTTAGGGCCTTTTGCTAGGCGAGGCTCAGCACCGGGGAAAACAAGGCGATGAGCCAAGTGCTCTGGAAGAGCAAACCTGCTGCCCCCCCCAGCAGCTGAACCCCACCGGGGATCTCCCAGCCGGTCCTGCAGCGGGGCTGGGCACTGGCTGCAGGAGCACCCTCGGTACTGCACCCTGTGCCAGGAGCACCCTTCCGTGGCTTCCAGTCTAAGAGGACGCGGTGCCTGCTTTCCCCGCTCACCCACGCCTTACCCCACGCTTGCCATGAAGCCCGTCCAGTGCGGCCCAGACCCCGCAAGCGCTGCGTGCTCTGTCGCTTCGCACCAGCGGCCTTGCAGCCGTGCAGGAAGCCTCTCCCCGCCGCGTGCAGCACCGGGCATCTGCAGGCGCCTCCGCGCGAGGAACCTCGCAAAGTCCGGGCCAGCTCCGGCCCCGGGCGGGCGCGCGGGGCGCGGCGGCTCCCTGCCGCCACCTCGTGGGGAAGCTGGGAACTGCAGCCGGGGACGGGGCTGGCTCCCGCTTCCCGCGGCGAGGCAGGCGGGCGCGGTTAAAAAGCGATTTGGGGCGGCCCCCGCCTTTCTCGGGCCCTGGCCCAGGCTGCCCGGGAAGGGGCGGAGTCCCCACCCCTGGAGGTAGTTAAAAGCCGGGGAGATGTGGTGCTTAGGGACGTGGGTTAGTGGTGGCCTTGGCAGCCCTGGGTTAACGGTTGGACTCGATGATCTTAAGGGTATTTTCCAACCTTAACGATTCTGTGATTCTGTGAAGGGACAGGCGGGACGGGCATCGCTGCGTGCCTCAGGTCTGCCCAGTACCGCGCTTTGTCCTGACCCGGGTGCTCGACAAATGCACGGAACCTGGGCAGGAGCAGCCGGTGCTTGCTTCCGTCGCCATCCCAGGGACCGAGAATTGCTCACACAAACAGTTCTGGAAAGAGGACTTGCCTGGGTTGTGAGCAGAGAGTCCAGCTTTTTCTGAGAAGAAATTTCAGTCTATGGAACTGTGTACATGAGCGAAAAACGTTAGTCTGCAACACTCGGAAAGCGCACAGTATAAATACTCCTATGAACTCTTCGGGGCACCCAGTGCTCGCTTGCACCTGGATAACCACCAGCCCGCCCTGCAGAACGTGCAGGTCCGATGCCGCTTTCTTTCCCAGGTAGGACAATTTGCAAGAGCTCAGGGATCTGCATATGCAGGACCTGAAGCATTTGCAAAGAGGATTTACAGTACTTTGCCTTTTAATCACAGCTCAACCAACAGGGGACAAGCGTGCAGAACTTTGCTTGATATAAAGGCTTTTCAAAATCAAACCCTTCCATTTAGGAGCCTAAAATAGTCTGTAAACACCCGAGTTTGTGCCCCGCTTCTTTCCAGTGCTGAGTATCCAAGCAGCCTTCAGGAAAGACCACGGAAGCTCCTGAATGCTCACACCTTAATAAAACAGGGCTGCTTGTCAGGCAAAGAGCGGGAAAGCGGGGTTTGTTCTCCCAGCACGGAGTCGTGCCACGCGCGGTGGCTCGGCAGTGCTGAAAGGGCTGGCTGCCTCCGGGTGCCGAAGGAGCGGGGCAGAGCTGGGTGGGCCCGCAGCGCCTCCAAAACAGCAGGAATCTCCGCTCTGCCCAGCAGAGCTTTTCATCACAGCTCTGTTCATCCCCATTAAGGCTCTGGCCCTTCATCACAGGGCAGCAAAATCCAGTGTTGCCCCATTTGTCCCTTGCATTTCAACTGGTGGGGAGAAGCTGAGATGCTGATAAGCTGTTTCTTCGTTTTGCAGCCCGTGAACTTCTGGCCTCTGCCATGACGCACAGTAGAAGACCGGGTCAATCCTCTAACCTGGCATTTCTTCTCTCTCAGGTCCCCCACAGGACAGAAGTCAGACACCCAACTGATGCCTCTGTGGTCCTACCACTGATTATGAAAACAGCAAAGCATTTTTAAGAATGCCCCAATCACTTGTTATGCCAGGTGGAATAGCGCAATTTAAATGCCCTGTGTTGACAAGAACACTAAGAACAGCCCCATTTGCGAAATGTGACATTTGGCCTTCTGGCCTTGGTGAAGGTCCAAGTGGAAAAGGAGACTTCTTCAACCATTTCCCTCTAGGCTCACTTCAGAAGTTCCCCTTTCTTCTCAGCTGGAGATGGTGCCCACAGTGGTAAAGCTCCAATGTCTTAGAATACATGGATTCTATAAAACAGGTGAAAACATCAGTTTTTGAACTACAAGGCAATAAAGATCACTATCTTTACCTGGAGGTGTCTCTACCAGAAGACATCATCCCTCACCTACGTGCTGGATCCCATTGGGTTTTGGATACTTCCCTCTTCCTCCTGCCCCCATCTAGGGACAAAAGCAAAGCTTATTTACTGACAGTGTGCCTTAAATGTCATATTATGAGGGTTTAGTGCTTCATGCTTAATCTCCTCTAAATGATGAACGAATAGTGTTCTGCTGCAGGCAAAGCACTAAGCTTTATTCTGCATCAGCTCGTTTTCTTCTCTAATGGTCTGTGCTCAAAAGCCAACACCCAGGGGTGTCCGAGGGCCTGTGGTGGCTGCAGTCACTGGTCCCGAGTGCTCAACTTCACGTCTTGCAGCTGCGTTTCAGAGAAGCCCCAAGAAAAGGTGTTTTTCAAAGATGCTGAAGCCCCTGGGGAAATGATTTTGAAACTGCTTCCAGCTATGCTCCCGTCCAGGTTATTGTGCGAGCTGTAATTCACAAACTGAGACTGCAAAAGCCTAAAAAGCAGTTCAGGGAGACAGCACCAAAACACGTAGTAACCATGCTGGCGAGTAAGAAATAAAGGATATTAGACTAATACAGTAAGTTGGATACAGCTTTAGAATCCCCTTACTACATGCTCATGTTTACATATTGATGCTATAAAGAAACCCATCACTAAGCCAGAGCTAGCAGGGAAAACCAATGTGGTGTGGTTTGTTTTGTTTTTAATTTGAGCAATTTCTAGCTATTTCAGAAATGAAACTTGCCTACGAATCAACTGGATCGCTGCCCCTTGCCCTGCCCCTGGGCTCTCCGCCCTCCTCACCACCTTGCCTTTCCTGCTGCATCCTGCCTCTGATGCTGCACACACAGACACGCGGGGAAGGCGCAGCTCTCCCGTCTGGGCAGGTTTTCGGAAACTATTGAGCAATAAAAGCGTCGCAAGGCAATCATCAGAGCTATTTCCAATTACCACTCTTCCCACAAGCTGTTCCTTCTGAATGCGTGATCAGCCCAGAAAAGAGAGAGGCGAGGGCTGCTTAGCCATGGGGACTAATGTCTGTCCCCCCTCATGCACGTCAGGTATTTTATGCTTGTGCTGAATCTCCCACTGAGCACGGGGATTGCACTTCTCCGTCGGCAACCTCTACGCTTCACACTGGTAGCACCTGCAGTTCGCTGCCTGCAGAATCGTCGTCTCCTCTGCCTGCACCCGAGGTTTCCTGGCATCTGTAGGGACAGGCGTTGGGAAGCAGACAGGCATTGAGAAGCGGACAGACGCATGTCAAGAAAAGGCAGAAAAAGTGGGTCCCACTTGAAATCAGATAAAATAATGAAAAATCTGATTTTTCCTGCTCCTGTGGGGCCCAGCCAGTAACACATAAGTGTAAACCATGAATGCTGTAGCCAAAACAAGGAGACCTACTGCAGGTCTTTAGTCTGCTTGAATACATTTTTTGGTATAAATTAAGAATCAATTAAGACAAATTAAGTGGGCAAAGGATCCAGGAGATAAAACTACAGAGAAACTATAGAGGGATCTGCCCCAGTTTTGAATGTTATCAAGTCCACTCCCCTGAACAAAACGAACATTTAAAGCACTGAACTATGGAATGAACCCAGGAGAGCCGGGAGGCTGGCAGCAGCTGGGGGGCGAGACTTCTCATCGAGAGTCAGTGGCCTCACAGCTCGTTCAAGGCAAGCCACCTTTACTACTACTACTGTTCATTGAAAGCAAAGCAATCTTCCAGCTTATTGTGTTTGATAACATTTTAATAACCCTGAAATCATGACTGCACTGGGACCACGTTTTCATCAGAGAAAATTTACAAGCAACTCGTTTCCAATGCATCTGACAGTAAAAAACAAACAGCGGGGGCACACACAGGACAAAGTGTCATATTCATTTCTAATGAAACATTTGCATTAGAGAGAGAAGAAAATGGTGAGCGCGAGGGATTTAAAACGGTCGAGTTGACTGTCTTTGCAGAGGCTGGGCTGGCCGTTAGAGGATGGAGTCTGGCGACTTGCAGGAAGCAACAGTGAACCTGAGAGATTGGGTGCATCCGCTGGAGGAAGACACCGAGGCCCCACTAGAACATGGGGCGGCAGCAGTCCGTCCTCCCTCAGGAAAGCTACGAGGTGGGTGGGTGCTGGAGGTGCCTCTCCCAGATTCCGAGAGCACACGTGCATCACTGGAAGAGACCCTGGGGAACGAGGGGAACGCGAGAGGACAGAAGCTGGGCTGCTCCCGTAGACGTTAAGGTTTCACGGGTACGTTACTGCCTTTGAAGCAACGCAAGGACCTGGGTGAAAGCAGTCCAGGAGACCTGCAGGGAGCTAAAATCGTCCTGTGCGCTCCGCGGACGGGCCCGTGGTCTCCTTCGACTTCCCGCTAGAGAGAACATCGCGAATCACAGACATTTCCACACGTTTACGGAGCTGTCGTTTAGCTTGGGGCTTTGCGGGGACCGTGGGGTACGCCAGGCATCCATACAGTTTACATACAGAGTTCGATTGAGCTCGATATCCGATTTTGCAGAACTCCCCTTCCCTGAAACTGGCTACGCAGGACTGGAGCAGAGATTGTACATTCAGCATCAATACAGCGATACAGTTAGTACACCTGTCGTTTGTACAACGCGTGAACTCTAACAGACAGTTAGCAGCAGTTCATATACGACGTCGGGAGATGAGCCTACAGGTCACCACGGCAATCCTTGATCTGGTATCATAGGTATGCTCCACACTATAGCTGCCCATAACCCAAATCCTAAAGGGTTTTTCAATTCCATTTCTAGACTCTTCCAACTCCAATAATTCTTAACATATAGAGATATCCATATACATTTTTTTAATTAAAATGCTCCTTCACATACACAATCATATATTGAATTATCAAGAACAATAATATATTTTTGGAGCAGAATAGCAAAACGATCTGCTCTGCCAGTGCCACCCACAAACGAGACAAGTAACTAAGAAGAAGTTTGACAGTTTCAGACCACTCGGGAGAGAGAAATTCTCTCGGCCTAAGGACAGGGGAGCCATGCAGTGAAAGTGCCATGGAGGACACAGCAAATGCAGCAACAGAAAAACACAAATCGTTAAAAATATTTCCTTGTAAAGATTCTGGAGCTGTAAGGAGAATCCTTATCATCAGGAGCTATCTTTACAATTTCAGAAATATCGGATAGCATTAAAGCAGAAAAGAGTATGACACTGAAAATAAAAAAGAGCTACACAAACACTAAAAGATTGCTTTTGGCCAAAAGCTGTATTTCTTTTAATATACCAGGGCAGATACTAAATTTTAACAGTGCATCTGATTCACAAAAAGCCATCTCTGCCAACCTCATGGAAGACAAAAGCTCCCGTTAGCCAAAACATCCGACTCCGTAACGGACTTCGATGTCTAGGCACACAAAACCCAGGACGCTGAAGCTGAAAGCCCTCCTTGCTAAGGAAAAAACCCAGATAAAATACAAACCAAACAAAAAACCAAGGAAGGAAGAGAGAAGGCAACTCTCTTCTCAGTTTCATTACAAACACCGGGAAGAGAAAAAACAAATAGGAGATGGGAGGGGAAGCAGTTCACAGTGAAAACCAACCGTGGCGACAGCTGTACAGCTCCGGGGCAGCACTGCTAACAAAACGAGCAGACCAGGCTTCAGACTGGATATTTCAGCTCATTAGAGAACAAAAGTTACCCCCAAATCTAGATTTGTTAATTTTTAACTGTATCATATCTGCCAGCAAACGGCAAACCCTCCAGAGCTGCCCGGGTGCCCCCGGTCTTACCGCCCGCGCAGCTGACGGCAGAGCCACTGGAGATCCCGGTGACAAAGGACGGGCTGCGGCCGCCGTGCAGGCAGAGCTGTTCAGGGCTGTGAACTGCTTTCTCATTAATCCAGTTCTTTACTTTTTTTCCTTCTCGAACAACTTAGCGGAATGAGTTTTACTGTACAAACTCATAACCGCTCGAGACCCGGGGCCAGACCTGCTGTAAATCGCGCGTTCGGTACGAACCGCCTCGGCGCCGCGAAGAGGTAAGGAACCGCTTTCGCCGAGGAGGGAGGAGAGCGTAAGCCCATCTCTAGACAAGGGAGATGGGGCGAGTTGGGGTCCCTCCACGAACCTCCTGCGGTTCGCCTCCTACGCCTGATGTTAGCCACGCTAAGTAACTCCCTTGAGTTCAAAAGCTGAAAGGCCAAACATGACAATATTGCGGTGTTTCTGTCCTGTTTTATTTACAGGCTATTTGCCCACCTCATCAAATTCAGTGGAACTGGCAATTTAGAGCTAGAGATATCCAGGTCCAGAGAACGGGAGGCGTGGGGGTAGAGCTAGAGAGGAGCCTTCAGCCTCCCAATACTCAAATTGTTAACAATTCATCTACTCTATTCCTAAAGACATGAATAAATGAGAAAAACGTAATTCTAACAACAACAAAAAAAAAAGATTACTGCAGCTCTCTCTTGAATGCGATATGCAAAGCGTTCATGGCACAAGCTCATGAGAAAGCCCTCACCAACGAGCACAGATCCGAAGTGGGTGGCTGCACTTACAGGAGTGATTTGCCTGGCTGTACACTTAATTCTCATTAGTATTGAAAGAGTTAAACTTCTTCCATGAAATACCTTAACAGATTTAACATTAATTTTTTTTTTTTTTTAGTATCCCCTGCATAAAAGAAAAATACACATTATTTGAACAGCCAAGAAAAAACTGCAATTTATTAAGTTTCAAAGAATCTTCGTACTCTTGAAAGCAACTTTCGGTGCATGTTCTTTAACAATCACATTCTATGAGGAGAATAAACATGAAAAGCCACAATTATTGGTTTTTCTTTAATCTCAGAGTTACAGACATCTTTAATCCAAAAGGAAAGGCAAAAAAAAAAAAAAAAAAAAAAAGCCCCCAAACAAAAACCCACCCCCCCAAACCCTGAAACAGAAATTTTCATTCCCAATTTTAAAATGTCAGGAGTTTTTCTACAACTCAATGCTAAACTTCAGCATGGAAAATTGTATGTAAACACGCACATACACACATACATATTTTATATAAGTGTGTATATATATATATAAAATATATATATATGTAGGAGGCGTGTAATGGCAATGAGATGCAATTACTCTGAGGAAAGGTCATTCAGCTAAATACACTACTACAACTTGAGAAAAAAAAAAACAAACAAGTCTTGAACCCAGTTTGTGCATAGTTCATGATCCTCTATAAAACCAGCTTTTGTTAATTTGCAATCTTGCAGGACCCTTTAAATCTGATAAAACCATTAAAAAGCTAATCTTCCAAAAAAAAAAAAAAAAAAAAAGTAATGCACAAGTTTCCTGATCCAAGCAGGCAGGGAGCACAATGTTCATATAATTTTTAAAACATACTTGAAGTGTATGTTATTCCATTGTCTTTCTTCCTTTCAAAACAATCAAAAACATTGATCTTTTTTTAAACATAAAGCGATTTTTTAATATATAAAGCACTCTTCAAACATCTATTTCTTTTGAGTCCATTATTTGGTAAATATGTAACTGCTACACATTAGATTAGGTATTTTCTTCTTTTCTTACTGTCTTTTTTTATTTTATTTTGTTTTTTAATAATATCTTCAGTGCTAGGAGTTGGGTTTTAAAAATACATGAAATGGTGTGGAGTTGCTCCTCGGGAAACCCGGCTTTCCTGAGACATCTTCCACCATGTGCAAGATAGTGATCACAAAGTTTTCGCCACTTTGACGAAGAGGAGGAAAACAACAACAAAAATAGTACACAGCAATGGCCAAAGAAAAGAATAATACAACAACACTGTTCAATCCCAGAGCTCTGAAGTAGCATATCTTCATTCTGAAAATAGTTTTCTTTACGATGGAAGTCTTTTTTTTTTTTTTTCTTTTTTTTTTTTTTTTAATTCCTTTTTTATTTTAAAGTTTGAAGGAGAAAAAAGGTCTGTAAACAGGTGGGAGCCAAAACTCCTGGCTCCTCCAAAAGCAGTCAAAACCTATGTCCAAGTGCTTGTTTCTGTTCCTGCTTGCAAGGGAACTATCCACTCTTTACAATTATCTATGGCCACAGTTCAACAAGAGTATTTTTTTTAAACTTTATATTCCGAATGGAAAAAATGGTGCAATACTCCGGTAATAATTTTCTTGCATTAGTCCACAATAAAAAGCCGCTAAAGGTAGATATACATATTATTCTCCAGAGATACACACTGTAATTTTTAAAATGCGATACGAGTCCTTGAGTAAACATTTACACGTGAATTGTCGCCGGCCCCTTCTATCAGTTTCTTTCTTTTTTTTTTTTTTTTTTCTTTTTTTTTTGTTTTCTTTTTTTCCTTTTTAACATTACAGGATTAGCTACAAGAAGGGCTGCGGACACTCAGTGCAAAGTTAGAAGCTAATAACAATTAAACATTTGACCAATGAGCAAATAAAAAGCATATACTGAATAAAAGGAAAAAATTCACACTTTTAGTTAAACACACATGGGCACACACATACACGCGCACACACATACACACAAGCACACTCACACACATACATCTGTTCCAACAAAAACATATAGTCTGAACTTTAAAAAAATTCTTAGAGCCTGTTTTTTGTGTACTGATGCCGACCTGGAAGTGTAATAATTAGACTTAGAAAGTGTTCACATTTTGTTATTGGCCTGCTGGATTCAAGTATTTGCATGTTGATATGTTTTTTTTGTTGTTTTTTTTTTTTTGTTGTTGTTGTTTGGGTTTTTTTGTTGGTTTTTTTTTTTTTTTTTTTTACTTTTTATATTTTTGGGATTTAAAAAAATGACATGAAAAAGTAATGAACAAGGGTAATGTGCATAGGCAGATCCATGGGAGTAGTGGACACAGAGATACCCCGCCCTGCCCTCCCTCCCCCCCGCTCAACCTGTACAGTCAATAGTTACCATTCAGATTCATTACTCTTCTGTACCAATGGTAAATATCACACTTCACCCCTTCTGATTATTGGGTCCGCCTCTGGTAATGTGCATAATAGTCACAGGCTCATTTTAAATAGGCTTTCATTTCCCCCTTCCCCCCCAGCTGATAAAATAACCCTTTCCAGCCCAAATTCTGAAAAGTGCCCTTCATGATAGACCTATTCTAAGCAGCTTTTATACTTTGTTTTTAAAATCACCATACAAACATAAAAAGACAACATAAAACAAAAAGCCATGAAAAAAATAAAACCTGTCATTAGCATGTGACACTGACCAAAAGTAGCCCATACTGTTTCATGAACAGTTCACAAGGACTTCTGCAGTTTCGTATTCGAGATTGGACAGAGGTACTAAAAAGGGCTGCCAGTCTGATCTGTTAAAGCTGGATTCTTCATCAAGCCCGGGACTGGAAAGGGTTACAATTTTTATTTTTCCTTTAGTGCTGATGATTGTTATTTCCGTTTTGTTTCTCTCGTTTCCTAGATGGACTCCCCACTGAGAAGATCACCCGGAAGAAGAGTATTGAGAGGTGTCGGGCTGCCAATAACTCTGCCGTCGTCGGTGCTCGGGGGTCCCCAAAGGCTGCTGGAGTACTGAGGCACCCCGCCCCACAGCAGGTCGCTGCTCCCCTTGCCCCCCAGGCAGGGAGCGTTCCAGTGGCCGGCGTCGCTGCGCACCAAGCCGTGCGAGCCGCTGGCCGAGCCCAGGCGGGTCTGGTTGGTTCCAGTGTTGGACTGCCAGCTGGAGGTGGGCGGCAGTGGCTGGCCTTGTGCTAAGAAGCGGTTGACTTCTTCTTCACCAGCAAACTCGGCCAGGATGGTAGTGTTTCCCAGGACACACCTGGGGACAAAAACAAAAGGTGCAGCGACATGAAACAAGGGGTGCAAAGGGCGCTTGCGGACACACCTAAGATGGATATAAATCCATTTTCCAAGCTGAATTTGAGATGAAGATTTATGCCACATCTGTTCAACTTTCAGCAATCCCAGTCTCTCAGACAAAGACTTCTCTGTCCTATTTTCTATTTACCTTTCTACATCCATAGGCAAACACACAAAGCCATAGGGGTGGAGGCCACCTCGTTTAACTCACATGCATCATGGAGGCTGTACTCTATTTAGGCATGAAGACACAAGCATACCAGCATTCTCAGTAACAAATGATGCCACTAATGACACATTTATTGCAATACATTTTCAAAAACAATTCTCTTCACATTCATTTGTCATCAAAGAATATATTCTAGTATTTAAATCCTGCAACAGATTCAATCATTTGCTGTGTATTTTAAAATCAACTAACCAGGAAAAGAAAAGAAGGGTCTGTCCGTCTCTCTCTCTTTTTTTTTTTTTTTTTTTTTAAATCTGCCAGATATATGAGTAGAATAAAATTCAGACACTTTGCACCTCAGGATGCCTACAGCCATAACACTCGATGGTAGCTTTTTAGCTACGGCAAAGGCTGAAATGCTGTTTCTAAGTCTGTGCTCAAGCACCTGATAACACTGCCTCCTTTCCCCACTTCTACTTTTGCATGAATGTCGTAGCTTTTATTATTTCTGACTGCTGGGCAGTGGGATCTGTAGTAATTACAGCACTTTGCTTTACTAAAAAAATAAGATACAAAATACAGATCTGAGCAAAGCAAGCTCTGGACTATGAGGTGTGTAATTACTCTTCCTTTTTAAATATTCTCAGAAGACTTAGAGACTCAAAGATTAGAGAATCCTTTTTTCACACGTAACGAACAAGTATGCTTTCTTACCTTTAAAGGTCTTGTCCCATCACAATGTTTAACCTTAACTCTTCAATGTACAGCTCAACTCTTCTGTGTCTAATGCTTATTCCTGCTTTTATTTAAAGATATACTTGAAACCCAGTGGCTGTGTTGGGAACACATTTCCAACATCTGTACTCTGAAAATTGATTGTGCTTCAGTGCAACTCACCACTCACCCTGCAAAGTTGAAGGTTCTGCCTTTCCCCTCCACCCTGTTTCCTGAAACCTCACTTTTCTTTAATAGTATGTTTAAAATTAATTTTCTTTGTGTATGTTTGACAAGAATAACTGTATGACTAATGCAATGGATGCAGAATTCTTCCGAGAACCTAGCTTTTATTTTCTTCCACAATTTATTTTGCAAACTAAGATCTTTAAAAGAGGAATGGAAGATAAATCGACCTGGCACTGCCTGCCTAAACCTCCAGGTTCTCTGTATTAGTTCAGTCTCACCATTGCACGGCAATGGTAACTCCGAACATGTACATTAACAAGTACATTTTCGCTGGAATACAAACATGTTCGAAATGGCTATTCCCCCTCGCCGCCTGAGCACGGCCTCTGGTTTGCAAGCCATCAACGAGCAGGGTTTGTGCAAATGCTCCCTGCTGAAAATCCCATCGTCAGAATTTCTACCTTTCCTAAATACGTAAATGAAGAGATGCAAACGCAGTCTTTGAAAACTATGCATTCTTCATACAATTTTAAATTAATTTTCAAGAAGTATTAATCACTGCTGCTCCTAATTTATATAGCAAAAAACCCCCACGCAACCAGAGAGAGTGTGACCAAGCTACTCTCACATCAAATCAGATGGGACCAGAGACTGTTGGCTCTGCCATGTATTTTCCAGTGATCAACTGATGTAAACATTTATCTGTGAAACAGATAGCGGCTGATATCTCTTGGAACGCTAATGCTGTCCTGTTGGCTTCCACAAATACCATTGTATTTTACCGTTGTCACCCTGCCAGCAAACCAAACAGATAAGTAGCTCAACTGTTTCATTCAGAAAGGTCTGTCCTGTCCTTGCCAGCAGTGTAACTATAGTTATGCCACAACCTATTAAAAAATCAATTTAAACAGAAGCCTTCCAGATCACCGATAACGTAAGGACATTGCCGTGTACATATTTAAAATAAGCACTTATCTTTAAACTTGCACATTAATTTTGCCTGTGGCATTATTTCTTTTACCTGATGCCCACATCTAAAGTGATGTCAATTTTTCATCTGCAATTGTTCTGAATGCTGCTTCGTAATATTTAATTAAGGCATGGTCAACAGTCAAAAAAGAAAGATGGTCATTACTATAATTAACAGAAATTGTAGCAATAATAATCAGGTTCATAATGGGAAAGTAGCTGCAACTTTACATATGTAGTAACCGTCGCTCCTACATCTCGAAGTACAGGGAAGGTAATCAGGCCAGTAGTACAGCTAGTTCAATGCTGTTTCTGCTATGATCGGTATTTTTCGTTATACTCATGGTACAACCTGTGATAAAGAAAACTGCTTTCCAGCTCTAAGCACCTATGTATTCTTTTGAAACATCACTCTGCATATTCTTAATCCTCCCTAATGTCACTAATTTTTATCACCCAAATTCTCCGGCTCTTGCGTAGTATGCCAATTAGTCCCATGGACTTTAAAACACCCAGAAGGCACGTTTTGTTGTCATACATTTCTTTAAATTTCTTTCATAACTCCTTTAAAAAAGGTGACCAGCACGAACACATTCTTCATCATCACTTTGTCCTTTCTGTTGTTCTCTAAGCTAAAACCCTCTCTCAGGCTCTCTCCTCTCTGACCTTCCTTTGGAATTCTTATCACATCTTACAAATTCTTTGCAGTCTTATAGGTGACAAATCCTTACTGAGCACATTATCAATGGTGAATATCTATTATCAAGTTTTGTAATGACCTCTTATTCAGTAGTATATGAGTATCTAGACCCCAATTATTTTCTCTCTCTCTCTCATTAGGTAATTTCCAAAATCGGATTAAACTAACTAGTGATCAGTTCCGAGTCCTAGCAAATAAATGCCTAAGAAAAAAGTTTCTGAGATGAAACTGGCTTCATAGCAAAGGAAAGAGAGAGCAGAAACGTACATATGCAGAGACTTTTGGGCCTTGGCTGCTTCTTCCTTGGAACTGTATCGGACCACAGCATTCCCTTGCGTCAGGTTCAAGTGGAATGTTATTAGAGGGCCATGTTGCAAACACAGTGTCCGCAGTGTGGAACCATCAATCTGGTAAGAGAAGGGGGAAAGGTTATTTGTATTTTTGTGATTTTACTTTAAATGCTTGTTAATTAAGCAAGTTTCAAAAGCTGAAGAATAAGTACAGGTGAAAGAAAAAAAAGTTTTTCTTCCATAAGAAGAATTTAATTATAGACTTATTGCAGTCTTATCCTGTCTTTTTAAGACTTCCCTACAGCCCAGTGCACAAAATTTCCCAATTTAGGTGATACAAATTAATTAATTAATACTAAATTTTCCCCAAGATTAATTTGGATGTCTGCATTCAAGGCTTTGTGACTTATGTTCTTCCTTGTGAATGACACTACGTGGAGGACTAGAGGATTTGACTGGCTTAGAAGAACCAAAAAAACAAACCCATAGGAAAAGCAGATTTTACCCCTCTCTGATTCTGCTTTATAACATCATTCACCTCCAAATTTACACATACATAAATGGTGCACGCTGAATGACTAATTACAGTCTTAAAAGTTCATACTTCATTTGACAGCACTTTGAAAACTTAACTAATTCCCTGTAGAAGACAGACACTTGTAATAAATGCAGAATAATTATTTTCCCTTCAAATGAACCAAATGACCAAGGTTGATAAACGTTCTTCTTATCATCTCTTTAAATGTGACAATTCTCTTTTCCTAGCTAGTTATGTACAATTCTCTTTACCTGGGGTGTGAGGTTTCGAAGAACCAGCCAGCTGCTTGTTCTCCCTGAGCTGTCAGTACTCCACGCAGAACCTACAATACAAATTCCACAACAAAACATTTCATCATGATGTGGAGAGCATATTACAAGAAGAAAACTTATCAGGAAGCACAACATACTAGCAAGTGTCATTGCTACTGAAAACAAATCCTATGGCAGTTTCCTCACATCTTGATTTATTGTCTTCTTCGGAATGAAAGGCTGCTGAATGAAAATCTGCTTTTGTTACATTTAAAAGATCAGTGGCATTTCTCACATTCCCACAATAACTATTAGAATAACTATTAGTGGATGCAGGTATGACACTGCAACAAACTGCATCTTCAGGTTACATTAGAATTAATCTGGAAGACACATTTTAAAAGCCATTCAGATGTCCAAGCTCAGATTGCTGCTTGCTATTAAAGATTTTTATAGCACTGCAGCATTCTGCTATCTTGCCAATGATAGATTAATGTATATGACTTATTCAAAACAGATATTTCTGCACTGACAATGTTCTGATTAAAGATACAAGGACATAACCAACAAAACCTGCCTTTCCAACGTCAGCCTGGTGTTTTACAATGAGAAACTGTACAAGCTTGGTATTTATGAGTGGCATTTGAGAAACCACAGTACTTCTGTAGGCACATGCGTGACCACAGTCAGGCTCCAGAGAGAATCCTGGCACCAGCAATATCTGCCCACCAGGCGGGGTTTTGGTGAGGAAAACTGATACAAAATAAATGGCAACAAGAGGGAAGAACATTTAATTCCCAGCTTAGTGAAAGCAGGTTAATAAAATAGTCAGTTTTATAAAATAGGTGTAATACTTTTGAAGCTGATAATACTTCACAAACAAACATGAGATCTAAATATATATGAGATATATTATATATTTATATAGCCACATCCATGGTTTCTCATATTTGTATTTAAGCAAAACAACATCATCTACAACAAAAGAGTCTGCATGAAAAAATGAAGACATTCCCTGCGGGCCCTTCAATGCTATCAGGTCCTGAACGCTTCACATCCATGCTCCAAAAATGTGTTCCATATTAAATTCCATAGGCTGATTCACTCATCTTGAAGCCTTGTAGGCAGTCATAGATCATACCACAAAACAAAAAGCACATTTAAAAGATATTTTTAGAAATTAAGGAAATGGAAAAAAATCCTAGTTGGAGTTAAATAATTTGGTAATTTCTACGTAAAATTACTAATACAACTACCTGAAAGATGACAGCTTCATTTACAACTTATCCTAACTAAAATAAACAGACATGAGCTTCATCCTCCAGACAGACACACTCTACTTGCATTAAACCTCAAGCCTCTAGAGCCTAATACACAGCTATGGGGTGCCTCACTGTTGTAACACCGGATAAAAGCAAACAATTATAAAAAAGTCATTGTGGTGTTATAAAACACAGAAGTCAAGAGTACCAGAGGAGTAAGAGCTGGTCCAGCCCAGGGGACTGGCACCCCACGTAGATGATGGCTTGGTGTTTGTTAAGCCTGGAGGTGGTCTCGTAGGAGCAGTAGTGTTTCTGGGTACCTTCCATAGTTCATGGGACAGAGAGGCTTGTGTGTGAGAGATTGGGCCAGAGGACCACGTAGACTTGATGTCTGACAGTTTACCTGCAATAGAAAAAAAAACACATTTGTGTATTTTTAGTTAGCAACAACTGCTAAACCAAGTAGGATGGGTAATCATCAAGCTTCGGCATTTACTGTATTCTTCAGACTTTTCAGGAGAGAAAAGAATAGCATTCTGTACCATCCAGTGATATAAATCCTATGTCCTCTGAACCTACTTACACCAGTATTTATGTTTTCAAAGAATTTTGTATTTAATGATTCTCACAACACCTGCTACGTGTAACCTGCTACATGTTCCCGTTTTAAAATCCCCTATTTCCCTTTCTTGTAAAAGACGATACATGAAAAAAAGACCAGAAAATGGACTTAAGTATTTGAAATCTAATTTAATCAAAATTATAATGAAACACTTCAAGATTGTCTCTCTCAAAGGTTTAATAGAACTTAACCGCTTTTTCTTACACAAATCATTTTATCTAATAAAAAGTAACCAGTATATCCATATGTTCTTTTGATATATTATTAAAATTCCAAAGATCAAAGACCAACAAAAACTGTATTTCTGAATTTTCAAAGTAACAGATACTCTTTTTTCCAAGTGCCTTTGAGAAAAATGAAGTCTTCAGAAGATAAGACCATATCACAACCTGTCACTCTTTGTAACTTTTTACTGCTCAGTTTTTTATTTCCCTAATCAGTTTTTAAACTATCTTACTACTGTTCCTGCCAAACCAGAGTCTCATAAAATAATACAAAACCCGAGAATAACAAATACAGTTTAGCATTCAGTGCCAGACAAAATTGATTCAAATTACGGATATCAAAACAAAATCCTCTATTCACCTCTACGCTTACACATCCCTGCCTTTCTTCCTTGTACCAATGTATGTTGTGAAATTAGAGTCCCATTTCCTTGTCACAGCACAGCCCCACCGTTACTCACGTTAGTGGCACGTGTTTGACTGGAATGGGCTGAAATGGTCACATCACTGCACCTTCTGCCAGAGCAAATGATGTTGTGATTATGCTGCCTTAATGCTTTAATGCTGATTGCAGACAGTAAGAAAACAGTTGGTCTGACGAAGTCCAAGATGCAAAAATCTTGTGCATTTTTTTAAAACCAGATTTGAACTGGCAGATTAAGCTTATACTGAATCAGTGCTTTGCATCAGGCAGCCACTGAGGTTTTTTTATTAGTCCTAAAGCCAAATTTACCAGTCACCAAATCACAGCCTCAGTTATATACACACACACACACTCCCCAAATTGCCTCTATTTATCTACATCATTTAACTCAACGATTTTATACTGAATCATAACAATTTAAGAGAAAGGGCAACCACTCCCTCATCTTCTTGCAAACTGTAACGACAAAAATAATTTGACAATGATGATGAAGACATTAACAAGGGTAAAATGGTGGGGGGAAAGGGAGAAAGCCCGAGTTTTAGAACTCAGAGCAGTTCAGTCTGCGATGTAGCACATGATACATGCACATTACCGCAGATGAGATGTTGCTATGTCACTACTTCTCATGGGGCTAACACAAAGATTAGATGACACTGCAAAAAAATAAAACGCAAATAAAGCAGAAATGCATGGCAGATCAAAGAAAAGCAAGCCGTTCCTTTCTTTTCCTTTCACTGGAGTAAAATATTTCAAACGAACCCTTTTTGGTTTGCATTCTGCTGTATGTCCTGGAGGCTGCACCTTCCCTTATTCAAAGAAGTGGAGGGTTTTCATTGATTAGATATGAAAATGCTAATACAATCCATACAACATCCCCAATACATTTTTTATAATGGGACAAACCAGATATTTAGGTAGCTAGTTCGCAAGCAAAGTTTCCATGATTTGCAGAGAGAGATGCTCCAGAATTCATAGCTCATTAAAAAGAATGGGATAATTATTTAGACCATGCACAAGCTCAGCCATATAGGGGAGCATCAGGCTTTGGACTGACTGTTAAAAGACATTTAAGAGCCCCAAACCCAACCCCTCCAGAGCCATGCAGAGTGCCTCCTTGAGGTACTACTAAACTTTTTCCTGAGCTGAAGATGGTTCACTTTTAACAGTGAGTTTATTAACAAAAATTTCATATCAGCTCTTACTGGAAGGGTCTAGCAGGAGTGTTTCTACTGACATCCTAGACAATATTCCTCCTCAAAGTTGCAATGGAAATAGTCATTAGAGATCTCGATGCCAATACAGAGCGACAGCACGTGGCACCAAGTGGAATAAACACATTTTTCCTTAGCACAATTTCCAGGCATACCATCCAACACTCACCACTCAAGAGCTGCCAAGAGAGCTGCCTACCTAGCTGAGTACTAAAAAAAATGCTTCTGTCTATAGTAGCACTATTGTAATAACTGGGAAAGCACTTCCTCGGGCCTTTTCTTAGAATGCAGAAGGATGCGAAAGTAGAAAGGCCATTTTTCGTACCTGCAATGCTAGGTGCGGATGCAATGCTGCTGAAAGAGCTACTGTAGCCGGAGGCACTAAGCGGCCAGGCACTCGATGAAGGCAGCGTGGCATTCTGAGATGATGTTGGGGATGACCCTGCAGAACCAGCAGAGAAGCAACTAAGAAAGATGGGCATAATGATGTTTGGTGTGACATAAGCAAATCTATTATGTGCAAATACAAACCATGCAAGGCATTTTCCTTAATCAGCCTGGTCTCTGAAGTCTAGGAGTGAAATGTTATAGAAAGCATGACAAAGTGAAGCAGAAGTCTTTAGTAGAAAAGAAAAGAAAGCTGGCACAGTAGCAAATGCACTAGTGCCTGTGCAGAAGATAAATTCTGCATTTCCTTTAAGATATGTGACTCTCAAAAAATCAGTGGTAAACTGTTTAGTCTCGAGGAACAGGCTTCATTTATAAAGGTGCTCTGACGGCTGACTTAAGCAATGGCAACTGTAGATGAGCATAGATGTATATGATAAACTAACCTCTTACCATGGGTGATTTGTCCTAAATTACTCGAGGTAAGCACTTCTCCTACATCCTAATGCCCACAAACATCTTTAGATTTTTGCAGACTTTCAGTAAAGCAAGGATATTTTTTAGCAATCTCTTCTCAAACTGATAACATTAAATGAAATAGCCTGAAACCATCTTGGTAAATCACTTACAATCTGAGGAGCTATCTAAGCATACATACAATTTCCTTACTGGCAGCAAATGAAAGAAACTGAACATAAAATAAAATATCTTCATTATAAAGACCAGAAGAGCTGAAAGTATTCTCTCTAGCCACCAACAAAAATTAAGTGCGTATCTTTGGTAACTTATCATTCCTGGCATACACAGATGGACTGTGATAGTGAAACACCTTTAACTGACTAATAAAAATAGGTGAGTTCTTTAGAAAAGAGCGCTGTACTGAGGTAGAAGGGAGGAAGTAAAAGGACAATCCCATCCCTCACAGCTCAATAAAAAACACAGGCTGTATTTTCAACTGGAACAGCAACCAACCAAACTTTACCTTATCCGGACTCAGTGCGCTCCAAAGGACACCAGTACAGACATCGGTCTCAAGCAAAGTAACTCTATATCAAGGACTTCTCTGCAAATAACCTATTCCCCAGGCAGGAGTGAGGGCATTAGATCAGATTCAAAGGCCCATATGCCCACAGAGCTGAAACCGTTCCTGATTCCATGTGGCTAAGACTTTCAGCTCATAGTAGCTGACCCTGCAAAGCTTCATTAGCAAACAGGGTAAACCAAAAATCAACCCAAAAGCTTAGGTTTTGTCTGTTTCTAAGCGTACAGTGCGAGGATGGTATACACCACAGTCTAGCCCTCTAAATGGAGATCAGCTCTGTTAATGCAATCTGTCTGCTTCAAGCTGCAGTATTCCAAGACAGCCTCTTCCTGGCAGCATGTCATGGAAGCCCCAGTCTCATACGGCAGGGTACTGACAATAATAGATAATTTTACCCAGGAGCAAACACCTAGGTTATACGAGCGTAAAAAAGCAGATACAGCAACTACATTTTTTTATTAAAATTGTATTATTAACAAGCTAAAAAGGTAATGAGGAAAGGAAGCATACATGGACGCCGACAGTCACTGCTTTTCAGAAGGTTTGGGCTCTTGTGGGCCTGTTAACTTCTGCAAACATCATCTATACTGACCCTCTCTAAGTAGCATAATGATTTCTTCATTCCACAGGCAGATTATACACCAACAGAGATAACGTATACTTTCCTTCTATAAAGAAGGAAGGTAGGTATCATCTAACATACAGGTACAGCTCTGTAGGGCTAGGCTTTTGGCCTAAAGGGAGTATTTCTTGGGTGCACCGTATCTGAAATGTGACTGAATGATGCCTTTCTACTTTTCCTTTTATAACTTCAAACCACCCAGGTTGCCTGCCCTTTGAAGTACATCTGGGTCATTAGAAGTTAATTCAACATTACTCATGCACACAAATACTTCGTGATTCAGCTTAAATAAAGATTGCTTTCTGGTAAGAGACAACTAAAATCATTCAAGGCAATGAAAACCCCTGTCTCCTCTCCCTCATGTTTCACATCCCTTCGCCTGAGTTAACAAGCCCAGAGCTGGAAACCCGTTTCAAGGATAGTTTTGATTTACAATCTACACAGGTATCACAGATATAACTGCTAGAACAAAAATCTACATTTTTAATCCTGACAGGTCCTTCTGGACAACCTGATTATACTATTCCTGTGCGTATTGGAGTGCTCTAAGAGTGCAGATAACTCGCCTATTTTGGCACGCTAATCACAATTAGACGAAGCCACCCTTCCCTTGATCCACTTCCAGTACATCTAGTTAACAAGGACTGCCAAGAAAAAAGGAATGGAAAAGGCACTGGGAAATACTAGTTTACTAATCAATTCCCTATTTTTTCTTTTCTTTGATGGCTTTGGGGATAAAACAGCTCTAATTTATTTTGCTGACTGATCTTCTAACAAAGCTACAATTAATTAGTGTGGCAGAAGCCTACTACCTCAGCAACAACTGCGGAACTTCTGTATTGTGTCTTCTGAGTATTTCGCGAAGTGTATCTAAGAGGTTGATCAGTATGGAGAGTGAAATATTGTTCAAACAAAGTGTTACAGGTTACAAAAACTTCCAGTGACCACAAAAGTTTATATTACATCTCACAGCCTTTTCCAACACAAAAATATTTACATTCCCATGGAAAACCAGAAACAACTTAGTCCCATATTTAAATCAAGTACTTCTGGATTTTCAGCGAAAGTTCGGAGTGGAAACATTATTAGATTAGGATGACATGCTAAAATATAATACATCCATAGTATATGAAGTTAACTTTTTTGGAAAGACCAAGAAAGCGTACACAGATGTGAAAGTAATTTGTGTGTTTACCTCCACTCTTGAGAAGATAGCGATTAACATCCTGTATCGTGGTGTTTATGGTAGGCCCAGTTGGAACACTTCCAGGAGTAACATCGGGGTCATTTTCAGGATCAATATTCTGCAGTCCTTTCCATGGCACTCCTGGATGAAACTCTGTTTCAAATATAATAAAAAGAAGGGTATATAAAGTCATAATTATCCAAAGTTCCTGTGTATCAGAAGGCATGAAGATGCAATAAATAAAACCAACAGTACATTTTAAGGACTTCAGTTTAACACCAATGCTTTGTATTTTATTACCTGGTGGCCAGTTTATGCTGGAGCCATTGGAAATTTTATCACTATCGGTTTTGGCACGTGACCAGCTGTGAGGAACAGCTACGGGTGGACTGGCGGGCGATTCACTGTTTTGAATCAGATCATACCGGCCATAAGAGTCATCAATGGAGGACTTTCCCGGAGGGCCAATACTTAAACCTCCAGGTATAGCACCTGTAATGAATGAAATGGAAAGGCTTTGTTTAGGAGTGGGACTAATTTGGGGTATGGGATTTCATCGGTCCCTATATTTTGTTATTATTTTCTTTTTTTCTTTCTGTATTACAAAGATAAAAAAGAAAATTAAAATATGAAGACAGTAAGCAAGGCTTAACAACCTCTGAAGCCCTACTAGCAATTACAGGTGTGAGATACACCGCTGGTACAATCTAGACATTCAAGTTAAAGAAATGCACATTACATTACACTAAAGAGACTAAGTAATTCAAATCATTACACTGATGGTAAATAGGAATTTGCTGAGACAGCATACTAAGCAATATCACTGTAAGCAAGCCCTCTTCTTATCCTTCCCCGGGTATTCCTTGCTGACAGGATGGATGATTTCAAATGGCCATTCTCATGTTCCTACAAACTACCAAACAACAGTATGGCATAAAAGCAAAACAGCTACTTGCAGAATAAAAAACTATTGTAAAAGAAATAATTCATGCTGCTCATAATAAAATCCAGGATAAAATAAATTCAACAGAGCACCATGCTCTAACAGAATAAACTTGGTACAGGAAGCAGAGGAATAAACGACTCGGGATACTGGAGGCGTTAGGGATAAAGGTGTTTGAACAGATTAGCAATCGCTTCTGGAAAAATATGAAGTTTGTGCTCCTAACTCCCAGGGTGGGTAATTACGTAATCCATCGTGCCTTTGTACAGGACTGGCTGTGAAAGGTTGATGATACTGGACAAAGTGTGGGACAAAGCCAAAGTAAGGCTTTTTGGATTGAAGGTATGCAGATCTGGAGTAAGGGGAAGCTTGTGGGGCTTGTTTTGCCAACACTAATGGCTTGTTTTACTTGAACGCCATGTTCTGAGCCACAAAATTCAGTAAATGAAAAAAACATTCCTACATTGCATGTAGGAAGTGATAGCTGCAAGAATTTCAATACATTGCTGAATGTGACTGCAGAAGTCATCTTAAAAATGTCACGGTCTCAAAGGGTGCTCTGTACCAACCATTTATGAGCACCTACCGAAAACAGTAACATGAGAAAAAAATTACAGTTGCAATATGACTCCAGTCTCAAAAAGCCAGACTGACAGAGAGACTAAATGCGACATACCGTGCTTGCTGGAGTTCTGGTCAAGCGAAGAAGCAGCACTAGACAGATTATCCATTGAGTTGGGGTGAGTCCACTGAGGAAGGCGAGACTGGGACTGAGAAGTGTCCTTCACTGACAAACCACCAGTAATGTCCATGTTATTTACATTCATGTTCGGGTTCAGTCCAGCTAAGGGGAAACAGGTCATTAAATACCCATAATATACTGGAGGATTAAAAGATGTGTTCAAAAATCCAGCTGAAGAAATGATTAAACGTTGATTTTCAGACATCTGTATGTATGTGTAGTAATTTACTAGGCACATTTTCAACCTGCTGCCAAGAACTTTTGCTTTTATGGGAACACCAATATAACTCCCATGAATTCAGAAAATGTTAAAACTTTTAGAAAAGGAAAAAAGAAAAAATATGTAGGGTAATATTTTAAAGCTGTCCGTATTTCTACTTGCCGCCTCTTCACTTTTCTCAGAAAAGGCAATCTGGAAGAATGCACTGGAATGCTACGTTTGAACCAGTGAAGAGTTTGCAGCATTCCATTGCTAAGCCGAAATATTCCTAATGTCTCACCAGCACACCCCCATGATGCCTGCCATTTTATTTTGCTAACAACATTTTAAAAATCCCAAACAAAGCAACTAATTAAAAGGTCATACAAACAGCTGCTATTCATCAGAGCAGGTATTGTACTATTTGGGCATACATTTTGTATACACAGAACAAAATCACTCAGACTGTATTTAAGCAAGAATTTTGACATGCTTCTGTGACATGAATCTGGGTCCCTTTTGATATATAATCCTGAATGTTAGCAGATCACAGGAAGCTGAGATATGATAAGAACCTCTTAGGCCTTTAATTCAGAAATTCTTTTGCTTTCTGGTGCTCCCTGCTATAACAGCTCACCATAGCAGTCAAAATTACCTTCTTAACTGCTGCATGGTAGATAAAGCTTGGCAATTCTATTGTACACAGCATAAAGAGAGTCACAAAGAGATTAAATTAATTCCTTTATGTCATAAATGAAGTCTGTAGCATACATCAAACAATCACAGAAAACAGGTCTGAAAGGTTGTTCTGTTCACCCTGTCTCAAGGCCGAATCAATTATTTTGACATTAATCATATTTGACAGATCTACGTCTAACCTACCACAGAATGACTAGTTAAGAGTAGTTCAGAAACTTCCCAGATAATTTATTCCAGCACTTTACTTTGCTTAAAGCAAATAAGTGATCCTTAATGCTTAACTACATCTGCTTTTATGCAACAAAAGTTTATTACCTCTTCATTAGCCACATGCAGGAAAACTTCTTTAAAGCTATCTTTGACATTTTTGAAGATCCCTGCATGTCTCAAGTCTTCTCTTTAGACTAAAGTGAGCAGATGATTTCATTTTTTCCTTGGCAGTCATGTTTTTGAAGCATCTAATCAGCTGCACAACACACTTTCTGCATTCCTTCAAACTGATCTGTATCTTTCTTGAAATACATTGACCAAAATTGATGCCTTACCAGTGCTGATTAGAGTGGAAAGATGACTTTGCATGACTTCCAGATGATATTTGTTTATCAATATGACATTTGTGTATTTTACAACATGATGCTGTTATATATATTTAGTTCATAAATAGCAACATACATAGATAGTTAATTAAGCAAATCTTCTGTTCCGATATTTGTAGGCAGAGCACAGGTGAGCAAATACAGCCCACTTGAACAGCTACCAGACAGGCAGTACCATGGGTTTGTTTAGGCATTTCGACATTATTTAATAAACACATCTTTCCTATTTCTGTATTTATTATATTGTAGATTGCAAAATATTTAGATGCTGAAATAATGAAATATACTCGCTCTGTCTTTTTCACGTGGAACTGCTTTAGTGAAGGGCACTTACCAAGAGGGTAAGGAGCAAAGGTGTTCGGTGAAGACTGTTGCTCTTTGGTCTGCAGGTCAGGTAGGCCGGGAGCCTGGGGATGGGGTGAAAAGCTATCCATGGCTGATTTGCCTGCAGAGGGGTGCAAAGATAGATGCGGAGGGGGAGGCTGCTGCTTCATAAGCAGGGCCTGGGCCAGCTGGCGCTGGTGCTGCTGGATCTGCTGCTGCATGTTATTGATTGTACGTGCAACCTGGCAAGAAAAAGAATCAATAAATGCTCAATTGAACAAAAAGACACTAGATTTCTTGTGCCTTTCTCTACAGTGAAATAACATAATAGATCTCTTTACAAATGAAAATTGACTGTATTAAGGGTTGAAGAGCCTTCCTCCGATAACTGAATGCTCTGAAATAGCTTTGTTTCTCTAGCACTCTTTCCTTTTCAATACTCAAGCCATGCACTATATTATTGTTTCTAAGGACGCTTTAGCTGCTTTGGTATAATGTAGTACAAGCTCTTTAAGCTATTGAAACCAAACTCTAATGGTGAGATTGAACCGGCAGGCAAACCTACTTGCTGCTCCTGTTGTCTCATGGGTCCGGAAACATTACGCTGAGCCTGTAACATCTGCTGCTGGATTTGTAAACGTTGGTACGCCTACCAGACAGAAAGGAGAGGTCAGAGATCTTAACATGTACAGTAAGCTGAACGAGCTTGCTTGAACTGCTCTGGTACATTATAAAATAGAAAATGCAGAAACATCGGAGTTTTCTGAAAAGAGTCAATGAAGCAAAAGGAACAATCTCGTTACAAATGTATTTTATAATACATTTAAGCCCAGTGTTCGTTGTTTTTTTTTTTTAAACCAAACACGTCAATAAAAAAACCTGATGAGTAAGTTTGTGAGCAGTAAGTGGTCATTAAAGATAGGAACCTATTTTTTTTCTGAAAAAATTGTAACACAAAGCAAAAATTCAAATAGATGTTTATAATATTATACAAACAGGATAAATACCAATAGTTATTTTTGTTTTGGCCATTTTGAGTTCTGACAACACTTTGTATTTAATCAGTTGTGCTGCTTTATTTCAGAAAAATTCCACAATTTTAACGTGGTTAACTGGGCAGTAATTTTTTTTTTTCCAAGGTGTTTCTCTGAAACATGTGAATTTAAAATCCAAAGGAGTTCTGTACAGATATTTTTCAAGTAGCTGGGTACTGTTCAATTATTACCATGGCATGAGAGCAGTGCTGTGCTCCTCAAAACTAGGAAACATAACCAGAAATGAATAATAGTATCAAACACTGTTACTAAGAAAAGACTTTGACTAGCACATTGAGATCAGCAACTAATCTAGCTTGTCATCCTCAATTTTAGTTTAACCCTAGCAAATACTTACTGTTAGCAGTACCTCTTTTTAAAATATTCTTAAAATCCAGTTAGATATTTTCATACACGCACACATATATAGGTAAAATTTGCAAATAGAGCAAAAGTACACAACTTTTCAAAAACAAGTAGTTCTTATCACATGGTGTGTTTAATATACATTCCATTAATTACAGGAAATTTACCCTGTGTTTTATTATTTAGTGAGGCAACTGAAGGAAGCTCTCCAGGTAACTCGGGCGACCAGCACTGCTGAGATTTCTCTCATCAGGCTGTGACACAAACCTCCCAGTTGGTCCATCAGTGGCATACGTTGGCACGTAATACACAGACAGTGCTGTTTGAGAATACACTGTTACTCATACCAGTACAAAGACAACTGACTTTTTAGTTCCATTGATCAGCTGTAAAGGATAATTATTCCACAAATGACTATTTATAAAGCCCGAGGCAAAACCCATGATTTTGTTTCTTTAAAAAGAAACTCTACCAAAGAAATCAGCATCTGATTGTTTTAAAGATCTGTCATGTCCATTTAAAAATTCAGTTAGCCATTCTCTTATGGCTTCAATTCTGATCTAGCACTTATTTGCCACGTCTTTTAACTTACCAGCTGCAGCTGATAGAGCTGGTTCAACATCGTCATATGCTGAGGATTATTAATTGGCGAGGTTAACTGTGCAGGGCTGAGACCAATGTTTTTTGCTGCAAACTGCAAAAGCTGTGCTTGAACCTAAGAAAGAGCAGCATATCAAACACTGTACATTTACTTTTAACACTGGCGACTCTGTAAGCCATTACTAAGCGTCACAAGACATTAGCTGGAAAATATTACTATTCCCAGAAGTAGTACCACAAAGTATCAAAAAATTAACAAGAGGCTCTAATACAAATCTTAATAACCATACTCAAACGTCCATTTATAGAAAAAGAGCTGAGAACAAACTCCTCAGCTCTCTAGAAGCACTACTTTTTGCAAAAAGGAACACAAGAACGTGCCCACACAGATAACATACAGAATACACAAGCAAGACCACCTTACCCATGTAACGTGCTTACTGGCTCGTAAATAAATCAACACAGACGCAGCCCGGCAACAGTAGCTGCAAAGCCTCAGGAGCATGACAGAATGCATATGGAGAGGAGAGTGCACATGGAAGAGTTCCAGGGAAAGGGAACGCTCATGAGTGCAAGTGTTGTCTCACCTGAGGGGATAGAAACTGAGGCACTTGAGCACGAAGACTAGGCTGGGATGAATTAAGAGGTTGCACTGGCGGTTGCTGCGGCTGTTGCATGGTCCTGGCTTGTGCTGCTCCGCTATTGCCAAACATACCCAGATTGCCACTCGGTATCTACAGCAGGACAAGACAGACATTGGCATTTAAAGACATCACTCAACATATAACCTGGAAGTTACTTAACTGTGCAGTCTTTATCCTCAGTGATTATGACAGGCACAGATAAAGAACCTCATACATATAGACTGTATTGACATTAGGTTTAGAATCAGGCATGGCAAAGATCGCCATGTACCCAGCAACATCCCAGACCTCGAAAACCTTGTACAGATATCTGAACATAAGGTAGCTGAAGTTGAAAATCGCTTTTATAAGGATGCATAACCCCAGAGGGGCACAAAATGAAAAATGAAAAGTACTTGCCAAAAATGTTTGTATTTGTGCAGCAAGGGATAGGAGAACGGAGTCATTAAACTCACAGCATCCCAATCCTTAAATTACCTGGGCAGTTTTTATACTTAGTCATTTTACAAAGCTACTGATCATGGACAAGCTATTAGTGCAGTCTCCACTTCTGAAAGATATGCTTAATGGGCTGTAAGTGCTGGACAAGTATTGCCTTTAGAAAAGTAACTTGAAAAGAATATATGTAATAAAAGCTGCCATAGAATGATACATAGAGGTTTTCTGTGTTCTTATGGCAAAAATAACCTTTTCATAATCAACAGCAGTTTATGACCTCTCAGTCTCATGGTGTTTACGAATCTTGCCCTCCATCTCCTTTCCCTTTCTCTTCTTTCCTTTCCCTTTCAGCATGTTCTACCCAAGGGCCAAAACATCCCTTTTGCCACGATGCTCTATTTGACCAGAGGTGCTAGAAGCACAGTTTCTTTCTTACCACCTGTCAAAGCTATGAGCTGTCTTGACACTTACAGCAGGAATAAAAAAGCCCCCATCACTTCTCACCCATCTCATCACTGAGTAATTATGCCAGCCAGGAAAGACGAATTAGAGCAATGTCTCTGCCTGAGAGTCTGACAATTAGCAACGCCTCAAAAAAAGAAACCTCACATCAATCAAGGCAGAGCTATACCAGGGTTCAGTGGTATAAATCCATAATACTACAGTCTCTTCTCAATGGATGCATGTAATTAGCAGGCTAATTACAACTAAGCAGTTGTTTTATGTCCTATAACGTGAAACATTTACACAGCAGGTAGTTTCTCCACTGGTATTTCATGCAAACGAAGACATTGCACGCACTTTCAGTTTAAACCACTGCTTTCCCTGGGGAAGTGACAGGCACTAGCAGTGAGTCCGAGAGCGCTGAAATTCAACTTGGGGTGTCCCCCAACAGCCTTACCTGTCTAGAAGAATTCAAGTTTTGCATGCCCAGCCCTGAGGCAATCCCGCCCAGGGTCTGATTAGGGAGTGCACTGTTTGAAAGGGGGAGCTTCAGGCTTGGTGAAGGCAAAAATGGTGAAGTAGTGGGCTCTTCCACTAGGCCGCCATCCTGATTGGAGAAAGAAAGGGTGAGCTGTGTGCGGTGCCCAGGAGCAGACAGCGCACAAAACAGTGTCCCATGGAAATATAAAAGGGCATGGATGAATAAAAATATTTTTAAAAAAAAGGTATGAATAATAGGGAATGAAAAGTATGGAGTGAAGGGAGAAGAAAGAGAGAAATAGGGTTAAGATACTGTTTTTCTTTACTTTGTTGCACTTAAATCACAAATGCACGATCACCCTCACCCACATCTCCAGAAGGAAAGGAACCCATCGCAGGGATATCACGCGGCCGTCTCCTCCTCCCCCCTTAGATTTTTCTCCTCTCTTCTCCACCAGATTGAAAGGTGGAAAGGGAAGAGACGCAGCACATTGCAGGGAAGTCTTTTGTTCATTTGGCAAACTCTCAGCAGCGGAGCACAGCCATGCGACACGCTACTTTTGCTAGCCCAGAACTTGGGAAAGGCCAGATCAGCTTATTTGACACCAGTCTGCATTTGGTTCCACATCATAGCTCTGCTCTTAAAAAAGCATTTTTGCATTGATCCTCTTTCCTAACTGAGACACATGAGCTTCTTTTAATATTCACACAGCACTGAGTTATTATTATCCACTATGAAACATTACACTCTTACGCACCCAATGAACACAAAAATACTTAAGAACAATAATGATAATGTTGTCTGTGTAGCCTTCCTAGGAAATCGATTAAGACGCTGCCTGGACGTCCCCCAGGAGGAGGCAGATTTTAGCAAGACATAAGGAGCCCCCTCTGATAACCGGGCTGTAAGGAACCACAGCTGAACATGGATACGATGCACAGAAGGCAGCTGCCGTGGGGGGGCAAACAGCAAGTCAGAAAATAAAATAAATCATATAATCCCCAATCAAACAGGTAGATATCTAGCTAGTATTACAGTGGGGTACCGAGTTCTATCTCAAACTGTGCTTTGATGTCTGGGAAGCCTGCGGCAAGCATGATCAAATAACACTGTGTACAAAGCAGAGCTCCAAAAACAGGCAGAGTGAAAAATCCTTAATTTGCAATGTGCCGGGCTGGTGTTTTTCAGGCAATATATTAATTGGAAGGAAAGGCTTTTAAATAGGTGAGGAGCTAGGTTATTTCAACCGATAAATTCAATGCCCCGGAAGATCATGAGATACGGATAAACCTGCTTTGTTAAACAAGCAGCCCAGTCCGCTAACAAGATACCCAAACAAATGACCTAATGCAGCAAGCACGCTCAGTAAATTTTATGTTCTAAGTTAATCCTGAAAAATGCATTTTCAACAGCTCTCCTTTGATGCAAAGAAAAAGTTTCTTTACTATCAGGCAAAGTGACACTTGACATGCTATCTGACTATCCTGAGGGGGACACTGACATTTTCTAATGATATCCCCAAGGCCTTTCAGCTCAAGATATTTTACATTCTACTGGACATCAGTCACACTCCACAAACAACTGCAGCTTGCATGACAGTAACAGGTTCAAGGATTTCTCCTTAGATCACAGACATATGTTTACAATTCTACCCTTCCCCCTTTAAAGTGAAAATAATTTCAAGCTTCGTGCGTGCTCTCTCCTTCAGATGCCATTGTTTCCTGTCTGAACAGACCTATTGACCATGAAAGATCAATGCAATCCCTCCCTACCCCCCAAATTTATTCAAGTCTTGTCCCATAGACGATATTTTTTCTCATTTTGGAAACAGGCAGTGCCAGGGATGGTGGAAGCTCTGGCATCTAATTTCCAGAACAGGCGGGCTCTTGCTGCAAGGCCACCTTCACAAGTGTGTTTCTTGGCTGAACTGCAGCAAATGTCTTTTGTAGCAAGTTTATAACACATTGTTCACATTCACTTTGTTCTATTTTTTTTAATTTGAACTTATCGTACGGTACCAACTGTGCTGCACAAATCTGTGCTCTGTAAGTGGAACTGAAATCAATTCATTCAACATAAAGCATTTTAGTCGGTCAACATGAAGTACTCCTCAGTCATTCTCAACCTAAACTAGGCGATACCTTTACTGCTGACAATGGTTTGTGACCCATTATTTTTCAGGCTCCTTTATGTAATAATTGTTTCCTGAAGAATAATCTTTTCTACCTAATCTTTCCTCTTCAGTGCTTTTCTTACAAATTTATGTTACAGTTCTCCCTCAGAGAGGGAGATTAAACAAATCCCCTATATCTGAATCACCAAAATCATGCTCAATCCAGCCCCGCATTTAACTTTTTTGAAGGGACTTGACACAACTGTAAAATCCTACCGGTAGCAGTATTTCCTTCTACAGTTATCCAACACACAGCACCACACTGGTGCTCAACAATACACTACTTCTAGGACTTTGGAAAGTCTCTCTCCTTTAGAGACTATCTCATGTACCAAATATGACAGAATGCGAGCGGCATTACTCAAAGACTTTTTAGCCCTGTGAGATATGGACAATTTAGCAGAGGATTCCTGAATATTTTGGCAGTCACCTGCCATCAACCGCCACTTCATGAATCAAAATGTCCCAACAGACAGATGCGAGACTGACAAACATGCCAGAGGTCTTTATACAAAGTCAGCTACCGAAGTAGTTAGTAGAAAATACACATTAATAGCTTCTTAAAACAGAAAAAAAAAAATTCCAAAAGAGGAAGTTAAAGTAATAAAATCTCACCTCAAAATAAGTTCTCTTCAAATCTGACAGGAGTTAGGTACAGGCAAAAGAAACTTGCAGGAAATGCAATACTACAAGAAGTACTCATCATTGGTATTTTTAATTTCGAAAACACCGGAATATGAAAGAAGTTTCAAAATTTGGAAGTTAAAAAAAAAAAAAAACTAAAGAAAAACAAAACCCAAAAAAAGCCCGATCACAGGAAGCCGAGACGGAGGAAAGAAGAATTATTTTAAAGTTAACCTTAGAATTCTAGCGATCATCATCTGATTGCAAGACCTACAGAAGAGTTTCTGCATAATGATAAAATACCCCATTCATTAACCCAAAGACAAAAAGCAATCACATTCACCAGAGACAACTGGGATCAGAATGTGAAGGACAAGGTTGACAAAAACCCAAACACTATATTCGAATTAGAAACAAGGAAAAAGTCTAGTCAGAATATTTTTGGAGGAACATGATTGCAGCCAACAGGCATCAAGACCTGTAGACCTGGATTTCTCAACAGCAGGGAAGAGGAGCTGATCAACGAATAAGACAGTAGTGAAAAGGAGACTTAATTTGTAAAGCCAGAATTTCACAGTCTCCTATATGCTCAAGAATTTGGGAGAAAGTTTGGAAACAGCATTAGGGAAAAGGAAGACAGGTCTCTCTGCTGGCAGTATGGGAGAAAGCATAAAGAAAAACAAAGACAGAAGAGAGCAGGAGGGAAAACGAGCCTACAATGGAACTACCAGAAGCCTCGCAGAAGGCAAGCTTGAGCCAATGCCAAAGCAGGCTGATGTTACTTCTCTTCAGGGAGCTGACCTGACTTTTGATCACATACATCTAATACAATGGTCCAGAGTTCAACGCTTGCAATCAGATTGTGCTAAAAAATTAAGTGATGTCTCTGTAAGGTTCAAGATTTTCAGTTACGGGGTGGTCAGCGCAGATCAGCAAACCACCACATTTTTCTTCTGAGCTTAGAAGAACACTCGATAGGTGCAATGAGAATAACACCAAACCTGAGTCCCAGCACTCAGGAGTGGTACCCAAGTCAAATCCCTACACTTTAAGAAAAGATCCTTTGAAGCACTCTGGGCTTATTTCTGATATCTTTCTGGATGCTTCCAAGAAAAATCTTATATACTTTTCTTACAAATTTGATGGCTCCAGAAGACATCAGGTAACATCTTCAAGCAAACTTGATACCTAAGTACAGCTAGGCTGGACCTTTAATTCCTCAAAGACATTGGATTTTCTTCCTTCTCATTTTATGGTGCTACAGGGCAAGATAACATCCTGAAAGACAATACATTCAACAAAGCACTGAGTGCCAAAGATGATTGACTCAGTGTGACACAGAAGAAAGAGTATCTGCAGCAAGTGTTAAGGAACAAGTGAAAGCAAACATTCACAGGTATGCTTAGTTGCACAGACCATTACTAATCCAGAGAGAACAGGGAGTTCAATGGTCCAGAAGCAAATGTCAGGGCTGGAAATTCTCTCTCCTCAAATGCATAAGGTTAAAAAAAAAAGAGTAAGTGGTAGCTTTACCTGCCAGAGAAAATGCAGGAGAAAAATCATGGAATCTCAACTCAGGTGAGCTGAGAGGCTGAGGAGAATCAGCTGAGAAAGAGTGGTAGCAGTGAGCACACTAACCCAGCTCACAATTTCATGAAGAGGAACCTCACATAACTTACTGAAGACTCAGCAAAGGCAAGCAAAAGGATAAGGGCTTGGTAAGACAGTAAGTAAAATAAGGAACATTGGCTGGAGTGCTTTGTGCAGCTGTGCGGAGAGCTCGTTCACCAACCAAGGACGACCTGAGCAGGAATCAAGACAGCTCCAGGCTCCTGCTCTGAAATAGTACCTCAAAGGGCAAAAAGGTTTTGGAGAAGGGGAGGTGCTCTAGTAGCATGAGCTGTAAATCTGGAAAGAATCTCTTGGGAAAAAATATCTATTCTTAGAGTAGAAACTACATTTGTTTAATTCACTTAGGAAGTTGCTCAACACTCTGATAGCTAACAAATATAGTTTGGGATTATTTCCTTTGTTATAGTAAAGTCACTGTGACAGATTACGCCTAGACTGACAGATTTTACTTGCTATATGAATATTAATGATTTTAGTACTCCCTTCTCAATAGCTGTGTTTAACATATGTTTCCATAATTATGCATCATGATGCACATAATGCACCTCTCTCTGGCAATAATTTTACTGCTCGATTTTATTGTTACCCTAGAAAAGAAAAGGTTAACTGGCATGCATGCATTAATTTTGTGACCTTCATCAGGAGAGAGATCTTGCAATTAACATGTTCCTTAGAGTTTGCCATAAACAAATAGATTTGCCATAGTTAAGGATGAACTTTACATGGCAGGAAGAGAAAAAGAAGGAAGAAGAGCCAGGCTGAGCCTTACACTGGAGAAAATACACAATCGGTTTAGTCTGGCTTAGGGAACAACAACATAATGGACACCACAGCATTCTCATCTAAGTAGGAAGCTCAGAAAGAACAAATGTTATTATTCCCCCAAAAGCAGATAAGCAGTTTTCTAATATATAATCTTTGAAGGAAACTGCCATGACACTAGATTACGCAGCACTGTGGCAGCATTTGAACTAGCACAAAAACTTTTGGTGTCTAAAGCAAATTTTATATAGATGCTAATTTTTCCTTGTTAATATAAGTAACCCATAATTACGTAAGATGCATTTGTGTTTAATGAAATTACGTTGTTTACAGTTTGCATCATACCAGCACTAAAACTCAGCAAACTGTTTACTGTGATGACAGCAGAAATAGTAGTAGTTGTCATTTAAAGGTCAGTATTTATCAGATGTCCTAGCATAGCACCCAACGAGTTGTGGTGAATGGAGTCAAATCCAGTTGGCAGCCAGTCACAAGTGGTGTTCCCCAGGGCTCAGTACTGGGTCCAGTTCTGTTTAATATCTTTATCAATGATCTGGACAAGGGGATTGAGTGCACCCCCACTCAGTTTGCAGCCGACACCAAGCTGGCCGGGAGTGTTGATCTGCTGGGGGTTAGGAAGGCCCTGCAGAGGGCCCTGGCCAGGCTGGGTCGATGGGCCGAGGCCAGCTGTATGAGGTTCAACAAGGCTTAGGGCCAGGTCCTGCACTTGGGGCACAACAACCCCATGCAATGCTGCAGGCGTGGGGAAGAGTGGCTGGAGAGCTGCCTGGCAGAAAAGGTCCTGGGGGTCTTGGTCAACAGCCAGCTGAACATGAGCCAGCAGTGTGCCCAGGTGGCCAAGAGGGCCAGTGGCATCCTGGCTTGTGTCAGGAACGGTGTGGCCAGCAGGAGCAGGGAGGTGATGGTCCCCCTGTGCTGGGCACTGGTGAGGCCGCCCCTCGAATGCTGTGCTCAGCGCTGGGCCCCGCACCCCAAGGCGGCCATGGAGGGGCTGGAGCGTGGCCAGAGCAGGGCAGCGAGGCTGGGGCAGGGGCTGGGGCACAAGGCTGGGGAGGAGCGGCTGGGGGAGCTGGGGGGGCTCAGCCTGGAGAAGAGGAGGCTGAGGGGAGCCCTCGTCGCTCTCTGCAACGGCCTGAAAGGAGGCTGGAGCCGGGGGGGTCGGTCTCTGCTCCCCAGGAACAAGCGACGGGACGAGAGGGAATGGCGTCGAGTTGTGCCAGGGCAGGTTTAGGCTGGATATTAGGAAAAATTTCTTCACCAAAAGGGTTGTCAAGCATTGGAACATGCTGCCCAGGGAAGTGGTTGAGTCCCCATCCCTGAAGGTATTTAAAAGATGGGGAGATGTGGTGCTTAGGGACATGGTTTAGTGGTGGACTTGGCAGTGCTGGGTTAACGGTTGGACTTGATGATCTTAAAGGTCTTTTCCAACCTAAACAATTCTATGATCCTGTAGCGCCACGCTAAGTTTCTTAACGCAACACCTGGGAATCTGTCACAACACAAACCATAACTTTAAGGATAATGCTATAGCTGAGACTATAAGAAAACACAGAGTGGAAGACTGAAAAGATAATAGTTATTCAGGGTCAGTAGAGTTTTTAATGCAGTCTGTGTTAACAAGATTAGATATCATTACTCTCATCCTGTAAACAGCTTATGTAAAATGAATTGGTTTCAGCACAGTTTGTGAAAACTATTGATTTCTGCATTCAGAACACCCCCCCCCATCTTTGTGAACATCTCAAATAACCTGTGGAATAAAAAATTCCAACAGAGACTGTTCTTTCCTTATTAATAATTTTAGGGGAGATTCTGAGGTGATTTGGTGGGTCTCTTTGTAGGACTTTGTGTCAGGCTGTAAATCTCATTTCCTACTGAAGATCTGGCTGTGCTTTTCCCTACATCCTTTTCTTCAGGCACTTTGAATCTTGGACACCAGGAACTTCTGGAGCCTTCTCAGTCATTAAATGGTGCTGGAAAATCTGTCATACATGATCACAGAAAAGGAAGCTCATCGGAGAAGCTATTTATGACTGTGCGTGTCTGCTCTTTGACTTAACAAAAATACATCAGCTCCTCATTCCTATTTAAGTACTGAGCTCTCACTGAAATCTACAGGGGGCTCAAAACTAAAACAGGAATTAGGAGCCTAATTCTTAAAGATTTTGGCCTTAGTCCTGCCTGATCTTTACTTTGGGCAAGGGTCACTGACTCTTCAGACTCTTACAGAGCGAAAGGCTTTCTGCCCTCCGTTTCTTTGTTTTTCCCATTTCTAGTTCCACTGCATTACTGATTCCTTAGTAGGTTTTCATTTCAGGTGTAACACTGAGGATGACCATTGTTTATTTCTATGTGGGGATCAAATCATTGGTCCTTTCCACAAGGACTAAATTCCCCACAAGATTAAAAAAGAGAAGAAAAATAATAAAGCAATGTGTAATTATCTATCACATTTCTCTCTACAGCTTTCTAAACGGACAGCAGAAATCATCAGTATTTCTACACTGTGTACAGTTTTGACTTGTAAATCACACTCATACTTCTGAACTTACCTTGTCAAGGAAGGTGGGGCGGTCCATGGAAGACTCTTTGGAGATTGGTGGTGGGCGGCAGCCAAGGGGTTTGGTGACCATTCCGTTATAGTCGGTCACTCCCATTCCACGCTTGTCCATTTCCACCTTCTTTTCCAGCAGAGCACCTTTGCAGAAAGGGGAAATGTATTGAAAAAGGTGATGCAAAGACAGTGAATTTGCCAACAGTAGTTCAGAGAAGTAGGTCTTGCTTATAAAAACAAAAGCAAGAAAATAAATATTATCAAATACATCTGGATAAGATCAAACTCTCAGAATCATGAATGGTTCCTGTGTTGCTTTAAAGAAAAAAAAAAAAAAATTTAGTTACACAGATACTTACTCATGGCCTGATCGAGATTCATATTGTTGCTCTTCAAGGCCTCTTCCGCTGGCTCTCTCTGTCAAAAGTACGGATTACGTTAAGATAAAAAGTAATTATGCTTATATGATTTCAAAGCAAACTGAGAAAATAGGTATGTCTCAAATACTGGATTTAATATTTACTCAGCAGCACAAATAATGTCTGCACACATTTTTTTCCTGCTTTTACCAATTCCTACAACAATTCAGTTAGTCAAGTAAGTACCAGTTCTACAAGGTCAAATCATACTGTTCTATTTAAATTTTTTCCTGTTTTCTATGGACAACTTAAACATCACTATCATATGCCTTTCTCTAAAAAACCCAGCTATACTCTAATTTCACCTGTTTAATAAGAAAAGGGGAACAGGAGTGGAATTATTACCGAAGTTCAAAGTAACACCTATTGTCATAAAACTCTGAACTTCAAAAGATCTATAAATGTCATCACACAATGTATATCACCAAGTAATCTCACAGAGCACTTTGCTAGCTTACGGTAGACTTCTGAAATTAAAGTAAATGTCTAAAGGAAGGTAACAGAACGACTTCCCGGCCGGAAGAAGAGACTGAAGATCTCTTTGTAGCTACAGCCTGCAACATCGAAAGTCAGAACTACAAGCCACAAAAGCTAAGCCACAGGTGTGCTAGCTAAGAACACTACTCACAGGGAAGCCCATGTCTGTGAGCTGTTTTATCAGACGGTTCATGATCCAGGCCTCATCTTGCTTGCTAGATGTCTTCATGCCCTTAGTAAATAAATGGGAGATTCCATTAATGGTCTGGTTCCCATAGTCATACTAGTGAGATGTACATAAAATACATGTTAAGTTTTTCTTATTAATAACACATGCTACTGAAAGATATATTAGTACATTAATTTAGAAAGTATTGAAGAACCCTCCGAACAAGGTAACTACCATTCTCTTCCCCCACAAAGTGTACAAATTTTATCTCAGCTGAATAGGTGTTCAGTGTAACTATTTAGTATTTGATTTGCCGACCACTGAATTAAAGCCACCTTTGAATTTACATATTTCATTTTAATCCTTGGCAGAAAAACATAATGAAATCAAAGATTCTGAAATAGTACAACACTTCCTGAAAAACATTCCCAAAACCGAGTTTGCAACCTTGAAGTTAAGAATGTTACTCAGTGTATTTTCTTAAAAACAAACAAGAGCGTCTAGATAAACACCTTTAAAAGATCTCTGTGCAGCTTTTCTATCACAAAATCCTTAAGAAGTCTCTTCCTTTCAGTTCTCCAGAAAGTACCAAGGGACAAGCGTGGATTTGTTTTGGGCTGCGGACAGTACAAGAAACAACCATACTTGATCAAATCACTGGCCTAACTGTTGGCTAATGGAATAACAAACAAACTGGCTAAATGCATTCCCAATTCCTTTAAGTTACAGCCTGGCCTTGTCCTGAAATAAAGACTGTGCAATGGAAAACCTGCACTAACATAATTGTCTATGTTCTTGGTTGAGTGTGGCATTAATACAAATTTGCTTTGTTCTCATACCAGTACAGACCTTAAAATTATCTGTTTGTTCCTCACAAATAGGAAATAGGTATTTTTTGCTGAACCACTTCATCACAAACTACTGTTTGCTTTCTACCACGACCGAAAGTGTATGAAAGCCCCCTTAACACTTTTTGTGCTTCCGTTAATACATTATCATTTCTGCAGTATACATGGAAGCTTATAAAACTTAGAGAGAACAAAAGCAACAACAACAAAACTCCCAAAGCACCTGCCATCTCCCGTTTTCCCCTGGATACAAGGTAGGCTGTACTTGAACCACTGTAGTGGCAAGCTGTGTTTGTGTTCAGGCGTCAGAGGTCTAATTTCAGAGTTCAGGTGTAATGCAACAGAAAATTTGTGACAACTTATTCTAGAAACGTTATACTAATTCCACTCTTTTCTAGAAAGTATCTTTATTTTTGTCTTACCTTTTGAAGTCCTTTCTTTGGGGCGTTCCCCCAGGAATTACAGGAGGAGCTGCTCTCTTGCGAAGCAGTATTATTCCACATATCTCCTTCTTCATCTTCCCACTGACTAGTACTGAGATTCACTTCATCCCCACCACTGCCCCAGCCTTCTTGCATAGATTTTGAAGCTGGAGGGAAACGAAAGAGGGAGAAGAAAAATCAGATTCAATTTCCTTTTATGCCATATCCAGTATGCTAACATTTGAGTATTTTCAAGAGATACAAAGGTTCATCAAGTAGCTTAATTGGCATTAAGTGATAAGGACTCCTTCTTTGAACCTAGCAAAAAAATAAAAAAGTTCTCCAAATACTTCATAGAAGAAAAAAAATCCAGCAACAGCAAGTCTTGCTTTTTCCTGAACAAGTAAGATCTGTGGTCATGGTCATTTCGGTCTCCTAGGAACAAGGAGCCAAAAGTATGACCACACACTTGTTAAGTGCTATTTTGCTTTCAATGAATCTCACCATTTTAGCTGCCACATTCTGCTGATGAACAAAACTGAATTTCGAGGTCACTAATGGTCAGAAACTCATTCCCATCTCAGAAGAATGGGATCTGAAAGGAGCACGAGGGCTGCAGGGAAACTTTACATTAAGTGATGAGGTTGCGTCACTTCGTTCCGCTTTATTCTGTTTACTCTGCCTAAAGCTGAGATTACTCATTTTAAGATCTCTCGCTCCTCTGTTCAGGTTTTCTGGGCCTTCTCTCTCTCTCTCTCAGTATAGTATTTTGCAGGAGTGAAGCTTAAAGACCACCACAGCCAAAAGAGAAGTCTAAAACAAGCACTGTAGCCACCAGGGCATTTAGAGATGGAGAATTTTTATCAAACCACATTAGTTAGAAATCGTGAAGCAGGAAAGAGTCCAGGATGTTCCTGAACCTGTGAACAGTTTTAATAGCTGAAGAAGACATCTACTCCCTCAGTTTAACAGAATAGAGAAGTTACAACTAGTCATTCTCAAGTGTCTCTTTCCCTGCGAAAATCAATCCTATCTTGACTGAGCTCAGTTGCTTCTCATCCCAATACAGGTTTCTTTTCGGCAGTGAGGGATAAGTACTGTTTCACATTCTTCTGCAGCTTTATAGTTTCCTGCATCTCTACAATTTATACTATACTGCTGTCAAAGTACACAAAAATACTCTAAGGAATACCTTTGAATTTACTGTATCAATGCACTATATTCATATTTTCATATGAATTTCGTATCTGGAATATCAACATTTTGAGACAGCTAATGGAGTTTTAAGAATGAAATTAAGATTTAAATGCACAGAAAACTAGAAGAAGTGCTGTTTAAAAATACTGCCAGAAGCAAACACACTTTGTCTTTTTCCCCCAGCCTCTTACAACAGTGACATCTACGCACGTACCTGGTTTGCACAGTGCTGGGGCAGCAGCTGGAGCATTTGTTCTTCCGTACGTCCCTGCCGACTCGGCAGGATTATCTCCCCACCCTGTACCACTGCTGGGGGGCTTCCCCCATGCTGAAGTGCCATTATCAACTGCAGCAGAAGGGGATGACGGCTCTCCCCAAGAAGCTTCGGTCTTGGTGTGGACAGTAGGCATTTCTCCCCAGCCTGCTGAAGCAAGGGGAAGGAGGAAAGAACACTGATGAGAGGAAAGGTTTCTTTTGTCGATAATTTCAAAGATGGGCATTTTATTAAAGTGTTTGTTTGGAAAGAGCATGAGCCAGTAAGCAGACACAGTGATTCTATAAAGCATATAAAAAAATCGCTTTGATTTGGTCTCAAAAGTCTTTTTCTTAACTGAATACTAATGCCAAGTGGTGAAGACAGAAGGAGTATTTTCCAGCACAGCCCGGAGCAGCCAGGCTGCCACGCGAGCACCAGACCTGGTCCCGGGGAGCAGCTGCTTCCAGCGGGACTTCTCGGGGCAGAGCGAGCAGGGCTCGGGGCGCACACGCAGCCGTGCAAGCACTCGGGAGACCAGGACCAAATCTGAGTTGGGCTTTGCTTCACTGAAGGATTTTAAGCTATTTTAATTCCCCTCTAACTATTTACAAATTATCAAATCTCTTTTCTCATGCCCTACAAGTAAGATGATACTTGTTTGTTACCACTTTTAACGTAGATTATATAAGTTGTATGCATTCCTTAAAGCTTTTATTACAGCTCGTGGTTGACTATGTTCCCTATGTACCCCTTCATCACTAAGCCTCTACATTATAAAAAATAAAATTTTTAAGGAGAACTAGACAAGACTGCAATTAGAATCCATAGTCAAATCATGAGGAATGGCAGGTAGAAGTCATTGTTTTCCTACAGAGTATTATTTTAACTCATTGAGAGACGTACACTATTCTAAAGAAACAGTCTTAGTCTGGCTTGGCTTGAATGTAATGCGCTTAAATCCATAGGACACCAATTTGAGCAGTGAAGTTGAACGTGCCAGGAACAGCCATATAGCTTCTGAGTCCTAAAGAGCAACACTGACCAACACAGCAAAAGTGTAAATTGACTTTTAAATGACCATTACCTCTTAAAAAAAGTTTTTTCTGAAGAGACAGATTTGGATCATAGATGGAGTTCAAGGTACTTTTTAAAAATACACAAAAGAGACAGATACATAACAGGCAAGAAACCAAAGTTTTTACGTACACCTGATATTAACCTATTTTTCTACAATTATCACAAAAGGCATTCCATTACATGACAACCGAGATCTCAACAAGTATTGCAGAATTCAGTCTGCTTAAAACTTCCACTGTTAACTAGACTGCTAATTCAGGAAATTGTTCTCTTTTCATTGGAGATGAATATTATTAAGTCCAGGTACTCTATTTCCATCAACTATTGCCCTGCTAAATCTGTAACTTCTGGCAGCTCACAACATGGAACCAGATTTGGTAAGAAACAAACTTGGTTTTACTCCTACCCAAAAAAGAGTGTCATTTCTTGTTTCAGCCGATTTTTATAATTTAAGGACTAGATGCCTACTTTGCTGCAGCACTATTCCTTTTTGCGCCCCAGTGCTATCTGTAAAAATACTCTGGAAAGGTTTCAAAGAGCAGAAACATAAACTGACACCTGGAGTAGTTAGACAACGGCAAGGAAGTCGCCACAAAAGAACTTTATTTAAGAGAACCTTGAAATACATTAACTAAGCAATAGCGTTTCAGCGAGCAACAAGTCTTTGCAGAACTTAGTGACTGCAACAGAACTCCTCTTACTAGAACCTGCAGGCAGCAGACCTCGCCAAGAGCAGCTCCAGCACTGGCTGGCAGAGAACAATTCCTGCCAAGTAGATGGGCTCATACCTCTCCGTCCACCGCTCCACTGTGACTGTATTGCAGATTGATTCTAGGCTCTATTTCTTAAAGCAACTGCAGTTCTCTCGGACACTGATAAAAGTGCATATGACACAGAACATATCCAAACTAAGCCTACATTTCAGGAACACGTAGCTTAATAAAGCTCCTTCTCTACCAGCAAGATTCATTGTGTTTTAAAACATAGTCCTGAGACAACCCAAAATTTCACCTTTTCATTAAACTGATTTCCATTTGAAACAAAAATACTGTGTTGTAAGCTCTATCAACATATCTTAAATTTCTGTTTGTTTTAAAGTGTGTACAGAAGACGGACTGGCAGACACACACGTATGTATACAAATGAACCTCTACTTAGCAACTTCCTTGGTGTTGCACCTAAAATACTTACTCAAGCTTTCTGCTTGTGTCTTTAAGCCAACTTTATTTACAGAACGCTTTATGTGAATTTCTGCCTCACTACTCAGGAGGCAACCTTGTCAGACAACTGCATGTATTTAATCATACTGGCATGTGAAAAAGATTAACTGCAGGCAAATGAAACAGAAAACAAAACATCTCTAAAGCACCAGCCAGAATACAAATACAGAGAGTGCAGAATACTAATACTTCCCTGAGTTCGTGGAACTAATGGAAACTAATTCAATTTACGAAATCAACCTTAAAACACAATTCATATATTGAAAAGGCAAAGCGTGCTAGGTTGTAGAATAAAAATTCAAAAGAACTGGTCCTTCTGTTGCTCTTTACTATAAATTAAACAGCACCAATAAAAGACCACAGATGTGTAATGTCCAAGTTATTTTAAGTGCTCTAAATGCGCTGAGCAGTAAATAATACGGGATTACAAGTAATGAGGGAGCCAGCCTTTACTAAAAGAGAATACTTGCAAGTACATAAAAGCAAACAAAATGCATCAACTAGAAGTTTTCAAAACTATCTTAACATATCAAATTAAGTGCAGGAAATTAGTAAATAAAACCTGAAGGCTCCCGGAGAAATAACTTGTGCACTGCAAAAACTAACCTGTATGTAAATTCCAGAGTACTTCTCAATTACGAACCTGTTTTCCCCTCTGTGTTAAATGCCTGCTGTCTTACTGTTACTGTCTCCGTGCTACCTTTTTATGACTTCATATGACTCTATTTTAGAAACCTAAAAAGGTGAATAAAGTTACATTTTTGAATGAATGATGCAAAATTCCACAGGTGAAAGAAGGAATTTGCTTTGTATTCTCCAAAGGACTCTCTTTTTTAAACAAGATTGTTCCTCAATTTTTACAATAACCCGGTATGCTTCATATTTGAGAGACACAGGTGGAATATTAGTTCAAGAGCCTGTAGTCCCCACAGCTCGCCTCTGGCAGCGCGGCGCCTTCCAGTACTGCCACGTACCTCGCGCGAACGGCATTACAGGGGGCTGGACGAACACGGGAAGCTGCTTTTACGTTCCTTCACACAGCTGTTTGGAAGGCAAACACCTTCACAGAGGTCTCAAAATCTGAACCTGCCTAATGTTTTCAAAACTTCTGCTCAGAGAAAACTATTTTCTCTATGAAAATAATATGCACGTAGGCTTTGCTGAGAAAAAGCTCCATGCCTTAAAAAACACCCAGATCTGCACGAATGTTGTTTTGCAACAAGAATGAGCTCCGTGAAAGGGTTCTTTGGCAAGAAAGTGAGGTTTTAATACTGAAGTTTTTAAACACTGTTAGAATTGCAAGAAACAAAAAGATCACAGTGAGTAATAAATATGGACACATTGGCAGAGCTTTGTTTTATAGAAATAAAAACATCATTAACATTGGGCCACAGCCAACAGGAAATCCTCAAGGGAAAGTGAAATGTTAACTAAGCTGTGGCAGGATGCAGTTGTTTTCCCTCAAAATAACCCTATAGCCATTTGGATGGCAGAAATTGTTTTCCTTGAAGTTGTTTGGTCCGTGACAAATACCAGAGCATATGACTACAATACAGGCAAACCAACATATTAGAACCTTATGTAGATGAAAAAGGAAGAAACTAGATAGAAAAATGAGATTTACTAAACGTCACTAGTTAATCTGCTAACAATAGAAAAGAAATAAGCTATTGGGGAGTATGTGTGTCAAGGGGAGGGTTTTGGACATTTTTAAGTCACCTGTACGCTTAACCTTTCAGGTCTTCATCTTCTGAAAGGTATTCCAGTTCATGTGGTGGAGCTCCATGCCTTCTTACATTGCTCACCATTAGGGAAGCTGTTATTTGGCTTTCAACCTTGCGTGAAAATAGAGGGCAGGTTTCTCGGTATCACCTGTCTGTTCCCCAGAACCTGGCTGGTAGGGGGCTGAGCACCCATAACAGGATTTTAGGTTTTTACACATGAGCATCGTAAAGGAGCTCAAAACTGATCTGGTTTCAAATCCACTATGATGAAAGTTCCAGGTACGGAAAATGCATCGCTTGCGTTCTCTGTTTCACATAAATTACATGCTGTACATGACATGTAAGTCACCACTCAGACAACGGTGCTGGATTATAAAAGGAATAGAGAGGTGTTCGGAGCTTTCAGAATTTAGACCTGGTTCAGATTTTTAAAATTTAAGCTCCTTACTCTCTAGGAACCACAAAGACCCTAATTTTCAACCTAAAATCTCCATAGGGAAGCCTACGTTATCTTTTGTTGTTTCTTCTCGCAGCTGGAGGACAGCGGTGGGAGCCCCGCCAGGCTCCACCTTCCTAACGGGAACAGGAAAGCATCGAGCCCACTCCTCAGCGTTTGGAGGAAGGATCTGGTGCCGTTTGGGATCCAGAAATCCCTCTTTTAGTCACCCCTGTTTGCAAAACCTTTTCTCACTTCATATTCCCCTTGTATCAAAGTTGCAAGAGTTAAAAGTGCTAGTAAGAATTATGCACAAGTTTGAATTGAAATCAAAACCACTAGCTTTCTGCTCGTCTTTCTAAGTAACTCACCAGTGGTTTGGGAGCAAGCTCCTATAACCAGAAAGGACTACGTTTATCACATTATCTATCCCTTTTTTTTCCCCCTCAATAGAAAAAGAAACTCCTTAGAGCATTACACATTTTCATCAAGTGTGTACCAACATCTGCTTCCCATCAATAGCTTTTAAGTTCTGTATTCAAAGAATTTTGAGAACTTCTGGGGATGGGTGACAACTTGAATAACAAGACTGTAACTTGGCCTCCATTTCTAAACTAATATAGCATAAACTTAAAACCCAAAAGGGACTGCTGCTCCTTTGTGAACAGTTAACTAGTGCTGTACAGTAAAACTACAATCCACTTCTTTGCTTTCAGGCTACGTGACTGTGCCATCTTACAGCTACGCCACGCTTCCCTACTTACACAGGAACAGAATCCACAATTCCTTATTCATGATATTCCCTGAGTAAGAGGGAATCATAAAAATGATTGGCAAAGCACGTCATGACCCATGCAGAAGACAAAATGCCAGTGACAACTACTTAGTTCAAGTATTATAAGGTTTTACATGAGCACTTAACCTGTGCCCTAGGCACAACCTTTAATTGCTCAATCATGTTTTGCATGGGAATACTGTACATGGAAAAGTGTTGTTGGATGAAATTTGGCTGTGGATTACAGAAGTCTCCTGGCTACAGGATTCTTGTCTCCCTTACTGTAGGGGTTGGAAATGCATAACCAATGGGACAGGGAAACGGAGTAGGAAAAAATAAGGTTTAACAGCATGACAACAAACTGCAAGCCCACGTCTGTGCCGTAGGAAAGCTGCTCATGACTTGCTTCTCCTCCTTTAGCTGTCCCAGGTGGGACAGGATCTGTAGATGGTTTAAGTCTGTGTAGATTCCCACAAAGACCAACAGGATATTGCTTTACAGCTGCTACGTGCTACACGCCTTGTTAAGAACAGGTCTTCTGCACTCTGAACGGGGAAACTAATAGGATCACATTAAATTACATTTTTTGCTCTCTCTGTGTAAGATAAGCACAAGACTAGCCCCTCTCAGGCACCGTCAAAAGTAAAGATGGGCATAACACAAAGGCACAGGGGCCTGCTCGCAGCTTCCATTGGCAGATTAGACAACAATCCTTCAAAATATTTCCATGTTCGTCTTTATATCTGTACCTATGTACACGACTGTAAGCATATGTAAGCAAAAATACACAACACAAGGCCTAACTTACGCCCTCAATAACTTGATTTAAATTTTAATGTCAGAACTGTATTTTAAATTGCCTTCACTATTACTCAGTTTATCGTCTTTCTGGCATGCTGTCTTAAGTATATTCTGAGAGTTGCTTTTGCTTTAGTATCTTACAGTCTTTCTAATGCACATTTTTGCAAGACGCACAATACCGCCGTGTTAACCCAGTCATGTGGTAGCTTGAGTGGGCGGTTACAAGTTCCCCGGCAGTTACTGACTGCATAAACATTTTACTTCAAAGAACCCCTTCCTTTGCTACCATCTATTCTCCAGGGGAATCACTGCAGATTAACAGCAGTTTTTAAATTCCATTTTCAAAGTCTGAAGGACCCGGAACAGTAAGTTTTCCTCTGCAAGCCATAAGATTATTTGAATAGCATTAACAATACATTGCTGTGTATGAACAGTTTTACAAGCACAGGTGTCATCATCCAAAAATCACCTTAACGGGGAAAAAAAATCAAAAACAAACAAACAAAAAACCACAAAAAACCAAAAAACAAACACCCAACCCCCACCCTCCCACCAACCAAAAACCCACTCTCGTGATATCTCCACTACAATTGTCAGTTTTGTCAGTTTTGTGGGTAAAGTTTTAAATATGGATGAAAAGTTTAAAGTAAACGAATTATAGATCACGTACGTTGGACTGACCAAGCAAAACCTATTTAAAGATTTCTCCTTCTGGAACACATGTTATTTTATTAAAATAGATACTCTCAACTGTTAAAATATTTGACTAGAGTAGGGAACATGAGACTATTTTTACACAGACATTACAGTAAGTTTGAATTACTTCAAAACATCAAAGAGAAAAATGATGGAAATAAGAGAAGTAGAACAAATCCCACTTGGAGAAAAACACGGTTAAAAAGTCAATATTTAGGCATGACCAAGACGAAACAAAAACTTGGACACAAAAATCAGATGAAGAATTTCAAAGGGCATTGCAAGATCAGATTCATTTTGAGAAGTCTGTGGTCATGACATGGAGCAGGGCTGCTAGTAACTTTTATTTAACTATCTCCTCCCTAAGCATTTTTCTGATTTTTTCCCCCATTTTTATTCCTTGCTGCTTGTCTACAACAGTACCTTTTCTTTGATTAGAAAAATTCCTAGATGCCCAGAAACTTGTCTTTGGAACACAGCTGAGGTTAAAATAACGTTTCCCAGCCACCCTGAATATTAACATCTTTAACCAATCCAGCTTTATGAGAATCACATAAAAGTCCAGGATACTACCCGTGTTGGAGACCTGAAGTATGGAAGAGAACCATTTCTTCATAAAAGACAACAAACAGAAGACAGAGAAACAGCAACAGCCTAGATTCATGCAACCGTTAAAAAACATCTGTTGCCAAGAGATATGATTTGCAGAAAAGAAACAGATGCGTAGTGTCTAAACAAGAACAAAGACTGAGCAATGGTAACGGAAGACAAGTAAGAGAAAAAAGGTTAGCAAAAGGACCCCAAACTCTCCAATGGTGGAATTAAGAGAAGGTGCTATGTAACTGTGGAAGAGCTGACAAAATCAATACGGACCACCAACCGCAGGACCTAGCGCGTTACTGACCCGATACCATTTCAAGCCTTTCTTACTTCCACTTGGACTTCGGAAGCTTGTGCGTCAGCTTCCGTGGGTTCTGTCCTCACGACAAGAAGTTAACACTGCTTCGGAGTACATGAATAAACTTATTCTATGACATAAATACAGGATTTCTATCTTTAACGTGTAACTACACACTGATCACGCCAGACAGCATTCAGTAATCAGTACTGGTATAAAGTATCTCATAAAGCTATTTTCATACCTGGACCAAGCAGCGGGGACCGGTTCGGCTGGGCACTTGACTGGTGCGATGGCTGAGGTTCAACCATATTCGTGTTGATAATGGTGCTAGTGGTGGTGGTGTTGGTTGTGGTACTGCTCTGAATTATAGGATTATTTCTATCCCACATGTTTACAGTCTTGTTGTTGTTGTAATTTGGGTCGCCCCAAGCTGAGGTACCATCATCGATTTCCATCTTGCGGCGAATGGACGGTGGAGATGGCTCTTCCCAGCCAGTTGCCTCACAGTTCTCTTTTTGTTTGGCTGGCACTGGCCCACCAACCCACCCTGACCCCGTCTGTTTTACAGAAGCAGCTCCTCCCCAGTTACTCACATTGTTGTCCTGGGGTTTATTAGCCCAATTTTGCTGGGAACCTGGCTTTAAAGATTCCCCCCAACTTGTACCTGTATTAGCCTTGCCGTTTGTGCCATTTCCCCAACCACTGGTCCCAGACCTTGTGGAATCATTCCAACCGGACCCTGATCTATTGTCAGAATCCCATCCAGATCCATTCTTCTTCCCATCACCCAAGTGTCCAGGAACAGACGATGAATCTGTCCAGTCTCCACCTCCTGAAGTCCAGCTTGGATTTGATTTCTGTCCATCTCCCCAGTTTTGAGATTTGGGTTTCTGAGGTTCACCCCAGGTAGGTGATTTGTCCTCCTGATTTGCGGTCCCACTCCAAGCGTGGCCGCTTTTGGCAGCAGCAGCATTATTAACAGTAGTAGAGCTTGCTGACTCTCCCCATCCCCCTGGGCCATTCGGTGCTTTGTTGTTATTGTCTCCCCAACCTGTATTTGTTGGAACAGCTGCCGGTGGAGAGTTGACCCACCCAGATACTGAAGAGGTATTTGTACTGTTCATGATGGACCCATCGTTCTTCCCCCCTGAGTTTGAAGATTGAGTAGCTGCACAACCCCAGGCCTCTGTTCCATTGTCATTCTTTCGTTCAGACCTTGGGGACTCTTCAAATTCCCAGGCAGTGTTTTGCTTTACAGGGGTCTGTCCCCACCCCGTATTGGACAGGACCCTGGGGTCAAGGTCATTTCTTGGCAACTGAACTTGCCCTTGGTCTATCATCCCTTTGTCTCTCCTCCTGCCCTCTCCAGCCCCCTCCCTCCCAGTACTGCCTTCGTTTTGACTGCCACCGCTGTCGTTACTTCCTTCGCTAGCTGTGGTGCCAGATGCTGCAGCTTTGGCCCAAGAGTTTATTTGTTCATTGCCCTGCTGCATGGCAGGATTCGGACTGGTAACACTAGAGCTATCCCACCCTGTTGATCCTTTCCCATTGATGTCGCTATTGGAATGCTGGTTTGGGGGCTTGCCCCATTCACCGTTCACACCGTTACTGGTGTTACGGTTGGGGTGGCCCCAAGCTCCAGAATGCATACTGCCAACACCACCGTTGCCACCGCCCCTGCCCCACGCCAGTACCCCAGGACCAGAAGGAGGCCCCGAATCCCATGCGCTCGCTCCGTTTCCTTCCTTTTGCACAGCACTGCTGGATCCATTTTGTTTAGCACTTAATGCTGAGTTCACAGTGTCTCCATTCCCCTGACTGAACCCAGAATTGCTGTTTCCTGTGGCAGGATTACCTGGGGACATCCCCCACACTGAACTGCCCATTCCTTCACCACTGCCCCCGCTGACTTGAGAAACTGATGTTCCGTTAGCACCAGGAAGGCCTTGCAGGTGGGGCGGGATGATGGCCCCCATACCAACAGCCATTCCCCAGTTCGGCAGTCCATTTGTCTGCATTGCATTGATAGGGTTTGGTGAAGAGTTCATGGGGTTAGTGTTATTTGGTCCATCAGTGTTAAGGTTCTGAGGTTGTACGCTGAAAGACACATTCTGAGAAGTGGACGTTTGTGGTTCTGTGCTCTCTTGAGGCAGCAAGTTTCCCCAAGCACCTAAGGTGCCTGTTGGGTTCCCGTTCTGGTTGCCCATGTTCTGACCTATGGCACTGACTGGACTGCAAATACTGGAAGGGTTGCCTGCTCCCACAGTTCCTTCATGTCCAAGTACAGGCCAGGCAGCTGGATTGGCATTAGGGTTAAGGTTAAGATTAATGCCAGCATTTGAGTTGGAAGCACCCCAGCAGTTCTGACTTCTACCATCTCCCATCATGTTGTCCATCTTTCCATCCCCACCGCTGGCAGAGCAGTGAGCTAGGCCAGAGCTGGAGCCCGCAGCCACGCCCCACACTCTGGCCGAGCCGCCGTTACCGTTTGCTCCGCCAGCTCCAAGGGCACTCTGGTTAGAAGTGCTTTGGACGAGTGCTCCGTTGGCGCCATTATTGCCATTAGTTTTCTTTGTATGTCCAGTGAAGTTGCCTTGGGCACTCCCTGTAGCCATGCTACTGTTCTCTGAGCCACAGTTGGAGGCAGAGTCAGTGTCTGTAGTACATTCTGAGGCAGACTCAGTCTCGGCTCCGGTAATGGAAGGCCACGCTTCCTTGTCAGTCCTGTCTATTATCACTTTATCCCAGCTGCAGTTGCCTTCACTCCTGAAAGCGGGCTGCTGTCCCCAGTGGGAATTCTCATAATGGTCTCCCAATCCACTGTGGCTGAGATCTGAAAGGATCCAATAAGGTTAAAAATGAGTCCGCTGTTCAAGCACTGCGAAAGCCCTCTATTAAGTACTATTTTACATTGATAGTTACAACAGTGCGTTCTGCTAAAATTTAAGAGTACATTCTCTGGCATAACACAGTAATTTTCCTCACTATAATAAAGCACAATGCTCATATTCAGGTTTTTTAAATCTGGCAAAACTCTCAATTAAAATAATGGCACAATCCAGTTTTAGAACAGAGCAACAAAAGTGTTTTGTATCCCTCAGTATACTAGTAAAAATAATAAGCAGACAATAAATAAGGATAGCAAATACACTAAGCAAATTTGGAAAAAACACAGAAGAATATCTAGCAGACTTACCATTTATTTTGACTCAATTCTCATTCTTCAGAGAAACATAAAGAAAGAGCATCCAATAAAAAAAAAAAATGTAGAATGTCTGCCTGCTGTTAGGTATTACATACACACCCACATCACACTCAACACACTGAATTCATACTGCGTTTAGGTTTGCAACCCTTCTTGTAAATAAAGGAACAAGTACGCGCAGCCACCTTTACTATTCAGTGTCAATTATACATTTAAACACCACTGCTGTAACTTACATTTTAGCAGAGAACTCAGGTATTTCTAAGTAACAGGAAGTTTTGTCAAGAAACTTAGCTCTTAAAAGATTTACATGTGGTTTAAACATTCTTTTGCGCTTGCATATACAGTCCAATTTCTCCCCCAAACCAATGAAAATCAGCGCTATGCCATGCAGATACTCAGAAGACAGTCTTTTCAGAGCACCGCCCACGTCCTCAAACATAGATGCTAATCCAAAAAATTAAACAACAGGTCTTGAGCATCTCATTGCTTTCCAGGGTACAAAGATAAACTGGAAAACACACTTCTCATGCTAAGGACTCAAGTGTAGTTAAAGTTTTTGCATTTACTTTCCATCCTGATTGCTCTCTACACGATTTGTAGTACAGATTACTCCTTTTAGTTTCTTTTGATGGGAATTTTATAGCAAGTAATTCAGTCTGATCCTAGGGATATGTGCTAGAGACCATCTCCAGAACAGCTCCTCTTAACTGGTTGTCTAAATAAAGAAGAAAACTGCATATACGTAATTTAAAAATTTTGGATGTCAATTATTTTTACTTGCTGTAAATCTGCAGAAACATGGCTTTTCGTTTTTATGATTTGAATAAGAATAATATTTTGTGGGGAAGATGCATGCAATAAATCTCCCAAATAAGCTGTTAACAGTGGATGCCTAATATGCATTAATTTAAATCACAAATATTTTGGTGTGATTAGCTCCTCTAACTGTCTCCAATTAGAGGTGTTCTAATACTGCAAAAAAAAAAAAAAAAGTTCCGAGAATAAAAAAAAGCCCTTTCTCTTTGACAAGGTCTTCTTATTCCCACATTTCATCTGTAGCTTTCCAGGAAAGGGGGGTGATTACTTGGTTGCCTCATGAAGATTTATCAAGATGAAGAAACAACACACTAAACCAGGATGGATTGCATCTTGGTTTGTTTTTTTTTGGTTTTTTTGTTTGTTTGTTTGTTTGGTTTGGTTTGTTTTTTGTTGTTTTTGTTTTGTTTTGGGGGTTTTTGTGGTTTTTTGTTTGTTTGTTTTTTGTTTGTTTGTTTGTTTTTTTAAATTTGATTCAATTGAAGCAGAAGTACGAATGTTAGAGAAAGGAAGGAAGGGAAAACAGTCTTAGCTCATCACCTGTTTTCTCATGATGCTAGGAAAAGCCTAGCATTTCACAGAAAGAGCTAAATAATTGACATATGTATGACAAATCCAAAAGAATACAAAAGGAGCCACTTGGATTTACCTGGATTCTCCCCCCTACATGCAATGGCTAGAAAGGAAGAAAGCATCATGTTATTCCTGGATAAAGCTACCTGGTTACAGCGCTAAGGAAGAAGGCTGACGATTTACCTGATAATCTAGGTTTGCTACACAGGTGTTAAATAGAGACCAGAATCCCAGATAAGGCATGGAAGGGAAAGGAAGCCTGTGAAATGACTTTAAAAGGGTCACCATGTCAGGAAAATGAGCCAAGCAGCATTCTTAGCAGAGCAGCAATGAACAAAGGGAAAAAGCAGCAGCAGTCCAGGCCAGAAGATAAGAAGTTGAGGCAACCAAGGAATCAGAAGAGTCATGCGAGAGGTTTTTTTCAACACTGTGGGTGGTAAAGATTTGGCACTACATTTCAGACATGACAGAAAGATTTAAAAGTAGCTTGAAATAATTGTTGCAATAAAAGGGTCTTGTCAAAGCTGAAACCTAAGCTACATGTGCAAGTGCCTGGGAGAACAACGGTGCTGCCCAAGGCAAGCAAGAGTGTCTGCGCAGGGCAGGTTTGTGAAGAAGGATCAAGAGCACAGTGCAAGACCTCTCAATACTCACAAAAATGGCACAAAGACCAACGAGATGAGATGAAAGGCAGCTGCTTGTTTAATCATTTCTTTTTCTTTCTCCTCTCCCCCAAAGACGGTGGTTAAAGCAATGCTCAAGTTTGAGAGCACTTAGGGGACAAAGTAAAGGGAAGGGGTGGGAATGGAAGAGGAAGATGAGAAAACAGCTTAGAAAGATTCCTGAGAGTAGGGAACAAAATGGTTCATTAAATAAGATACCAGGATTTTGAACAGCAGTCAGAGAAACAAGAAGGGAAAAAAAAAATTACGAGGGGGAAGAACTATAAAGACCAAGAGATGACCATGTTAAAAGTAGAAAATGGCCCAGTGCCTCAGCTGGGATAAGCACATCTGCTCCAGACAGTATCACAGCAAGTGTGTTGGGCTTTGAAGCAGCACAGGCAGCTCAAACCCCTTTGCTTTTCAAGGGTTTGCAACTCCATAATTACTCCCTTTCGTGTACCATCAGCACAGTTCCTTTCACTGAGATTCAGATTACGACCCCAGCAGTAACCACCGACTAATCAGAAAGTGGTTACTTTGATAGGGATTACAATCATTTTTTTAGGTGACATAACATAAGCAAGGCCTCTCTTGAGCAGCAGGTACCTGGTACCTTTCACAAGTCATAGGTTCAAAAAAAAAAGAAAAAGAGCAAAACCAGAGACGTGCTGTAACTTCATAGCATCTAAATATTTACTGGAACAATTGGTTCCAACACCAAAGGCTGCTGCTATAAAACTTGTAAGAAACAGGACAGGTAAAGCGAAGGAAAAATAATTTCATAATATAAAAAGGAAGCTGCAAAAACTGTTACTTTGCTGCTGGACAAACATAATAGAGTCCAAGTACAGAACTGATGCTGAAAAGAGGACTTTTTATATTCTTGTCTCTAGAAGCAAATAACCAAAAGACATTTTTCCAATTTCTCTAGACTAAAAGGAGTTCATTCCTATAAATTAAATAACTAGTAACACAGTCCTACCTAATCCATAAGGACTTTAAACATTTGGGAAAAATAATGAAAGCAAAATATTTTCTATGATTAAAACTAGAGAACTGTTTGTTTGTTTGAGGTGATTTTTGAACACATAGATTTCCTCCAACTTTCTAGGAAACCAACTTTTCATAGAAATTGAAAATATTTTCTTTTCTTTTCAAAGCTGTTAAGACTGAAATGGGAAACCCATTTAAAAAATTCTTAAGAATCAGTTCCTCTTTATTTATGCAAAGATCAGAAATAAAAGCAGTGCAGTCCACCAGAAGCATTTCCATCCTTCCTCCGAACTGAGCGAAGATTTTAAACAAAGCATCAGGAACAGGAACCCCAGGTATTTTATGTTAGCAAATCCTAGCGCTAGTACGCTGCTAAGTGAAATTGATTTTTAAATTAATACTTTCTGCTTGAAAATCTTAATTGTGCATTTTTTTATAAAATATGATTCCCTTGATGAACAACATTTCTTCAGCAATCAGGAAGGAAAAATTAATCTAATACCAAGAATAACAGCTCAAAATTGATTTAAACAAACATAACTTCTGTCAAATTGCAATCATACATGCTACCTGAAAAATGCACAGCTTTGCTCAGTGTTACCAATAAGCATGAGGGTTTGGTTTTGTTTTTCAATAATATCCTTAATGGGATGGGAGGAGATTGCTGGTGTTATTACACACTGTACTCAACATACTTTACCAACCTCAGTTTAGTACTTATTAAAAGTAGAAAATATTTTTGGCCGTGTTTGATAATGAATATGAATAATTAGTTGCAAAATCAGTTTAATGTTCACATAGATTACAAATGTAAAGTATGAGTAGAGTGAAATGGGAGAAGCTGTTGCATGCGTTTCCTAGAAAAGCAAAATATGTTGCCTGCACCAGCAGTTTACCCAAAATGTCAATCCTCCTCTGAAAATGTAATTTACCATAATATTTCCTTTCATTTTTATTCAGCTGAGTTAAAAGTAACTGTATTTTCATAACATCTATTGCAGTAATTAGTCCGAGTGTTGTGCGGTAAGATTACGCATCCTGAACTATAATAGAACATTCACCTGATTTAGGAACTGAAGTATGGAGAAGGTGCAAAATGGCAACGCCTGGGATAAACTTTTATTGAGAACCACATTATTAATAAGTTTTGCTCATCCAATTTTAAATCAGATCTAATAGCGACTCCCTCTCTTATTACTAGTTTTATTTTTCAATTCGCATTAGTCAGCATAGCAACAACCAAATTTGTTGCCTCGTCCTGTCCTGCCCAAAGGACAGATTACAGACGATGTTCTTTGCTTTGACATGCAGAAGAGAGAAAAATCCCAAAGGCCAGTGACAGTCCTGCTGGGGATTTTACTTGTCACACAAAGGTTAGCGATTCTGACTAGGAAGGTAAGAAAAAGGGCAAATTACTTTCTCCCCCCAAAAGAAAGAGTTTTCAATTCGACATGAGCAGATCTTTAAAAGGCTATATATTAATTTCTCTAAATCTGAATTAAATAGGAATTGCCAGAAACATTTTAAGTGCTAGATCAAATGTAGGCTAATTTCATAAAAGAAAAAGAGAACACGACCCAAGCATCTGTTCTGAAGAACGAAATACAATGAAGTAGAAAATCTGGGAACTGTAGTGCTAATATTTCAGATTACCTGCTACATCCAGCTCTATGCATATGCTGTCTGAGGCTGAGGACAAATTTGAAAACTGTCGTCTATTTGAAGCCACTTACGAAGCTAACTTACAACAAGTCTCATAGACGCTAGGAAGCCGAAATCTTGAATAGCGTACATAATGTGGAAAGACAGAAAAGAGATGGAAGCATTGAATAAAGCAGCTTTATTTATTTTAAAACTAAACCATAGTTAAGTACACAAGTGGGAAAGCCTATTATCCCGTTTTAATTTTCTGCACTACGACATTAAAATGTAGTTCCTTTCCTCTGATGCTAAAAGCTTTTAAAGGCATTAAGAAAACAAGCAAAAATAAACAACATTTTTCATTATTAGTAGAGATTCTACTAAATGCTACCTCTCCCAAACAAAAGCAGCAGTAGAAAACACCAAACAATTGCATTTTTCTGCTCAGTGCAACATATCTTTAGCAAGCAGCTCACTGCGAAGACGCCATTTTATCAAACCTGAAATGCAGCCAAAAGCTTAGGACGCTGTGCTGCTGCTCTCTCTCTGAAATGTTATGTAATAAATTGATTTAACAGAAGCAGATGCTATTTTCTAAGGGTTAGGGTTACTTTCTTTTTTTTTTTTTTTTTTTTTGGCTCTAAAAAGGGCTGACGGGTAATAAAATACCTGGAGAAAGGAGCCGCCCAACCATCCTAGGAGACGCTACATTGTGTGCAGAGCTGTTTCTACTCCTGCATCTACGTTCTCCAGGGCTCTCGGCTTCAATATGTCGGCTGTGTACAGTGTGAGCCTCATCCTGTAGAGCTGCCAAGAAAATCTCTCTGTGCAAGCGTGCGCCCAGACAACCTGCAAGCTCGATCGGGCCTCGGCTGCACTGGCTATGGAAATGCCCTTTCCACGCACAGCCCTCCTCCCCCTTCCCCTCGCTCCGCTCCTTAACTCTAGGTGAAGGTATCAACAGAGTAGGATTTTTAAGCTTTGATTATCTAATTGCAGCTGACACTAAACTGATCTTCCTTCCTCTTTAAATTCTTTCAACTGTCACAAAACATTTTCACTTCAGGACCCAGCTACAATTAGCACCCTAGCTGCTTTTCTCCTGCTTTTGAAAGTCAGCCAAGAGAAGACGCGGGCGCTGCCGACCGCCTGCACGGGCAGCAGCTCCTGCCTCCTGCCTGGCGTCCTCCAGCTCCTGCCTGGCCTCCTCCTGCCCGCCCCACCGGCGGTTCCTGCCCGCCGTCCTCCTGCCTGCCCCACCGGCGGTTCCTGCCCGCCGTCCTCCTGCCCGCCCCACTCCTGCCTGCCCCACCGTCCTCCTGCCCGCCCCACCGGTGGTTCCTGCCCGCCGTCCTCCTGCCCGCCCCACCGTCCTCCTGCCTGCCCCACCGGCGGTTCCTGCCCGCCCCACCGTCCTCCTGCCCGCCCCACCGGCAGCTCCCACCGCTTGGCGGGCGAGCAGCAGACCAAGTCCCAGATGTATATTGGCGTGCTGCCAAGCCCTTAATGACTTCCCTGCCTCGATCTAAAAAAGACCTAAGTGGCAAACATGAGAGCGTATTAATCAAAGGCGCTGTTGTTTATAAACGCGGAGGAGAACTGCCCCAAACAATGCGGCGCGGATCCGGGTGCAGAAGGGGACCATCTTTTAACAACTGCGGCTGGAGAGCACTGCTTCTCTTTAAGACCTATGAACACACAGAGTGCGAAGAGAAGGGGGGGCAGCTTAACGTTTTCAAGACCTAAGTATCAACACAAATCCTTCTTCTATCACTGCCTATACACAGATCTCAAAAGATAATTTACACCCAAACTTCTAGCACGTCTAATACACTCCTTTACAATTATTTCCCCTTCTCACTTCCTTGCTCTTCCTCCTCCTCCTATCTGCCCCAAATACATATTAATTATGCAGTAAATGGAGCACGTTTTAAATTTGTTGTGGCAGTTCTTGTCAGGTGTTCAGCTGAGCAGTTTCACCCTTCTGCACTGGACTGCACACAACCGATGTCCCTTTAAAGGTTTGGCTGCATTCTCAGAATTGCTGCCACTTCACTACCAAAGCACAATCGCTGCTGCTATTCTTGGCTCAAGAACTGTTCTGCTGAAGTACTCCTGAAAATAGTTGGTTTCCTTCTGAAGACATTTATTCCCTGTTTCTTTGCAATAGTCTCCGAACACTGGATGGGTTTAACCTCATTTTAAAAACAACAGATGGATGAAAATCAAACCTGTTTGCTTTTGCTTCCATTCAGAAAACCATTTCAAATGCAACTAGAAACTAAGCTAGAGAGTCAATTTTGCAATAACTTTAAACTCAAAATATTGTTGAGGATTATTATATTCCTTTATATCAGCTATACATGATTGAAATTTCTATTAGTTAAAATGATGTGTCAAAACTGGAAGAGAACATAAGACACATTCTCATGTTGCTTCTGTTTTTCTTATTAATATCGTAAACTTCCTGAAATCTACTTCAATTTACGGAGGCAGGTCCTTACAAAGGGCACTTAGTTCAAGGGGACTGTGTTTACCGGACGGGGGTGCGTAGGAAGGCCGTGCAGCACCCCAGGGAAGAGCAAGAGCCCACACCAAAGCCCGGGGGCAAAGCCCAGCTTCCACCCGTGCCCGTGCTGGCGGACGAGCAGCTGCTCCCCTCCACGTGCTCCGTCCTGTAGCAACCTCAGTGGGGCACAAGGCTGATGCATTTGAAATCCTTACAGAGACCTGAAGACTACAAAAGGGGATTTGAGAGGTCGAGCAGACCACTCACCTGATCGAAGGGCCTATTCCTGATACAGACCAAGTGACATTTGCCCAGCCCGGCGAGGAAGCCCTCCAGCAACCGAGACTGCACATTCCCAAGTGCTCTATCTCACTTCTTAAGATAGCTTTCATACTGGCATGTTTTTCCTAATGTCTAACCTTAATCTTCCTTGTTGAAATTCAAGCCCATTATTTCTTATCTGATCCATCGCAGGCATACAGAACATACCACCTTCTTCCTTGCAGCAGTCATTTAGGTATTTCTGCATTTCTAATTCCTGTCTGTCTTTGACTTAGCAGCTCCAATTCCTTCACTCTTTGCAAGGCTTATTTTCAAGATCTCTGCTCATTCCTGTTGCATTCCTCTGCTCCTCTTCCAGCCGGTTCACTTCCCTCGGGAGGCACAGTACCCCAATGGGACTCCATGTGCGGCGGCCTTATCAGAAGTGCCTCATGGAAAGCAGGATTGTTTATTTCCCTCGGCGTGCTTGTCTTCTTTTCAACAGTGTGACACCATTAATCTGGTTTACCCTGTGACCAACTCCAGATCCACTTTTGCAGCGTCATATTCACATAACCATATTTGTGTACAGCGCTGTTCTGGCCAAAGTAAAGAACCTTTCCCTTTTCTTTATTTCTTATTCAACTACACAATTTTGTCACCACTATTCCATATTGTAATTTTGTCTTACAGTTGCCTTGCACTCTTCTCCAGTTTGGTATCTTTAAAAAAAATTAACGAAGGCTGTTTATAGCCAAAAGACTCATGCAAATATCAAAGAGTACAAATTCGCACTCTCACTCAAAAGGTTCTCATTTAGCTGATAAGGCCTGATAGCTGTTCCCCGTCTACAGCTTCCTGAGCAGCTCTGACACCTCTTTTGGAATAGTTTCATCTTATACTTCCCACTTATTTACACCACCACACATCCATCATGAGAAAGTCTTCTGAGGCACTGTCAAAGGCTGCACAAAGTCGACTTCTACGACATGATTTTCCCTCGCATTTGGCAGTGCCTGCCGCCCTGCCAACAGAGCTACCCCCTTCGGCACGCCCTGCTCTCCACACCCTCCAGGAGCTCTGTCCTTCTCTCTTGCACAGTTCTAAATGCACAGAAGTAGCTGCTTTCGTTATTTTTTCCAATATCATTCTAATGGATTACAATCACTGATCTGTAATTCCCCTGTTACTCCTTTCTTACCTTTTAACAACAGTTGTTTTGGTTTCTGTTTTCCAGTTCTCCCACTCAAAGAACGCCAGCAGGCCAGATTGCTCCAAACCATCCTCAATGTAGTCTACTACAACTTTCATCACTTCCAGACAATTTGAAATATTTTATTTCCTCAAGTACTCTAACTCACTGTAGCCTGAGTTCTAAGCCAACCATTAGTTTACAGATGAAGGGAAAAGCATTTCAAGTATTCCTGGTGCCACTATCAATGGTTCTCCCTGTTGAACATCAGACCAGTTCCCTTGGCCTTCCTTTCACTAATGGACTTAAGAACATGTTGCTTTTTTGTTCTTTGGGTTTTTTTCCTAACTGCTACAAACTTCTTTGGTTTATATTTGTTTCTTGTAGTATCATACCTGTTTCCTGAGCTGTATCAATTCAGGTTTCTGAGCATTTTCACACGACATCACTCCCTTTCTGCTCCTCCCAGGGACCAATTATTTCCCGGTCACTTTTACCTTAGCAGCTTTCTACCTTTTACTCCTCCACTGTCAGAGACAGGTCCTGCTACTTGGTCTCTTCACATGCTTTGTCAGAAAACCGCATCTGCACATTGTAACAACTTGCCAGACTTTCTCTCTTGACCTTTTTTCCCCCCAGACACCCAGGCAGTTCATGTATCTGGCTATCACCAGGGCACAGCCAGCTCCAGAGAAGCCAGAGGTAGGAGTAGGTCTACTGGTTCCAAAGCAAAAGCAGTGGCCTTTGAGTCACGATGTTTTTGTACAGCCCCACTCTTTGAAAGTGAGGAAAACAAAACTATAAAAGCATCTCAGTTATTTATCCTTTTACAGATTTCTATTTTTCCTTCTCCCAGTGAAAAATTCTAATCACTGTCAAATAGATTTGAAGCAGCAGATTTATTTTTCACACTCTGCTGCCTGATGTCAGATAACATACACAATACAGAAAAATTCATTCCAAAGATTAGTTTACTGATGAGTTTTTACCATCATTTTTCATTCATAATGCCCGTATTTGTGCTACACAGCGGTGGCTACTTCTCTATCTATATTCAAAGCATTATATGGAATTTTTAAAAATTTACATAGGAGACAAAACCCTTTACTGAGACTCACTTCTCGCAGACTTTCCCATTCCTGCATTTCAGAAACTGTTCATCACTCAGGAGTACATCCAGACAGTACGTACTGGCTGGATCCCATCTCCATGTTAACTGCTACATTTTTGTCCTTGTACGTTGGTTTTTTAAACTTCCTTTTGTCCAAACATATACCTGTCACTTGTGACCTTTGGTAACACCGCCTGATTTCCAGGGACATGTACCAGACAGCAAGCACTACCAAATGCTAAACAAAGCCCTGAGGAATACAACAAGAAGAAAGAAATACGATCACCTATCATGCAACCTCTGGTGGTACCTGAACATCCCTTTATGACGCTAATTCGATGAGACTATTGGCAAAAGATTTAATCCAAACAAAATACTGATAATGTCCATATTTTTAACAAATGCCGTAACATCAAATTTGATCCCACTAGTAGGAAAACTTTTACACAGCCACACTGCGGAAACCTTGTGCATAGTGATGAGATGTACAGTGAACTACTCTGCCAATTATGGCCACCACCTAGTCAAGTGACGTCAAAACTGAAAGCCGTCAGTTTTCTTGCAGATTAAGCATCATGTGTTTGCTTCCACAGAAGTAGTAGAAACAGCCAATTCTTGTGTTTACAAAGAAACATCACCATGCTAGTGCCTTCATTCAAGATCAACAGCCGTGACACAAAATGATCATCTTCCAGGTACTGTGTAGTACACGTTAAAAAAAGTGTATTTGCTGTAGAAAGTGTGAAATTATATACATAGAAAGTGTGCAAACAAAGTGAAGAAATATACTATCTAATCCTTGATTTCTGCTTTATACTTTTTAGTGTTTTAACTATTACAGATGGAAAACAGTTTATGGATGATCCAGAATAAATCAATTTCTCAAGTTTTTGTTCCCTAACTTTCCAACTAAAAGCAAAACCACAGTAATGGCTTGCCAACAAAGAGATGCTGCTAGTGGAGGTACAGAATACGGGCCCAAAGAGATAAAGTTCAGCAAATCACTTCCATAGAGGCAGTTTTCACATGTGCTTTATTCATTAAAAATCAGCCGGTTTGCCATGCCTCCAGGCAATCAAACTAAACCTTATTTCAAACTTTTGAAATGAGACTTTATTCATATGCTACAGGCCTACTTTTGCATATACATGCCTCACCTACAGTCATCGCAAAGTACAGTAAGCTAAACCGGGCAAGTGTTCAAACATGCATTCACCTCGAAGGTTACTACTACTTTGCTAGATCTGATGAAACAACTGTATGTCAAAGCTCATCTGTGTTTTCCAATTATATTGACTGGTTTTAGAAGAGATATTATCTCTCCCTAAAACTTTTCTCCAAATTTGACAACTGTATAAAATTGCTCTACTAGAAGGAACTCTAAAGTAACCCACAGTTAAAGGATTGGATGTTTGAAACGAGTATTGTCAGACATGATTTTAACAGTAAGCAGGTTTTTTTAACCTTGCTTCCTAAAAAAAAATATAAAAAACAAAGTTAATACAAACAGATTTATAAGAAGAGTTAACCAGCCACACAACGGCACTCCCCAACTTCCAACTGCTCACAACGCATACTTCAACATGCACATTCCATGCAACAAGCACGAATATGCAAACTACAGCTAAAGAAATCTTGAAACATGAGCTAAAACTTCTAGTTTCATGGAAAAGAAAAGTTCAGCACAGAATCTGGCATCAGCCCACAGCAGGAAAATAAATCTCTGTAACTGCCGTCAAATTCTCACTTCACAGAAAGGAACAGATACAACAAACTAAAAGCGTAACTCTTCAGTTTCCACAATGCTCAAGTTTTCTCATTTTGACTACTGCATGAATTACTTGCTTTCATTTCTTTTTAGACTTCAGAAACATATGTTACGGATCCATTCCACAAAATACTCTACTTGCCAAGACAAAAGAAGTGCAGAAGTTTCCTCATGACTCCTGCAGGACATGGTACGTTTCTTTTGAGTTGATGGATGCTGGTTTCACTTCGCTGAATTGCAGAAAAGTGAAAGGCATCTTCAAGAAAAACTGATTACTTCTTTTGATCTTTGTTCTTACAATCATCAAACACACAGTGGTTGCCCGGAGACTCCTATACAAACTTTGTAATTTGTAAAGAAACAAAGAAGAATATATTACTTGCTATTTTTAATCTCCCATGGTAGTTTCCAGAAATTACCTTGATTCTTTTAGATCACATGGCAAAAGAATGCTTCCATTAATGTATCACACCTAAACGAAGTTAGTTAACTATTCACCACATTTATTGGATTTAGCTGACAAAGTGGGGAGCGAAGATATAAAAAGCTCCATCTTTAAGTAAAAAAACCAAACTGGACTAGATCTTAGAATTCTGCTCATAAATTACAGATACAGCTTTCCTTCAGTGTAATCCTGAAAAGGATTACAGAGGGGGCATGTCAAGAGCAAGCTTTGTAGCTCAAGATAGAAGTTCCAGACAAATAACTATTCTACAGAAAATGCGCTGAAGTACTACAGAAAATAGTTCCATAATAGTTAACAACGAATAAAAGACTGTTTTCAAGGGATAAGATTTCTAAAATATTCTATGTAATTTGAAATGCTTTAATTTCTTCTATTTACAGTTTGTCTAGTTAATGTTTCATAGATTACCTTAAAAGAGAAACAAAAACTCACTACTCTCATCTACTCCACTGATATTTCCAGATGATAAATGTGACAAAGAATATATTAGTGGTCATTAATTCCCACTTTCCTTACATTGGCAGAACATCCTTTTTAATTCATGACATTGCAGTTAGAGTTCGGATAAGTGCTTTGCATAGGCCAAGGCAGTAGATAACCGAGACTGCTGATAAGAGAATAAAGAGATAAAATAGTGTGATTTTTACAGTGAAGAGGCTAGCAATGCCTCTCTAACAGCCTTCCTTGTATCCAGGTAGTTATAAATAGGGCCTGGCAGGAATGCACTTGCATAATTTCAAGTTAACTATGAAGGAATATGACCCTATAAAAAGAAAAGCTACAGATATGAATTTACCTTAAGCATCTTCTGGATACAAGATGCTAGTATACAACGATCCTGGCTCTTTGATTAATAGCAGTCATCCATCAGAAGAAAGTTACTATTGTTCATTGTGAGTATAAAGAAGCCACAGATGGAGACTTGCTTGGGGAGAATCCAGCACAGGTCTAGCAAGCTCTGGTTAAGCAACCAGGTTACCAGACAGCGAGAGCCCTAAGCACGCAGGTATTATTGACTGCCTCTAGACTCTGAAGACGTCTAATAATGTTCATGCAGTGATCACTCTTCTACAATGCAGGTGCTGTTCAGACAGACAAAATTCCTGTTTCTATGTGCATCAGGTACCTACGCTGATTCTTCTGGACAGCTTTGATTATTTTGTTCCTTCCCTTCACTTCCCCAGACAAATTTTACTTGCAAAGACTTTAGTAAATGAAATACCCAGGGAACCAGAGACAGACATTTAGAGGAATACGGTTCCGACCGATGATACAGAGGAGGAAGGCGAAAGTTTCCTTCTGACAACGTATTGCTCGGTCAGAATCCTCATGTTTAAAGTTCTTTATTTTCATAGTCACAAAACTATGACCCAATTTGAATTAAATTTCATGGAAAATTCATAACTTAAGTCCTGGAGGTTTTCAGGATATGGAATCCCAAAATTTTTTCTAAGGAAAATAGTTACTCAAATCCTAACAGCTGAACTGGAAAGGTTTTGGTCTTCCCTAGATACTCTTCTTACTTCTTTGCTCTTTATGCTTGTCAAGGTGAAGATGAAGCCAGTATGAGAGACCAAATAAGACTGTCAATATACGTATTTCATGGCTACAAAGGTCTCTCAGGAGTGAGATATGCTGTACTCTCTCAGCCTCACGAAGCAGCCAGGCACACAGCTGTCATGGTTATAAACTGAGCTAGATAGATTTATTTTTTTCCTCTTGTAACTGTAGTTAGTAAATGAACCGATGCTCCACCTGCTGGAAAGTGAAATAAATGAGATCTAGTATTCAGCAAGCTCTTTCTATAAGGAAGATGCAACCATTTAAGTCTCAAAACACAACCTCCTGCTGTCAGTAGACAAAAAAGCAGCCAAGCGTTTGGCTTCTCTAGGATTCTCTTCCCTGCTCCAAGAACCGTGCACAGATTTTCAGGTGCCTTTGAAAGCTTTTGTTTGGACTTTACGTAATAAACAACAACCTGACCATTTTGACTCTGTGCACTAATTGCTTTCAAGTAATACTTCTGCTAAGAATTTGATATGGGTTAACTGTTTTGTGCAATGTGGAGTATCATTTGAAGTAGAAAAGCTGCTGCACTCCTCCTCCTCCCCTTTGTACTACCTTTTACAGTATTCTGAATTTTTCCAACCGTGACAGAAAAGTAGCAAAAGAGTAAAAAAGCAAACCAATTCAACAGCGTAAAACATCTGCTGATAGTTGCCAGGCTGACAAACTACAGAAACAAGTGCTTACTTTATACAGCAAGTTAAAATCAGAATCAGGAAAAGAACTCTAAAACCTCAAGGTACAAATGCATCTGGCAAGATCAAAGTCAGACAGCTCGTACTGTACTCTTACAAGCTAAGTTCTTTTATGGATTATGTTATGATTTACGGTGGACTTTGTTTCATGATTTACAGTACGTTTCTTAAAGATCAAAGATGTCTCAGATACATCTATAATGATGCTTGGAAGAAGTCTAATACTGACCCTCAGCCAGCCTGAGCCACTTGTGTTGGTGAATCTGTCTCTACCATATAAATAATTAATAGATTTCTGAAAATAAAAAACACCTAAATATATATATGTACATATAGATATACATAAAAATATATATCTAACACAGAACATTAATCTGATGGTTAACAGACATCTCCAAATCAAAAAGAAGCCATAAACGTCAGCCACTATCTCTGCTGAACTGTTATTTGCAAAGATGAGAATGCTGCTCTAACTGGTGGGAACTCATTCCTTTCCATCTCACTAAAGCCAAATACTTGAGAACACAGAAGTAGAATCTCTCCCCCTCCCTAAAATACCAACATTTAAGTAAATAAACAATTGTTTTATTTTGCCTTTTCAGATTTGTGTTTCTGGGGAGAAGTTGAGCAATATTTTCAAGTGCATCTTGATAACCATAAAAGCTATAATTTCTGAGAGAGATGATTTTCTTATCTAACTAAAACTTCTAAGGACAACACCAACTAATTTTCTCTGCTGGAGTTCAGTATCACAGCAGCAAGTACAGCAAAAATAGTGAAAGATTCACTAATGCCCAAAGGGAAAAACTGCAGACAGTTCAGATCCAAGTTTTGTGATGTCTGACAGCATTAATGAGTGATAATAAGCAACACTTGAGATCATACAGAAATTACTAATACTGAAGATATCAAAAACCCCCTTGTGACTTAGTCCAGATAACTTTTTCTAAGCCGTAGATAACTGTACCTTAGAACACTGCCTGCTTTGCCTAACATGACATACATACACAGCAGTGATAAAAAAGGCAATTTATACCAATTACTGACTAAGCTTATCTCCACTGTAAAATTTACACGATCTCTAGCATAGAAAGGCAAACAAGAAGAGAGCTGCTTCTTATTTTCTCATCAGCAGCTTCAGGGAAAAAATGATAGCTAAGAGACTTATTCCTCAATATGCTCTTTCCAAGAGCCAAAAGAAGGTTGGTGTGTCTATCTGCAAAGGATGGAATGAAGTGGTAGAAAGGCCTAAGATACCAAACTACTTTTCCCAAAATATTATTTTTCTGACATGAAAATAACACTTGAGAGAACAAGCAAGTAAAGGCATAAAAGCGTGACAATACAACATAAACAAAGTTCCTGGTTTTGATTTACATATAGTTATATGCAAAGCTCTCTTTAAAGAACATCAAAATTGCCAAAATTATAGCCAAAAACTTGGAAATACCCAAATTAACAATGCTTCTGTAAGAATGATCACTTAAGAAGTATTTGAATGTCCTGAAGATCACATCCATTATAACTATCAAAGAAACAGAAAAAACCTGGAATAAGAACCCACAGGTCTGAGCAATAAGAATATTAGAATAAAAAATAAATAAGAAAACCTTTTAGAACTGGATCCTAGAAATGACATATTCTGTAGGAAAAAGAGCAACAGCATACACGTCACTTTAAATCCTGTTATTTTAAGGCAATTCTTAACATTCCTTAAGTTTTTGCAACACCCGTGCTAACAGTGGAGGGCATAGCTACATACAGAACGAGTTGATATCCCGCTGGGGTTTGATTCTTACCTGTTTGGGTCTTACTGGGATGATGCTGTCCACCTGCTCCTTGCTGCGGAGGAGGACTTGCCCCTGCTTGCCCAGTCCCTTGCGCTGGGCTGGTGCCAGTCAGAGTCCCAGTAGGCAGTGGCTGACCCCGCTTTAGGAGCTGCTTCTGTTCTTGCTGGCGGAAGCGTGGAGGCACCTCGCGAGGCAGGTAACGGGACGCAGCTGGCTGCTGCCCATTAGCAGACGCACGCTTGCCATTGCTGCTGTTGGTAATAGTGCTGGTGGAAGTACTGGTACCGGTACCGGCAGGTTGGGGCTGGCTTAAACTGGTCTTAATAGGTTCTGGCACTACATTGGGGAAAAAAAAAAAAATTGCTTTAATATTAGAAAAGTTTGTTTTTTCTGTAACTGAGCAAATGGATAATGTTTTTCAGTCTCCCAAACAACAGCTGGCAAAACATGGACTATAAAATACATAAAATATATTCTAAATAGAAAAGTGTTACAACCAGAACTCAGAGCTAGTTTACCATGTATGTAGCCTCCTGAAGCATTTTATATACCAATTTTGGAATCTACATCTAAAAACCTGATTTTGTACAGCTGTAAAATTTATGTACCAGAATACAGCTGATAAAGGCTTCACACCCAACTCTGTGAGAGCCTACACGTCTTTTTTTAGCCGTGCAAAGCCCCCGGCCTTATCTCACCCGCTTCCCAGGCTGCGCCAGGAGTCAGCAGCACGCAGCCGAGGGGCTGCTGGCTGTAAACACCCGGCAGCCGCTGCGTGGGGAGAGCGGGCAGGTAGGCTGAGGCTGGAGCAGCCTCCATACACACAACCGAGTTCATGTCAATGCTCCAAGGGCTCCCGCACACACAAAGCTACCTCTGTGTGTGTGTGTCTGGGTGTTTATACTCAACGGGATTTAGGAAAGTACAACACTAAGAAGAAAAACACTGATTTCCTATTAACTCTACAATGGAGCAAGTGAAAAAACTTCTTAGACGTTTTCACTTCCAGCATTTCTAAGACATCTTGGATTGTTGTCAAAACGCTTACCCTAAAACAGTAAATAAAAGCCCAATAAATAAAAGGATGGCTAGAAATAATTGTTGTTATGCTCAAATAACGTGCAGGGAAAATTAATTATTAAATAAGAAATAGTGGCACAGAGTAACTTTTTATTAACTGGAAGAGTTATTAGGACACAGCAAGTAGCAGGCTGTGAAATTTGAATTTCAGAAAATTAATTCAATTGAAAAGGAGCATATATTAGAGTGGGGAACAGTTTCCGGATAATGAAAAGCTGTAAGAAAAGTTTTCAAGTAAAGGTTAATTTGTGTTACTCCTGCTTTAACCAATCCATAAACACACGTGCAAATACTTTGTACCTACAGTGATGCACAAATATCTTCTATATATTGGGATTTAAAAAGAAAATCATGCTCATGGGCAATTTATTCAATAAATAATTTTTAAGGACTTCAAAAATATGGGGCTTATGTTTTCAAAATATACGATTAAAACTCTGATCATAAGCAGTTCCTTTCATTGGAACGAGTGGATGACTTAGACAACTCTTTCGCCATAACAAGTCTATGTGGGGGAGATTTTTTTTTTTTTAGTACAAACCCACCAAGTTTTGGTATCCCAGCGAAGAGCACAAGAACCCTTGCTGCGCTTTGCAGAGTTACAAAACAAGTGATTCTCTGCAAAGCTCTTCTCATTTTTAAGGTGACCCTGAAAAGTAGTAACTGAAAAAAGTAAACCACCTTTCAGTTTTATACTAAGCTACACATTGGCAGGAACACAAGTGAACGGGCCGAGGACAAACAAGCCTACACCATTATTTTTCCACCTATCACAAGGGACTAAAGGAAAACTTTCTCATTTGTAGTAAGAAGCACTCAACTGCAGCTGCAAAAGGGATTCCAATGTGTAAAGCGTGAACATTATTTTAATCGATGTTAGCACTACTCTTAATGATAGAAAAGCTTTTGTCTTTCAAAGAAAAGTACTAAATCCCCAGTACATGCAGAGCACACCCTGTCCAGGTACCAAACCAGCCCACCAGCTCGCACCAGGACAGAAAGAATCCCTCAGCAAACCTTCTCTTCTCTCCGATTTCATGAAGGTATTGACCAGCCTATAGGGCAGGCTGAAGGCATAAATTTGTGGCTGAAGTTTACATTACAGAGAAATATAAATTTATACAGTTATTTGTACATCAGTATTTCTGCACAAGAGTAACACAAGCTTTTCTAGAGTCTTTCAAGTCTAAACCCTTTAAACACATTAAATAGTGTCTCAGCTCTTCCTTTTCCATAGTTTTAGCCTCCTCTTTACTACCAGGACAAAATACAATGTCCTATAAACGCTACTGGAATTAAAACAGTATTAAGTTTTAAAGTAAGCATAAATTCTGGTTATTCTCTGCTTAGGCAAAACGCATTGCCTGTTAGTATTTGAACCTTTTATTCCTTACTGTAACAAATCTTCTGCATGGTTTAAAAGAGAAGGAAGGAGAAGAGAGAGGAGATGTGACATTTAGTATTGAATAGAACACTCATTGAAACTGCACGGGAAGCTACTGCACCCATCCAGAGCACTCTCCGTCTTTTTAATTCAGTAGTTGTTCAGTTTTGGCTGTGAGGTTGCTAATGTTAACATCAAATCACACTGCCTATAGCCATGAAAGCATACATTTTCGGGCTTCTAATGATCTCCCCTAAAACAAGTTAAAAGACCTGATCCACCAGCTTATTCAGCACTCACACAAAGCTTTTGTTTTCTTGCGGTCTTTACCTAAACCTTCGTATCAAGCCTTTCAGGATAGCCCAGTCTTCTATGTTTGCACCCAGGCATACGCTTGATATGCCCCATGCTAACCTTGCCCGAAATGAGCAGGCCAGGCCCACCCTGCTCCATCGCGGAACTGGCCGGCCCAGCGTGGCACGGCACGGCGCGGCCAGCGGTGCCGGGTCTCTTCGGGGACAGCCGTGCGGGAGTCGGGGCGGGGGTACCGGGAGCAGAGCGGCCCGGCGCCGGCTGGGGATGGCAGCGCACGGCAGGGAATTCGTTCAGCTCGCTTGGCAGCGTTTATCAGAGCTGCTCCGCTGCCCAGAAGAAACCCTTTGGGCTTCCCAGACACACAGAACCGAGTATCCCTGCAGCTCATCACGAGCATCTACAAGTGCAAAATTGCATCTTATGTCATTGCGCACACACTATAAACCAGTGTTCGGCCTCTCTCGAGGCTTCGACAGAACTGAAAACGGATCGACTTCCACAGCAGAAGCAGCGCCCGGGTGTCAAGGCAGTGCTGAGGGTGGTTTCAAAGCGAGCAGGGACTTGGGCAAGCCAAAATATGCCAAGTTTGACAGCAACCATCAGCACTTTGCTTCTCCAAGACTTTTATTTTGGAAGCCTAAACAATTTCACCTATGCTTATTTCTATAACAAGAAAGGAACTTTGAATATAAAAAAAAAAAAATCAAAAAGTACCAGTAACATCTGAAGAGCAGAGAATAAAACTATCTTTGCCTTTTCAAGATATACCACCAGCTTCAGAAACAGTTTATCCTAACTCTGACAATTAAAACAGTAGATGAAAAATGTCACGAAATGGAGAATAATTCATTCCAAATATCAAATTCGCATATTCAACATGTATGTGAAAACTGTTTTGTTTCCACAATACAAATAAATCTGTCACCCACATGATACCAAATATTACTTAGTTTTAATGGGTCTTTTTTAAGTCCTGTTGACTTTACTAGTCCACCTGGCCTTTAAAAATGTTGTAGTATAAGCTACGAGTTAAGCTGATCCTCTCATTGAGCAGCAGTCCCTCCAGAGACGAAGGTCTCTGCTGCTCCCTCCGGACAGCCTGCCGCCGGGGCACGCACAGCTTCTGCAGGTCGCCACTGCCGCGGGCCCGGCGGGCACCGAACCGGCGGCACGGAAACGCAGGCTCAGGCTTTCACCACCCGGCATCCGGGGGCAGGGAAGGCTGCACCACCTTAGGCTCGTGTATGCACGTATCTAAGCGCCCGTTGTCCAAACTTGAAATTGTACCAAAAGCCAACTCCTGCTTAGTTCTCCTTGCTTTGACAAACTGAAAGGATAATTAAAATCCTATCACTTTTCATGTTTATGAATGAAGTGTATATTTCCATTTCATTTGGGAGATGGAGAGCAGAAATTGGAAAATTAGAGATCTTGGGGTATTTATTATTACTCCTACTACTACTGTTAGAGAGATGTAAGCATTTACCTACTATTACTGCTATTAGTATTACAGAGATGTAAGCGTTTACCAACACTGACATTTCAAGTACTCAGTACTTCCGCAAAGGATGAAGCTGCATGCGATCTGCCTGTGGCCACAAGGTTCAGAAGGAGCACTCCAGACACAGTCTGATCTACCAGAAATACTAAACCATTTCAGCCAGAAGTTCCTCCAACTCGGATACAGACGAGCCACGTAAACCCTCATGCCAGCAGACCAGAGGGCAAACGGGACGGGCAGGAGGAGGCAGCTGGCTGGGGATGCGGGCTGCTCCCCCACATTGCCACGCAAACACGTTTCCAATGAATCAGTATTCCTTAAGAAAATCTCAGGGCCAGATAAATATCGCCTCGGGTTGGGTCTCACCGAGCCAGCTCAGCACTGGCCATCAGACACTGAAGTACTCCAAGGTCCCCATCAGCGGGGATAAAAGGCTGGAAGGGACGAACGCATGGCGAAGTGAGAAACTGGAGCCTGCTTTGATTTGCTTGGTTTTTTAAACTACAAAATTATTTTTCCATGGAATTAAATAAGTATACAAGAGAATTAAAACCATTAACTGGCACAATGCCAACGGAGTCAATATTTATCTGGTCCCGTGATTTTCCTAAGGAATACCAATTAATGGGAAACATATTTGAGAGAGCAAGGCAGGCTTTTTAAAAAGCATTATATTCTCAGTACTTTAAATATATAAAAATATGAGTCAGATCTGATACTTCCAAATAGGCATGCATATATATAAACACACATATAAAAAAAATCACTAACCTAATTCCTAAGAGTACACAACAATTTTCGCTTTAATGTAAATTAAGAAAGCAGCTTCATCACAAAGGTGTGGCCAGAGAAACCCAATTTCACTGTTAGAACCATTTCCCCCTAAATATCCGAATCATAGATGAGAAAAAAAGAACAAAGAAAATGAAACTATCAAACACACTGTGCCTTAGAATAAAAATATTTCTGCATATTAATAATGTTTTTTCTCTAATCAACATAGCAACGTGGGGTTTTTTTGTATATGAACATCTCTTTAAGACGAGTTAAAGGGAAGCTCTTGCAAGAATGCTGTGCATACAGTCGTGGTAGCTGGAAAACAACCATTTAATTAGACCACTGACAGGAAATAAAGTAAAAAGTGAACAACATCATAGGAATGGGCTTGATTCCCAAATTCCAGCTTCGTATCAGGCTAGAATTTATCCTTCAAATTTAGATTTCAAATACAGGACTAATATTTGGAGAATGTATGTTACAAAGACAATACAACTGTATTCTTCAAAAAAACCTCAACACCTATTTATTAAAGTCATTTTCAGCAATGTTTAAAGAGCAGTTTTCATTTGATATGCACTGTGAGAAACACCTACCCTTCAAAGTGTCTACATTAGATTTCCTAATTATTAATTGTCATACAATATTCGCTCTGCGAGCATCTTTATAAGCCATTTCGACATTCTCCTTCCTACAACGGATGTATTTTGAGATGATGGCTATCCCTTGCAGAACACACAACGTACAAAGACATAACATTTTAGCAAACTGCAGGCTAAAAGCAAACCAGACAGCAACTTTTTGCATACAGCACGGCAGCGCCTGTGGTCAGCAGGGGCTGCCGAGAACACTGATGCTCTGTGCGCTATACATTTAATCAGCCCCGAGGGCCAACCTGCCAATCTACAGAGAGACCCTGCCAGTCCCCGAAGGAGCAGCCTGTCTACCCTTTCACCTGAAAGTAATACACTGTCACGGCTAATGTTACGTGGGCAGCTGTTTGAAATCCAGGAATTAAAATGTAGCCTTTATGGCTAAATTTGCTTTAATGCAAAAAATATTATTTAAAATGTATGGGGGAAAGGATTTAATACAAAGTGATTTTCATAACTGGCACATGATTAAAGAGCTAAAGCGAAAACATTTAAGTAGAAAGCCTCTTGCAAAAATACAATTAAAGGCATAAAATAAAAGCCTTGAGATTGCTTGCTCTTAAGATGTTTGTGATGGGTATCTGCTTATTCTACATTCCGAGAGCCGTACATATACTAAACAATGAGCTCGCTTGTAATAATTATCAGTACTTAATGGTAAACTTCTTAATCCAATTTCACCCAAACAAATCCAATAATTACTCCATATGCTTTTTGACGATTACAATCTCAGGAATCCCAACTGCATAAAAAATGTTAGGAGCAATTGTAGGTGGATTTTATTAATATAATGAATAGGATCAGTCTAACAGATTTCAATTACAACAATAGCTTTTAAGTACATTTCTATGACATAAGGAAAGAACATGCATAAATGAAAGAAACTGGTTAAGCCACATAATACTGATTTATGGCAGCTTTTTCCTTTCATTCACCTCATTAACATTTCTCTGTATTTCAGAATCCCCCACTCCAGCTCTATAAAACTTGCATTTCTAAAGCCTTCAAGGACCAGACATTCCAGAAGAGAAACAGTTAAACCCAGAAATGCATTCTTGGCTGCTACTGTGACAGGATTTATTTACAGCTTCTATTAAACACAGCAGCTCCATTACAAAGTGCTGGATGTGAGAAGAATTTTTGATTATACAATGCCAATGCCTCACTGAGTTAAACATATCATGCCAGTGTATTATTTTTTTCCTTCAGCAATTCGTTCAGGTCATTGTTTGATGGGTTTATGAATTCATTACAGGAAACAGATGGATCCCATAATTCAGAGCTATTCTCCCAGCCAATCATATGGGCACGCTTTTTTCTCATCTTGCCCCCCCCCCCCAAATCAACCTTAATGAAGCCACTTCCTCCATGTCCAACCCCCCGCGCACACACGCTGTAGCGACAACCGGCGCTTATGAAAGCAGCCTCCAAACACCAAACGCTTTCAAAATAAAGCCGAACAGGAGCACGCTCACACAGACACCCCCTCTGAAGGCAGACAGAAAGCCACGAACTTACCCAAGTCAGGTGAAGATTAGCAACAAATACAGGATTGTAGTGGGCAAAAATAGATCTCCTGATTAGTAAGAAATCCATTTTTCTATGCTGGGAAAAGGCTTTCTTTAGGAAAAAATTGTTGCTCCCCCAATCTACTTTCAAAGGATGAATTTTCATTTAGCAAATTACCTCCTTTGTCTACTAAGCACTGGTATTTTTTATCCACAGTGACATCTACTGGCAAAAGTGAAGGTATTTCAGTGAACTATTGCACAAAACCCTACTTCCTAAGGTTTCTACACAAAAGGGGCTAATTTTCTGTCTGGATCCTCCCTTCCCCAAAGCCCACAAACTTCTCCTGAAAAAACTGCAGGAAAGTTACAGTCTAAAGCCAAGAGAAATCCCAAAATCAGTTTTCAGTAGTACTCATAATGGCTTTAAAAATGTAACCAGAAGCTGCAGTTTGACGTGAAAGCCCACATTCAGGGTTAAAAAAAAGTAAAAATACATGCATTATTAGGGCCTTAAAATTTTAACACCATTTATTTAAAGAAATGCTTTGATTTTGCACTAATTCCTGAACATATAATTTATTTAATACTAAGAGCAAATGAAGTCTTTTCCTGGTTTAACTTTATTCCCCCGTCCATTGGACCTCCCAGCTACCACAGTGCTTCTCCCCCTGCTTCCTCTTCCAGACGGTTCCTCTCCACTTTCTTCCCTGGATTTCTGCAAGGTTTCCTGCCTCTTTCCTTAAGTCTTGCAACATCACACTTCTAAAACCTCTCACCATACCCTACCTTTCCCGACAGTCTCTACAGACTCCTCTCACTTCTACCAACTTAGACTTTCTACACTCAACTTGAATTTTTTGCCAGGAATTTGAAGTCAGACTAGGAATTAACAGGAAGCTGCAAAGTTCATGGAAAACCTCTAAATCAATTGTTAGGATTTCTCTACCATCTCCAGTAACTCAGTTTTGTGTAATTTAATGGTAGGAGATAACCAAGGAAGCTCCTCGAAAAGATATACTACCTGATCCCTCATCCCTGCTCCAGTCTGCTCTACTTTAGGAGGAGCGACAGTAAATGGCGTGGTCATATAGCCAGCCTCAGCCTCACGCCTCCAGAAACCAGCTTTAGTTCTTAATAATTGCTATTGCTTATATATTACCTGAACAGCAACTGATTAAAACTAGTATTTTGATGCATTGTTCTACACTGCATAATTAATTAGAACAGCCACAGCTTACAACTCCAGAAAAGAAATCAAAGCTCTGAATACGCACCCACCCAAATCACATTTGAAAAGTCTTCTTGCAACAACGGGAGAGAGAATAGTTTTTAAAAATTGATTCTGTAAAAGACAGACACTTTATTCAGAAAATACCTACAGCTGAGGGCTTTCCCGCTTGTTTTGGAGTCGTTTTAACGTCATGCTTACCAGTACGTTCACTGGCTGATGGAGCTCTCCAAGCATAAATAAATAGTTCTGGTTCCGTGTGAGAAGGTGTCTGTGCTAGGATGAACTCAAACCAGCTCCCAGTCTGATCCGCTCATCTGAACACAATTCACAGGCTTCACCAAGATATGAGCATAATTTATTCTAAAACTATATTCAGATACATGACCATTCCATGAAGTTAGCAGATAACTACCCACCATAAATTGATATATATTAAATGCTGAAATTTATTTGTTACCTATTCAGTGGATTGCAATTCAGTCAAAAACCAATTCCTAATCTTGATGTCGGGAAGCCTCCTTTGAAAATATGTCATCCAGAAAGATTTTACAGCCGGTTGGAAACCAGTACTTTATGAGGAAATCATAACAACTTATAGGGCCCACAGTGACAAGCCAGTCGCAAATCCTCTTCCCAAGAGTGAGACTTCCATATTACCTCTTAGAAATTAAAGGTTTTATTTTCATCTTCATTCCTGGATCTGCTAGAACCATACAAATATTAAAGTAAGCTGGAAAGTGCATTCCATTTGGTTGCATTTCAGTTTTTGAAGTACTGAATACTCTTTTCCTAAACAGACACTGGTGTTAGCAGTACCGCGGCTTGCTCAAAGCTCCCTGCTGGTTGACTGGTCAGCTGGCAGACTAACCAGAATAGATAACCATTAAATTCACATTAAAGACTTTCCTCAAGACCTCAGCAGACATAGGTGGGAAAGGGAAGTACGGCACTAACTGAGGCACATCTCAAGGAACCTCTGCAGGCTTCCTACCAAACCTGGTCAGGATCGGCCAGGAATTTCTAAAGCTAAATGGGGAGACCGAGACAGAAACACAACACAATCTCATAAGCCTCATTTCCTTAGGAAACTAGGCCGAAAACATACCCAGAAAACGTATTCATTAGAGCATTTTTCCACAGTTTTATGTAAAGTGTCTCTGAAACTACAAGTCCGCGCTATTTTTGCAGAAGTTAATATTGGCAAATTCTGTATCAATGAAGAAAAGAGAGCAGAAATCTTTTGGGGGAAATTAACAGGAAAAATTAAAGAAATTACAGCGTCATAAATCATGGAATAATGGAGGAATTTCAGTATTTAAATTAATACATTTTAACCAGATACCACCTCAGTTACTGATGGGAAAACATACAATATCCATACAATGTAAGGGTATCCTATCCTTCTGCATGCATTAGGAGGCCATGCAAACAAAACCTCTCCAAATTACTAGCACAGAAGTTTGTGACCTGCCCTCTATTAGTCCTTGTGCCTTCTCAGATAATTCCACATTCTTTCCACATGCTTCCCTAGCCACATCACAGTGTTCACTCTCTTACCCTTCTTCTCTTACCTCTGCCTCCTAGGGTCCTGACAGCATCCACATGCTTCCAGCTTGCCTTAATAAATCCCCTGTTGCCCCCACTTGTCTTCATAGCCCTGCCCTTCTCCACAGCACCTCTCAAGCTAACTAACCTCTGGCTCCCTAAACTGAGCTGCAAGAGCTTCTGAGGTTTCTCATGGTATTTCCTTGGCTAGAACTTGGTGTCTTAATACACTGCTTTATCAGAAACGTTTGAGATAGTCATGCCTTCCTTGAATCTGTCCCTTGTTAGCTCTTACAATCTTTTTCTCATGTTCTTCTGTTTTTCTTCCTAATTCATTTAATTACACGTGTTACCTTCTTAACTGTTGGCTTTATGCAAAGGTCTGAAATAGAGAAACATTCAGGACTTCATCCTCCACCTACCTCTCTATTTTGACTCTAGAGCAGCATATCCACAAATCCAGCTGACCCCTAAGTCCTACCCTGACACTCGTTTGTTCCTCCCTCCACTCAGACCCAGTTATCTGCTTCAGTTCAAACAAATTCTACCTGTTTTCTCACATATTCCATCCGTGTCCCACCATCCAAAGCTCTCTCTATACATCGTAATGGTTTCTGACATGAAATTCTTATTTGATATTGTCATAAGCAAATTGGGAAAATGTGAGCTAAATGTAAAATTGGTTGAAACACTCTCTGGGAGAATCAATGGTTTGCTGTCAAAACAGAAGTATGTTTCAGGATAGGTTCCACAGGGACTTGATCCGAGCCTACGCTGTTCGATATTTTCGTTAACAGCTGGATGATGGACTAGAGAATATCCTTATTAAATCTGCAAATGACACCAAGCTAGGGAGAAAGAAGATGGGGGTGATCAGATTGCTGTGTGATAGGATCAGAACTCGGCAATGATAAACTGGAGAAGTGGTGTGAAAAAAGTGACTGCAATTCAGTAAGGAGAGTCACGTCATTAGGCAGGAAGAATTAAATGCAGAACAACAAACAACTCACCCCATGGCAGTTCTGCAGAAAAAGATGCAAAGTTTTAGCAGATCACAAACCAAAGAAAAGTAAAAAGATCAGGCTACTGTAAGAAGACAAGTGTTGTAATGGAATAAATAACCAGCTACGAGGCTCAAAGTAACCCTTCTACTTCAGCCTGGCATCTTAGAGCCTTCATTAAAGCACTGCTTGATGGTCAACCCACAGTCAACCCACAGTTGACCATCTCTCTTCAAGAAAGAGCTGGACCACCTGGAGAGAGTACAAAGGAAAAGGAAATCTGGAAACACGAACTACGACAGCAGACAGAAGGCAGAGAAGTAGTTCAGTCTAGGAGACACTGGGTACATATAGCAAAAAAAAGAAAAAAATACAAAGGACGAGGAGGAAATAATTTTCTCCATCCCACAGTGAGTAAGACAAGACTTGCTGGGTTTAAATAGCAGCCAGGGAGACTAAGATTTAAATTTCTAACAATAAGGATGATTAAGGATTATCTGCAGACATGATACAGGTTTGGTGATCTTGTCTCGGGGCAAGAGGATAGAACAGATGACCTCCCAAGAACCTTTGTGGCATTATTTTCTACAATCCTACATGCAAAATGGAGCTCCAAATCCATCTTACTCAGTTCTCCCACTTCTCTCAGCCACAACAAAGAAATAATTTTTCTCTCAGGTCGACAGTCACAGCACTCTTTCCAGCTGCTGCTGTTTTTTAAATGAGTTTAAGACACGGTCTTTCTTCATCAGCCCCACTTGTCCGGATCCTCTCCATTTTGTTCTTGATTAACATTAACTTGAAATTGTATCAATACCGAAGGACATTTTATCTCTCCACCACAAATGGGTTTGCATTCTCTTTGTAAGCCCGCCCTGCTGCAGAACAACCGTGAAGCAAACAGTCCTAGCCCAACTCTACTGACACAACCCTCTATTCACAAATTTAACGCTTAAGAATTAGAGAAGCTCCTAATAAAAGCATAGATCCTTGCATACTTCAGAGCTCAGATACTAGATTTTATTTCCCTTTCTTGAACAGCATCTACATTTTTTTCTTTCAGATCTGTCAACAGAGAGGGTGCCAAATACTTTGAGAGAAAGATACAAAACCTGCTTTGTGTGATTCAACATGTATTTTTAAAAGTCTTCTTCAATCCCATTCTACACGATCAGGTTAGTTTCACATGCAGCAGTCTTGTGAAGAATACTTATACTTTTAACAGCTTCTAATATTTTCCTCACTGCTTTCCTCCATGTAAGCACTGATTAGAATTTTAATTTTAAATTCACAATTAATTAGCTGTGCCATTAAAAATGGTATAGCTAATTAGATTGATAGGTTGTCATCAACAATAGATTGATAATCCAAAGCAAATATGATGCTCTTTCACTGCAAGTCGAACTCTCTCATGTTTATTGAAGGCTCTGAATGCACACATGAGTTTACCATGGCCTAATTGAGGAATAGAAATTGGACCATATACATCAGGCCTCAAACTTAGAAGTCCAAGCTACAAATCAAGATTCTGGGTAATGGAACAGTGAAATTATCATAGCTACATTCCTTCAGGATGTGAACTGATAACAGATGGTAACTTTCAAGACTGAACAATTCGTCTGTTTTCTTTCAAGCAATAGTTCTCCAATTTGCATGCAATGTGAAGCTGCATTTATGAATTCATGTAACTCAAATACCAGTATTAATCACGTAAATCACTCTACACACAGACCTGTCCAAATATGCTCCCATTGTAAAGCAACAACAAATAAATTAATAAATAAATACATCTTGCTAGAAGCTGGTATCTAGACTACATTTGCCCTGAAGCCTCTGACATTTCAGCACAGGCATATTTCATTTAACATGTCATAATACATTTAACTTTGAATTCAGACTCCTGTAAACTCAGTTCCCACCTCCAGAGCAGGACAATGCACTGACATTAGAAAGACAACTTGCCTATTAAAAAAGGAAAATAATGAGGCTGTTAGAAGTTTTTAATCACTCTTGTTAATAACATTAAGAAACAACAGCATTAGGAACTGTCTAAAAAGGACAGAAGGGAGCTAAGAGTCATTGCTGAGCTGCATGAGCTTGTGCAAGAAACTACTACTCCAGAATGAAGTGAGAAGGCAGCTCTGAATGAAGGGAGGGATTGCTCAGCTAGCATTTAGGAACATTTGCAGAGTTTCTTCAGGTTTCTGATATGACTTGCCTATAAAGCGAGTTTCTGATATGACTTGCCTATAAAGCGAGTTCAGCCCTCTTCACAGCTCCAGAATTCACATCTTGTATTCCTTCCCCGAGTATTTAGAAACGTCTAAACTCCACCAGCTAATTTTAAAAAGACGCACTAGGCAAACATACATTAAATTCTAGTCCACCAACAGGATACGAGAGTCTCACAAGCTCAACAATTTGGTAACACAGTGAAGAGTTACACCATTTTACATATCAGGAACGGGTCACAGGCGTGACTTGTTAGAAGGCTCCCGCCTTCACCTCCGCTCTCACCCGCCAAACCCTTCCCAAGTGCTGCTCCGGGCAATGCAACCCCATCCGTAACTACACAGTGAAAGAGGCAGGGAAGACAGGGAACAGCTCAGAGTTACGTGACGCAGCGCTAACGCTGCCATCGCCGCAGGGGCAGCGGTGGCAGAACCCAAGCCTATAGTAACAGACTACACTGCAGAGTCACATCAGAAGGCTGGGCAGAACCAGGAATTGAATCCTTTCATTTTAAGCTGACTGTGTGCATTTAATCTCATTCGACAATGTTTTACACACAGTTTTCATATTTAAAGGATTTTTTTTTTTTAAAACAAATTTACAAATGGTGCTAAGTCATCACACTGGCAACATTCTTTTTTCTTAATTCAACGAGCCACATCCAGGCACAGACTGAACAGTAAATATTCTTTACAGTAAAAATCCACTCATTGTTAAACCATTCACAGGAACATACGAATACGAAAATTCACAGTAATTAGTATGGTCATAAATAATTGACAATTAGGATAATCTCAGTGTCAATTGGTTTACTTTACACAAGAGCCTGAAATTTCATTTGCACCTTGAACAGTGATGCATCTACAGGTTACAGTTCACATGAACAAGCCTTGAGACTTGTTTAAAACAATACAGAAAGCAGGGCAACCTGACGGATCACCATCTTACAGATTAATGCGTGGGTTTTTATTTAAGGAAGCACAGGCAAAAAACCTGTGCCTTAGGAAGTGATTAATGCCTATACTGTGTCAAAAAACTGCTGGTAGAATCAGGCCTTCTACAGCGGAATCTGCTCAGAGTCCGGAGGACCCAGCTCACCCCATGCGGCTGCTGAGGTCTGAAGAGATGCTGAAGGCATTAAGGATGCTTGAAGTCATGCTATAGAGAAAAACCAAACAAACTACTGTTTAAGTCTGCATATTGATCTTGAAGTGGAAAAAAAAATACACTAAACTTAAAACTTATATTTCAGTTCTTTTGATACTTCCTCTTAAATCTAATCATGACATTTAATACGCAGACAGTGTTTTTCTGAATGAGTTGCCCAAAGACAGCCTCTTCACTGGAAGTTTTTTGTTTTGAACTAAAAGTTCATCTACCTGATAGCGAAGCCTGGAGAATCTGAAGCAAACTCTTCATTTCTGATTCAACACTGAACCTGAAGCAAACTCTTCATTAATTCAGTTTAAGCTGAACAGATTTTTTTATGTCTCCACTGCCACCGTGCATTAACACCACATGTGAAAAACAGGATTTAGATTATTCAGAAACATGAAGAAAGCAGTCCCAGCAGTTTTCAGACTTGCTTCTTTTCAGATTCTTCAGGAAAATTTCCTAAATAAAAGCAAACTAAAATCTGACTGGGATTCTGCAATCATTTCACTGCAGCTAAGATGAAGCCAAAAAAAAAAAAAAAAAAAACAAAACCAACCTCAGTTCAATTTGTTGAACACAGCCTGATAGAAAACCCCTTTTGTGAGAAGGGTACAGCCGCAGCAGGTCTGTCAATGACCGAGCATTCCTTAGGAAGCTTTTCACAGCTCCTTGCAATGCGACCTTGGCACCGCTGAAGATTCAAGCAACCAAGTTCACTAAAGAGGCCCGGACCAGAACACAGCACGGAGCAGAAGGATGCATCTGCCGGCGCTGACAGCCTAGCACGGCGGTGTCGCTGTGCAAAGCGGCCGGTGTGTTTGTTGTTCCAGATGACAGCCCTGGTTGATCGGCCGTCACCATAGCAACTTGCACTAGGAACTCACAACGCACCCAAACGGACTCCCAGCTAAATTAACTTATTGCATGTCACCAGTGAGAAATGACTGTTCAGAGGTAATTTTCTGTACTAATATGTAATAGAGTTAACTCTCTAAATTGAATTAAATTAATTAAATGCCACTCCCAGTAAATCAGATTCTATTACATGAATGTTAAAAGAAATTAAAGATGTTTTAATAAAGATTACTAATAATAACTTAATATTATTACTTCATTTTAATTCAAAAATTCTGCTCAGTTTATTTTAGACACATGTCTTCCCCTTACTAGGAAGGAATATCTAATTACTCCACATACATTACACACGGTTATTTCATATAGATGTGCTTAGACTTATCCAAAAGAAATAACACCAGCATTTTAAGGCCTATTCACCTGTGAAATACAGCTTGGCTTAACATGCGACACCCTAAGATTTTTCTTCCCCACACACACTTAAGCTTTTGGTAAATTCCCACACCTCCAATGATTGTGTCCAGTTTCCGTTATTTCTGCTTTTTGCAGAAAGAAAGAAAACTTTCTGCAGTAAGTCCAAGTGCGAAGAAAGAGGAAAATACCATGCCTGTCTAGGCAGGCTACAAAAATAACAGCTCTTTAATGGCTTTACAGATCTACCTAACAATATATTATTGACTTTGCTTTTTAAAGCAGTTTCTCACATGTTATAGTAGGACTGTCAGGTGGGAGGCAAATCTAAGATGCCCCCAGTTCCCACTGTGAATAAAGGCCAAGTTATAGTTGCCAACTGATGGTATTAATGCTGTCCCAATGACCCTGACTTTAACTTACATTAAAGACTCACCAAAACACTTTAGGCAAAAATGGGCCCTATCTAACATTAATCATCTTTCAGAATTACAAACCACATTATTACTTTGCTTTTCAAAAGAAAGTCCGTTTATGCGTGAGACGGCGGCTATTAACAGCAGGGGGAGCACACGGTATTTTCATATCCGCCACTGGGCGCGCTGATGACCATGACATCAGCCCAAGCACAAGGTTCCGCTCAAGTGCTGTTAAACACCCATAGGAAAGTCAATACTTCCACTAAAAGAATACAGTAAATAAGTATTTTAAAACATTTTCTGAATCTCAGTTGCAAAACAGGCATAAAAGCAAATGTCAAAAGCAAGGGTGCATTACTGGAGCGACAATCCAGTGGAGCGGAACAAGGTAAGCTTTACAGCATCCCGCCTACATTCCAGTATCAGTGAAACGGGATTATGGATTTAAGTGTTCATTGTTACTATGTATCTAAGTCATTATCCAGAAATTTTAAGTTAGATTTTTTTTTTTTAAGTCTTAGTAGCCATAATAAGGCACCAAATTACAAAGTCTTCACATTCAAAAATGTATTTTAGTATTCAAGGACCAAACTGGAGAAACACTGGACATGCCCATGGAATTGACTTAGTTATCCTAACACTGCAAAAAAGTATATCTGAACGGACAGGACACTGTAAGCCATCAAGAAATAGTGAGAATACCTTATCTAATACATAAGAAAGTAATTTAGTATTTTGAAATCTTTAAAACATTTTCAAATTCAACTTTCAACTTGATAAAGGTATCGCTACTATACTCTCAAAACTCTCAAGAGTTTTAGTTCTGTGTCCATAAACAGAACCGTCTTTCCTCTCTACTCACCTTCTCTTTATTGTTTTTCTTTTTAGAAGAACGTAACCAAGCCATACATCTACAGGCAAAATTCTGACATGATTTCACTTTTTGTTTGATGCTCGTGCCCCCACCATAGCCAGCCATGACAGAAGCTCTTCTTCAACCTGGAGACACTTTCATGGCAGAAGTCTCTTTCTTGAAGTGGGAATGACTTAGAGAGCTTTCCAGTGAGATCTAAGCAGTTATCAACACAGTCCTTCCAACTATTCAAACAGAAAAAGGATAACGATCACAAACTCTGCAATGGAGTTCAGGAAGGAGCTTTTCCCAGATGCCAAGAAAAGCCACCTGAACTTGTAATATTAGAAGCCAAAAAGCAAGCTTTTTGAAAAATCTGTTCTGAATAAGCCAGAAAGTGATCCTAAATGACCACACTGAGAATGTTCTGATGCAAGCCTCACTCACCTAAAGTAAGAGAAACGAAATCTGACCTGGCTGAAAGATCAGCTGTCTTTTGGACTGTAAAACTAGAGGTTACAGCAGCAAGCCGTGGTCAGGCATGAAAGGGTCACCTTAGCAAATTTAGTGGCGTTTATTGTACAATATAGGGGAAATTTCACAAAGGGAAGTATTGGACGGAGCTACAGACAGGCTCTGCACTAAATAGTACATCATAACAACAAGGCAAAACAAGTTTCTGAGAAGTACAGTGAAGGAACAGTGAGGCAGAGATGTGGGCTCTGGAGTTTGCTAGTTGGCATGGGACAAAAAAGGTACAGAACATGGACCTACAGTCTGGTTAATCCTTTCCGGGAAGGAAGAGCTAAACAACTGAGGCAGCTGGAGAAGACCTCCCATTTGATTTCCTGCGGTGACTGTTGGACAAGATTAGAAATAACTATAAGACAAAGAAAAAAAATTAAATCATTACTCTTGGAAGATAGCAGATAGCAAGATATGAATTATGATGGAGCCTATGTCAGAAACATAGCATTGAATACATTATTTTCTTCCTCTTTCACTCTGAAGACTTTCTCTTGCTGAGGAGTCACTACTGAAGTGCCAGACAGAATGGAAAGGAAGGGCCTGCCTCATACATACATCAGAAAAGAACTGAAAATGCAGCAGGACAGCCTGCCACCTCCAGCAGAGCCAGGAAGTTTTCTCATCTTTTGTCAATCATGCCTAAATAACTACACTGGAAACTGTTGAGGAATTAAAGTATATAATACATTTAAATGCATACTTCAGAGGACTACCTGCAGAGAGAAAATGGTTAGTGATCAAAAAGGAGAAAGGGGGAAAGGAGAGTTAGAAGAAGAAACTCCACATTATCAATTCAAGATCCTTACAAAATTAGAGAAGAGGGCATTGGAAATCTAGGAGCTTCTTAAAGCAAACTGAGTTCAGGGCCAGATAACTGAATGGGAAGAATCGGCAGCAGCACTGCTATGAAACAGCTTGGATGACAGAGCTGTACAATGGAGCAAGCCTGAAAAGCATAAAAAATAAGCCTTAGATTTTACTTATAAACAGCAGTAGTAAGGTTATAGTTACACAGGTTAACTCAAAGGTTACTTAATAAATCTTCGAATTACAGATACTGCATTTAAAAAATAATTCTGGACTAACTGGAAGAACTTCCAAAGAAGAGAGACATAAATGATTATGGTTTGAAAAACAGCTTGAAAACACTAGCACAAGGAAAAATCGAATGGACTGTTAAGTAAAAAAGAGGATACACAAAAAGGCCCCTGCAGAGGAGGGGAAAGATCTGCTCTCCACATACTGGGCAAATCAGCCAAGAGTGGGCTTAAGTTATAGGAAAGACTGTTCAGGCTGAATGCGAAGACAACTTTCCAACAATAAACAAAACATCTTTCAAGAACATCTGCTGGGCCTGTCTGACAGTGGGGAGATAGATAAGACAATCCCTTGTTGCTCATCTAAAGGGCTATGTCTAGTCCCATGATTCTAAGACTTCAGTTTTTACTGGAGTTGAGGACTCTTCAGTTCTGGAACTTAGTAACTCATGTGCTTCAAAACAAAAGTTCATGAGAGCCTGTCTGGCCTTGGAAAGGTGAAAGGTCTGGCTCCATAAAGACTGCTAAAAAAAAAAAAACCAAAAAAGACAACAGAAGCAGCCAAATCAGAAGTTATGTCAGAAATGTTAAGGGCATCCTGAAAATAGGAGGATGGATCTTCAGGAAAGTCTATAAGACAGAGGAGAATTACTTCTGTTAACATGGGAAGAGGCAATCAAGGGCTTGAGTCATGCCTCAAGTTCAGCTGTTCCCCTTGGGCAAACAGTAATAACAGCTGCTGAGGTGCTCAGGGCAGCTGAGGAGTGTCCAAAGCATTTAGTGGGGCTATTAAACACAGGTCCCACAAGACTGCTTAGTATGAGCCACTGCTGCCATGCCACAAAGCTAGGGCAGGATGCTTAAAAAGAAAATCACCTCCTCCCATGGTGATCTTGGACCTACAATCAACCTCATGAGTAACCACTTCTTAGGATGCTAATGCACACTACGCTGCCTAAACCAGTTCAGGAATTACCTGAATGATCAGATGCGCAATGCAAACCCGACCAGAATGCTTCAGAGCATTTACCAGAGTGTGAGCTGGTTAAACAGACATTTTAAGTAGTCCTGTAGGATTTATAAAGTATGGGCTACCACCTTTAACAACTCAGGAAAAGCATTAAAATAATCTAGCAAAACACAGGGAAGTCAGGAGGCAGCCTAGGTTCTCAGAGTAGAGGAATGTCAACACCAGATGGTCAACAGGAGAACACAAGGTCCCTCAGACCAAAGGCTTCACACACAGTGTAAAAGAATCAAAACATGTTTTCATTCCCCTCATTTTCCCAAGACAACCCTCTTCAGCGTTCGTACAGTAACTGCCCCAAGAGCATGCACTGGTGTTACAGTTCAAAGCTGGTTTCATCCTTCCCAAGGAAGGGATCAAGAAACATTAGAAAACCAGCATATGTCTCAAAACAATCAGTGCCAAACTGAGCTAATACATTTCCTGACAAACCTCTCTTCAAGCTTACATTTGCAGATCCTATAGATGTTATATTTATATGTGATACAAGCCTCCTCCAGCTAGTAAGATGACAATCTAATAATGGAAAGTGATCAGCACACTGCAGGTACATCAAAGCTGATAGGTTTTCATGGAGAAGGCGTCACAGCAGCCAACAGAGTTTCCCATGAAAGGATGATCTAGGTGAGACAGTCCTCAAGGCAGACAGGAAACTGCCTTCATGTATATGTTTCTCTAAAGGAAGGGTAAAAGCGAATGACAGACTTCAGTTCAGAAAGTAAAGGAGGACCACACTGACAAAATAGGTGAGCTGTGCTATAAAGCCACGTGCAAGAAAACAAATCTCAGACTCTGCTGAGTGGGTAAGAAAGCGAAGAGATGTGGGGTGGGTGTTCCCTGTCTGTTACCATTAGCAGATACAGAACACAGGGGGGGCACATTAAAATGGAAAAATGCATCTGGTCTCTAGTACTGGGGCATATATGCTCTAATGGACAAGTATCAGCAACATTCTACTTATAACTGGAAAACAGTTACTCGATAAGCAGACTGATAGAAGAACAGAACATACGCTGTTGTCTGAACTGCTGTGATGCCAAAAAGTGTACCAGTTTGACCGTTTCACAGTCTACATGCTTAAATATACTGCATTAGGCAGTGCCCATTACTGAAAAAGCAGTCTATCGCTGACTATGAAAGCACACACTGTGGGCAGATAAATAACCATAAAACAGCATGCAGTTTGATCATAACTACCACTATTATCATTGTGTAGCTGTGCTAAAATTTATATTCTAGAATATACAGTTGTCAACAACTGTATTGGCAGTTGTTTTGTTTTTCAGAAAGCAAGCCAGGGATTTATCTGAGAGGCATTACCACCGAGGGGCACCCTGACAATTAGGTCTAGATGAGAAAAGCCAAACTGGTGTTACCTAATTTGTGCTTATTCTCTCCTCACAGAGTACTCTTGTAGAGATAATGTCCCAGGCTTGAAATTTATTCAACAACAGGCAGTGTAAAGAGAAATCTCATGAAAGCATGTAGTCCTACCGCCTTCAAGCAGGGTACCAACCCTTACAACATTTAGAACATTTGAAAAATACTTTCAATAAACTGTGTCTAGTGTTTGAAAGCTCCCAGTTTTAAAACGAAACATATGCAGGTCAGGCTGTTGCCATCCTCAATCTGATATGCGCAGATCATTTCCTAATTGAGGAAACTGAGAAAAGGCAAACCACGTGGAAGACTACAGCAATATTCTGTCTGTATTTGTATTATAAGCACATGCCTAAATTTGCATGATGGCAAACTACAACAGGCTATCTCTAAGGAGAATAAAAACTACCTCTGAGGAATACTAAGAATATCAAGAATCTCTGACTTGAGCTTTTACCTACTTTTCTATTCCCAGCCGAGGAATCTGCAAAGCTGACAAGGCAACCCCTGAACGGGATTGGAGGTGCGTACTTGAGCCATAAGAAGCAGCAACTCTAGGCAAAGACGTCAATGCGCTCTGCATCTCTTCAGGGGGCAGCTGCCCTGTAAATCCAGCTCAGGACAGAACCACATTAGGAAGAATATATCTCATGGTTTCTGTTTTATTTTCCAATAACCCTGGAGTTTTGTGTTTGTTTGTTTTTCTTTAAGAGATAAATGTTTTGCCAAAAACCTGTACTAATTGCTTTGGTGCCTCACTGTCTGAAAAGAGTGTTTATTTGAAAGCTATAGTCTCTACAGCTTCACAAGAGCTACAGAAGACTTAAACCTTCAGAACCATCAATCCATGGTTGCAGGACTCAGGGTGTCAAGCCTTGACGAACCCCCTCTCCTGCAAAAAGACACTAATTCTCAATTCCATGACTAATCTCTCGTTGGACACCTTTGACGAGCAAACCAGCAAGACCAACACAGAAAGTGCTCACAAAGCCAAATGTAGTTTAGTAAAGATTACCCATGCACTTACTTGTTACCTTAAATTCTTCTCCTTCACTTTATAATGGCAATGTTGATTTTAAGTAAGATACTCAATGTTGCTTACACTTGTGAGAGCAAAAAGCACATTAAACAGCACTAAACTACCGCCACCAGAACCTCAAGATGGCTTGTCACAGCCATCCCACCCGAAACAATAAACAGGAAACCAAAGGGTTTTTCTGTACTGGTTAACTCCAAGCCTCCCAGCTCATTCTTCTGGCTTTGTCTCCTAGAATATGCAAATTTCTCCTCCTGCCTGCTCTAATCTTTCTGTATTTTCTAGCCCTTTTCACCCAGTATTATGGCAGGGACTCTACACATTATCTTCATACTCTATTCTTTGCAGATTCTAAAATTGTAATTACTTCTCTAGCAGAGAAGCAGTATCTCAGTTATAAGAAGAACAAATTCATGTTTGTTTAAAGATACTTGTAATAGCAAAACACCACCATGATAATGTTTATCAAAAAGAAAACATTTTTGTGTTATAAAGCTTTAACGTACAGCAATAGGTTATCATTAGGTTATCAAATGACTGCATATTAAGGTCTAATTGGAGAACTTATTACAGTGCTCCCCCTCCTTCTGCAATGATGATTTATGGCACATTTTGTCACCACAATGTTCAGCAGTTCAGTACAAACACAGCACTTAACTAACAAGATGGCAGAGGCAGATATTCAGGCATAAGCTATAAATACTCAAATGAGTCAGAGGTTGTAAGTCTGTTGTAAATCATACCTGATTTGTAGGCTAAAACACATTTCCTCATCTTATGTTAAAAACTCTGCTGGTTCCTACAGTAATATGACACAAACCAGAAAAACTCAAAACTTTTTTTTTTTTTAAAAAAAAGACTGTGTTACACGCTGTCATAATTCTACTTAAAATACTGATGAGATTCTCTAAAAAAGTTTAGTCTTCCTTATTTCCATGGAGCTACCATTGTACATCAGTAACATCTACCACAGCCAGAAAGAGCAAATTATCAATGTACATAAAGCTACACTTCTGTATGAGCAGAACTGAGTGTAGGTTACAGGAGGGTAATTCACATCCAAACAAGTACAAGCAGAGGACACTGTAACAGCCCACTTGGGCATGGTAAGCAAAGAATCAATTTAAAAGTAATGCAACAATCTACATGTCTGATTTGGAAATGAAAATACCTGGCTTTGAAGAAAGGTATGCCACTACTTCTGTCATCCAAATAGAAGTGCCAGAGCAGGGGACAGGATCTGAGATCTTTTGTTCCACTTTTTTTTCCTTTTAACTCCCATTTATAATACAGTTGACCATGTTCCTCAAGATAAAATATACAGCACTGCTTGCAGTATAAAAAATGCTATGCAAAATTAAAAAGAATCTGAAGAAAGTATGCCAACATTTGCGACACCACAAATGGTTTATCAAGCAACCACATACTGTTAAATGCTTTCTGTTCTTTCAAGTCCCCCAAAATAAAATGTATTAAAGCATCTACCTTGGTAGAATCATCTCTCAGTCTGCAGACAACCTTCCTGACTCTGCAAGTTGCATATTAAAATCATCGTACAGCAAAGAGTCCCAAGACGCACGGCATAGCCAGCCCAGCGGAGGGGAAAGCTCCAGAAACAGACCACAAGCAGAAGGGAATGATGATCAGGATCCATCGTACCACTTTAACAGAGGATGGGCAGTGCTGGACAGGCTGCTGAATCCCGGGGTTATTGCAGCTATTTCAGCTTCCGCAGTCCTGCTTCATCCCGTAAGCAGTGAGCTGAAGCTCCCACTTTCCCTTTGGAAATGCCACATCTCTCCTCCTGGTCCCATGCCATGAACATGCTAATGACAGACCTATAAGGACCACGAAGTTCAAAGAGGCAGAGACTGGACATCTCTGCTTTGGACTTAAGGGAAAAAAAATATTTTCCAGAGTAACATTTCTAATCAAATATTTACCAAAATATTTGCTATGTTAGATTAAAAATGGTATATACTTAACTCTTTTTACTTCCGCGTTTGCAGATTTAACACTTATCTTCATTGTAGGTAATGCTGGAGAATTGGACAGATACTTTGCCTTTCAATTACTGTGGCGGATGTTTGAGTAACAAACCACTTAAGCTACTCTGTATCAGCACTTTAACTTCATTTTAGATGAAGTGCATAGAATTCAGATGGGATGGGAGGCAGGGAACTGATCACCTGGGTGCTGACTAAACCTGCAGCAAGGCGCTAGAAGAAAAGCAGGAGGCAAAACACGTTGACCTCACAGTATTTACCACAAGCATAGCTCTCTTAGAAGTCCCCTGGGGTTGTTAAGTAACAGCCATTTACCATACTAGCGACTATTTACCATACAGTACAAAACTCTTACTGGTAGTTACAGCTGAATGTTTTCATTACAAAAGCCTTTACACACAAACTTTCTTTATCAAGTGCATACAAACTGGCAAGAGTTTACACGTTTAAAATAAACACTAATAGGCTGTGCTCAATAGCCCTGTTCTCAAAAAAATTACCATAAAAGAACAGTAACATGGAAGTACAACGCACAGCGTGCAATAAAAACATGTTCATTTCCCACCTCATCTAGTTCTGCAGCGCTCCCCTCCAGCTGAACAGGAAGACTACTTTCATTTGGTTTCAAGTAATTGAGAAACATTTCAGCTACTTATCAGCTCTTCAATCTTTTTTCCTTTCACACGTTCCCTAGAATTGTTGCCAACAGGGTATTTATAAAAGATTCAGCCTAACAAAAATACTCTGGCAAACAATGTTGCAGGAAAAAAATTAGAAAATTAAGAAGCCGTTCGGTAGAGGAGACTTTAAAGAGCTGGATCCTTGTTTAAGCAGAACAAAATAATTTAGGCTGTTTAAAGAGAGGCGAGAGCCGTGTGAGGGAGCGCTCCTAGCCCCGGACCAGCGCTCCAGCAGCAGCCGCATACCTTCCCTCCCTTGGTGGAAACCCGTGTTTATTTTGGCAGGGGTTTGCGCTCCACATCACAAATGGAAACAGCCAGCTCCCTCCGAGGCCTCAGAGCAGCATTTCACTGACGACACGCCATGTACACACACCCACAGGAAACCTCTTTCCTCCTTACTGGTTTCTCTTTCCTGAGGCCTCACCAGCGACTGCACATGCAACAGCCAGTATCATCTTACAGCAAATTATAACTACGCATACAAAGCGTACGAGTTAATTACCATACAGGACAGTATCTCCAAATTTTACACTGTGCTAGAGAAATAAATGAAAATCTTAACATTAATTAAAAAAATCAAAAAGCACCTTGATCACCGCGTAGGGGTCTCATACAGAATAAACCAACCGAAAGGGCTAACCTTCCCTACTGCTTGTCAAGTCCCACCGTTTGTCCCATCCTCGCTACTTCAAGAAAGCACCTTCTCCTTCAAAAATACAGCTGAGAGCAAACAAGAAACAGTATAAACATACTGTCTCCAATCAGCTGTAGAAACAGAAACTGAAAAATCCTTCCATATCCCATCTCCAGCTGTATAAGTTATTTTTCTCCAATATGACCCAAACAGTGTAAGCATCTCTCATTGCTATAGCAACCCAGCTGCAGAACTGAATGACACATATATAAAATGAAGGAAATTTTTTTTCTAAGTTACCACAAGCAACCACGCTAAGTCACGTTTATAAAGATCTTACCTACCAATCTGGATATAGTAACATTCTGCAAAAGGTTCGGTTCCAGCCTGATTTTAATCTTTTGATTTAATACATCCCGTACGTTGGCATGCAGTACCTGCTGCAGTCAATTCGCGCAGTTTTACTGTGTCATCCTGTCTTTACAATTAATTTACTTGCTGTGTCCCAGATTTGAAATAAATTAACTAAATTCAGTGATAATCCGTGTTGCCTTTTAGTTCTAGTAGCATTTGTCACTCAGCCTTGAAAAGGTATCAAAATAAAATACTTGGTGCAGTACTTCATTAAAGTTTACAGTCAACTTTTAATATTCTATGAAAAATGTTTGGCCAATTTTTTCCTCTCAGTAATTTAGAATTAATATTTTCTATATTTTAAGAAATTCCTGCTACCCATCATAAGCTTGTGTACATCCCTCCTAAAGATAAATGTAAGAGAACAGTATCATGAACTGGAAATAAAACATTCCCACAGACCAACCTTAAAAGCAACTAGTAGTTACCTGCCAAAGGGAATTAAAAGAAGGGTCATCCACGTGACTGTAAATACCCACTATCCCGTGCACTGAACAGGAGAGGTTTGGTTTCTCTACCGGCCAGGTCAACTCTTTCCGGTGAAGCCTAACTACTACAAGGTGCATTACTGCTTCTGATAGATGAAACAATAAAAGCGAGAACTGCCTAATCTTTAACATAACTACCTTTATTTACTGTTGTCTTCTTCCCAATTCATATTTTATAGCAGTAGCATAGGATGCTTAAATACAAAGATAATGGACCCAAAAAAAAAAAAAAAAAAAATCAAACAGATGGAGAAAGGCAATCCCTAAATTTGAAAGAAACAAACTCACAAACATACCTGAAAAACTGGAGTTATCATCATGCTACTTTTAAAAACTTAAACCTGACATTTTCAAGCAATTGAAAACAAAACTGTCACAACAAAGACAGAAATAACAATATCCCACAGAGGAAAGCAGAAGACACTGTGTTTCAAGATGAACAGAAATGAAGAGCCATTGTATTAACACGTGAAAATGAACTTAGTTACTTCGACAGCAAAAACATCTGCGACTGAATTATGGTATTAAAAAGTCATTATAACACATTATAGAACAGTGAAACCTTTTCACACAGAAACAAGCTGATACAGAGAACAAAACATGTAATACTGTGGAAACAGAAATATTCCACTTAGATAGAAATCTCTCTGATATGTCTTAATTCCAAGTTTTTTTATGCACTTTAGATTTCAAGGGGCTTGGCTACTTCTGCTGCCTTCTTCTCCTGAAAGCAAAATCCACTGTTGTAAAATTACATGAGATCTTACAGGGCAGATGCAACAGATTTCAGACTAAAATTTTCTGATTTCATACTTTCTACATAAGAAAAATTTGGAAAGAAAAGGGCAGAGTTTCAATAAATTACTTGTTACAGTTTCTTCATCATGTACTTAGACTTTATTTTTCTGAATTCAGTATTACTGAAGCAATACTTAATTTCTGCTGTATAAATACATAAAAAGTGTTTGAAACATAAGTTGTTTTGTCAACCCCATATGTTAGGCTTGGCTCTTTTCTAATTCCCAGTCTTTGGGATTCTGGGAAGCTCTGCTTGCCTGTCTGTCACCTAATTACCCAGCAATAAATAACAACACATATGAACTCATTCAGAACTGTTCCGTAGCCCTGAGTTCCGTGTGGTGCCATGTAAATCAGAGGACAGACTAGATAAAATAACGGTAAGCCAACAGTTGCACAAGAGAGGCATTACCTCGACTCTGTCCCTCACCTTTGTTAAGGCCATAGCTTCATTAACGTTTCTCCTAGAGCACCTAGGAGTTCACTGCCCCAAGAAGGAGAAAGCCTGGCTTATCTCTGCTGCTTCCTGGACCCCGCTGCAAACCAATGCAATTCACTGATCGAGCAGAAAACCCACACAGAAAGAAAAAAAAAAGGGGGGGGGGGAACACGATGACACACGGACGGGGACAGGAATAGCTTTCTTCTAAGTTCAATGAATTGAGTTTGCTCACTAAATTGAGTTGAATCGTGCATGCAGGGGGAGAGACTTACCCTTTTTGGTGGCAATTAGTGGTCTTTGAAATAGATAAATAACTACTAACTAACTACTAACTGGAAAACTACACTTGTCTTGACATTAGACAAAAAGATGACATATGTTGTGCTATGTTTCACAAAAATTTAATCCATATATTGTCAAAAAGGTGCCATACGATACCCAGCAAGATAAGCAAAGAAAAAGCTTATGCTGAGAATCCCAACATACAGTCAGCTCCTCCAACAAAACTTTAAGAACAGAACTATCCTAGTAAGATAGTACTCTCCCATTAAAAAGACACAAAGAATAAAAAGTATGAGCACATTTTTTAAACAAACTTACAAAAATATCAAATGGTTCACAAAGAATAAACATGAATTTACCTTTGGTTTTTTGTTCAGCAGCCTGAAAGAAGAAAAGAACAAAACAAATCAACTACTTGTCATTATTCAAAATGATACCGAATAACACCTAACTTTTTGCAGGCGTTAGTTCCAGTTAAGGACTGGAGAATGTTAGTTTAACTCCATGCATTAGGAATGTAAGAATAGCTACCCTTGTCTGACTAAAGCCAAAAACAGATGCCAAAGAGCCAGCGTAACACGCGGCAAGCAGCATGAGAGTGCCCCACCTACCCACCCAGCCTCCCGCCACTTGAGGTTCAGAGGCTTCCTGAACCAAACAGTACGTTTATGAACTTCTCAACATTCAACAGAATTCACTTCCGTTAATTTGTCCAATATCCCTTTGAATCCAGACATACTATTAGCTTACACAGATTAACTGCACATTTTGTGAAGACCCATCTTTTTTTTAATCTGTTTGGAGTCTACCCACTTTTTCTTTTTACTATGCCTGATTTTTATACTGGAAAAGACAGTGGTCAATTCCTATCTACATCCTAAGGGCCGTTTAAGATTAAAACTAACTATGCTAAACCATTCTATGATTCTATGTAATCCAGAAAATGAGGCAGGAGAACACACACCACAGAAAACGCGCAACGGCCTTGGAATCCACAGTCACTTCGGTATCAGTTGAGACTAATCCAGTCAACTCTGCATTGACGCTGAGGAGCAACATTCCCGCGACAGAGCTGTGGGAGCAGTAACTCAGCATCAGGGGACGGGAAGCAGCTCGGGGAGTGCTAATGAACTGTCACAACTGCTTTCGCAGAGATTTTCTGACCACGGCCTCATGCAAAGGCGACAGGACTGCTCACTTCCATCAGAATTATTCACAGAAGTAAAAGCTGCAGAACCCGTATGTTAGACGTAAAAGTGAATATATAATATAAAACAGTAACATGAACAAACCTTTTTCTGAGCACCTTCCTTCTTTTTCTTTTCTTCCTGCTTTTTCTTTTTCTTTTCTTCCATCAAATGTTCCTCTTCTTGTGTTTCTTGTTCTTTCTCCCTGATAAGGAAAGAGGTTGGGAAGAGCTTTTCAATAAGATGAAACTTATCTAGGAAGGTAAATAATCCATACTTATACTGCTAACTTTCTACATCTCATGTTTAAAAAAGGCTGCTTCTAATGCTGTAATAAAAGCATTAAAAAAAAGCTGTTCCAAAATTGAAACCAATGACAAACAAAATAGTAGACAATGAAAATTCAGAAAGAATAGATTTTTATTTGGAAACTTTATTTGGAACCTCTTTCCACAATTACTCAAAAATACTACTTAATATTAGCACATTCTATGGCAAGAAAGTTTAAAACTGAAAAAAAAAAGAACAAACCCCAGGTAATTAATGAAAGTTCCATTGGCTTTCCACAGCTATGATTCACAATATACCTTAAAGATCATGAGCGAGTACATTATTTTCCAACTATTTTTCTTTTTCTGATCAAACATATACCATATTAGTTTATCATATGCATCAATTTTGTTCTCAAGGAGTTGTAAAATAAGGCCCACATTGAATTCAAATCATCATATGAAACCTCACCATCTATGCTTTCTTTGTCCATCACCGTAATAAATGGTTATAACAGTGAACCTCCCAAACACCCTTCCAAATAAATACCAATGCAAATAATTAATTTACTTCTCTATAACTATTTTATCTTCCTTGACAGCTCTTTAGGTCCTGTTCATTTATCAGCCTTACAGATCTTCTGAGAATACACTGTTTCTGTTGGGCTGAAACCATTACTATTAGTAGTAGTAGTATTATTAGATTTGATGTCTTCCAATTATTCATCAAGATCACTTTTAGCCTAACTTATTATTGCTTTACAGTTAACTTGCCAAAGTCCTACAGCCCCCCTTTTTTGGGGGGAGATTTTTTGTTGTTGTTGTTGTTGTTAAAAAGAAGTCTTTCTAGTTATAATATTCTTTGCTCAATTGTTTAACACAACAGGTCTGCGGGGGGGGCTGCTCTTTACCTAAAGGAGAAACAGATACTCTTCAGACTTTGTACATCATGTCTTCAAACACCCCCCATCAAATATCTTGCCTTTTAACTGTTTCTTTTCTTTTCCTTTTAACAAGTTTGCACATTCTTACATAGTTTGCCTTTTTGCAAGAAAGGAATATTGTAGTCAATTTTTTGAGGTTTTAGCTGTTGAGGGGTGTTCTGGTTTTTGGCTTTTTCACTTGCCTGAAAATACTGGTTTGGGCCCCTGTAGATGCTTTAATGCTTACAGAGGTCCTGCACAGTGCTCCAGACTAAACCAAAGGCAGTTTCCTTTTCCTTTTGTTATCCAAAACAATAAGAATTACAGTAAGCAATTCAGAGGTCTAAACGTAGGTGTTAGTGCCCTTTTAGACACCTTACAGCACTCAAACTATTTACACAAGTGAAAGATATGGCAAGACCCAGAGTCTGGAACAGCAGCTGGAGGTCAGGCACATCTGGAAGTGCTTTGTGCACAACTGGAGGTCAGGACACATGAAGTGGCATTAGACATCTGTATTTTAAATACTTGAATCACTTTCTATCATAGCCAAAACCTCATCATCTCCATGACAGCTCAACTTTATGCCCATTTCAAAGGGCCACCTTTCAAATATTGTACTGTAAATCCACGTTTGAGAAACATTTGCTCTTAAGGGTTGCAGGTGGGTATTTGCATCACATATTTAACATTGCACTTAACAAAAGGGTACTTAAAATTGTAGTTTTACATGGATTGCTCTAGTACTTTTTCCACATTACCAAAAGCAACTGAGCTGAAACCATCACAGATTTGACTTTATTCCCGTCAGCTCCGGAGAACAGAAGTCCGCAGGATTTCAGTAACTACAAAGTAACATCCAGTCCCTTCATTTTCAGTGCTCCCTGCTCGAGTCACATCAGACTCCACAAAGCCCGTGTCTTCAAGTGAACTCTCCCAAGCTGTCAGACTATTGCCAAGGGAAATTCTAGCCTTTTTCCTTTTTTAAAGCAGGTGAATGAAACAAGTCAGTGCAAAGCAAGAAACTTTTTGGTTTCCTCTTGCTAGTACTTAAGAAAACCCATGACATGACAGCGATTCCAGAACACCGCAATTACATTTAAATCCCTTTTAATAGTCAGTGCAGTATTAAAAAAAAACCAAACACAAAACCAAAAAACCCCACCACACCACCACCACTTCATTTGCAGAGTTTAAATAAACTATGAAAGTACATACTTCCCAACCTTCCTGTTAGGCTTTTTTTTTTAATATATATCAAGTTCCTTTCATCACTGTCAAAGTCTCGGTACTCAAAAGTGGAGTCCGCTATGAACTCCTCCATTTCCAGCCTTTCTCTCCTCTAAAGGTGGCTCTGTTTTGACGTTTCCCAAGCACTGCTGTATGTTATTCCCTCCCTTACGCAAGTAATACACCATGTCAGAGGATTTTCTGAATCAAAGAAGAGCAAACATTTTGCTCCATGAAAAATACAATGTATTTTATTACCGTATTATCATATCAATTACAACAGAAGAGGTAGAAGTGCCACTCCTAGTGGAAACCTGTTTGGTGTCCCCCCCCCATTTCTGAGATTAAAATAGCCTCAGATTAACTCAGAAAATTATACTAGAATTTTTAATGGAGTTCAATTTTCAAAACTGATTTACATAATGACACTTCTAAATACATGTGCTTTAAATATGCTTAAAACAGAAATAAAGCTCCAAGTGGCCTCTCAGATGGCAACTCTTGCTGTCACTTCTAGGCAGAAATTAGTCATCTAAGAGCAAAACAAAACGAAAACAATAAAAACATTGCTATATAAAGTTTGATTACGTTGTGAAAGCCATGTGTTGCAGTTTTACTTCCTGAGCGACAATTTAATCTTTATTACAGGAAAAATGCTAAAAAATTCATGAATACAAAGCTCATATCATTTAAACCAGAAGTGTCTCAGAATGTACTTGTAGGAGTTTGCCTTTTTATACGTATGGATCTGATGTATCAAAATGATGGGGGATTTTTATGAGCAGGGGGCAAAGAGTTTTACTATAGCATCAAGTGCTGTTTATAAAGATTGCAATTAGCTTATTAAATCCAAACCTGAACCAAGGTTATCTTTAAAGTACACATGCTTGGGAGCTCTCTCTGAATAGGAAAACAAGACGAAATGCAGGTCGCGGTCAGAACAACTTGAGAACTATGGCTACGTTCTGTCAATGCCTATTGCAGAAAGGCTTATTAATACCTTTAAAAAAATTAACAAATCTAGGCCGATTTTATTTTTTAAGCTAAGTGAGAACTTCAGTTTTCTAGTTGGCATCAGACATTGCACTGCTTTCACATCTGAAGCCACAGCTGGTATTCTGAATTAGCACTGATGTGGCATTCCAACAGGATTTTGCAATATGCCTTTTGAGAATATCGTATTCTTAAACAAACTTCCAGTAGAGTCTATCTGTGTTATCACATGCAAGGTTATTACCCATACAGTGTTGTACAGTTCAGAAGTTCCTGCAATAGCTGAGGACTAAACAGAGACCTGTCTCTCTTGTCCCTCCATGTGATACAGCTCCAAACCCAGCAGCCTAATAAACTTTTTTGTATATATTTAAGATGCTGAAGGTTTACTTATTTACATAGGAAAACTGCCTGGAATACCTCTTCAGAACAGCATTCTTAATCTTGGTCTACAAATGTCTTTGCCTGGTTTAGCCCACTGAGAGAACAGCTCCCATACCTTAATTCCGGAATACCTCTTGTACCTTAAATTCACATCCTACTTTATGCTGGAAAAACTTCCCTTGATAGCTGTGAAAGTTGCTGTTACTGACAGAAACCCTACAAATTGCATACAATTGCTGAAGTATTGCTCTGGTTTAGACTTCCCCCACCATACAACAGGGCATCATGCATTTCTGAGCACACACGTTTTCCCCACACAATGATGATGGGGGGCGGGAATCTTTAAACTGGAATTGTGAGGAACTGACAAATAATCGCCCAAAGGCAGGCTACCAAAGCATGCCAAGCAGGCTTTTTGGAAAGAACGAACAGAGCCATGCATCGTTACATGCGGTAACAGAGGGTCTGGACAGCATAGGCATCAAGCACACAGTAACCATCTACCAAGTTCTCAAAATCTAGCATTGTACAGTTTCAAACAGAAATGAAGAAAATTACTATTTAGAAAGTTCTTCAAGATCTGATTCTAAATGGTAAGAAAGAAGTGGCTGAGATCATGAAGGCAGATAGCAGCTTGGAGGGTGGCAATGAAATTGAATGAAAAAATTAACAAATAAATAGCAGTGAATACTGGAAAGGCAGGCTTCAATTAATTCAGGACAACTGAAAAATACTGTCACATAGGAAGAGGCAGGCATTACTTCTTGGAAATCCCCGAGAATCTAAACAACAATGCAGATACCCTAATGTATAGGAGGAATACTACATAAAGCAAGAGGTCACCATATCAGCAGTCCTTGTTTTCATGACTACTGGAACGGATAAACTAAAACTCCACATCTGCCTATTGCTAATTTTGTTTCCTGCTTCATCTTTATCCGGCCCAGCTCTCTGTGACCTTTCTAGAGTAAATACTGGTGAAGGCAAGGAGCTGGTGTGACTTTAAAAGTGCCAGCTTTTTTCCCTTGATATCTAGGCTCAGTCATTAATCAAGAAGAGTCAAGCTGGTCCCTAATTACAAGCTCTCCAATCACCTCAGAAAAGAAAGAAGCACACAAAACTAGGTCAAATAAATAAGAACGAATATGAAAAAAAGAGCACATGGGGACAAAAATGAAGAAGGCCAACAATGTATTTGCGTATAAAAAGTAACAATAAATCAACCTATAAGAGCTTCATTAATAAGCAAGAGGAAACATTAGTTTTGATACTCAGTGGGCAAGGGAGACTATTGACAGCTGACCACAGGAGGGCTGAAGCGGCAGCACTGCTCTCTGCCGCAGCCTTCGCTAAAGAGGTCAGCTGGGAACAGATGGCCAACAACCATCCGAACTGGTGCTGAGCCCGCAGCTGACGACAGCTTCACAGGGGGATGCGTAGTGCTCTTCCCTAGGTAGGGAGGCTTTGCTCCGAGCCAGTGGCAGGGGCAGCAAAAAGCCAGCAACCAAGCTGCTCCTGCCCCAGGAGCTCGGCCACCACCACTGCAATGCTCTGTTCTGGCTTCCTCGCCCGAAAGGGCCGGTCAACACAGCTCCACACAAGAACCTCAAGATGTGTTTCTTAAGTGGCTTTTCCCCAAATCTGGGAAGAAGGAATGACCCAACCTCTGAGGAAAACTTCCATGAACCGGCAGGGGGAAGGAAAGGGGGGGGGGGGGGGTGGGGGGGTGATCAACCTAAACATTTTGCTACCACTCCAAATAGGAAATCAGGCCAGCAAAAGTAAGAACAGCTTAAAAAGTCCCTAGAGAAATCGGATGTTTTCCCACTGGCTGGGCCTGATGTGATTTACAATAAGAACAACTGTGTCTAAGTTGTTACAGATTACCTTAAAGAATCAGCAGAAGATGGATGGCACTCCAGAACACTCGCAAATGGCAAAGACTGTGCATATAACTTAAAAGGGGAAGGGATAAAAACATCACTAACAGCTAACAAGGATTTGTGGGGGAAAAAAAGTCTGATTTTTTTTCCTAGGACATAGTTGCAGGTACTTTTGAAAAGGACAAAAGGGAGGCAAACGGAAGTAATTTATTGACTTTTCAAGCAACACGCAAGGTTTTGTTAATAAGAACATGGTTGCTTTAATTTTTTTTTTCTAAGAACAAGGTAGGGAACATAAGCTAAATGAAATTACAATAAAGTACCCACAAAACAAGTAACCTCAGCACTTCCCCTTCCAAAAGGCAGAGAACCAACGCATTTTTGTTGCAGTATGCCACAAATCCAGCAGCAAAATTTTTATTAACCACTTTGCTGCTGGAAAAATGTGTGCGCTTACTAAGTTTCCAGAATATGTTCCGTCATTGGGCTGCAAAACAATTAAAGATGGACAGTATTCAGAACAACCCGATAAACTCGAGAGGTACAAAAAAAAGTAGAGAGTGCAATAGAGTGCAATTCAATGAGAAAGAGTGCAGGGCACCATGTTTGGCAGGGAATAGTCCTATGTATCAATACAGCATAGGGAACAGCTTGCTAAACACCAGTTTTGGGGCATGAAAAGAGGAGCTGTTACAGTGGATCTCAATCCAAAGGCAAAGCAACAACATCACAAATGGTCAGAAATTCATCAGCTGCTGTGCTGTGTCCAGTTTGGGACTATCTACAGCAACAGAGATACAGATCAACTGAAGAGAGCCCAGGAAACAGCAACCAGAAAGAAGGATCAGAGATCAAAGATGCACAGGCCCATGGAAAAAACTTGAGATTTGGATTCACTTAATCTAAAGAGACAGCAACTTCTTTATTCAAATAGGTGTTAAAGACAGAGGTAGAGAAGAATGGAGTAAAATCTTTCTGCTTCAGCTGTGGTAAGTAGCACTGAATTTAAATTGCAACAAAGGAGATTTTGATTAGGCATAAAGAAAAAATCTTCCACTCTGTAGCATTTTAAAAAAAAAGCCAACAGTAAAAGACTTAGCAAGTCTCTATAAATATACATTTGGGGGAGAGAAGAGGAAAAATACCTGAAGAAAGGAAGACTTGTTTTTATTAAAAAGTAACACTGATACAAGGCCACACCGACTCCTGGACACACAGACAATTGGACTGGAAACAGGAGGCCTCTACCCATTTGCAAAGTAAAATCCTACAATATCCTTTCAAGGGAATTAACGGGGGAAAAGCCCTCAGCTACACCACTGTGGGCAAGATAAGTTTATGGATGGGTTACATGTATAGGCATGATCAGGCAGCTTGAAACTGAACCCTGTAATTCGAAAGTTTGGGTGCAAAATTTGTTCCTACAGGGAGTCATAAATGAAGCTTGATGAGTGGTTTTGTTTGACCTCAGTTTATAACTTATTAATCCCATGCTCTGGGGTTTCTAGCTGTCAAATTATGCCCCTGTCCTGCACTTGTCACTCCTTAATACGTTATTTGCCTTGACAGGGGATTCCTCCCTTCCTCTGAGACATCAAAATATCGCCCACTGCCAACAACTGTGGGCCTGGTACTTTGATGCTCCCAGTATCTTCTCAACTTATCTTGAAGCATGCAAGACAACACTGATCACCTAACAGGAACAGCAGTCTGCTTTCTGAAGTCACCTAGAAATCCCACCAATGCTGCTGCACAGAAACAGACCACGAATACTAATACCGCCCTTGATCTTTCCTTTTAGCGTACAATATAGTTTTCGCTTTAAGTCTTCCTTGTGTGTTTTTATTTATTTGATTTGTTACAGGGTTCTGGTAGGTATCTTCAGGTCTATGCTGCTCTGTGGACTCTTCTCCACAGCTGCCTGTAATTGTGAGGGATTAAACTCGATCGCTATGTCCTCCCTCCTCCAGGCTTTCTTTAAACCACAGCACACTTGGCTAAGGTGCAAGATGTGCACAGACAACTTCATTCACTACTGAAATTTGTGCAAGAGCAGAATGTAGCTGCCATTTAAAGACACCCAAGAACACCACAGCATTAGTTGAGAACGGGATGTGAAAAGCACCACATCCAATTAAAATATCTTACTGAAACTACAGGAAGATTTTAGGTTGCCCAAGAGACTAAGTTAATAATCCTGCTCTTACCATCTGTAAAATAGAAATTCCACGATCAGAAGAAAAAAGAGCACCTGTGTTACACACCCTGTCTCACAGCTGCATCTCCAGCAGCAGTACACGGTGTTCCTAACACACCATTTTGGATTACGGGTTAAAGAGCAACAAAATACTGGCAGAACCTCGAGGAGAGTGCCAGCTGCTGTTCCTTGCAGGACCTAGACTCTTGCTAGAGGTTTCCAATTCACCCAGTGTTAACTTATTGTGACCCTACTTTATGTACACAGTGGGTAAACAACCGCTGAAGTAACTTAGATGAGAATGAAAATAAAGCAAGACTAGATAGTTACTATCGTTCAATTCAAGATTTTTAAAAAAAGCACACTGACCCAGCCTTGTCTTGGCCTCTACTAGTTGATCACTGGTCACTAGAAGTCGGGAAAAATCCCAGAGAAGAAAAACCCTTTTATAAATTAAGGATACATATTAACTGTAAGTGGTAGGTCAAACATCAGAAGTTTGATGAGTCCATATTTGAGCACTGCTCAAGTCCAATGCATGTTTGTAGGGTTTTTAGGTTTTTGTTTTTCATCTACAGACTTCCTTTTGTTCACTTTCTCCTGGATTGTTACCAGAGACAGATGGTGTACTAATGAGCGTACTGGAGTACTAATGAGCGTACTGGAGTACTAATGAGAATGTTTCAGGAGATGTATGTTACATCTTCATTACTAAGTAGTGCAGACCAATACGGGTGGATTTGCAGAGCAAAACCGTAGGTCCAGCAGACTTGATAGCCACACTATCCCCACTCCAGGTGACTTTATTGCTTGAGACTAGCTCCAGTCCACTCCCATGTACCAAATGCTCACTTGAGCAGGAAAGCATTAGCTGCCCCCTTGGAGCACATCATCCAGTGAAGTTTTATTTAAAAGGAATCCAATTGTTGTACCCCAAGACCACTCCATGATGTCAATCAAAGCACAGCACAGCATGTGACAACAATCAGAAACTCCCAATCCAAATTAACACGCCACCGTAGATGATTCTATAGGGTGTGAAGCTGCTGTCACACAGGTATGCCACCATTTCTGTGAAGGTGTTGCTCTCTGCAGTGCAGGCCTATTAATGTATACACAAGCTCTGCTCTGGGACAACTTAAGTAGTTAGTAGGGAAATCTGGGCATGGGCTAGAACACTGTACACAAAACCTCAGCCTTGTATACATTTCAGGCACGAACCACATCAGAATTTGCTCCCTCAGTCTGCTGACAACACCCCAGCAGACCTCAAGTATCCCATCATGGTCCTTGCATAGCCTGAGTGGTGCACAAGAAAAAAAAAAACCTCACCCCCCAAAAGCAAGCTTGCATTACATTCACCACTCAAAGCAGGCTACAAACAGCAAGAAACATGCTATGAACATCTCTCCTCTCCCATCAAACACGGACCGACTCCTCTCTTGGAAAATTAAGCTGCAGACTGTGAACAGTGGAGATAACTAGATTTACTTTCACAGCACCGCCCCCCTCCCAGGCCTGATGACATTTACCAGCAGTTGACATAGCATCTGGTCCAGAGCTCTTCCCCAGTCTTCCTGGGACATAATACACAAAGGAAAATAGCTTTGGAATCCAGTGGCTCAGCAAGAGCACAGCATGTTTGTCTCTCTCCAGATACTATGTTTGCTGTTTTGGTTTCTGCAAATACTTCAGAAGACAGGGGCCCTGTGCCAACAGAGGCAAAGCCCCATGCTGACAGATAATTCAACTAAATGTCACCAATTAACTGACCTAGAAGCAGAAGCAACCTATGGACAAGTTTCTGGCTCAAATTATTTAGCTGGAGTTGAACACGTCCAAGGAGCAGTGCTTCCTGGGGCAGCTGCAGAGGGATACTGCGGAGCAGGGGCCGGGAGACAGAACGGGAGCAGCAGCCCCACAGGTGTTCTGCCAGGCACCAGGACCCTGGGGCTCGGCGAGAGCAGAGCGCGCCCAGGGGCAGGGCCCAGGGACAGGGCCCAGGGACAGGGCCCAGGGACAGGGCCCAGGGACAGGGCCCAGGGACAGGGCCCAGGGACAGGGCCCAGGGACAGGGCCGCCACCTGTCCGACAGTACCAGGGTCAGGAGGGACACTGTGCTGCAAGACAGACCGCCAGGAACACCGCTTCCGTGGAGCATACCTTCACACCCTCCAAGCAAGCGCAGCTAAACCTTTATGCTTCTTTGTTAAAAAAAAATGAAGTTTGTATAACTAAAATGATGAACCGTTTTGCCTGCAGAGATTCCCAACACCCCTAGTCCTTTCCTCCCTTCCATCACAGTCACATGCCAGCACTCAACTGTTTCTGAGCCCGATCACTTTGTTATCGGCAGGTGAAAACATATTTAACTCGCTTATTGCAGGAGCTGAAGACCAGGCCGGTGCTCTCACACAGGTCAAGCTAGACAACACAACTGACAGGGTCAAAAAGCAGGCAGAAAAATTTATGCTTAAGACAAATATGTTTATGCTGCTGCTCTTGTGCTTATTCTGGGGAAGAGGCGATGCCAACACATCTTCAACAAAAGACACCCAGCTCACAGCAGCCATAGCCACACGTGTCCATTGCCGCATTCACAAGCGGCTCCAGTGTGATTAAAAGGGGCTGGGAAGGTGAGATCTGGAATAAATCTCTCTCCTTTAAGGTAGAGTTCCCGCCACAGGCACCGTAGAAAAACGCATACGCGCTTCCCTCGCTCCTACCCACAGGCAGGGAAACTGTACCAGACAAGTCTAAGAATAACACCAACACATACCAGCAACACAGTGAGTAGCAGCAGACATGCTACCAGACATGCATGTGCCACTCAAATACAGACCTGCCTAGCTGAGATGACCTCCTGAGGTCCCTTCCAGCCTGAGTCTTCACAGATGTGTGGCAGAAGCCTGCAGAAAGCAGTCTCTAGGAAGACAGCATCCCATACAGGGAATGGGCCTCTGCCATCTCACTGCCAAGATCTCCAGGTGTCACCTCGGAACGCGCAAGCGGCGGGGAGGCACGGGACACTGCTGCAACCCTAGCTCTGGGAGGCCCACGGAGAGAGACCTGGATGGGCCTCGCAGGGAGGATGCGTCTCAAGATCCAGAACTGGAAAAAGAATAACGACACTACTCCTCGTGCTGCAGAGCTCAGAACAGCACTCCAGAGTACAAGCCCTGCTGGCATCACCAGGGACAGTAAGGGGACAGCCAGTAAAGGCGGGTGAATGGCATAAGGGATCTATGAGGTGCACATAAGCTAGGCTAGGGTATGCTGGGTGTAAAGAACAAGATACTCTCTACATACATGCATGCATGCTGCCTTGGAAAGCTGAAGCTCCACTGAATGGGCATATACCACCTTACTACGCTTCCTCCCAGATACAGATGTAAGTTAGGTAAATGCACAGCTCCTGGCATAACAAGGCAAGATAAGATGAAAAAGGGCAAACAGATGTCAACAGAACTCCTTGTTGTAGAAACCAGAAGGGAAATAAATTTACAGGGGATAAGACGGAAACTTATGTTTTTGTAAAATGTTTATTCTTTTAAAAGAGTTCAGAATACACAAACCTGTAATTTCCTTCTTCTGCATTTTTAAATTTGCTGGGTGAGCTCATTGAACATTCAAGTTGTTGTCTTCAAGTTTTCCAAATACCATTCTATTTAAAGGCACTGTGAATAGGGAATTCAATTTATCAAATGAATGAAAGAAGAATTCTTAGCAGGAACCCTGGTGAGCTAATCAAGAGTCACAATAAAATGTCAGGGGTCCTGGAATTCTCTGCAGGAGGTTAACACCAAATTTGATCCGAGTCAAGGAAGACAAAACATACTATAGACTAATAAACTGTACTAAAAGTTGTGCACTGCAAATATGTGAAAGTTTAAGGACAAATGAAGAAAAATCTACTTAATTGTTTTGTGCACTTTTTGTACATTAAGTGTTTAACTACAAAAATCAAAACCCTGCCCACCACAATCATTTCATTCAACCTGAAGATAATATATTTTCAAGCAATTTAGTTTTTGTTCCACTGCATCTTCAGCTGCAATGCTGTTTTGAAAATTAATATAGCAACATAAGTCAAATGAGGTAAGAAACCTTTACATTACTCTATACCTATCTTTAGGCTGGAAACTGAATCCACAAAATTCAGAGAAAGACTTATTCTATCATCCAAAATTACGGAAACAGAAAGGTCCAAGCTAGCACCTTTCCCTCCACATATCTACCAGAGTTTAAAAGATTAACTCTACATTGCTGAAAAGGTAATCCTTACTTCCAGTAAGTTCATCAAGTTTCAAAGTTCTCTGTTCCTCCACTTCACTTTCCACAGTAAAAGCATCTGGATGCCAATTCCTGCCAATAATAAACTAGAATATCAGAGCCACCATCAGAATGGGCCATCATCCGTTTTTCAACTTGGCAAATGAATAGCGTCTCCATGGGGGGAGCAGAGATGGGGAAAGGAAATAGCCATAAATGATCTTCCAGGCCAGGAAAACTAGTTGCAGTAAATACCACTTTGGAAATCAATTTATGGTCAATTATGATCCTAGTAATAACTATTTTATGCCTTCAGTTAGTCCATGAAACGCCTAGGGGAGCAAATATTCTCAGAAATATATCCAAAATGTCTCCAAGTATGTTATCTGATCAGTAGATGCAGACAGAATTCCAGAAAGGTCAGCTCTTGCTTGTCTGGATGCTGATAGAGGGATGGGAGACGGACGGGGGTGGGGGGGCAATCACAATTTCAATGCAGTTGGCTATCAGAGCGTTGCAATATCATCCAGATAAAAGAGATGATATCTATCAGCCTGGGTTATTTGCTTCAAAAGCATAGGGTTTTGTTGTCACTGCAATATTTCACCTAGAAATTTGTGAAGAACATTTCATCTTCACAAATGCAGGGAAAAAATTAAAGTTGAGGGTCTTTTTTAAGCAAATCATTATGTAAGCATCCATCCAATAACACAACCATTGCTTTACTCTACACATAAATTCTACACACATTCTACACACTACTACGCATAAGTGGTAGCACAGTATAAAGACTGACATCACTAGGTAAGGTACTGCTGGTGTCCAACGAGACCTAACTTGGATTGTTCTTTTCAAAAGTGAAGGACTTCCAAAAGTCTGATTAGAAGAATAGAAATAGTAAAAATTACACATTCACCGAGCTCCAGTAAGTCCCATATAATATCATCTTTCACCTGAAACAGTGCTATTTATACAGAGACTCTCCTCCTTGATAGCAGCAATTCTGTTACTGTTACAGACCAAGTTTAGTTCCACACCTGGATCAGACAGCTGTATTTTATGATGCTCATACTAGAAAATATTAAATAGCATCTAGATTGCTACCATCAGGCTCTTCTTCCTTATCAGAAGATGCTGCATTTTCCATATTAATTTATTTTTTAAAGGCTTAAAAAGATAAACATGTACCTCTTTATAGTTTACATCAAAAAAAAGAAACCAGTTTTATAAGCAGGAAAATGAAGAGGTATGTTATGAACAGATGTGATCAGCACTGTTATGCCAATAGGTTATTTTTAACCAACCGCAAGTTTTTGCGGCATCACAAACCAAGAATGAGATACAATACTATGCACTTACAGCATTACAGCCATGACACCATAAAGAGACGAGAACTATTAGATTTGCAGAGATGTAACATCTTCTGTTACATAGCCAGGGAGCAAGAGACAAACTTTCAAGTGGAGCATCCATTTCAAAGCCAAAAATGTGGAAAACAATTCAGACAACACAAACATCGGAAGCAATTCTCCTGTTAAGTAAGCTTGTGTAATTGATTAAAAACATTGAGAGAAGAGGAAAGTTGAGACCTACAGGTAGAAAGAACGATGTTAGCAGAGGGATGACGAGGAATCCTACTCCAGACTGGCTTTGGTAATACACTGAAGAGTCTTACTTGATTTACACACATGCCATTAGGCTATGTTTGCAGTGCTAGTCTAGTTTTTAACTTCACATTTCATATGAAATATCATCTTCAAGGCTATTATGAACATGCAGTGAGTTCAAGCAAAAACATTACACGCCATGCCAAAGACCACCTTCTGTGGTCTTCTACTAATGACCTTGTAGGAAGATATAGTAAAATGGCAGTCAGCACATTATGCATCTGTACAGTTGAGGGGTTTTTTTGCATTCTCACTGAACTGCTGCTTTTTTCTAGAATGGTTTGTGTTAAAGCCCTGGGCTGATGCTCTTTTGTTTACCACTAACCAGCTACTGTTGAAAAACAAGCATCTCCATTGTCAGCACCAATGACGTTAGCATCAGCCATGAAAACATTTTGGAATTCTGAAGATCTAAAAGACCTGAGAGTCCAAGACTAGAGTACGACTGAAAAGGAGACTGACACAACACAGATATCCGGCTGAGCTTAAAATAGACCTGGCAGAAGTCAGTTTGAACCAACAATCAATATGCGTACTTACTGACCACCCAGAATGGTATCCAAGCCACTGTGAGTACTCTGTATCCCTAAACAAAACAAAAAGCTCTTCCCCTTCTCATCAGGAAGTCCTGCAAATGCAGTATGAGAGAGAAAACTGGAAACTTCAAGCAGAGAGCGTACAGAGAGAACACAGGAAGGGAAAAAAGGAATAGGAAGGAAAACAGCACATCTAAGAAAACACAGATATGGCAACCGAGGAGACTGTTCTTGACCAAGACCATAACAAAGGCACTTACCCACTATCCCTTCAGAAAGTCTTCACGGGAAAGCACCCACAGAACCCATTAACAAGAAGCTGGGGGGGGGAATGGGTCTGCCTCAGGAAAAGGCCCATGGGCAGACACTAAACACTTCATAGCCCAGGGTGGTTCTTTAACTTGCAGTGGAAGGGGGTGGGTGTTATCTTTTCCTAAATGAGCCTATAGCTGGTAGTTGCATGCTAACTATTTTGAGACCTAAAAACATATTTTTCTCTGGGGCTTAATTACCACAAAGGATGCCAATCAATTCGACAAGTCAATTTTTCTCTCAAATAATAATAATAATAAAAAAATCAAAAAATCCCATTCTCTAGCAATTCAGAGCTTAGTGCTAAAAAAGCCCAAACAGCCAAGGGATAAACATTAGATATTTTTAATACAAAGCAATAAGCAATTGTTAACTTTCCTCATAAGCGAGCTTCTAAAACACAGAATTTCCTGATTGAAATCTAAGTAAATGTGCATCTAGTTTACAATTTTTTAAATGGATGTACATTTCAAAACACAGAAAAAGCAAGCTGCAGATAGCCGTTTATTACAAATGACTTCCACCTCCATAGCCCTCAAAGGCAAACTATAAAGCTGTGTGCAAAGCTAGACAATCTGGGCATCCAGCCATAAAACATCACTGCTGCAGCACAGATAACTGTTCTCACTCTCAAGCCATCCTTGGCTGTAAACCCACAGGGAAGAGCTCCAGAAAGCAGACCTCACTACCGTCAAAGCTTCTAATATTTTATGAGCTTGAATTACAACGACATTCAAGACCTCAACACTGAAAAATTACAGTGCTGAATCACATCCAGGGCTTAGACCAAAACTAACTCAGATTGTCATGTTTGGTACCCTGAACCATGAGACTTACAAACAGCCCGTTATTTTATGGATGTCTTCAGTGAAAGAAGTCTTTTTGTTGGGATGAAGAGAGAGATCCGTTACATTTTTAAAAAGACAAAAGAATCAGATGCACATTTTAAAGTACTGCTGCCTTTTCTGCAAGTAATAGAATCTTTGACACAATCTTAAAGAGCACTGTAACTATTCTGCACGAGAACGGACAGTTTCTTGTTATGATCAAATTCAGACATTTTTATCTTGTGCGGGAGATTTTAAAACATGTTAGTGACAAGGTAGGAAGCTGCACAAATAAAGTTTCAGAAAATACAGTTATTAACTGTGCATGGGAATCCACAGTGAAGTTAACCATGATAAAATAATGATAAAATAAGCATAAGTATGTCTACATCTGGTAATTAAGATGTAAAACTAAGCCGTGCTTTCGGTAGACAATTTTCATAAATAGCTCAGATTCCTAAAGGAAGATCAAATAGTACTTTGATTCCTCTGCTTTCATACATTAAGAATAACCATCTTTCATTTTAACACTAGCATTTACTAGTGAAGAGACTGTGCAGAGCGCATAGATCATTTAGTAATGCAATTTACTGTCACTTCTAGATCATCTCCCCATTCAATAAAGTATACTTCTCTTCTAAATACTATTTGCCCTGGTTGATATCTTCATAATACAGCTGAAAACCTCAAGCCATTATCACTAGAAGGCATCAGCTGATCCTAAATTGGCTAGACTGCAGCGTCACAGGCATTTAAGAGGTTTCCTTATCATTCATCTTTAATACTAAGGGATCGACAGGCTCCTACCTGCAGCTTCTAGGCCAAAGGGAAACCTTCTAATGGTATTACCATTATCTTGTAATCTGAATTTTAAACAATTAAAACAATAGCACTTTTGTGTTGCACATCTCTACTGCAACCAAAGATGATAAATTTTTAATCGGTTCTCATGTTCAAAGTCATATATAAAGCACTGATTTTTTAAAAAGAAGCAATACGCATTCCACATTTAAGTTGCTATACCTTCAGAGAGAAGCAGCACAGTAACCGGCATTGAGATACGAGTAATCGACAGCGACTGTTTTGTTTACTTAGGAAAGGTTTGGCCATTTTATTTTTAAATCTGCAGTTCTCATAGTCAATACTATCTAGCAATTCTTTCCAAATGAAAGCCTCTTTTTACCAAAGCAAAGGATGGCTCCACCCCTGACCTCCTCCTTCAGCTTGTTTTGGAAAGGGGCCAGATGACAGCATTTGGAAAAGCGCATGTTTATCTCGGCAAGGCCAGCTGCTAAGTTAACATATTACCCGTTCCCACATACACCAGGCCTGGTTAAGTCTTAACAGCCAAAACTGAAAGTAAACGCTGCTATTGGGCTTTTAATAACAAACTTAACACGAAAGAGAAAAGGTGTCTGCATCGCATATAGCATCTGAATGGACTGTAAAACTGTAGGTCACTTTGAGTTAACAGCAGGCAGTAAATCCCTTACATGAATAAAATTTCCTGGCCTTTCCGAATGAAGTGAATGAAAAACAGAAAAATAAGAGGTTTTATTTCTAGACTAATTTAAAGCTATACTTTCCATAAGGCTGCCATTCAGCAACAGTTAGCTCCAAGACACAAAGAGATTATAGCCCCTGCTCGACAAAACCTTGAACTTTACCCTGTTTCATTGCTACTCCAGTTCGGCAAGGTATGGCACTTGGGAGCTTTGAGAACTTCAACAAAGAATCTTCAGGTTAAAAGTCCTCGTATGCCCAATTATGTTATTTCTCATATTAAGGAAATTTCATCCTATTATTTTTCCAAGTCTTAAAAAGCTCCTCCAAACAAAACCCAACAGAATTACCTTCCTTCCCTTAAACATCAGCGAAAGATCACAGAAGCCATCAAAAGCATAGCTTGTTATTTTAATAGGAAAGACAAACTCCGGAAAAAAAGAAATTAAGCCAGAGAGGTGGATTTTTCCTTCATCCCAGCAAGCTTTGCAATAGCAGCTGAGGTAAACCTCATCCCGTTCACAGGTGATCAGAGGCAGATTTTGAACGATGCAAACACAACCCTGCCAGGTCAAGAAGGTGAACCTTTAAGGTACCAAATGTTTCTTAGCACCGAATCAAGTCTAATTTTTAGCACGAATCTCATCTTTGCACGAAGACCCAAGGGCAGTATCCCAGAGCAAATTCCACGACGCTTTGTACTAGCACAGAAATGGCACAGACCAAGGCTCCCCACAAGCACATTCCCAGTAAGCGGGACTAACACCCTGCATCAATGACAGCCTAATTACAAAATAATCCATGTACTGTAATAGGTGTAACAGCATACATAAGCCAACTGTATATAAGACACTACTCAGTTCAAGTCAGCTTTTAATCTGATGCATACCGATACTTAAATTTGTCAATATGAGAATCCACGCATACAGAGAACGGAAACATTAATAAATCCCAAGTATTTTATACTGCAATTCAGAAGAGCTCTAAATAAAGAGGTCAGTCTGCCCTGTTTTTTTCAGTGCTAAAAACAAAAAGTTTAGTCAAAAGTACAGAATATTGCCTAAAACGCAGCCCCATGAATAACGTGCACCGCTCCTGCCCTGCTCCCGGGCTCCAGCAGTTTTCCCGCTGGCAGCACCTGCTCGCCCGGGGCTGGAGCGGGACCTCTTCCATTGCACAAGCTACGGGCCAGCAGGTAACGTCAAGCCAGAAAGGATACGTTCTCCTTTGAAGATAAGGATAAAGCGACGCCAGGCGCTATTAGGCTGCTGCTAGTCCCCCAAAACAGCCATGTGCACTAAAAAAAGCTCAAATTAATCTGATTTATTACAGCGTTCTTCATAGACTCAGCAGTCACAGATTCAGAAGCAACAAGGTTACCCAATACCAGTGCATAACGCAGCCTCTTTAATCTCACCCCCAAAAAACGTCAGCCCTACAAATTAAAGAACGACCCCCCCCAGGCTAAAGCAGTCTTTCCCGCCCGCTGTATCCCCGTCCCACATTGGCGCTTTAACCTTGGGAAAGGACCCCAACGCCGGGGCAGACGCCCCCGCACACCCCTCGGAGCTGACAAACACCACGCCGAAGGAGCCAGACAGACACCCGAGGGCCTTCTCAATTTGAGGAACAGCAATTATGGGAAACTACGTGATTTGCTAAGAACAGGTTGCACCCGCTGCAGGTCACCTACTGCTTCCTTGGAAAACAGAGGGGGGGAAGCAGTGAGAATCAGCGCGTCCCCTTCCACGACTTTCTTGAAACGACAAAAAGTAATATCCGACAGGCACGGCGTGTGGCACCGCGGCGGCGGGCGAACCCCCCCCGGGCGGCGGTTGTGCAGAGCCGCCCTCCCGCGGCCCGGCTCCGCCGAGCACCGGCCCCCGCCCGCCACCGGCCGCGGCGCCGGGCTTTTCACCGCCGAGCTGGCCTGACGGCAGAGCCGATTTCAGTACATACCTTAGCGTAAACTCGTCAGCTGCGTGCATGTGCATAGGGGAGGAACAATATGCGACAGAGACGGGTATGACGTACTAAAGATTATTTCTAAATTTAAACCGGCTGTTACATTAATTGCATAAATATCTCCCCACAGATACGCTCGAGTTGTAGCAGAAAATGAAGTCGCCACGAAGTAAGACTAGCGGTATTATATTTAATGGAAAAAGAGGAGGACAAAAACCCCAATAAATCCCATAATTGGACCTTCAACTAATTACATATTAAGAAGATTAACCTTTGACACAAACTTGTGATACAAACAAAGAAGACTCGAACAATTAACAAACTTCCAGCGTTTCAAGATTTCTCAGGTTAACGACTGAACCCTCCCCAGTCTCTCCCTCGTCAGCGTCGCAGTTAGAAGCACAAACTCCGTTTAACGCTCTCCCTCCCGCCGGGCGACATTTCAGGTTTGGACGAAGATCCCCCTCCGAGCACTCAGGAGACAACTGCAGCAGCTCCCCGTAATCTCATCGCGGGGGGGCGAGAAGAAAGCCCCGGCGGGACCCGGAGGCCGCGGCGCTCGGGAGCAGGCGGCCGCGCACCCGGCCCGGCGCCCCGCGGCCCCTGCGCGCTCGCCCCGCGGCCCCTGCGCGCTCGCCCCGCGGCCCCTGCGCGCTCGCCCCGCGGCCCTTCGGGCCGCTCGGCGCGCAGCAGCCGCCTGAACCGGGAAAGGTACACCGAAAGAGACTGAATTCATTCTACCGTGTAAAAAAAATGCTTCAGCAAGTTGTTTAAAGCAAAAAGAGATATCCGATAAAAATAAATGGATTTTGCAGTGTTTTGTGGTGTTACTCGCTTCACTGACTAGTAAACAGTAAAAAAAAAAAAAAAAATCTGGTTTAGACTTGTACGAAAAGGAGGTATGCACAGGCTTAGCTCACTTCTACCGTGCCCAGATTAAGAGAAGCTATTACCCCTTCTTACCTTTTAGTCTTTTCTTTATGGGGCTCTTTGGCAGCTTTCGATTCAGTCTTGCTGTAAGGAAACAAGTATTTTGTCTACCGTGTAGGGGTCTTTCTGACGTGTTCCTTTCTTATTTTAATGCCTTTTTTTTTTATAAGTGTACCCGTAATTTCACGAATCTGAATACGAAAAAATCTCACACGGCCAAAAAAATTAAGGTTTTTTTTTTGTTGTCGTTTGTTTACCCCCCCCTCAAAAAAAAAAAAAAAGTCTGCCACACAGAAGAAAAAAACCAACAGATCAACAGGAAAACACTATCCAAGTAGAAAAGCAAAGAGCTTCAGTGTTATCCAGCCCAGAGAAGTGCAGCAAAGGCAGGTCCAATTCCAAAACAAGCTTTTGATTTCCAGTGAAGCAAAAAAAAAACCAAACCCAAAACAAGACCAAGAAACCAAGACAAAATACACCTTAAAGTCCCCAGCTAAATTTTTGCACGAGTGTGTCTTAAATACAAGTTTGCTTTTATGTGTTGCAGCAAAGCCCACGAAAGCCAGGATTTGGAGTTGATCGGGATGAGTTCTCGTGTGTGTGTCTTGACGGATTCTCAGTCCACATGGAGGAGCATGAGGGGTTTTTTAAAAGTGCAAATTAAAAAGAGAAACTGGGACCCAGAAAACAGTTTTAAGATGGATCCCCCCTTCCAAAAAAAGACAAAAAGAAAAAACCAAAACCGCCACGGAGCCACGGGGGGGATCCGGAGTCTCACATGGGGCTCCGGGCAGGAGGATCCCGCCGAGTCGCTGGCTCCAGGGAGGTCCGCGGAGGGCGGAGGACCCGCAGCAGCCTCTCAGGGGCGGAGGATCCGCGTCTCCGTCAGGGACCCGGCGGGGCGATCCAGCAGCCTCTCCGGCGGGAGGAGGATCCGGCAGCCGCTCTCGCAGGAAGGAGCGAGCGCGGGGAGGGATCCGAGGAGGAGGATCCGCACGGTCCTTCACGGGGGGGCGCGACGGGGGGAGTGGGGAAGCCCAGCAGTCTGCCCGCCTCGCTCGCACAGCGGACCGGGGGCAGGAGGAGAGCGATCCCGCGGGCCCTCTCCGTCTCCTCCGGAGGGATCCGGGCAGGGCCTCCGGGCGGAGGGGGGGGTGGGCGGCGGGAGGCTGCGGCAGAGGAGCCCCTCGCCGCAGGGGCAGGGACCCGGGCGCCCGTACCCCCGGAGGGAGGCGGGGAGCGGGGGAGGCCGGGGCGGCAGCGTCTCCCCGGGGGGCTGCAGCAACGCCTCGGGCAGTCGGTCAGTCAGCCGGGCTCGCTGGGGGGGGGGCCGCAGCGCCTCTCTCCGTCTCTCCCGCTCGCTCTCGCCTCGTCCGCTCGCAGGCAGGCGGTGCCAGGCTCAGTGCTGCCGGGCCGGTCCCCCGCTCCTCCGCGCTGCCGCCGCCGCCGCTGCCGCCACCGCCAGGGACGCCGCCGCCGCCCTCGGGAGCAGAGCTGCTGCCGCCGCGGCCATTTTGTTGCTAACTGACACCAGCCCCGCCAGGCAGCGCGAGACCGCGGGAGGCTTCGCCGCGCGCTCCCCCTCCCCTCCCCGCGCTGACCTCAAACAGGAAGTCTGCCCCCCCCCTCCGGCCCGCGCGCGGCCACGTGACAGGGGAGCCCCCGCCACATGCAAATGAGCGCGGCGGCCGGAGCCAAAGAGCGGCGAGGCCGCGCGCTCCGGCCACGCCCCCTCGCTCCCGCGGCGGCGGCGCGCGCGCGCGCGCCCTCCCCGCCGCCGTGCGCAGCCCGGCCCCCGCGGGGGGGGGGGGAGGTGCCCCCGGGGTGCGGGGGGGACCCCCCGCCGCTGCCCCCCCCCCCCGCCGCCCCCCCCCGCACACGAGCACCGCGCCGCGCCCGGCGGGACGGGGGCCGCTCTGCGGGGCGGCGGGGAGCGGCCGGGGGGGGCGGGGCTGCGTGCGGGGCAGGGCCCAGCTGCGCCGCCGTTGCAGAGCCGTGCGGGTGCCGGCCCGCAGGCAGCTCGGTGCGCCTGCGGCAGGGCGCGGGGGGGCCGCCGGGGGCCGCCCGTCCGCACCGGGGGCCCGCACATCGCGGCGGTGTCGTAGCTGAAGTCGTGGCGGAGCAAAGCGGGGCTGGGAGCCGTGTACGGGGGGCGGCCTGCCCCCCGCAATAACCTTAGCGCAGGCGTGAGGAGAAAGTCAGGGTCTGTCCTCAGTACCACGGGGAGAGCGGAAAGCAACACCGAGTCATTTTTGCTAAAAATCGTTGTGCCTGGGTCTTTCGGCAGAGCCTTTCCGGTTCTCCCTCCTCTCCTGCTTCCTCTCCCCCTTCTGCAGCGAGCGTTTTGGGAACGCAAGGAAATGTAAAGCCTGAATCTTTATGTGCGCAGGCCGTTCCACTCAAATATTAAGTGAATGTGGGTCAGAGAGCAGGGCGTTTGCTATTGCAAGTGGGATGAGACAGGCAGCGGGAGATGGGAGGAAGAAGCAAAGCACGGCCCCGATGCAGTTGTCGCTGGGGTCTGCGGCGCCCCGCACCAAGGCCGCCGTGCCCGCTGCAGCGCCTGGGCGAGCGGCAGGAGCCCCGAGGCCCTGACCGCTGGAGGGAGCCCATATTGTGCCAGAATGCAGCAGAAATACGCCGTGGAAGACAAAAAAATAATAAAATTTGAAATATCAGATCGTTGTAGTCAGAACAAAGTATCAGGTCAGACCATGAGCTATATATATGCAAAATGTTATAAAAGTCAGGTTTAAATGTCCCATTGTACTTCATCATGCCAAAAAAAGGAAAAAAAAAATATTAAGAACAATGTTTTTTTTTTTCCCCACGTTTTGAATGTCCGTCTGGCACCTTTCGCCAGGGGTGAATTCGTACGCTGCGGCGGTGGCAGACCCGGACTCGAGTGAAAATGCCCCGTGCTCCTGGCGTGGGCCATCTGGAGAGCAGGACTGGTGCCGCTGCAGGAGCGGCTCCCTGCTTGCTCGTCTTACTCAAATGTAGGTCGGCACCTATAGACTCCTTCCCACAAAGACCGCCCCAGAGCAGCAGGAGGTTGCCACACTGCTTCTTTCGAAAGAGGTTTTGCTCTTCTGATAAGCCCAAATAAGCAGAACAGATAAAGCCACGTGCCCTTTTCGCCTGTGTATGGGACAAGGATCCTCATAAGGTACCTACGGGAGGCTGCCCTCCACCAAAAACTCTGCTTGGCAATTGCACAGAGGAATGTTCCTGGTCAAATGTGGCCCTAAATTATGTGTTGGGCATGTGCAAATATTTGTAATTCAAAACACACTTTTAACACACAAATGTTTCCAAGAATGGCTGGCTCTGCAGAGTGATGCCAAGTTGCTGGAGACCCTGAAATGTCAAAATGGAATAAAACTGAAAGTGATTTGTGTACTAGTATGTTTTCTTGGCCCTGGCAAAATTACCATGAAAAGCATGATGTGACCTCAGCCGCACAGACACAGAGAGCCCATTGTGTTTGACACCTATGCTCGAAAATACTATCTGTAATGGGTTAAAATGCGTTCTAGTAAATCATTCCTTTCCTACCTGAGCTCTTTTACCATTAAATACAGGGCTTTATCCAATGCAAATCTGGTTCTTTTTTCCCTGCTTTGCCCTCCCCGCTCCCGTGGCTGTGCTCCCTGGGAGCTCGCAGAGATCCCGGGCGCGTTTGCAGCCCCAGTGCCGTGGCTGAAGCTCTGCAGCGGCTGGTGACTGCTGGCGCTGCGCACGGTACGTCTGTCCCCTAACAGCCCCCTTGTCCTGAGCTGAGCCACCGTCGCGGGACTCCGGCGGGGTGCAGGCTTCTCCTTGAGCTTGCTTTTCCCAAGCTGCTCTGGGATGGGAGCCAACGCTTTGGGCATCCGCTGCTGCCTTTGAACTCCCTCCTTCCCCCCAGCGCTCAGGTAGTCTTTTTTTGTCACACATGAGTAAGAACAGATGTGATCTAGTGTGAAGGGAAGGAAAAGGGACATATGATGCCAGTGGTTCATGGCTCGCAGAGGAGGAGGAGTTCCTGCGCTTGCACCACTGCCTTGTACGCCTCAAATTTCTCACTAAGCCGGTGTCTCGGGGCTGTGACCAAAATGTTCACGAGGAGCTGGACGCGTTGAATGGTTGGACGTGAATGAGAGGAACCACACAGATACGGTGTTATCTTTGCTGAGAGTGACAAAGCTAAGCTAAGCAGAGGTCTTCATACAAAATATTCCTCCGCTGTAGACTTTACACCTCTTGCTTATTTTTCTATGATCCAAATGAGTACAAAAGCGGGTCAGAATAGTCACCAAGCCCTTCTTACCAAGCAATAACAAGCACACACAAAATTCATCTCAAAACCTGACACCAGCACTAGTCATGCTTTAATGACAAATGCAACCTCACATCTTAAGGAGAGTCTGGTGTCTGATGCTGCACAAGATTTCCTACAGCCCACACAAGGTGCAGCTACACCTCAAAAGCCCTCCCTTGTCTGAGCTGATGCTCAGAGGCAGGGTTTTATATATGGCCGCACTGGGAGGGCAGGATCCAGGACACATCAGGCTCTTCCCCAAGTTTCCAAGGGAGTTATGGATGTCCAAGACACTTGCATTGAGTCCGTTCCCTCTGAAGGATGCAAACACATCGCTCCTGGCCACCCTACCAACAAACTGCGTCTTTAGGGTGAACGCTTAAATGAACTTACAGGTCATTCTTTTTATGGAAAAACTCATTTTAATAACTCATGTTTTTCTCCCCACATTTTCATGCAAACCCCCCCACCCCCTTGTTCTTTGCCCACTTGGTGGGACCATGCCCCGATGAGAGACAACCACAGCAGGGTGGTTGTATCCAGCTATGAAACGTCCTTTCCATGGCACTGGCCCAAAGCAGAAAGGACTCCTGAAAACATGGTACCCCGGGTTCCTCCTGATCTCTGGCACAGACGTTTAACACCAGCAAACCCACTGCCGCGAGCATCATCACAGGGGTCTGAAAGCCCATCTATTACCCCTGGGTTGGATGAGCTGGTTCCCCTTTTTTGTATAATAACCCATTACTTCAAACACTTGCCCAGAAAAGGTAACATCTGGATTCAATTCCCTCCCTAACCTGAGAGACTCTAACCTGTATTTCCCACGAGAGAGATGTAGCATGATGCTAAACAGCAATCTGGTAAGGGGGAAAAACAAGGTATTTTTTATTCTTGCTCTCCGAGCAGAGCTATTGTATAAACAAGAACACAAGTGTCCTGAGGCCAAAAAGCAAGCAAGAAGCGCATGACTCTCTACCCTACTTGCCACAGCACACAGCAGCTGCGATCACACGTTCTGCTTATTATCGATAGCTGTTTAACATTAAATACATAATGCGCCCTGAACAGAGGGGGCAGAGCCCAGGACTTGACCCTATAGCTTACCCTATAGCTTACTCCAGGGGAGAGAAAGCAACATTTTAGAGGTTGTAACATGTGAATGCAGCACCCCGAGTTGAGGCTGGAAAAATGTGCAGAGATGCATCATGCTCCTGATAGTAAAAGTGTTTCCAAAAATAGGTGTCTCTTGCTCTGGTTTTTACCTTCATGGACATCGTTCATTGGTACGAGGGCGTTGGAACAAGCAGAGGGATGACACAGACTATTCTGTGGCCCAAAGAGTGCTCGCCATCCAGGCATGGCTGCAGATGTTACAGAAAACCCAGCACCGAGTGTGCAAAACCCCAGTGAAATGCTGAAGTTGTTACATCTGGCACTGGCAGGCTGATGGGGGGATGCCAAGCCAAGTGTCTGTAATAAAAATCCTGCAGCAGAAAGGGAAAAAACCCTGATTACCCAACCTTTCAATGAACTGGGAGGAAGGTGCCAGCACTTCTTTGCTGAAAAGGCCTTTCAGAAAAAGGTTTTTCAGAGTCTCCTTCGATTGTTGATTTTTATCTTCGTCCCACACAGAGCCTCATGCACGTGTGGAAAGCCCTGGAGCTGTTTTTCTGATGTGCTCAAAACTCAAGATGCTTTTGGTTTTCCTACCTATTTGCAAGCCTCTTACCCTGATGGAAATAAAGCAGAGTTGGAGGCAGTCCACAAAAAGGTTAATTTGCTGTATATACCAGTCTGACCTTTTTTGACATGGATAGCTCAAACAGCTGCACCAGAACAAAAAACCCCAAGGACGAAAATTCTTCCAAAACAAGTGGTAGGGAGGAAAATATCTTCTAGCAGCCCACCAGCTATCAAAACAGCAGTTAAAGGACTCACAAATACTTAAGAGAAAAAAGAAACCCAAGTCCTCGGGCCAGGCACTGTCCCCTTACTGCCTCTGTGATGCCAGTGGCAGCTGAACACCGTTTCGCTAGCACAAACAGCAGCCTTCGGTGGGGTTTTGCAGCAGGACTCTATAAGTGACGCATCTGAGCTCAAATGCTAGCAACAGAACAAGCCAACACGTCTGACTCGGGTCTCCTGCGCTTCTGGCAGGGGACTCCTTTGTACCGCGCACGTGCTAGGGAGCGCAGGCATCGCCCTCACTCCGACACCTCCCATTCCTGGGAGCACTTCAGGGCAAAGGATGGCAGCACGGCAAACGCTTACGGCTGCAGCTTGTTTCTAAGCAGTTCCTGGGCCCTCTACTTCAATGTCCAAGGTAAAAATGAGTTGTTATAGTGCAGGAACCTGGATGAGGCAAAAATAAGATTCTTGAGCAGTTTTCGTGAGACCAGGTGATGGATCCAATGGGAAAAGGGTTTTTCCCAATGTCCTGGCTAATCATCATAGAAATAATTTGACCTCTCTAAAATCTCCCCATATTTTCGGAGGGCTATAACATCCACTTCTTTCTTTCTTTGATTAAGCTGGGGATAGTGGCTGCTGCCTTCCATCCCATTGGTAGCAGAGAATGTTTTGAAGAGGGTTGATGCCAATCTAGTGTACATTTATTGCCTGCCTTGGGATCTTTGGGTGAAAATGCTCTGATGTGATGACTATTATTCTGCACACTTACCAGGTATCAACACTTCGGGTTGGATTGTACCTAGGGCAGCTTCTGTATTCCTGACAGAGCTGATATGATTTATCCCTGGGGTGAGGAGGTGGGAGAGAAAGAATTGCTTGTGACAGATACTAGTCATGTTGCTTAATGAAGTTTTGCAAGGTGCTCAGAGACAGCAGGATGGGGTCAAATCAGGGAAGGTCACGCCACTGGAAGCTGCAGTCCCGAGTCAAGCCCTGGCTTCTCCTCAGAGCCTGTCACTCTGCTCCCTACCCGTCTGGCACAGTCGCTTGGATTGCAAAGAATTTATTGACACCCACCCACCATCCCTAAAGTTTTATGGCAATATAGATCCATTAGAAATCCATTTTATAGAGGTATTAAAATAACGAAGGTGAGAATTAAGAGAGCAGCACGCTCCTTGGAAAACCCACTGATCATAATATACTGCTTTAAAGAAAGTTATCATGCAGTGCCCTTAAAGAAAGTTATCAATTAGTCACTGTATCAGACATAGGAGAATTGTTCCCTGAAGAGGATTTTAGGAGGAAAGCCATTGACTAAGTGATGAATTCATCACTAGGGGTTGCATGGCTCCATGGATTAAGATGACATGGCACAGAGGACTCGGAGAGCGGACCTGAGAGGTTTGGGAAGGCTCTTTGCACCGTGCAGGCGTCGGAGCAGGGCGAAATGCCCACGCTGCTCCCAGGCAGGGTGACGGCCCGGTCAGGGAGGAGATGTGACACCAGTGGGGTGGATCAGAGCTCCCACGTGTCCAGCCAGCTTGGGGCGCCGGGCAGACAGGCCCACAGCTGCCTGTACCTGCCTGTGAAGAGCCGCAGTGCTGGCTTGGGAATGCTACCTCATGCTTTCCTTCCCCCCACATCTTTCCAGACCACTGTAATGTGCTGTGCAAGAGGAAAGCACTGTGGATTTTCTGATACAGGTGCTCCACTGAAACCAGGGGACATCAGAGCTGATGTAAAACACGCACCGGTCTGCGTGTGCATAGGGAAGACTTGTCCATCCCTGCAGCTGAGCTGCGAAACGCCCTAGGGCGAACCAACAGACAACAAAAGCTGAAGTCAAAGTACAAGAATTCGGCATCCAGAGGCCAGTGGGAAGACTTTAAAACAGTATTTTTATACCCTGAAAGTGCTCTGGCTTTCGGATCTGTTCAGCACTCCCTTGGCTCCCCAGCACACGTGGATCGACGCGCCAATAGACTCCCTCCATCCCAGCTAAAATCTTCATTCCAAATTTGCTACAAGGATTAATTTTTTTTCCATGTGTTTTTTCATCATTTCTTCTGCAGGCACTGGGAGAATAAAGTATTTCCCTACAGGAAGCTGCTGTGTCCATGCTGGTCCTCTCATGGTGAAGGGACCAAGTGATCTGGCCACTGGAGGACGTCCCTTTCCTCTACAGACATCCCCTCCACAACACGCTGGAGGATGCTGCATCCTCGAGGATGCCTGTCCTGCTTGCCTCCTGCAGCTCAGCGGCGCGGTTCGGGTAACTGAACATGGGCAGAGGAAGGAGCCACCGGGAAATGGCTTTTCTTGGCAGACAAACATCACCTCCTAATGTCACATCTAGACACGATTGAGTGCACATGAGCCCGTTCCCATCCCGGCAGTCTGGGGAGGCAGCGCATGAGAAAGAGGGTTGTAGTATGAAAAGGTTTGGAATGTTTTCTAAACTTAGGGGAGACCATGGTATTTCTGTGAAATGGGAGTAAACTTGCAAAATACTTTGTTTTGATCCAAATCTACATTTCTCAGTGCAAAAACGTTTTGTGAGCAAAAAGCTGCCCTCCGGTATTGCTGCGTGGCTGAAATGGCTGCTGGGGTGACCATGGGCAGTCACCCACTGCCCACCCCTCACTCGGCTCAGCTGAGAAGCTCAGCAAAGCCCTGACAAATTGCTAAGCTCTCCTGAGATAAATAATCACAAACAAAAATATTTGTGTTTACTGTGGGGATTTGTCTGTGCATAATTATGCATTAGTCATTACGAGGACTACAGGAGAGTTTTACACATGTAAATATGTTCAGTTAATTAGACAGGACTGCTTTTGGTTTGTTTCTTCTCTGCAGTCTGATCCCGAAGTCATCAAACACTCCTGAATCATGAGTCGGGTTGAATGAGATACGTGAGGAAAGCAGTTCTCTCCTTCCCTGTAATGCAGCTCTGGTTATCGATATATATTCTTTTAAAATACTTCTTGTAGCTTTTCTGTTAAAGCCTCAAGCTGCTTCATGCACAATGCGATGCAACGCAACCTTTACACTGTTCTCTCGTGTACGTGTCTTCAAGGGGAGAGTCAGATGTATTTCTCAGGTAATACAATATAAGAGATTATTTTCTCCTGAAACATTTTTAAGTGCAGCAGCTTTTAGTAATCTTCTAGCATCTTCTCCTATGTATGACAGAGTCTATTAATGTCATTTGCATGAGAAGTACACAATAAATCATTCATGCACAGTTTAGTACAGGTTAAGTGTAACAGCCTAACAGTGATTTTCTATAAGAAAATCAGAGCAGCTCATCAACTGGTGTAAATCAGCCTTGCTCCATCAAAGCTACTGAGTCACACAAACTAATCGCTTGGCCCAGGGGAAAGCTTTAGGCAAAAAAGCAGCAGGGGAAGAGCACAATTTGTGCCACAACTGAAGGACTTTTTAGGAGAGCTTCTCTCCTAAAAAACCTCTCCAAAGAAAAATCCACAAGCAGTGGAGCCAACACAGCCCGGCTGGCCCGAGGTCATCCCTGCTTCGCTGAAGCCCCATGGCTCTGCTGCGGGCAGGCTCCCGGCGCGCGAGGAGCGTTTCTGGGGAGCCAGGGGCCAGGGTGCTCTGCGGGAACCTTTGGCTCACCCTGGCCACGAGGGTGGCAGAAGGATCAAATTCCCCAAGAACCTGCAGCTGCCATTTAGGCGAAAGCCTTAAACAACAGCAAACGGGCTTTTAACAGAGTCCGGTGTCCAACCATTTATTGATCGTTTCACCGGTTAGTTATCCTCCACTGACCTCCTTTGCCGACGGGAGGAGGGTGGTGCCTGCCCCCGGGGCAGCGTGGCGGATCCCCCTGGCAGGAGGGCCGGAGGGTGCGGGTGCGGGGTGGCCAGAGATGCCAGCCTGGGAAGGGGGGGACCGCCCTGCTGGCCCAGCCTGGTCCCTTATCGCTGGAAGGGAAAGGAAATTCCTTTGCGGTGATGTGGAATTTGTCACCGGCTCTGGAAATGGGCCGTGTGGGCATGAGATGCAGCCAAGGGGTCCCTGGAGGGGGGGGTGAAAGCTTTGTGCTGGAAAAAACCCACGTTGTCCTTCACCAGCACTGATAACTTATTGTCTGTCTGCGGGCGTAGGCACTGAGCGGTTCAGCTCTGCTAAGGCAGGAGGTGAATACGAGTGCAGCTTTGCTGAAAGATGAAGATCTTTCTCCCCCCCCCCCCCCCCTTTTTTTTTTCTCTCCTCTCTTTTTTTTCGGTCTGGTTCTTGTTCTCACTGCGGCGGCATGGGACAGAGGCTCATTGTTCCTGCGGCTCAGGAAACACGCTGCAGGACGGAGCTTATTCGAGCTGGGGCCATGCGCGGGCCAGCCGGGGAGGGGCCGCCTGGCACATCCTCGGGGGGCTCGGCGCGGGGTGCGGAGGGAGAGGCAGCCCGCCTTCCCGGCCGCCTTGGGTCGCTTCAGGCGCTTGGCGTCACTCGCCCAGGGCCTGATTTTTGGCAGCAGTTTCAGGGCTTCACTTGTGTTCGGTGTCTTTGAATCGAGCGCTGGGTAGTTCAAGTTGAACAGCAAAATTCAACGTGAAAATGTAGAGCGCTGCATCCAGGATCTCTGCTTTAGGAGCGGGGAGGTGCTCTAGCAGGAGTGGCAATACTGCAACGGCAAGGAATAAGCATAAACAACTCGGTTGCTTTTAACCTGATTTGCCAAAGAAATCGAGCTCGTGCAGTCATGCTGCCGGTTTCTTCCCGCTGTCCCCCACTCCTTTTGGAAAACAACATTTGCCGTGCTTGACAGAGAAGTCAGGAAGATGTTAAGATCCTACAAATGTCATGTGTAGGGGAAAAAAAAGACTAGAGGAGGGTCACCACCGAGATGCAGAGTGACTCGTTGGCTGTGCTCCTGCTTTGACTGCAGCCGGCCAGGCGGCACCGGGCTGCTCGCCCTGGCCCCGTCCTGGCCGTGCCACCGCTTGCCCAGAGGATGGCAAGAAGAGATGTGGGTGCTGGAGCTCTTCCAGCAGGCAAGAGATAGGGGCTTATCTCAGATTTGGAGGAAAGGCTTAATTTATCCCACTGGTTCTGGCACAACTTCCTCAGAAGTTACCTGAAAGCTCACAAAAATCAAGCAGACCTCACCCATGTGGATGGTGTCCTTCCATTCTCCAGTCAAGAGCTGGCACAAGCAGCATCACCCACAAGTCTCCCCCATCCAGCCCAGCCGTGGGTTTCAGCCCCAAACTGGAAGAGTTGCTTCTTCCGAGGGCATCTCGGTCCCTGGCACCTGCTCCTGCTTTCCAGCTTTGCTGCCTTTGAGCACTTTCTGCCTGCGTCCCAGGTACGGAGGGACCGAAGAGGTGGCAGCACTGCTTGGTGCTTTGCCTTTACAGCTCAGGACATCATCAGGGTCAGGAATATTTTAGTCACTGTGATTTTGCTATTAAACGTCTTTTCCATCAGGCGGTAAGGGCAGGCAACACAGCACACCGATTCTTGGGTACGTGTGCTCTTTTTGGATGCTACAGCTCCCGTCCCTCCAAAAGAGCCAGCTCAGCCATGACCTGCAAGGAAGGACTGTCTCCTATAGACTCTTTTTTAATGCAACAGCTGAAATCTGTCCGAGTTGCTCAGCTCTGCCTGATCTCAGCAGAGATGAATCTTCTGAATGCTCAGGTACCAGAAGGAAGTTGCACATTCCCAGGCTATTTATTTGTACCTTATAAAGCACATAATTTTGAATGCACTAGCTAAATAAGAATTAACTGTGTTAAAATTTCAGGTTATGAATGCTGTAAGAAGTTGTCTTAAGGGAAATAAAAGGGGGAAAAAAATCTCGGGCACTAATGATTAGAGCAAACCCCTGATGTTAGGAGGACTTCGTCTCTGTGGAAGCAGGTTACTCCTCTTTTCCAGAAGATACATGCATGCATTGCAAAATGTTTATTTTGTACTCTCTGAAGTGGTTAATCTACATGCGGAGCAATGAAAAGGTGGCTTATTAGGCTAATTGCTAATAAAAAAAAAAAGAAAAAAAAGCAGAACTACTGTGAGCAAATATTTAAAAACAGATGCAGAAGGCTGTGAAAACAAACACAATCTCGTTTTTCCATGAAGTTTTCCCACCAGAAATCACGCAGTTCAAAGAGACGTCCAGTTAATATGGTACCTCCAGGCTCCCGGTGCTGGAGCTGTTCATTAGCCGCTTCGTAATTCTGTGATGCAGAACTGGATTAATGGAAAGGTGACTGGGAAGCCACCGAGGGACCTGCTAATGATACTGCTTCGTCCTTAGAGAAGTCCTCTCTAGCCTTGCCCACGTGTGGCAAAACACACACCATCAGGATACAATGCCACATTATCACAAGAAAACACTTTTGAGAGGGGAAGAAGATGTCATCGCAGAGTGGTGCTGGGAACTGGCGAAACCCAAGATGGAAAAATAATTGCATGCATGTTTTTTAATACAACAGGATTCCCCCAAGCTCATTAAAGCAGATGGAAGTTTTAAAACCTGTATTACTTTAAAAATTAATTTACAGCTGTGGGGCTTGGTGGCCCAGAGAACATTAAAATGATAAATCCGGAAAGGTGATGTGAGCAGAAAGGAGGATTACTTTGGTCACAACATGGCCTCTCGAAGCTAGGAAGGGAGATGTTACACTTTGGTTGGCTGCCCAACGGTCACCTCTGCTGTGCCGTTTCTGGGCTTAACCCAGATTTTAAAATATTGTAACAATTTATTAAAATTTCCTCCCAAACGACATGTGATCCAGAAACAATCTTGGTGCCTCTCTGCTTCATTAGATGCCGGCTTATGCGGCAAGGAAGGTGATATGACCCAACGTCGGCTTGCTGGACCGCAGGAGAGCCCCCGCGGAAGCTGGACTCCCGCACCGACTCATGGGACCGGCTCAGGTCCACCCTCGAAGGGCTGAGCGGCTCCGCTGCCGTGCTCCCCCACTCAGCACCCTGCAGCGAGCCGGACAGGCTCAGAAATGCCCCCGTTTCCCCTGCTCGGCGGCACCCTCTGAAGACAAGCCATGCCTGTCTGAAAGCACGGCAGTGTGGCAGCGTGCCCAGGGGCTGGGCCGGGGGGGGCAGGCGCTTGCACGGCTCCTGGCATGCCAGGTCGGTGCCAGGCAGGGAATCCTTCACCCTGCACAGCCGTCACCCTCAGCTGGGGCATCCCCGGCTGCGGGAAGGGCCACAGACCACGGTGGGACAAAGCGAGGCAGCTCCGCCGAGCCCCGCGGAGGACAGACCATCGTTTTTCTGCTGTCAATTTGTACAATGCCAAGCACCGAGTAACGGGGTGTGTTAGGTACTGCAGAACAAAGGCTGGAGGCAGGTTGTATTCAGCTCACACCAGCTACCTCTGTTTGCTGGGAAGAAAGGAGCCCTTTGTTTGGAAACAGCAGCTACACAAAAACACGCACGGGGCGTCTGCGCGTGCAAAAGCCCACGTTACACACAAAAGCAGTTTTGCACAAAATGGCACCTGTTCCCCCAGCAGTCCCCTAACGGGTGCGTACAGCGCGCGCTGGCAGGGCGCGGGCAGCGCTTGCCAATTCTCCGCAGGTTTGAATGTGCAGCCGGGGATGAAATCGCAGCCCGGGAATGTGCCGCTTTGCACGGCCCCGGCACAGCCCACAAAACATACCCATTCCAACCGAAGGTGGGCTACCTGCCTGCATTTCAGCTGCTGGCACACGAGCCAGGCTGCAGAGCCAGCTCACGCTAACGTATATCGATAACTCCAGTACCCGGCTTGGTGCTGGCCCCGGGAAGGCGCAGCCGCAGATGTGGCTGTGCTCACGCGCATCTCTGCATCCCCAGTGCCGGCATCACACCGCTGCCTTACCAGGAGTTTCCTATGTAAAGGCAGTTTCTCCCTGCAGAGAGCATTACAGGGGTCCCTGGGCTGCGCCTGGTGCTGCCCAGACGTGCTGGGACGTGTAATGAACCTGCCGGTATAACAAACCCCGTTATTAGCGGGGAGAGGGACGGCCCTCGCCTCGGACACCCCTTCCTGCAGGCCAGCCTCTCTGCTGCTGCATTTATTATAACATGCTTCTTATTTCCTTCTCTTACCCAACAAATTAACTGTAACAGTAAATTAACTTTATTCTTTTGCTAGTTAGCCTGGCAAATGAGAGCAAGGCAGATTTTTCCACTGGCCCATTAAGGGAGGCCCCGCGCCTGGCCAGCAGCGCGCCGTGACTCACAGCGTTTCAGGCTGCCTATTGAAGGGACCGGAGCCCGAACAAAGCCCCCATTCACTCCAGGGCTCTGCTAGTTTTTCTTTGAGCCCTCGCTGCTTTATTTTTGTTCTTTCCCAAACACTGTTGGCTAATTTCATTGACAAAATTCATAACTTGGGGTTGGAGAGCTCGCTCCTATTCAGCTATGAGCGCTGGGGGGTTTTGTTTTTCTTTTCCATGCTGCCCATCTTGCCTCATTCTCCGCATCCTCCCGAAGCTGGTTTCCAGGCTGTGCTGTGCCGAGGGATGGAGCCGAGGGACACAGCCTCGCACGTGGCATTTAGGTGGTCCTCAGCTTTTGGAGTGGGGAAGAAAAAGCACCACGACAAGATCTGAACCTGAAGCAAGAGGGCGATGCCGGGGGCAGAGCGGATGGACTGAAACCATGCACTACAGAATTTGAGTGGCCCCTTGAAGTACACAGCGAACATTTAAAAAAAAAACCTATTTAGCTTTTATATCTCCAATGCTCTGCATCCAGTCCAGTTAATTACAGCTATTTAAAAACATCTGCATTTCATAAAGAACTAACTTTCCTTCCCCTCAGGCTGCCCCTCCTGAGACATCCCTCTCCAGGCTGCCGGGTTACACAGTAATTATAATCCCCAAGTACCTGACATCACCACCAAGTGCAATGCATTATGGTTTCAAAAGCAAGAGAAACAAATGTTACTCAAGATGGGTCCGAGCCAAAATCCCAGCTCCAAACACCATCATTTTTTTTGGCAAGGTTCAGAGCCGGAGCCCAGCGCAGCAGCCGGGGCCCCCGTGTAAATGTTACAGATGCAGAACGGAGGAGTCATTTTGTGCTTTGGTAAAAAAGAAGATGTTTCGCCTGCCTGCTGACCCAGAAAGTTTTAAATATATGCAAGCAGAGAGCAGGGCACAACTGCAAGCCACAGCAGCGTGGCCATGCGATCAGCAAAGAGCTCGCACAAAAACTGTCCTGGAGGTTAGAAACAGTCTTAGTGAGAGCCACCCTCTGCCCCGAAACCAGCTCTGCCCTTCCGCTCTGCCAGGCCATCGCTGGGAGACCCGCAACCCCCCCTGCCGCGGGACCCACAGGCTCCTCGTCCCATCCAGCCCCGTGCACACGAGGGTCCTGGTGCCGGAATTTGCCAGACCGTCATTTTGGAAAGTGATGCAGGCTGGAGCAAAAGCAGCCTCCGGCAGCAGGAGCCGGCAGGCATTACCCCGGGCGCCTGCCTGCGCTGCCTGCACCAGCCCAACACCAGCACAGCGAACGTGGGATTGTTCCCCTCCAGCAGGAAGGAGGCAGACTCTGCCTCTGAAGAACCTGCAACAAGCTTATATATGTTATATTTATACATACAAACATGCATTCATAATATATACACGTCATTTGATTTATGGCCACCAAAGTGCACTCAGCTGATACTAAAGCAAAGCCCTTAATGGCGTTTTACGCAGCAAATCCCTTTTCTCCCCCTCTCCAGCGGCAGAGGCCGGTCCCAGGGTGGGAGCACGGCTGCAGCGCCAGCCCTGCTAACCTGCAGGGATGCCCCCCACGAGCCACCGCCTTTTTGCTTTGCTAAGATCTCCAGGCCAGGTCTCCTCTCTTGTTCATTTATCGGCTTGTTTCCCTGCAGAGAGGCAGCGGTTAGAGGAGAAAGAGTGTGTTTTTCAGTCCACAGAGCAAGCAATTTACTTTTTGAGGTTGTTTGCCAAAACCACATTCCTGCTTCAGCTTCCAGTCCGAGCAGAGGGGAGGCTGAGATCAGAAACAAGTCATGGGCTGATTTTGCTCAACCAGTTGTGCTCTCTTTGCCTTGCATGAGAGCTGAGCTCACTCAAGGGTTGAGACGTCCTCTGTACCTTCACATCTGAACAACAAGCAGGGAAAGAAAAAACCACAAGATTTCCTCTGCAGTCAGCAATACCCAATAAATTCACAGCAAGAGCAAGCCTTTAAAAGAAAAAAAAAATTAAAAATCCCCCAAAGCAAACATTTTATCCTATCCTGGTCTAATTGGGGAATAAACTTAACAACTAATTTTAAGGATGAAGTGAAAAGGAAAGGGATAAAAGCAAGTCAAGCCAAGCGCTGCACCCCACCGTGATCACAAGCAGCAGGCTGGGTTTGCATCTCCGGAGGAACCGGTAGCTCTGTTTGCCGGGCTCCGAGTTGGTGTGGCTGCGGCGGGAGTCAGGCCCTTTGCTCTCCTACACAGCTGGTGGGAACTGGGTGCCTGCCACCATGAGGAACCTCCCAAGCCAGGCACTTGGAAAACGATGAGCAGCCTCGACTGGGAACTGCTGTGTGCCAGGAAGGGGTCGGAGGATGGTGGGCGCTGGGCTGGGCTCCGTCTCCCTTATCTCAGGTGCAGCTCCACTCAGCTTAATGGGATGATTCCTACTTGATAACTGCATACAGTGTGACTCGACCCCAAAGTAGCCTTAAAAGTGCCTTGGATGGCCATCAAATGGGTTTGCATGTATAAAAGGATGCTCAGGTAATGCACAGACGTTATAAGCACCACTGCCTTGCACGGTGGCCCATGGGGAGCCAGGCTGGGAGCGGAGAGCCTGGCTGGGGACGTACGGCCTGACCCCCCGCTTCTCTCTGTCTGTGCTTTGGCTGCCTGCCCCGCTGCCTCCGCTTGCCTGCTGGCTTAGGGCCATCTCTCCATCTGGGTGTGCCCAGCCCCTGACACAGGAGTGCCCCTCGCCGTGGCCACTTAGTGCGGCCAAAAAGGCTGGAAGTGGGACTATTGCACGTCCAGGTTTCCCTCAGCATCTTCACTTCTTCCCAAAACCCCACTGGGTCTCTGAGCATCACAAAACTCTCCCGACCAGAGCAGACTGGGAAACGCCTAGTGCTGTAAGAGAGATGGTGTGATAAAGGTGTGATCAGTGCTCCTGGGGTGCCTCGGACTCGCTGCGGCTGGGCAGGTCACCCGTGGCGTTCCCCGGGGCTGTGTGGGTGCCCTGCTCTGTTTCCCGGGTCTTGCAGGTGCAGTGCCACCGAGAAAGTCCCTGGGGAGAAGTGGCACAGCCCCAGCACACGGGGATGTTGCTGGCAGCCAGCCATCCCCTTGCAGCTCTCCCTTCACTTTGCAAACCTCCCAAAGGCAGTCTGCCATTCCCAAAAGTCTGTGCTTGCTTATCTTTAAAGAGCAGTTAAAAAAAAAAAAAATCTACTTTTGAGACCTGCTTCTGCTTTCCTCACTTTCACTTCCCCAGACCATCCTCCCACCTCTGCCGCCTCCGGAGCAGCCCAGCCACGTGCCTGAGCAGCGCTCCCCTCCTGCAGTGCTGACTACCCTCTGGTTTTCAGGTGCTACATAACATCAAGGACAATTAAACGTACATTGGATGCTGCTGCTAGGTGGGTGTTTCATGTCCATGATAGTTTCGGGTCCTGCAGGGAGGTGATACAAGGCCCTGTGGATGGGACGAACAGGGTCCTGGCGCTGTGGTCCATTTAAAGAGCTCGTGGCCCCTTTCACCAGCAGTGCTGGGGATTATTCTTAAATTAAGTCTCTTCACTAATTTTTTATCTCTCCCTGTTGCCTCTCCCTTCTTCTATGTATAATCCTTTCATCCTGCGTGTTTTGTTTGGTGTCAGGACCCCAAGGCACCAGCCCTCACCCCCTGCCTGGGATGCTCAGACAGCCGTGGGTTGCACCGGCTCTTGTCCAACCCAGAGCATCCCAGAAAAGCCCATCGGTGCAAGGGAAAAGCCGCAGTGCTCCTCGCTACCCCTCCAGGAAGCCTGAATGCCATCCTTCCCATGGATTTAAATCACCATCAGGTGCACACTCAGCACTTAACGTGCAGTTTCCCAGTACCCAGCTGGGTGTTTTCCCCTCCGTTCCCGCAGCGGCACAGGAACAGGGAGGCACAGGCTGGCTTGGCAGGCTGGTGTGTCTTTTATACATCCTTCAACGGGAAGGAAAAGGATTTGTCTTTCTGCATGCGGAGAAGATAGAAAAAAAAAAAAGCAGCTTATTATATACCAGAATACCTTCCTCCCTCACCAAAGGTCAAACTTAGATCCAATTTCAGTCAGGAGGGAGACGTCTGTCAGACACGCACTAATCACTATTTAGTATTCATATTCACCTATTAGAAGCTCCATGCTGTAAACATGTCTATGAATTAACAAGGCATCTGGCCTCTCTTATACAATATGAGCAGCTTGGATCATGAAGTGTCTGCAGAAAATAAAAAGTGCCTTCCATCTGTCTCTCCCAAATATCACTGCTATCACCAAAGCAAACAGACCCGCTCTTCCAAAGCACCACGCGTCCCCCTCCCCCAGAACGTGTTAGTCAAACAAAAACAAGCATTTCACGGAGAGCGCTTGACAGATCTGAAACAACTCCAAGGAGCGAGGCACAAATTAAGAACGGGGGAAAAATTAGCTGAAAAATAACTGGGAAGAAAAGCTTCGTAATAACAAAGTCTCTTCTTAGCGCTCTGAGTAATTATCCATAGCGCTGGCACTGCCAACACCATCAGAAGGTCAGCGCTGCCCAGCAGAAGATGCACGGGCACACCGGGACCGGTGCCGGGGCAGAGCCACCCGTGGGAAATGCCATCCCCCAGCATTTACACCTTTGGGGCTTGCAGTGGAGAAGGTTGCTGCAGCATCATAATGGCCCTTGGAAGGGCCAGAGACTCGCCTCAGTCCTGCAGCATGAAAAAGGCAAAAACGCAGCTGGCCTCGAGCAATCAGAACTGCCCTGGGCGAAGGCCATGTGCCTGACTGCTAGGGGACAACTCGGTGTGACCACCAGCTTCCTAGCAGACTGCAAGCCCCATCCCAGGTCAACAGGCTGTTTTTTCCCTCCCAATCAGAGCACTTCAGCTCATGACTCGGCTCCCCTGTTGCCTGTGAGGAACATAGGAGAGCTAGAGGTGGGTAATTTGTGCCTATTCCCAATCCATGGGGAGAAGGGGCGATTCCAGAGGAGCTGTGTTGGTGCAGGACATCAAGGCATGCTGCTGCCATCGCCTCGGAATGGCAGCAGCCCCAGTGGCTGCGGGGGGGAGGAACTGGTGCAGCCCCTGCGATGTCCCCACTGGGGCAGCGAGCGCAGTGGGGCTGGCTGGGCTCCCTGCGGCTGTCGCTCATGGGACAGCGGAACCAGTGTCAGAGCCGGGGTAGGATACCTCCCACCCCTACAATGTCGAGCTGCCCCCCTTGTCTCCGTGTTCCCCCATCTCACTGCCTTTCCACCCCTGGTTTCCCAGCCCACTGCAGATTTCAGCTATGGTGCTTCCCGGGGAAACCTGGCTGCTGGCAAATGGGACGGCTTGCTGCTAGCTTAGCTCTTGCCAGAGCCTGGATAGGTGTTGGGGCAAACATAGGAGCTGAGGCAGCAAGGATGTAACTTTTGGTGGCAGCTGCTCACGCAAGAGGCTCCCAGGTGCCCAGGACACCGCCTGTGCCCTTGCTAAAGCTGGTGGCCTTAAACCAACTCAGGCTCCTCTGTCTCAGGGGAAGGCAGGGTCTACTCTAAACCCCGGCTTTGTTTTCAGAAGATAAATTTAAACCAAGGGGAAGGAAGAATGAGGTTCATAAATCAGGCAGGCCTGAAAATGAGGCATGAAAAATGAATGAACAGAGCGCGGGTGCGAGTGCCACCGCCCCGACCTGCTCTGCTGCCACAGCCCACCCGCGGCTGGCAGCCCAGCGCCAAACCCTCCCTGCGGCACCGAGCTCACCTCCGCTGCTGGAGACAGACCTGCCGGCTCTCTGATAATTTTTCTCTTATGCAGTTTGCCTCGGCTCAGAAAACACCCTCTCTTGGCTTTAAACTTGAGCTGCAGGGGGTATGATGGGCTGGGTGGGCTCCAATCCATGTGCTCAGCAACACCAGGCTCTGCCTCGCACCTTTTCACATTCCATTTTTAAATAACTTATTTTTAACAAAAGGCCAACTCTTTGGATTACCTGAGATGTTAAAGCATAAAAACAGGGGAGCAGGGGGAAGTAATGGCTTTCTGGAAGCAGTTCTCACATCCCCAACATGCATGGATCACAGAAAGAAGAAAACCAGGAGGTTGCCAGACCTCCCAGCTGCAGACATCTTAGGAATTGGCTACGTCAGATGAGCTTCTCTTGGCTTCCTCCCTGGCCAACTAGCTGCTCCTGTAACAGCGATGCAGAGAAGTCTAGCTCCTCCAAATCATCCTCTGGGAGACCATCTCTCTGGGAATGGGGCTGAAGCAGCCTGGCTTGGTGATGCACTAAGGCCACCCCGACATCGGGAGCTGTATCTGCACTTCTGCCATAAGGCTTTGGTGTGTTGACTCCACAACGTGCAGACCTACTTCGAATCGATGAGAAACCCCCACAACTTGGCAGCCTCCAGAATCAGGTCTAAGTGCATTGGTAATCATGTCCACAAATACTTGCACTTTGCAAAGCAAAAAGGCTCCAAACAAACAAACCCAATGTGGCTGCAGCTGCTGTGCTGGGACCTGACAATGCAGGTTCTGAAAATACCCACCTGTGTCATTTGACATGCGAATATTTCAAAGAAATAATTCAACCCATGTCTTATGAAGAAATGGTGGGAGGGTGGCCGGTGGCTGAGAGGCAGCCCAGAGCAGCTGGTGTTGAGCTGGAGAAGGTTGGAAGGAAGGAGAAGGAAGAATAAAGGTGGGGAAATTTGGTTTTAGCTTCCTGTAAGATCATCTGAAGTGGCCCCATCTGGGGGACCTGGTGACTGGAGAAAGGTCCCACTGAGCATCACCATTCAGAACATCACTAGGATCCTTCATTACGTCCTTCCACTGGGGAAAAGCTTTTGAAAAGTAAGTGTTTTCCTTACCATAAGGATTTACCTACCTCTCTCATGCCACGTTAACCACTTGCATTGCTGCAAAAATCTGACACAGAAGCTTCACAGCCACCAAAGCTGCACTGCCAGCTCCAGGGCCAGGACACTGCCCACGTGGTCCTACGGGGCCTCGGGACAGGAGTGGCTGCGGGTGGCTTTCCCAGCCCCGGGATGGCAGTGAGCCCCGGGGCTGCCCTCCAGCCACGCCGCTGCCTGGCCCCGGTCCCGGGCCACCAAAATCAATAGTGAATTTGTCACCAGCCTCAGTGGGGACAGGATCAGGCTCTGCACGCACAAGGAAACCTTTCGAGCATGAAAGCTAATTTAAAAGGAGCTCATCTTCTTGTGTTCAGAGACATGGAGCAAGGAAAAAGCATGACAGATTTTGGTATATTTTAACTGAATTATTGTCCACTGGGGATTGAGCTAAGACCACAAACATTATTTCACTTTCTAGTGAGGCTGCAGTGATGAATATCGGTTTCAAAGGAGAAAAGCTGGGTGGTTCTTGTTTCTAATCTTGAGGCGTTCCTCCTCCTTTGGAGGTTAAGCGTGAATATCACAGTACTCAAATGCCGAAACAAAGACTCCCATTCCTTAGTACAGCACATGGGCTGGCAGGTAAATGCAGCAAAGCTTAAGCCACGCGTATCAAAATGCAACAGAATTTCACACTAGGCTCTGTTAAAAATATTCTGTTTAATTGATTTTTTAAAAAAAATCTATTATGCTGCTCTAGGCACAGCTATTGATCTGCAGTGCTGGAGAAGTAATGAAGAAGCCTTCAAATCAATAAGGCCAAAGTATATCTCAAACTGTATCTGCTCCACCAGCACAACAGGGATGTGGCCAGTGAAATTCCCTAGACGAGGCTGGGAGTATGAACAAACCTGTCCTGATGGCTGTGAAGATTTATTTCTATTGGCATAAACATAACTAATGAAACCCCGACGACTCTTCACTTCCGTGAAAGCTGATAATATATCGCGGTGCTCACAATGAAATGAGCAAGAACACATTTGCAAAGGAGGAAAAAAACCAACTCCCTCAACCGTGAGCTGTATTTTCTTCTTGGTGCCCTTGATTCTCCTCCACCCCCTTCCCCCAGCCAGGATAATATTTCTTCTTGGAGCTCTTGCACAGGTTTTAACATGGCTTTTATAAGTCTCCAAGGCTGGAGTTTTAGGTTTTCTTTTATCCCTCGCTGTCAGGATGGAGTAGGTAGGCAGCTAAAATCACAGGCTGATAATATTGTTTGGGGCTAACAGCCTTATCTTATCTCGTTCGTATTATTCATATTACCTTAGATAAGCCACCTGGGGCCGCACACAAGCAAGATTCAAGGAAGTGACCTCATTAAAGTTCAGACGCCTATTTACTGTAATAAGAACAGCTGGACTAACACAGCCACACTTTGAACTTGGCTGGCACTTTCCATCTGAGGCTTTGACTTGATCCCTTTCACACTTCACAGCGCAGAGTAACGGAGGAGCCGGAGTTAATCAGCACTGCGACTTTTCCTCCAAAAGGCCTGGGATTACAAAAGGAGTTTTGCCCGCCGGACGCTGAGTATTTTTGCAAGCTGCAGCTGCAGGGTGATGGCCAGGGGTGCACAGCCCAGCGACCCCCGGCCATGGTCTGCACCCCCCCAGAGCCTGGGATGCTTTTGCTGAAGATCCCCCGGTGATGGAGAAGAGCTTCTCAAAATGCAATCAGCACTTTATTTCCTAACTAAAGCTGATGTTGGGAGAGATCCGTTGTTTCTGCTTTTTTAACCCAAATAGTCAAAGCAGCAGATCTAGCACAGGGCCGTTTTGCCTCTGCATGAGTATTTACTTCTGTCCCGCTCGGGCGCTGAGGTTTGCAGGGATAAGCTTCAGGCAGGTTTAAATCGGCACCGCCACGGCCAGGGCAGAGCAATCGCGCTGCTTTCCTTACGCAGGACGCGGCGGGGGCACCGCTGGGTGCGGCCCCAGGAGCACACGCGCTGCTCGGTGCCGCGCTGGCTCCCGCGAGGACTGTGACCGTCACCGAACACTTCAGTCGCTTTCAACCAGCAAATGAATCTTTTTTTTTTTTTCTTTTTTTTCTGAAAAAAACTGAACCTCCGAAGTTTAAAAATATGGTAATGCAATTAGCGGCTTTGGCAGGCTAATGAAGCCACTTTAAACCCTTGCAAAAATACCATTAAAAGAGAATGCTTAAGAGCCTCTTCAAACTTTCCAAAATGAGAAGTACGTTCGTATTCAGAAGATGCCAATCTACTCTCCTTTCTCCAAGGTTCAAGATTAATTAGGGACTTGTTTAGTGCATGAATGAGGAAACAAATGAACTCTTGGATCGCAGAGCACTGGAACCAATTTTTTAATCATTTTTTTTCTTTACAATTACATTCCTATCAAGAAAGTCTTCATTAGACTTTCTGTCACGGGGCCACATCATGTCAGGTAACTATTACAAGTGCTTGGCTTTCACCCAAAGATTGAACAATATGAATTTTCTCAGAAATAAATACATGAGATATATATTTAATGCAGTATTTTCTCATTAAAATGCTATTGCATTTTCATAATAAATACATATAACCCTTCTTCCAAGACTCCCTCAAAACAAATGATTTTGAAAAGACCAACAATATCATCCCCTTTCCAAAACCAGCCTGGGTAGTTAAAGATTACCTTTGAGAAATATATTAATGCCTGATATAAGAAGAGCCATACAATAGTATGAGATTACTAAGGTAAGCAATAATAGATAGGAAGAGAGTGAATATGTTCAAGACTAATTGTTAAAAGAATGAGTTTTGCATGTTTAGTGAAGGAGAAAGGAAAAAGGAAACTGCTCTGGCTTTTTCAATGAGTTACAACCCACCCTGAAGATTGGAGGGACTGGTTTGGCTAATCCCATCCCAAATGAGATGCAGATTTGGGTCAAAACTGTACCCAAATTCAGGCATTCTCCGCTCCAGCCCTACTTCTGCTCACAGTGAGGATCAGCATGAGAGAACTCACTCTTCATGACTCCCTTACCCACACACTAGGTTTGTTTTGATGTTGAGAATTTCTCCAGGAAAAAATAAAGCGCTAAAATAGAATAATTTGCAAAAAGGGGGAAAAAAAAGCCTCGTGCACTGTCATACTGGGGTAAACCTAACTGCTCTAGTCATGCTAAGAAAGGGAAGCAAAACTCAAACAAGGTTGTGTGGCAAAGCAAAGACACATCACGGTGAGAGCAAATGCCAAAGACATTGTTTCTGCACTGCTGGTTATAAGCTTTTACTTATTAAAAGGTTTAATTGCAGTTAGGTGAGCTGTATCCACAAAGCAGCCTCACACCATGGTGTCAGGAGCTCCCTGGGGAGGAGAGGTGGCCTTTGCTCAAATGGCTCTTCAGAGGGACTCATGCATGCCCAGATATACCTCCCTAATTTTTTCCTACAAGTGATGAAGAGCATGAAGATTCACCCCATAACCCAACACTCATGATGCAGGCTGGTTAAGAGATGGGTAATACGTAACGATGCCTGGCACATCTACTTACTCTTTTCCATGAGTATCCATTTATCGTTGTCTGGACCTCTACTAGGGTGAACAGATAATGTTTTCCTAAGTGGAAAGACAAGGGTATAATTTTCATAGCTGATTTGTTCATTTCTAGCACTCTTCTGTCCTTTGAGCAATTACAGATCAGCTCTGCACTTCCCAGGACACCCTTCTGTGAGCATTTATAAATGAAGTAGTGTATCACCTCTTGACCACTCTCCCTAACCTCGTTTCTCTCGGGCAGCGTAATAAAGTCCACGCAATAGATACTCCTGAGGGAGGGGGCAGGCTGCAACACTGATTTCACTCATTACTTCCTTAGCACGAGGAAAATTTTAAGATATAAGGGGAGGAGAGGATTTTGCTCAAAGACCATAAGACTTGCAGTATCTTTTCATAGTAACCAGGGATAGGCACAGAAATCCAGATTTTTTTCTTACAGAGTCCACAGCACATCTCCAAGAAACCAGCAGCAGATGAATCAGTGCAGCCTGAACCGTAGGCACCTGAGCAGTGGAGGAGGTGCCCTTTTGCAAGTGTCCTACCACGACCAAACCTCCAGCACAAGCTGCAGGGAAACCCTGAGCTGGCTGACACCAGAAGTCTTTGTTTCAAGATTTCTCCTCCTTACATTATCTCTGGAGAACCAGAGCCCAATGACTCTTAAGTCACTAGAGGAACTTGTTTGTTGGACTTAAACCAGTTCCAGGGGGTTGGATTGTGTCCGTTGTAAAATCTGGCAGGTTGCAGCCTCTGACCAGGAAATCCCAGGCATCGATATCTATTCTTTTCCAGAACTGACTAATAAAGGCTGTACAAGGAAAGCCCCTACCTACCACCCTTAGCCAATGTTATTGGGCTGTAGTGAAGACCAGATTCACTTTTGGATGTCTTAACCACTGGGTAGCTGCTCTGTAAGTCTGTTTCTTAAGGTAGAGACCAGCTACTGCATTTCCACTTGTGTTTCAGCCTGTGTGAAACCATGTCTTAACACAGAGTGGAGAGGGGGAAATTCGTCGCAAATTGCCAGTGTGCCCAACATCTCAAAAAGGATGCCGCAGCTTTTGCCTTTCATGTGAATGCTGCGAGTCTGGTACCACTAAGTGATGCTGATGCTAGAGCAGTGCCATTTAATTTGTAAGGAGAGCCAAAGTTTTCAAAGAAACGGAAGAAAAGGATCTGGGATGTTGGTGGAAGAGTTATGGGATAATAAAAGACCCTGCCAGCTGCCAGCGAGATGCGCAGAGCACTTGCACAGATCTCAGCAAGCTGCACTCCAGTGGCCGCACTGTCACGGGTCACTTATTTGCATCAAAATGATGAAAGACTTGATTGAAAGAAAAGAAGGGGCATGCAAATCTACCATTCTTCTTGTCTCATTATAACCCTGGGAGCCTTGAACCAAATTAAGTGCAACACTGGAGATGTTTTGCTTTCTTATGAGCCCAAGTTTTGCAGCTCACATCCCTGCTTGTCATAAAATACCTGTTTGCATTAAGCAACTGTTTACCTTGTCCCAACAATAACATTGTAAGTCAGAAAAGGATCTAAGAAAAGCTGATATTCCCAGTGAAGACGAGACTGAATGCAGGAATTTAGAGACGAGGCTAACTCTAAAGACCAGGCACAGGTTTTTTTTTCAATGCAGATGCATTTTCTTCAGTGCTTTGTGATCATTGCTTTATTCTAAGTTGCCTGGATGGGCAAAGTCAGGGCACACCCCGGGCGTGCCTTGCTGAGAGTGAAAGACCGCATTGTAGAAAACAAGACTCAGTGAAGAGGAGCTTTGCACTGACGGTGTCAGGCGTCAATCACCGAAGGGCATGTGCCCAGAACAACCCAAAAGGACACATCTCCGTTTTGTGCGCATCAGCTATTGTCAGTCTCCTGGCATCTTCCAGCGTGGCCTTTTCTTGAGCAAAACCTGGGCTGCCTGGCTTTGTCTTTAAAATGTTGGCCTCTGCCTGCTTAAGTGGAAATATTGCATATCTGCTTCTACGTTTTGCTGGGTCTCGCAGCATTTGATCACACCAGGTACTGGCAGGCCTACAGCAGGTTTCATGAACAGGTCCCTGAGCAATGGCCAGAGAACAGCAAATCCTGGAAGTGGAGCATGGAAGGAGAATTTGCAAACTGCTGTGCTTTGTCTCTGCAGTTCAAGAATATGGAGGAACATCTACAGCTGGACTCTAAATAACCAGGTTAACTACCCTCTGCAATAGACAAAAACCTGCTGCCCTGAACCCTGCTGCTCTTGTAGAGTTTAATAGCTTCTGCAATAAAAACCAGTGAGTCCCAAAGGAGAGCTCTCCATTTATTCAGAAAGATGTTGCTAAATTCCTATACACAACATACTCCATTGCTGGAATACGCGCCGCTTCCCTAGCAGCTCTCCTTCCTGCCAGCCAGGTAAAGGCAAGGCATATAATCATCTGTGTAATCTGATTTGCAAGGTTAACTGCCCTGGATCATAAATATGCAGGGATTTATGACCATGAAGGTGCACTACCTAAGGCTTCAAGAGAAAAGTACCATGCTCACACCTCCCTTCTCTCAGACTTCTAAAAAAGCGAAAGAAGGACGTCAAGATCCAGAAATTACCATGCCGTAACGGAAGATCCTCAGATAGACTTGGTTTAATTATACAGTTCTATCATTTCCTGAGCGTTCCCCATCCTATTAGGAAATTACAGCAGTAACTCAGCTAATAGATTCGCACTGTGCAAACAGCCGCCGGGGCCGCGGGCTCCCGGCGCGGCGTGTGTGCAGCAACGCAGGAGCGCTCGGCCGGCAGGGACCCGGGGGTCCTCTCCTGCCACAGAGAGAGGGTTTTCTTCCTTGGAGGAACGTCCCTGGATGGAGAGGCAAGGCCGTTTTTTACATGCAAAGAAAAACCCTTGGCTCATGCCAGAGGGAGCACTGCGGTCTGGGCTCTCCAGTGGGAAGCACCCTGGGGCTGCAGGGTCCTGAGGGCAGGTCAGAACTTGACACAAGGAGATCGGTTGCACAGGGACGGGAGATAGAGGCTATTAAAGCAAAATGCCACTCACCAAAAGAAAAAATTTTTTTTGCATATTTCTTTTCCCATGCAAGGTACAAAACTGCACGGCTGGAACGCAGAGGCAGAGGCCGTGCCTCTGTTCAAGTGTGCATCGTGTGTGATACAATAGCATGGGAACTACAGAGCAAAGGAAGGCGTTAAATCAGGCACCAAATCTCTTCAAACACCATGTTTTCTGTGCAGCCTTTCAGCACTTCACTCATCCTTGGCAGTGGAGCTGACCTGGTCATTTTTCCCTTTTTACTTCTCACTGCCACTTTCCATGGCATTTTCATGAATTAGCACAGCAGTGTGGTTTTGTGCTTTACAGATGGAGAAAAATAACCCCTTTCCCATTTAAAGAGAGACATCTGGCAGCTGACATTTCTTGAAAACACTTTGACTCATATTAAGCTTTGTAAGTCCTTTTATTATCTTTAAAGACTAGTTAAAAGCATGTCTACGACAGCAGGCAAAATGGAGGCAGGCAGGCAGGCAGCTTACCTGCGGGAGGTGGAAGGGGACGGAGACATTTCTGGCTCCAGGCTCCATCCCCAGGCAGCTACAGAGCTAAAGCTGGGGCACCCACCACCTCTCCTGCCTGGAGCAAAGCGGGGGCTTTACAGGCACAGCAGCTGAAAAAGCAACAAGTCTCATCGTCCCCTTTGCCTTTAACTAAAAAGGGGGCTGGGGAGAGAAGCGGAGCAGCACGACCCGGAGAGCGAGGGAGGAAGCGGAGGCAGTTAACCATGCAAAGGATTTCTGTTTGTTTGCTGCCTTTTTGGGCTGCACGGCTCGGGCGATGCCCATGGGGGCCAGCACCCTCCCTCGGTGGGGACCTGCTGCCCGGCGCTGCAGTTTGGTGCTGGAGGTGCTCTTCTCCCCAGCACTGCTCCAGAACCAGCCCTGGTTGCAGCAGCAGGTGCCGAGCTCCTGGGCTTGACCCCAGTTTAATTCCCAAGCTGCCGAGCAGCGTTGCATGGCTCAGCCTGGACACACGGACGGAGCCGGCACCACTGCAACCCATCAAAACACGCCCTGTGATGAGCAGCTTTTGCAACTTCCCTGCACCCTGACTCAACTCCAAAAAGCCACAGAATAAATTATTTTGAGAAATGAGGAGTATAAAAGAGTTTCCAAAGGTGGCGACAACACTAGCACCCAAGCACGGGTGAGGGTGGGCTCAGCCCATCCATGGCAGTGAAGGTCCGCATCCCCCCAGCCTCGCCGCCGTCACGGGCAGCCGCTGCACGCTTGTGGTGCAGGCGCGGGCAGCGCCGTGCTGCCGGAAGGAGACAAACCGCCGCTGCCTCTGCACAGCCTGGCGTCGGCCGCTCGCGCTCACCCCAGGTGCATCATCAGTTTGCTCTGCAGCTGAGCAGGATGCGGGACAGCAGCTTCACTGTGCCTCTGCCTGCACCGTGCATGGGCAGCGTTGCCTGTTACCCTCCTCTGCACTGCTCCTGACCCCCACCACGGGTTGTTTAAGTTTCTTCCGAAACCCTAACGCCACCCTTCCCTTCTAAGCCCTTACAGCCATGCTACCCGAGATAAGACTACAGTGAACCCATCCAGCCCAAGAAATAGGAAGGGCTGCAATTGCAAAGGGTTGGAGGTTAAATGAGAGAAGGAGCCTCAGCAGCACGTGCCGAGCAAAGGGGAAGCAACGAGGGGAAGGGGATGACCAAAGCAACGCCGAGATGGACCTACGTCAGGGCAGCTCCATCCTTATCTAACCCCAGCACCCAAAGGCTGGCAGTTTTTTTGCTGTACTGTTCCCCACCGTGCAGCAGACCTGCATGGGCCTTTCAAGTGCAGCTTTGGTCCAGGGAAACGGCTGCAGACTCCCCATGACCCCGCCCCACCTTCCCCAGAGGTGAGGGATGCTGCTCAGGCTAAGGAAAACCTTTCCGTGGTGCTCTTAAGGGGACAAATCAAACCTCCCCATGACCATCAGCATCGCAACAGAATGTCAGCACCAGACCCACCACTGGCTAAAATCTCGTTGTCAAATGCTGACCTAGTTTATGGGCAGGATAGCTGAGGTGACCCCCGCTCCTCGCATGCCCTGTACAGTGCCGAGCACACCGCTGGCATCAACGGCGGCACAAAATGATGAAAGGACACAGATTTCAGCACGAGTTTTCCAAGGGGAACCAATTAAAAATAAAAGAATCAGCAAAACTTCAAAGGGTTGTGAAAAATCACTGGGCAATGTCCTTTTAAGCAAAGATCTCACCTTTCTCGTGCGCTAGATCCTCAGGCAGCCCACCCAGCCTATTTAAGTGGGCATCAGAGAGAAATGAATAATTAAAATTCAACTTGGACCAGGCTGCTAATAAACCGAGGGGCACCGGGGCTGCCACAGCAAGGAGGCAGCATTGGCAGGGCTGGCCGGAGATGTCCAGCCCTGCTGCACTGCTCCCACAGAGCTCCCCTCTCCCAGCAGATTGCCCCAGCAAGCAGCACCTGGCAAAAAAAGTCTGAGCCTCAGCATCTCCTCCCTGCGTTAGGTGAGCGAGGCTTAATGCAAAGTGAGAGACAGCAATCGGGGTTTTCCACCATGGGTTTTGTTTCTGGCTGGGTATGGCTTGGGCCATCCTGTCTGCCCTCCTACCAGCTCTGCCTGATCTATGGGAGCAGAAATGTTAATCAGCGCGTGCACTTTCACCAGACCTATAGTGGTTATGCCTCTGCAGCGTTAAACATACACATGCTGTGCCGCGCGCAGGGCAGCTCCTGCTGTAGAGCTTGGGGGTGTCTTAAAGCTGGGGGTGGAGGGTCAGCCCCATCCATAGCTTGGGAAAGACAGGGTGGGATTTACACCAGGAAGGACAGACAGTTTTCCATACCTTCTGCAGGAGCTGCCAGGGAGGGCCAGAAAGCCAGCCTCCCCCACAGACCCATGATGCTCCCAAAGCTCAGCAGAGACAGTCCCAGACACAGCCACCAAGCTGGTCCCCCCAGTGCCAGCTCCCAGGATGCTCATTGGCAGTGCAGTGTCACCCCCAGTATCCCCCTGCACTTGGAAACTGGGATGCCACACACAGCAGGGGAGGGTGGAGGGGACATTGCATGTCAGGGACCTGAGCACCAAACCCCAGAGATTTTAGGACAAGGAGGAGCCGGTGCCCATCCTATCCCTCTGACCTCCCGCGAAATCTCCGCCAAATCAGCAAATCGCCATCCACGGTATCTCACTGACATTTCCTTATCACTAAGTGAACCCAGTACTGCTCCTCCTTCCTTTGGAAAGTTTGTTCCTGGGGTTAAAAATTTTGGGGTAATGCCTTGAGTGCTCTGGGTCTAGTTAACCCTGTCCCCACGTGTCTAAGCACCATGTTTGCTTGAAGCTTTATGTGAAGAACCTCATCACACGGCTTTAGCCAAAGATGCAGCTCGCAGCTGGCACCCATCAGCTCACGTTTCTCCCAACTACTGCTTTTACCGGCTGATGCTTCACTCGGACTGTGGCTCTGGTGGCTTTTGGACAAGGGGCCAAGCTGGCAAGCTGGTGCAGCCCCAGCACAGCCTTCACATTATTGGTGGTTATAAACAGCAAATGCAGAAAAACAAACCAGCAGCTTTGCACGACGTGCACTGCGGCAGGCAGGGCTGGGGTCTGCGGGGAAGCTGGCAGCTCTCGGCTTGGCTCAGGGTGCTCAGCCTGCTCCCCTCTGCCCACCAGCACTGACCAGCTCCCTGTCTCCGCCTGCTCCCAGTGGCTTTGAAATGGCAGGGTAACAGGGGCAGATGGGGACAGCTCAAGGGTAGTACAGCTCTTAGGAAGGCCGCGAAAATAGGTGAAGAGGAGCGAGGAAGAAAGGCTGGGGCTTTCCCAGCTTAGGACCATGTTGCTATATTGGTGGCTAGGACGAGCGGGGACGGATGAAGTGCTCCCAGCGCTGTGGTGTGAGCCAGGCTCTGGCACAGCCCGGCGGGGCAGCGGCACGCTGCCCGGTGCAGAGGGTATGCACCATGGCCGCTCGCCGCTGAGCAAACCAGCAGCGGTTCCCGACCCCCCTGGGAAGCCCCTCTGCAAATGGGGCTCTCCTGCCCCCCCAGGACTGCGAGGTGTCCCTGGGAGCCAGGGCGCAGGCTTTGCCACCTCTCTGCCATTAGCAGCTTCTCCGATTGCTGAATTACCCACCAGAACATGCTTTGGGGCTTTTTTTTTTGTGGCAAACCCCTTCTAATCCCCATCTGGCTCAGTCCAGGAGGATGGGATTTGAGGAATGATTTTTAGATTGCTGCGGAGCTGCGTGTACCACACAGAGCTCCTGCAGGTCTGTGCTCCACCTGCAGCGCTGGCCCTTCCCATGCCATGCCCTGGGCAGCAGCTTCATTTCTCAGCTGGGGCTCAGGAGAGCCTGGCCTGAAGAGACTAAAGCAAATATCTGCAGGGAAATCGCGATTATAGCCTCTCCCAGCAGCAGCAGCCCTCTCCTGAGAGGCCCTGGCTGCCTGCAGCGCCCTGCCTTTTGGCTTTACGGGGGCTGTACACATCCTCTGCCCACCCACTGGGGAAATTTCAGCCTCAAAAGCTGCAAGAACCTGTGGCGTAGGAGCTGAGCCAGGCAATAGCCATAAAAAAGGCTGGGGTAGTTAGAGAGGGAAAACTAGAGCTTGTCTTTTATGTCCTTCTAAGCCATTTGCCATAGGCAAATGGTTTAAGAAATTATTTTATGCAACCACTTTGGTTAAAAAATAAAAGTAGCTCAGCTTTTATTTTATTTTTTAAATTTTTGAATTTTTTTATTTTTATATGGAGCTGGAAGAGGGGCACCCAACCTGCGGTGACCCTGGAGGCTGCGGGACTGCACCTGCCTTTAGGGACCATCCTTCACCCAGCAAGGTCCGGGGGGTCCTCGTGCACAACTGTGGCTCAGGACGCACCTGCAATGGGCCGGGGCTGAGTGCAGGATCCATGCGGGCGCCTGGAGCTGAGCCGGTGCTCTCAGCCCTCGGGGGCCGGACCGCAGCGCGGGGCTGCCGTGAGGGCTGTGGCTGCCCCGGGGGAAAGCAGGCTGCTGCAGCACATCGGGGCCCAAGACCTGTCATCAAAGACATCTGTTGGGTCCCGTCCCCCCCAAACAGTCATGGAGGGGAAAATACAGGGAGGGTGAGCCCAGGATCCACGAGGGACGATGGGAGCTTCGCTCTGACGAAGGGGAGCTCACGACATCCCGTCCCGCTGGAAAAGTTGGTACCCAGCAGCTTTCAGGGCATGGATTTATATCTTGACCCCCTTGACACCTGGTGCACAAGCCTGGCTGCGCTGGGGTGCAGGACCAAGCCATGGAGACACGGGTGCCCATGAACCTGTGCGAGACTCGAGCAAAACGTAAAAACCCCCAAAGCTCCCCCTTGCTTCACCAGAAACATCGCCCGCAGCCGCGGGAGCTGCTGAGCCTCGGGGGGGGCTGTAGCATGTTGCTTAGAGGCGAACACCAGAAGTCAAAGACTTTTCTTACAAATCTCAGTTTTGATTACTTCAGTGAAGCTGACTGTTCCCAACGGTTCCTGCTCTTGGTTTCTACCTTGGGGAGGGGTGGGGGTGGGATTTGTTTTGAAATCCTGAGCAAAAATAGCACAGCAGCTCTCAAGAAGGCAACTGATGAAGGAGAGGTCATTTTAACGACACTAAAATACTTCCAGCCATTTAAAACAAAATACTTCTTGCACACTTGTGGCTTGGAAGAGCAACAGGAGGCTGCACGGGCACCTCTGCTCAGTACATGCAGTGCAGACCATTCCCCCCCCCCCATCTTCTGTGTGAAATCAGATCTGACAAATCTAAAGCAAGAGAAAATCAAGACATGACTATGAAGGACAATATCAGGCCAAGCCTGTTAAATTATCTCCCCCCTTTCTGTCATGTCTCATTTGCTGCGGAGCTGTCAGCTCCCACCCCTCATCAGCCAGCTTCCATCACCCTCCTGTTAAATTTTCAATCTCCTGGTTTCTCTCCAGCCAAAGCAGAAGGATTCCCCTTAAACACCTGGAGAGTCACCCCATGTCTCCTCGTTAAATGCCTTAAGTGTTCCTTGGTCAGGACGCCTCCAAAGATGTGCCGATGCGGTCCTGGTTGCTTCCCACGCCCTCCCAAGCCGCGGGATGCTGCGCCCGCAGAGCCAGGGAGCTGCTGTGCCGCCCTCGGGCTGGGGAAGGGACGACCCCCGTTTCTCCTGCGTCTGGCTAAATGCTGCCCTGGCCCATACCCGCGCTGCTCCACCAATGCTAATTGTGCCAGCCGCTCCAGATTCGCTTCTGCCACCCCCTCCCAGGCTGAGGACACCGGCGCTGCCACCTTACAGCTCCCCGGGCATTTATCAAAGGGCACATGAAGCTTTTGATTTATGGTGTGCCCCAGCCTCCAGCGGCAGATGCCGGCGCACGCTGGGGAGCTACGAGAGAACCTGGACAGCCAGTGCCGGGGAGGGCAGCGAGGGGACGCTCGCCGTGCTGGGCACCTCTTCCTCACCTTCCGCCTCTGCTGATGCCCTGCACCCCACAGCCCCATCCAGACCCTGCACTGGTTCCCTTGCTCCTTTTTCCTCTCCCCCCACGGCATAAGAATAGGCCTGGGTGGCAGCTACGGAGGAGCAAGGATGCGGGGAGCAAGGAAATGATGCAAGCAAAAATAACCCAAACTGCCCTCGGGTCACGCGGGAGAGGGGACAGCTCTTCCACGGTGGAACTCCACCGATGTGCACAGATGCTGCTGTGCTCCTCAGCAGGGAAAATGAAATAAAAGCTGCATATGGCTCAGTTTTAATTTGACCTGAGCGGGAGGACAAGCATGCAACATCTGCACGTCCTCTGCACCCTCCTGCTCCCCTTCCTGTGGTTCCAGCTGGTCCCGTTTGAGCTGCAAGGTCCGTGTCACACCAAATTTCCCACGTGCAGGGATGAGCAATTCTCAGCAAAGCAAAACCCTGGAGTGTTTTTACACCCTGCGGCTTCAAATCAACAAGAGCCGTAGCTTGTTCAAAATGTAAATGTGCTAGAAAACAAGTTTCAGATGGGTTTCAGAAGCAAAACCTCTGCATACGATAGCAATCGTGTTTCTTAATGTTAATTTCTTATCTCACCTCTCCAAAGTCCTTTGCAAGGGTTTTATCCCGTTAGAGGAAATCCATCCCCCTGATTTTCCCAGGCTTATAGAAAAGCAAAGCAAAGTATTGATCCTAATGAGATAACGCTGACAAGAAAATGGCAAGAACTGGTCCTATCTATTTAAAACTTATTCTGTTTTTGACTGGTGGGAAAAATACATGATTATCAATTATCCATGCAAATGGGAGATATCCAGAGTAGATATCTGGTTTGCTTTTCATGGTAGCCTCCAAATTCTAGCTACCTCTGCATTTTTTTATGTTTCTGTCTGTGTGTTTTGTTCTTAATAAAACCCAAACGAACAAACCCCAGACCGAAAACAGTCCCTTATACAAACCAAATCCCAGAACCACTGGCAGTTTCATATTAAAAGAGCATTCGGTGGCATTTTAATCTCTGAAGGTAATGTAGATATTTGTCATTTCTGATCTCCCCTTTCTGCAACTGTCCACAGATGACGAGATCCGTGAAATTGCTCCTGCCAGGGAGTGAAATGAGAATTAACCCCGTGCCCATCAGCTGCCGCGGCACCACCCTTTCCACGCCAGCTTTGACCATTGCCGCCGGGAGAGGCGGCTCTCGGGGCCGTGCTGCCATTCACCCCGTGCTGTCTGACACACCGTGTCCCCGTGTTAGCAGATAATAAACTCCCCCGTGTTAACAGGTTTCTTTAAATCCAACACTTTCTTTCCCATTCTCATTTGCTTTGCCTTTCATGCTGCTTTCTCGTGTATAAAAGGGGAACCGGGGGAAAAAAAAGAAAGAAAAGACACATGAACACCTGAGAATCTTTTTCATATACCTGCTGCTGCTACCACTCGGTGCTGAATCTGAATAGAAACGGATGGGAGGGAGATGGGGAAGGATGAATAACATTTCATGCCCTGTAGTCAAACATAATTTCAGGCAGGAGATGAGCAGGGACTGGTAAGATGGCTCATCCTGGCAGATAGCTAATGTGCACTTCAGAGCTTGCTCTTTGAAGACTGGGTTCTAATTTCCAGCCTGCAATTACTGCACTGGAAATAATTTCTCAGAAAATGGGGTCACTTTCTGGGGGTGGGGTAGGGTTGGATAAGGGGGGGTCAGAGTCCCGGTGGAGGGAGGTCCTCAGGGCTTGGGGGCTGGTAGATGCGGCTGCACGGGCATCTCGGGGGCTGCAATGTGCTGCCACCGCTCTCCTGGAAACAGGCTGGTTTCAGGTGACTTAGGAGCTGGGACACGGCACTGCTGAGTGTGCTGGCTCTTCACGCTGTCACCCGGAGCATCTGCCTCTGCTCGGTGGCGATGACTATTCAGGACTGTCCTCAGTGTCCCTACAGCCAAGACTTTCACATAGGTCTCTATTTCAGCCTCAAAACCTGTGGCCTGATTTTCCAAAGCACCAAAAAGTCCATGTTTCTCCTTCCATCAGTGGTGTTGGGCAGGAGCTCAGTGCTTTGCACAACAACTACACGGGCAGTTTCTGGTTTTCAATGGCACTGCAAGGACAGAAGCATTGCTGTTACACAGAGAGCTGCTCTGTTTCGTGTTTTAAGAACGCAGTGCTCTTGCTTGGAGGCTTTGCCTTTGCCCTTCCTGACTGGGAGCTCTGGTCCCATAAAGCAATGATCATTATGGGCCAGATTTGCCAACAAAGCACAGCACAGTGAGTGCTTTTGACCGTTGAGTCACTTCTTGTGGTATCTAACAGAGCTGATGCTCTTCTGGGCAGGGGGAGGTACAGGAATGCCTTGCCTTTCTGACTTCCCCATAATAAGTCTTCACAAAGTAGAATAAAGCAAAACGGTCCAATGACGAATGACACGTGGTGTCCCTTGGCAGGGCTGGGGACTGCACTGGTTGCCCAGCTCAGATTTCAGACCAAATAATTGTCTCCAGATGGGAGTTGCTGGAATTCTGCTTTGACCCAAACTGACCACACTCTACAGCTCAGACTTGCAAAGGTTTTAGAGCACCTAAACATGCAAACAGGCACCTGGCAAAGATTTTCAAAAGAAGCTAATAAGATTAGATGTCCAAGTCCCATTGGGCTCTGAGAATTAGGCATGTAACCTGCTTAGGTGCTTTCAGAAATTCCTTCGGGGATTTAATTGTTTAAGTCGAAACTTTCTGCAACAAGTGTGTGCCTCTCTCAACTGTCCCACCACCATCTTCAGCCGCTGCAGTCCAACCATTTTAGGGGGGAGAACGGTGAGAAATAAGTTAGTAGGAAATTTTTCAACAATCTTTCATGCTTTGGAGGAGGATCATGAAACACAGAGAGTGGTGGCCAAGGCCTTACATTAGACATGTGCTTTTCACCGTTCCGATGAGAAGCTGCACAAAGCTGAGGCAGGAGGCAGGGCTGCCTCCCCTGGGCTCCAGCGACTGCCTTGAATCAGAGCTGGGGTCAGAGGAAAGGGCCAGGGAGGGGAGGGCTGAGCCTGGCTGGGTGGATGGGGGAAAGCGAGGCAGGTCAGGGAAGGGAAGAACCCAGCTGAGATGCCCAAGGGGCAGTGACTGGGACAGGACAGGAGATGCAGCAAATGGGACAAGCTGGGGAAGTGACAAGTTCATACCAGGCTGATGGGGTCGAGATGGAAAGGGTCAAGAAAGCAGGGAAGTGGCACTGTAGCTTATGCCTACTAAATCCTATAAGCCCTCCTCGGCCTGGAAGGGAGCCCAGAGTTTCCAACGGGAGCCAGTGCTCAGCTGCCAGCAAAGCTGTGCGGTCAAGCCCCCGGACAGCCCCCCAGTGCTGCTCTCTGTGAGCCTGCACTGCCCCAAGTGCCGCCTCTTCATCCCAGCTTCTCACCACTGCCACCCACGGGAACCCTAAGAACATGAGATATGATAGCCCAGACAATTTTAAATTACAAAGCACTGCAAAATAAAAAAAGAGCCTGTCCTTACAAATAAGCAACCTGCAAAACCAATTGCTCTCCTTTCCACCTCCTGTTTCCAGCAGCTGCCAGCAGGCAGGATGCGTGTGCCAGAAGCTTGGGCACCAGTTTAGGGCTGGGTTGAGTCCCTGTTAATTTGCAGACTTGCTCCATGCTTTGAACAAGTTGCTTGGCCCCTCTCTGCTTGTCAGAAGGATAAATACGTCTTCTCACCTGAGAGGTGTGCTGCAAATTAGATACGCTCGTAAGTGTGCAGACAGTACAGCAAGCACATAAAAAGAACAATACCTCAAACACTTTATCAAAATCAGATAAGGTTGCAGCAACACAGGAGAGTGCAATGGCAGAAGCCTGTGTGCAGCTCCCAGGGGTACAGGCTGGTGTGCAGGTCGTAGCTGGTGGTTGCTCTGCACGTGCAAACCGAAGTGCCTGAGCTCTGGATGGCAGGAACCTGCAGCAGGGGCTGTTCTGGGATGTGTTGCCCCAACCTAGCGATGGCTAAGATGTGCTGCGTTTTATAGTTGCCACTTTGGAGCAGTGTGGGCAGTTAGGAATTTGGCTCAACTTGAGATAACACCTTGGCTTCACCTCCCGTTTCCAGTCTGCTTCAGAAGCCTGCAAACAGCAAATGTGGATGGGCTCAGCTGGGCCTGCGCGGTGGGCAGGTGCTGCTGTACCTCCATCGAGACGGTATCTTTGCAAGCCCTGCAATGTTGCTGGGGTAGGGAGCACACATGGGAGCAGCCCTGCATATCTGTCTGCCCATGGAGGGCCCTGGGGAGAGGGAACCCCACAGTTCTGCCTTTTTCATTTCCCTTCTTCACTTTGGCATCTGGACTGGGTTTGCCCTCAGCTCTCCTGGCCCTCCAGCCCGGTCCAAATGAAACCCAACACTTGCCTTTTGCCTTTCTGCAGAGCCTCACTTCACTGTCATACCTGCAGCAAATTTATCCTTTTCCACTCTGAGAGCTGCCTGCAGTTCATTAAATATCTTAAAGGTGTTAATGACTTTTAAACCTCCCCCCCCCCCCCGAACTGTCTGATGTTTTTCCAGCTCATTTTCTGCTGTTATCTCCCCAAATCCAGTGGGCAGTAATGACACATCTGAGGCAGAAAATGGATTATGATGAACAGAGTGAACACTGCTGATATGTGGACAACATTAAACATTTGCAGCTTCTTTTCTTTACCTTTCCTTTCTGCAGGTATCTGTATAAGCACATCCTCCTTGCATTGAGCTGAGCTGTGGCCTCCCAAAGCGAAGCCAGAGGAGGGGTGAGGCAAAGCTTTATGCAGGCAGGAATTCTGCCAGGCAATCACTATTTATCTGACCAGAAGCAACATGTTGGATAAAACTGCTTTTTTTTTTTCCCTGCTGTAAAATGCTGCCAGGATGCTCCTGGCTTGTCCTTCCACAGACAAACACTGCAAAGGCACATAAGAGAGAGGAACCATCCAGGACTGCATCTTCCAGACCCACAGGTGTTTGTATTTTAATAGGCAAAAGCAGGGAGTGGTGGAAAAAAGAGAAAAAATCCCGGGTCTATGTGGCCAGGGAGAAACAAGGAGGTTGGGCGACTTGCCCAAAGTCACCCAGCAGAAAAGGGGATCCAACCTGAATCTTCCAAGTTGGTGGAATTAAATTTCAAGCTGTGCAACTTTTGCTCCAAAGACACTTCGGAAAGAAAATCAATACTTTTCAGAGGGGAAAAATAGGCAATCCCCCCTCATTTAGTGAGCCTGTATTTTTGTGTATTTTGCAAACCCTGGAAGTAAGCATCTTCCTGCCGACTACAACCGGCACTGAGGGAAGAGGAGGATTTTTCTGAAGTCATGTTTATCCCCATGAAATGCGTGTCTGGATGAGGGAGAGAACTGTAGAAAACAGCTAGCAGTTTAGAAGAAAAATGTATTGACTATGCCAAGCATACGATTATCAAAGTTTCCTACCTCAGCTGAATCAAACCTAGTTTCTTTCACAACAACAAGAAGCACTTCTCAACGATGGCTCTTCCCAGGCCAAATTTCATCTTTTGGAAATAACACCCTGCAAGTTCTTCTCACATAACAACAAAAAAGGGTTTCTTATACTGCCTTCGGTAAGGCCAGGCTGTTGCAGTCAGCCAAACTGATCTTGCCCAAATATTCAGCTTTGTACAGACACCCAAACCTGGAAAACTGCAGCTTGCCCAAGAGATGAAGGTATGGAAAAGTTATGTGGAAATTCAAACACGGGGCTAGAGGGGAGCCCCGTCCCCCGGCCGGCCGGTCCCAGCTCTCTGCAGCCTCATGGACTTTTTCCAGCTGATGATTTCGACTTTCAGCTCTTAAGAGAGACAACTATAAAAAACCCACTATAAATCTGGTCAGCACTGACCATGCTTGAATCGTGACCTGTAGGTACCAGCGCAACAAATAGTAGCAAATAGAGAAACTGGGTGATAAATAGAGGAACGGAGTCTCTGCAGAGCTCAGGGCTGCCTGCGCTGCCCAGCAGCATGCAGCGGGACTGCGGAGACCCAGGAGGTCCCCAGCTCCTGCCGTCCACCTCTTCTCCAGGGCAAGAAAAAGGTCTTGGAAAACTGGCACAGACACCCCTCCCTGGGGCCCGGTCTTCCTCACGGCCACAACCCCATGCTGCCTGTCCGGGTTATTTTCCCTGCCCACCCCACACCCTTGAGTTTTGCCAGAGTTCAGAGGCACGCCAAGGCAGACCGGGCTCCAAGCCAGCCGGGGCCGATTTCCAGCCTTAGGCAGGAGCCGGGTGTCCGCGCTGCCTGCCGGGAGCAGCAGCAGCTTCACTCTCTTTTTAGTGGCAATTCCCAGGTCATTTCAAAGCTGGTACTCAGGGATCACAGGCAGGGACCTAAAACCGCACCAAAGCTGATGAAAACAGTGGCATGATTCCTAACAAGGAGAGACCAAGGTTCCCAGCGCTCCAACAGCCACGGTCCTTCTAAACACATGAACCACATGCTTGCACTGGGAAGGGTGCACTGTGCAACGTGCCCTGAAAACCATACCTGTGCTTCCACGACAAGGACCATGGAGGGAAATAAAGGCTCAGAGAGCTCAGCTGAATCATCCAAGGGTATGAGCACAAGAGATTGCTGCAGCTCCCCGAGCTGGGACGTGCTACACCCGCCATTGGCACCTGCGCCCCCCCTCCTGCAGAGAGAACCAGGCTGGTCACAGCCCTTAACACATTAGTTCCGCCGAGCCATTCCTGGGAGAAAAATTAAGCAAATACTCCAAGGTTTGCCACATCAGGCAAATGACTCACCGAAGTTAAACAAAAATAAAAGATGTTTCTCCCTGCTTTCTCTGTCTTCCCCTCTCCCCCTCCCCACAAATCCTACCAACATTACCGTTTTAAAAAGCACTTTCTCCTAAATGTGGGAGGAAGATTGCCTGAGCTTTCATGCGTTCACTGCTATATTGTATTGTTGCTGCTTTTAACATGTTTCGCTCAGTTAAATAGTAACTGATGACAGCTACACACTTAAATCCTTTGGTGTTTTTATCATGGATTTTATATATATATATCTTATAAAGAACAGCACACTGCAAGGCCTCTTACCATATCAAAAACAACAAAAAAGCACCCTATTTTTGTGTAAGGTATCAAAGCAATAATGTGCGCCAGTGCAGCGGAGCCAGCCTATCAGAGGTTTATCGGGTTTTATTGGCCTTGGGCAACTCTGCACACGACGGTCTTTAGAGTGACATGGAATTTATTAAACTTTTCCACAGCCTGACAGTCTTCTCCCAGCTCGTCCCCACCCCCAAGCTCTTTTCTTTTGAAAAATGATTTCTGCCAATCTTGTGCTTTTAACATTTTTTCTTTCTCCTTTTTTTTTTTTTCTTTCTCTTCTTTTTTTTTTTTCTTTAATCGCTGGTTGCTGGAGTGCGACTCCTCAAGCATCTGTTTAAAGAACCCCATTAAGGTCCCACTGCAACAACAACAACAAAACACAGAGAGAGAGGCAAAAAAGCAGCCACGCAGCCCATTACTGCCTGGTTCAGCCTTATTGCACTACATTACTCGATATGACAAGCTCTGCATACATATAACACACACCAAGGGTTTTTTTCTTTTCCTGGATAGCCTAATTTAGGCTTTGTGTGGTGCCCTGTAATAAATTTCATCTTTCAGACAATAGCCTGTCTCCTTCAGCTGCCTGCCCCTTCCATAATCCAGCACTGTTAAAAGCATTGGCTTTGCTTGCCACTTCCCATCAATGAAGTGGATTGTTAGGGTGCTGCCGGCCTCTGCTGATGGGCTTAGGGTGCTGTCGGGGGTTCCACGAGGCTGCAGTCCACTCCCTCTTCTCCCTGTCTCCCCAAACTCCTGTCTTTTTAGCTCTTTAGATTTTTGCAAAAATCTCCAGCAGGCAAGGACTCTGGCTACAAGAGGCATGTGTTACGGGTGTGTGTGCATGCACAGGCTGCAGCACACGTGCAGCGGGGCGTTACTGTATGCGCATGCCAGCGGAGGTGGATGTATTTATTTGCAAGCTCATTTGTGCCCGTCTCGGTGCGCGCACCTGGCAGAAGGAAGGGAGCACATCCAAAGTTTGGCTGCAGCATGGAAGCAGCTGTGGATGGTTTGCAGGCTCTGCTCAGCTGGTGGGTTAGTGCTTCTCCTGCTCTCTTGTGCTCAGGAGTGAGGACTTCTGCTTCTGACCTGGGGCAGCAGCTTCATTTACCCCCACAGCCACAAACCACAGATGGCTTGACACTGGTTTTTTGGACAGCAGAGTGGAACATTATTTTTTGTAACTTTTATTGTGTTTCCTGTGTGTGAACTTCCCCTTGCGGAGCACTGGTAGCTCAGGGGTGTGGTGACTGCCACCGGGTCTTACTGGACCCACCGATGACCAGTACGTCACTCAGCAGCTTCTGGACATCTGCCCAGTGCATGCAAACGCCACCTCAATATGGTCACTGGCAGGAAGGACTCCTATTGAAAATGCTGCGTACCTCCTCTTACATCCTACACTCAATCTCCGGCATTATCATTGTCTCCCAGTGTAATTTATTACCCCTTATGGCCAACAATATGATAAGTGCTGCACAGAGAGGGCTAGGTCCTGCCCTAATCAGATGGCAATCTAATTTCTAAATATTATTATTAAAAATAAGTACATTCCCTGAGCAGAGTGCACCGCACACACTGCCTTTTCACCTTCCATCTCCAACTGCTGGGAAGGGACCACGCAGGGCTGCCTTTTAATGCTGAAATCTCCCCTAAGAGAGATTCCCCTACCCCTTCTCTCTTCGGGGAGTTCCCCAGCACCGCCCCTGCAGCAAGCCCACTGCTTGGCAGGGGGAGAGCAGGGCACAAGGCGATATTTCCAGCTCCTAGTCACATTCCTCTGAAAGTAATTGAAAAAATAGTTTGCTCATCCCAGAGGCAAGAGGGGCAGCAGGAGCCATAACCTGAGGTCAGGCTTGATGCTTGGGCACCGGGACCGTGCTGCTGCCTCTGCTCGCCTTCGCAGGAATTTGCTACTAACAGTTTCTCTGCAGTTTGCCATCAGGCCCCAAACTCAGGGAGTGCTGGGGATGCAGGTCAGCGTGGCAGGTACTCCATCCCAGCAGCTCAGTATGCTGACGATGCCCTGTTGCTGATTTTCTTTACCCTGCGTCCAGAGAGGACTGGCCCCTGGATGGGGCTTGTTACTGGCACCAAGCCCCAACGAGGCTGGGGGTGTGGGCGTGGGAGACATGCTACCTTGGGGAAACAGCAGGAATTGTATCAGCATCCTTTCCCACGTGACAACGCTGCTGGTTTCTGCAGATTCTGCCTCCCCCTACTCCAGACATACAGAAGTATCTACATCTGTGCTCATCAGCACAACCGCCTTTAGGAAAATGAGCACTTTTACAGCACAATCCATCTGACCTATTTTCTGACATGCACCTCAGGATGAGAGGAATCGTGCACTAGCACTGCCTATCAGCGATACGGGGAATCTGGATGAATGGCTCAGCTGAAGCTGTCTAAATTTGGATAGACGAGCCCAGCTCCAGGTGCTGTAACCCAGGAGTCTATGTCAGCTTCTACACAGAAGCAACTGCCAAAATTTTATTTACTTCATTTATGCTCTCCCACTAAAATCCAGGTTTCTCACCTTGTGACATTTCACTCGCCTGCTTCTCATGAGATGGTGACGCTTAAAGACAAAGCAGCCCTTAAGGGTGGCTGGCTGAGACAAAAAAGAGAGAGCTGAGAGGGGGAATAGGTGATGGTGTGCAAGACTGAGGCTGCAGTGGTAATCAGCTGCAATCAGGTAATGATGTCATCTGTGTGTGCTCATAACACCAGCTGTGACATCACAGGTGGGTGTTGCAAATCCAGAACGTGAATCTAAAGAGCAATGCAACCCTTTAGCTGATCTAAGGCAGTTATTCCCAAATAAATGCTTCAGGTATGAGGACCACATCCCTTTTGATTCAAAAAGCAAATGCATAAGTGACAGTAAGTGACAAGCCAAAGCTACAGAACCTGCACAAAGCCATAAAGCAGAAGATACTCCTGAGAGCTCATCTTCCTGCAGAAGAAAACATATGGTGCTCAACTGGGTAGCTAAGCACAAAAAGAAATAAATAAAGCAGCATCATTAGGATATAAATAAGTCAGAGGAGCCAGCACATAGCTGTCTAGCAGCAGCTTCAAATGAAGATCTCTGATTTGTCACCAAGCTCCAAAACAAAATTGATACGATAGAAAATAACCCCCCATGTTTGTACCATTTCCAGGGATTCAGGAGTTTGACAGTTGCAAGCAGAGAAACAACCCTTGCTGGCAGGAAAATGAGCACTGCTGCCTGGCAGGCCATAATGACACTTTTGCTGTGACCATGTCACACAGATGCTTTCCTGCCCAGGCCAGTCCTTGGCTATGCAGGGGCGGGGTTTTTCTCCCAGTGTTACAACTTTTCCATGATTAAAATAGGCACTGATTAGAAGACCGCACATTTAGTACAGCAGGTTGTTGTCTTAAACACCTTTATGGAACAGAAAGGAGCTGAGGCTGCTGCTGGGTGAGATCTGTGGTTGAGATCTCTGGGAGCCCAGGGCAGGGCTGTTAGCACCACGGAGGCACATCTGCTCACGTACAGAAGATCCCATGCCTCGGCTCCTCAAGCCATCTGGGTGAACACAGCCCAGCACACAAGGCAGCTGTGTGCTCTCTGGACCAATGTTTGCTGGACGATAGGATGTCCTCATCAAGCCACAGGTGCACCTTTCCGTCCTTGGTGGGGCATGGACAGCCACATCGCTCAAGTACCAGGATAACCCCTGCAAGCCTGGACAGGCACCAACTGTGGAGGGTGGAGAGCCTACAAGTCAGTAGAGACTTTGCCTGGAGAGGGAGCATTCATGGTCTCTTCCTCTACCAAGGGATTTCGAATGAAGCTTGCAGATGGCGTGTGCAGAAGCAGCAGAAGGAGCAGGTTCTGCATGCACCAGATAGTTGCAGTGTGGGGCTCTTTGCCTGAAGATGCTGCAGATGCTGAGACATTACGCAGTTTTAGGGGGAGATGGAATGTTTAATGAAACCTGAACACACAAAGAGGAGTTGGGTGGATCAAGGAGAGGGGATATAACAGCTACAGAGTGATCACCTAGCACAGACAGTGAGTGGCTGGACTTGACTCTTCAATGGATCCTAAGGAAACGGAGGATCCCCACAAGGTCCTCAAGATAGCCTCAGTCCAAACCGCTGACCAGATCTCCTGCCCTGGGTTTCCCCACCTCCTGCCTGCAGCCATGCCGTGTGGAGGTGGGAGCTCCTTGCTCCTGTCGACCCCTCTGCAACATCCCCTTCCAGCCCCCTATCAGAAGCCGGAGTTTCAGAGACTGAACTGCCTTGATATTTAACAGATCTCTCTCCACTGTGCGTTTCCTTTATTAAATAAAGAAATAAACCAGCATCTCTTTGCCCTGGAGAAGCTTTCAATAAGATGGATAAATATATATAATTAGCCAAGGAGAGAGCAAACTCCAGTGAATACAATACACCCTGTGAGACAACCCTCCATTAAAAGCCTCCTTGTTTAAACTTCAATATTTTAGCAATAGTGACAAAGAAACATAGAGAAAAGCATTTATTTTTCACTTTTTATTTAATCCCATCAAATGGGTTCATCAGATAATTCCCTGACAATTTCTCATGCCTTGGATGTCCCATCCCCTCTCCAAAAATTCATGATTCATCCCCTCTCCAAAAATTCAGAGCCCCAAAAATCTCTAACAGAGATTTCCTGCTTGTGTGATCTGCATTGTCTCTCCTTGACCTTCTCGTTTTACCAGGCTGCCCTGGAGGATGTACAGTAGAAGACAACGCACACTTGAGAGGCAAGAGGGCTGCGTCCCTAAGGCACAGCGTCCTACCAAGAGCCGTGACACAAGAACAATGACATCAACACAACAGAGCACAACCTTTGCAGAAGCGACCTGGCCAACTACCTGCATGGGCCGACAAAGCCCATACAATTTATATGCCCCTTTTTGCTGGCCTGCTTTTCCAGCTTGGTGAGCTGCCACTGAAGAAGCCATGTTAAGCAGAGCAAGGAAAAAAAAAATCTGTACTCAAGTAGTCATCGGAGTGCTGTGTTTGGTACATGTGTGCCTGTGCCCACACCAGCACAGGACTGGGTCTAAGAAGGGGAGCTGGGACCATGCTGTTCAACACACTCTTTAAATGCTGTATTTTCCGACCTAGAAAATGGGAATAGCCCACTGAAAAAGAGAAATCAAGGGGTGAGAGTGAGAGAGAGGTTTGGCTTTTTGCATTGTTTCCTTCGGAGACGAGATTTGGACTGACTGCAAACATCAGCGTGTCGCACTCCTGGGGGAATTAGACGCTGAGCTTATTCCTCCTGCCCCGGTAAACACCGCTGCACTGCTGATGCAACCTCCAGCCTTCGCATGCTGCAGAGGCCCCAGCTAAGGTTGTGTTATCACCAGCAGCAGCCCGGTTTTCTGGGCTGTTGTACTGAGCAGATCCAGAATATTTCCCTAGGGAAGAGCTATTCATTCATTTCCACTGTCTGCTAATTTAAAAATGGGAATATCCGTTTGATTCTGCATGCCAGAACTTAGCCTTTGACATTTAGACCAGTGTGAAATTTAAATAAAGACGATAGCAACATTCTCAGAGCACAGCAAGGGGATCAGTTGGTGGAAATGATGCTGCAAAGCCCTAGGTCAAAGAAGGGGATCGGTGAAGTATTCACTCGGTCTAAATAAAATGTGCTGATATCTGTGGCCCAAGTCTTGGGATGCATGAGATCCAAACCAGATAGAAAGAACCTGGGCCCTTCTAGAGGAAAAGGAGGATGAAAAACAGGGCTCCAAGGGCTCTAGATTAAAAAAATATGTGGTTTTGGGGGACTAACATGACAGTACTACCACTTCTGTAGAGAACAGGCCACAGGCAAGGCTCACGGTTGTGAAGTCTCAATGTACCCAACCCTCATCAACTCTTGCCCAGTTCTGGATCTGCTGTACATAGAAGGTGGCAATTTCTGACATTTTAAGACCTCTCTACAATCTCAAAGTGGATTATAATGACCTTAATGAAACAGGATGAGGCCAAATACCGAGATCTGCCCCAATCCAGAATCGGTGCCTTTCCTCTTTTACCTTAGCCTTTATTGAGTAAAAAGTGAACCAAACATGGCATAAAAAACTAAGCCCATATTAGCTGGTTTTCTGGTTTAATTTAGTTTGCATTCTGAAGGATTTTCACAAAGTTGCACTGAAAATACTGCTATTTCCACAACGGTTTATCATTGTTATACTATTGCCACAATTACCTGTCATTACAATCAAATTTATATCAAGACAAGAAAATGGTTCCTCAGAAATTAAACAGCACTCCCTGGTGGGATAATTCCTTCTCCTGAACTTTCCAATAATGAAAACTGTAAGTAAATTTGCTGTGATTCAGACAACAGAAGACCCTCTACTGTTAAACCAAATTCTAACGCTTTTACTAGGACAATGACTTGATGTTCAGCAGAAAATTCCCAAAAGTACCTAAAGCTGTAAGTGGGTTCCCACACAAGATTACAATGTCCCTAGGTAAGTTAGGCTCCAAAATCAGACAGATGAGGTACTTCTGCAAATTCCTCCAAATCTTAGACAATGAATGGCCTTTTGAAGCTTTAGCCAATTAAATACCTTTGAAAATCTGACTATGCATGTCATCAGCTGTAACTGAAGTCCAAGGTGTGGGGTTTTCCTGGACGCATCTCCAGGGCTGACTGTCAGATGCAGGTGGGTTACGTGGACAGCCTGGTCTGATGCCAATCCTTGGTCAAGGACAGCATGGGTTCCGAGCACTCTCTGGTCATGCTTGGTCAAATAAGACACAGCCAATGAGACACTGAACGCTTCAACTAGAAACATCCTCTGTAGCCTTGTTAGCAGCTTATGATCTCCATAATTTACTGAAATTACTGAAATGAATGTAGTGCCTGATTCTCTAATGGCCATTTTCCTGCAGGGATTTTACAGTGAACTGCACGCTGCATAAGCACCTAAATGCTGTTTACTTTCAGGGCAAGATTCATGTCATGAGCTTTAAAAGTTAGATGCTTAATTTCAACCTAGACTTGAAAGCTCCCTTTAAAGTAAAGAGAAATAAGAATCCCTCCAGAGTAATCATTGTGGATTATCTCAGATTGGGATGAATTGCCCTGTTCCTCCTGTTGACTAAAAGGCAGCCTACAATAACCAGCTCACCCTTAACGGCCAGGTTGCTAAGTCAGGGCAGATGGACGCAGACTAAGGAATCAAAAGAGGGCATTAGCCCCAGCCTGGAATGAGTCTACAAAGAGTATTTTTAGTGCTCCTTCTGGACAAGGAGTCTGTATGGGAATCCTCTCAGGACCCTGTATTTTTTGTTCTTTGGGTGGACCAAAGGAGCTCTATGAGCTATTCTACCTTGAAAACCTGAGCCCCAGAGGTTTAGCAGGTTTTCACTATCATTCATCAGGCACCTAAGTATGCAGCTGTGGGAACACAGCCTCCATGGCCAGACACCTCGCTGGTCAGCCAGATCCTTCCCTCATTCCTTCCATGGCTACACACAGCGCTGGAGGAGCTTATGAGAGGGCATCAGGTCGTGCACAAAATGCAGAGACAGGCAGCCTTCCCATGGGATCGCACTGCTGCCACCCAAGCGCCTCTGTGTTTGCATGAGCTGGGGACGAAGAACAGGTGAACTGACCTCCAGCAAGACAAAGGAAAGTATTTTCAGTTCTGAGCATCAGGGCATTCCCAAGGACTGAAGATCCCACCCAATTCAAGGCACTGGACTGCTCTAGGATCTTTGCTGAAACTTGTTTTCAAGGAGCACTGCCATTTGGCATCTTCTCCTGTTGGCCCCAGGTTTGGGCATTCTCCCCCCTGGTTCAAACCCTGACGTCGTTGCAGTTACCAAGACTTTGCCACATCTCCTTTGCCGTACAGCACTGTGATACAGGTGTGCACACAAGCTTTAGAGCTTTGGAGAGCATGGTCCTGCATCTCCACGTACCTCCATCAGTTCTGTCCTCTCTACATCTCTGCTTCCCACGCTGCCATTGCATGCAGCTATGAGATTAACCCAGTTGTGGCCCTTACTGACAGAGGCCTCCTAGGAAGAAAACTCAAAGACTACCCAGGCCACTGGGTTTGACAATTTTTTTCCTCTGGAACAGAACTCTTCGCACTGAAAACAGAGCTCATCTGCATGGGAAACAACTTAGGGGAGGCCAAACCTAGAGCAAACCAGAAACTGAGACTCGCTGCAAAACCCACCACTTCTGCTTCAACTGCTCGGCACGCATGCCTGACCTGGCTTTCTCTGACAGAAAGCAACACGTAGCAATGAGCATATTTGAAACATGCTGTTGTTTTAAAAAAACCTAACCCCTACCAAAACAAGACACTCCACTGCACACACTTTTGCCCCTGGGGAGATGATGAAAGGACATAAAATCCCCATGTGAGAGCTGCTAGTCACATTGCTCAGGGTGTTGCAGGAAGGAGCTGAGGCCCCGTGATGAACGATCCCACAGCTCCTGCATTAAGCCAACACATCAGGATTTTGTACCGCGTGTGTACGTGTGCATATATACACACATGCCTACATGTACATCCATAGTGCAGCCTATTTATAGCGCATCATTGTGCCCTAGTTCAGCCACTCTGGTTTCACCAGTTGGATCTAACCCCACAGAGGGACAGGGTACCCGGGAGCGTTACGCTCACTCAACATCCCGCTGATCCCTTTGGGCTCCACATGCATGCCTGGGCAGGAGCCGGCCCTTTTCTGACAGTGCAGAATTAGACCGAACGTCATAATCCAAGCACAGAAAAGGTCACAGCCAAGCATTTTGATTCAGAACAGTTTACGCCCGGCCTTTGAACCTCCCACAGCAGCGAGGTGGGGTAGGAGCGTGAGTGTGGGGCTGAGTCACAGCAGCGTGCCCCCAGGGCAGCCCCGAAAGGGACCCGACCTGGGGAGAGCCTCCTTGCACCGACAAAGCGGAGATCAGATAACCACAGTAACGTGCTCCACCAGCCCCATCAACTGCCTCCTGCTTTGCATCCGTCATTGGGAGTGTGCAGCCGCCTGCCATCCCACTGACACTGAGCCTCCATCCCTCCTCATTCTCAAGCAGAGACTGGCCCGGTGGGTGTCACAGCCACGCCATTCACCAGCCGGTGTGGCAGGCACCCCGGTGCCGAGCGGCCCCACATGAGATGGAGATCCAGTGCTGCAGGGTGTGTGTGACCCTGTCCTGCTGTGACCCCACTGCTGCTAACAGGAGCACCTCCTCCAGCCCCACCAAGCCCTTCTGCAGCATCAGTGCACCCAAAATAACACCAGCACTGCCACACAGAGGCCCCCCACCCCAGCAAGGCACAGACACCCTGGGGAGGGGGGATGTCTTTGTGCCTCCCCTTACTGCAGCTACAGCTTTGGGGTGCCAGACTAATGAGGGAAATGCTGCAAAACCCCTCTGGGGGAGATGGGTCCAGGCGTTCATATTCCCCACGCTCTTGTCTCCTCTTCTGCAGCTGCGGTTGCTCTGGGTACCCAGGTCCCCTTTCAGGCCTTTCTGAGTCCCGTTAACCCCCTGCTTGCCCCAGCACTGCAGGCCAGTCCCAGTTAATAGGGTGGAAAAAATATGTCCTGTGGACAGTGTTCAGCTTGCTGCTGTTCAGGCCCATCAGGTGCTCCCTGGTTTCTGTCTCAGAAGAGAGGGTGACTACAGGTGCCTGATTTACCTTCTCTGTGCCATTTACTACCTCCTTTTTTATGTGCATGGATCATATCCCCTCATATTTATCTCATCTTCAAAGTAAATGTTCCCCCTCATCCTTCAGTCCCTCCTCATTTGGAAGTCTTTCCGTATCTCCAATATTTTCTGTTGCCTGTCTCTTGACCCCTTCTATTCCTGCTGTATCTTTTTCAGACGGATTGACTAGAAATGAACACACTATTCCAGGCAAGACCACAGCACTGATTTATGTACTCGTATTATAATAGTCTCAGCAATATTTTTAATCCCATTCTTCCTCAAATTTTCTTTGCTTATCTGGTGGCGGCTATACATGGAGAGTAGAGATTTGCACATCTCTGTTGACGCTGCTTTCCTCTTCCCAAATGGTTACAGATAATTTAGACCTCATCATGGTCCCAGTGCTCCTTCCCAAGTGCAGCACGCTTTGCATTTTAGCCTCTCTGCCTGCCAGCACACTGCCCAGCCCTCCAGCTTTATCAGGTGAAAACCCTTGTGAGGTCTTCCACCTCTTTTCTTGGCTAACCCAAAGATATCTCAGGCACTTGCAAATTTTGCTGTTCACTTATTTTTTCCTATTTTTTTTTCCCCGCTCATGAACAAATATACTATGCAGTACCAGGTTGCTATTGCACCCTGATGTTAAAACTTCAGCGTAATTTGTTCTCCTGTTGCCTTTCAGATGGTTCCTCACCCACAGCAGCATCCTGCCCTTCACCCAGTGTTCCCGTAACCTCCCCTTCAGCCCAGGTTGCAGAAAGGGCAGTAATATTTCCCTGCTATCGACTGACTCCCTATGCCCTGGTGAGGGATGACTCATCTTACAGTCCATGAAGTGGAGGCTGAAGACTTTCCCTTCCTCCCTGGGATAAAATATTTGAGACAGAACAAAGGCAAGGGACGGGAAAGAGGTTGGGAAACACTAACCAGGGACCCTGGACTTGGGCTCCAGCTTCCCTGGAGGAGACCACCACAGCAATAAAGCACAGTGGTGCAAACAGCCATCTGGGACTAAATAAATCCACTCTCCAAGGAGGGTCCTCCAGTGCAACCAGCTGACGCATCTCTGAGCCCAAGCATGGGCAGCAGATACGTGCCCACACTGCTGGGTGTTATCCTGGCCAGCACGGAGGTCCCCACTTCTGCTGGGTGAAGCACTGGATGCAGAACTGGCCGCTGGAGACACATCTCCAAGCCAAGCCCTCTGTGTTTTTCCAAGAATTGAAAATGTGTTTCCCCCCTCACCAGGCATGTTTCTATTCAAATCAGTATCAGCCATTCTGCACAATATTTGCCTTCCTGCATTTATTTTCCAATAACAAACCTGTCCTCAGCTCTTTAGAGCTGGTATTTTTATTTTATTTAGTTAATATTTTTAAATATTACTACTGCTATAATAAATGTTAACTATTTGTGCAGAGCTCTCAGTGCCTTGGCAGGGGCCTTTATATGTGCAAAATAGCAGCAAATCATAATAAATAATAATAATAAATTATTATGGTTGATTACAAGGGAATGTGCTACATTTTTATAAGCTCTAGACCACCTACAGCTCACAAAATATAATGGGAAACATTAAGCCTTTAACTGGTTTTATACATTCCCTTCCCCCGCTTCCACTCCCCATGTTCTGTAATAGATTTACAAACAGTGTAAGGCGGAAAAAAAAAATCTTCCCTTATAAGAATAGCATCAAAATTCTCCTCAGCTTTCCAGCTGCTGAGTGTTTCTGAAGCCTTCAGTGAAATGCAATTAGTATCTTTTACCGCCTGCCTTCTGGGGATACTGACATTATTATCTTATTGCAGTTTCACCTTGACATGCAGATCACAAGGCAGCGAGCTGGATTCTGTCTCGAGACGCCTTGAATTGTGGCATTGCCCCAGCTGGCTCAGTGAGTCGAGAAAAGGAGAAGGAGGAAAAAAGGAGAGAAGAGCCATTTTCTCATCCTGTGGATCTCAGCTTTAAAAAAACACACAAATAAATACAGTGAAATGGGGGGGAAGCACGCTCCTCCTTCGCTCCTGGCAGGATGGGCATGGCAGAGGGGGGCTTTGCCAGCTGGGCAGCGGGCGCTGCTCTGCGCCAGCTCGGAGCTGCCAGTGCAGGTTTGGGCTTCGAGCAGGACCCACTCCCTGCCCCGACCCCCAGCACATTTCAGTTCCATATGGACGCGTTCCCAGATCTCTGCATTTCGCTGCCAAAGGGGGGAAAAAAAAAAATAAAAAAACCAAAACAAAAGAGAGGAGGAAAGGAGGAAAAACCCACCGTCAGAATCACTTTACATCCTCTCAGAAAGGATCACAGGGACACAACACGCCTCGCTGTAGCTGCGCTAATAAGTTTGGCCCTATGGAATGCTGAGCCACCCGACAGGGAATGTTTGCAGCCGCACAAGTCTCTCCTCTGAGGCTTTTTATGATCGGCAAAATGTGACATTAAGCTGCAGGGTGCACAGCCTGAGAGAACAAGCTTTCCTGTCTCCGCCAGGCAGCATTTCTCCAGCCCCCAAAGCAGCGTTGGGGAAGCCCTGAGCCCATGTCTCCCCCTCCCCGCAGTGTTCGGGGTGGGGAGCGCCAGCTTGAATCCTGCCTTGGAGACACTGAGATGGGTGAGGATGAAGGGCATTTTGAAGCCCATCCCCACGTGCACGGTCTCCTCTCAAGCAGCCCAAAACCTGAATCCAAAGCATCCCAGTGACTTCCAGTATCCTTGAATCTGAACCAATGTCAAGACCTGAAATAACCACGGTGTATGAAAGCAAGTGTTGGTTAATCTTCTTTCACCCCAATGCATCTGTTATTATACTTGGGAAGCAATATTTAACCAGAACACACAAAATGGATGGAGGGAGCCTGGTTGGCTTCACCTTCCACAGGTCTGACACAGGGCAGATAGGATGACCCTGATGTTTGTCAGATGAGCCACAGCTGGAGATGCAGTTCAGGTGCAAGAACTACTTTGGACCTGTAGAAATTGTGTTGTTACATATGGAGTCAGCAGAAACCCCAACCTGCTCCCTGCCTTTCTTCAGCCCATTCTTCTCTCTTATTACTCTTAATTAATACTAATTCTCTGCGTTCAACTCTAATGGTCTCATACCCCTGAGAAACCAATATATGATAACTTTCATGTATTCAAATCTCTCTACCCCTAAGAGGGATGAGATAGGAAGCCTCGAAGGATTCGCACCCAGGGAGATCCCTCCAGAACCGCCTCTCTCGTCTGAGATCTGGTATTTTTAATTCCAGTGGGAAACGGGAAAGGAAGAGATGCTTTCTTGGTACTTGGTTACTTCCAGTTCTCTTCCCATCAAAAATAACCATACCCAGAGAGGTGAAAAAATGGGACTGACAAATATTCAGAACATTTCCAACCTTCCACTGTCTCTCGTGCACCACCCCTGTTCCTGGCCATCCTGCTGACTTTAGGTTGGTATTGCAAAACCGGACTTGCAGGTATGTCTACTCAATGCAGCAGCATGCGCATTTATTTCAAAATTACACCTCTTCTTCAGGATATAAGATTAAAAACACAAAACCCAAGCCATATAAATCTCCACCAAACCAGAATGAAACTCCTTACCGCTGCCAGAGTCCACAGTGCCTCTCTGGAGAGGACCAGAGATGGCCCAGGTACCGGTCCTGGTACCTGGTGTCCTAATACGCTGTTTCAGAAACAGTATCAAGAGCAGGTTTGTAAGAACCCAAGCATCGCCCCAGCTCCCTTGTCTTGTACCATGATGGTTGCTGACAAATAATCATGATAGCCCAATCTATAACACTCTAATTTTTCTATACAGGTGGGTTTGGGCTTGTAAAAGAGGTGCCATGCAAGGAACCCTGCTGTCTCTTGAAATTTTCATAAAAATTTTTCATTTAAAAATATTTGGAAAGAAAGGACAGTTAAACAAAGAAACAAACACTAAATAAACCTCCTTGTTTTTCTGATGCTAGACTGGCACGGGCAGCTTCTAAGAATTAGTGATTCCAGAGAGCAACTGGCTAATTTCCCAGGGAACAGGGAGAGGGGGAAGTGAGGAACAGCAGTAATTTACAGCTTAACCCATTTGTATTTTCTCTTTACAGCTCTCATCTGGATTACCAAATGCAAATTATTTACCGTATTTTATTGGCAAACCCTTTTAGTGCACTGGTATGTGAAATCCCTGATACCTTCCAAAAGCCCAGTTTTGCAGCTAAGAGGCTGCATCCCTCATGAGTCTTACTTCAAAAGGTGAATGTCCCTTCAAAACCAGCATGGGCATCTTCACCATTACACCGTCATGGCACACGGCCACCAGCATCCTAGCACAGACCCCATCTCTCACAGACAGCATCAGGCAGATCTCCCTAAACTATTGTACTCTGCTGTTGTTGTGATCATCACGTGAATGCAACACAAGTGTAAAAGGACCCAGCTGATATTAGAGACTGTTACTTTCAAGATTCTAGGAGAGGATCAAATGAAGGAGAAAATTAAATTAAACAAGCAGCACTTAATTATGTAGGCTGCTTTTGTACTCTCTACTCTCCCCTTCCTCTATGTAGTAGTTTCCACCTGAAAATCTTGAAGTGCTTTAGAGACAGTAATTAAATCTCAGAACTACTGCAGAGAAGGATGCAAGGGAAAGCGTATGCAGTTCACTTGATCTTGTCAGTTTGATTATACGTTAACTTTGCATCTCTCCAGACCTCTGCTCTGCCAGGACACTCCTTGCAAGTTAACCTAAGGTCTCTGCAAATCCTTGTAATAATGCTTCTGAATGAGGGAGTCTATTAAAAGGGAAGTCGCAGACTGGATCAAGAGGCAGAAGGGATGTATGGACGGTCCTCCTGGGCACCCAGCCCCATGGGGAAGGTGTCTTGGGGCAACTGTAGTGCCAGGGATCCCCCTGCTCTGGGCATCCCAACTGCACCAGCAGAAGAGTGCTGCTCCCCAGCATTTACTCTGGTCCATGGGGGCCCAACGATTGTGGACGCAAAACCTGACAAAACAATGTCAGCTTGGAAAGCCGTATCACCTCCCTTACTCCATTTGGGATGTTTGAAACCAGCAGCTAAGTAAGAGTGCCAATGTGGGGGCCATCAAGAGCCAAGTTCATCCCCACCAAAGCAATCCATGTAGGATGATACTTAGAAATACCTGTGATTGCACAGACACAGGACTTGGTAACACCTCTGTTTCAGTGCAGAAGGCCACAGCTGCTTATGCCTGAGCCTCTTGCCCTCGCAAGTATGGAGCTGAGCACCTCATGGGGCCAAACACTTCACATCAGGGAAGATTTATCTATCAGGGTGGATCTCGCCCCCATCAGCAGCCCGGGAGCTGGGATCCACCCTGTCAGGACAGTCCTTTGGGCATGACAGCATGCAGACCAGAGGCGCCCAGGTTGTATGTCATCATCAAATTGCTTCAGAGAAGACTGGCTTGGTGGCATTCGAGAAGCCATTGAAGAGCGGCTTCAGCATAATGTGGTTTAAGATGTTATTTTCGGAGAGCAATGAAAGCACAGGGTGATGCTCATCTGGCAATCAAAAACATTAGCAGAAGTTCTGGCAGTGGATCCCAGAGATGATAAAAATTAAAATGTTCTTGAAAGCATAAGCAGAAATCTGGTTGGCACAGATGCTGTTGCAACACCGGGACAACTGTGAAGAGGGGGATCTTCCGGGAAAGTGCAGTTTCACGGCATGAGAAAGCCCAGCTCATGTTTTACAGCCTCCTGATATGAAATCATGCTTGTTACTCTTGGATTGCTGCTGATGGGCTGCAGGAACCTCTAGGGAGGCTGAGGCAGAGGCAACACCAAAGTCCCTGCCTTTCCACTTGTGTTGAACCAGGTGCTCCTCTGCAGCTCTCTCCAAGCCATGAAAGCAGTGAGGCTCTTCTCTGAGCTTGTACAGGACATGGCACAAAGTGGATGCGGACAAGACGCTGTCAACCGACCCACTGCAGAGCGTGGATGCGACGTCAGCCCCAGCTGCAGGATTCCTGCCCACGGGATTCAACACCTTAAAGTATCCCATTTCAGTAGCCCCAGTATTCTCTGACAGTGAGGAAATACTCTAGGAGTCAACAGATACTTGACTTTTTTAATAGCCCAGGAAGGTTCTGTGGTTTTCCATTTTGTTTTGCATACCAAAGGCCTGATTTTTCTCTTATTTATTCCAAGTAAAGCAGGAGTAACCCAGCAGCGCCAGCTGCGCTCCTTGAGCGCAGCTTAGCGCAAGGAGGAGGAGACCCAGCCTGCTGTCAGCCCAAACCAGACTGTGGAGCTGGTCAGGAAGGTGTTTTTCTGTGCCACCAAAAATGCTCAAATTAAGACAAAAGCCAAAGTTACAATTTTGTGTGTAAGACAAAATATAAAACTGAAGGCAAGAGCAAAGAGCAATAAGTATTTCCAACGAAAGCCTTTTTATTTGTAAGCTTTTTAAACATGAATATAATATATTTCAAATTTTACTATAAATAAAAAAATTTGGAGTGGGCTAAGAATGTCGGAACAGATGTTGTTCCTCCTCCCTTCAGAGAAAAGTTTTGCCAACCGTTTTGAAATAAGATTTCGCTGAGCTCAGTGCAATTCTACAAAAAACTTCAGGTGAATTGAAACAACCTTTTCCCCTGGAAGCTGTTCCAACAGCTGAGCTCTCTGCGGGACCGGCTGCTCGCGGAGCCCTGGCTGCTGCTCCTGAGCCTGGCCAGAGCCTGGGGCGTTGGGGCTGCAGGGCAGCCAGCTGGGACGGGAGCTTCTCTGCTCACGCTTGGCGTGGCTGCCAGGGCCGTCCTGCTAGGACTGCAGAAACATTTTCCCAGACCTACCTTGACAACCTTGCTTTTTTATTTTATTTTTTCATTTCTTTTCCTGGCTTCCTGCCCTTGAACATAATTTTCCCGTTCAGGATCATACTCCTTCCATGCCCTCAGCTGAAGGGACAGATCAATCTCCTGGTTGCATTACAAGCAGAGGAACTCAGCCCGTGCCTGGGGAGCAAGATCAGGAGACAAAGCCTGGTTGCCGGCAGCCCTGCAGGGCATCATGCCTGTTGCGTTGCATCCTCCTCCTTCACGCAGCCCCATGGCTGCAGCTCAGCCCCTTCCCACACGGTGCTGGGACTGGAGTCCCATGGAGAGAAGCGGGAGAAGAGGCAAGTCAGCCCCACCATTGTCAGCAAGGAGGATCTCAAAAAACGAGAGCCCAACAGCAAGGAGGAGGAGTAAGGATGCATCTAACACAGAGCATTCAACCCCAAAATGGAGACTCAGTTCAATTCCCTCTTTACCCTACGAATTAGGTACAAAACCCCTCCTGCAGCCATGTCTGACCATTGCAACCAGATTTACTGTGCTGATGGATGGAGCAGGAGGAGACCTGCAGGCCTGCTGGGCACACACGAGGAGCAATAGCCTTGGGTTGCTGGTCTCTGCTCTCAGGGTCATCTGCGTGTTTTCCATTAATATGGCCGCTCAGCAAAATACACAGCATTTCCATGAGGTGGTGTCAGCCTTTCAGGCAAGCTGGAAACCAAACCTCAGGCTCCCTCATCCCAAGCAAGAAAGCTCCCCACAAAATGATTAGAGAGAGGGTGGATGGCCCTGGCTGTATCCTTTCAAAGGCAGTTTACCTATCGTCCTTCCCAGGAGAGGTTTCTGGCTGGAGGGTCTGGAGCTGGTGCAGGCGTTGTCCTCCAGCGGAGATGTGACTCAGAGAAACCAGATTTCAGCAATGTGCCCGGGGGGTCCTGCTACATGGGCGACTCCCTGAACCGGGCGGTCCAGATTCATTTCTGGTGCACAGAGCTCAGGCAGGTCTCCTGTGTCTTGGTGATAATATTTGCATGATTTGGGCTTTGGCTGATAAGAAAATCTATGATTTTAAGCACTCATGACTGCCAGCGAATATAGGAAATAGGTAGGGCTTATATACCAGAGTATTCAGCATTTGCTAAAGAGGTTTCATTCTTTCTCCACCCAAGATACCCAGGAACAAAAACATAAATACCAAAGATTTAATCATTCCCATGCAAAAGACAATATTCTTTTTAATGCCCAGCAGTACCACCTTGGGAGGCATTTTAATGCCAATTACAGCTTTCATTATGCAGCACTGCCTGATACAGATGCCCCAAAGTCCCCCCTTTCCCGTCACAACACCGACGCAAGGAGCCCAGAAGGCCATCTGAGCAGGGTCAGCCCGGGGAGAGCTACTGAAATTTCCACTTCTCCAGTGAGACCAGACCCTATTGTTCTCCCAGACTCTCCTGTAATTAAGGGCGATAGATAAAAATAACTCAAACTCAATTGTTCTGCTATTTATACACTGAAAAGTCAACAGCATAAAGGCTACCAGCCCTTGGGCTGTGCTGGAGTTGATGACCCGTTTTCCGCCTGCTTGTCCTTGTAGGTACCATGGGGGGAGCAACGATGGGGCAGAGGAAATCAGTCTGTTTGAAGATAACAAGGCCTTTCAAAAGCCCAAAGGGCAGTTCAGCATGCAGCTTGCAGGGTGAAGAGGCCCGTTTGGGCCATTGTGTTCCCAATGCCAGGCAAGTCCATAACAATGCGTGGAGTCAGTCCCTGGTTGGGGGCTGTATTTGAGAGGGACCCAAGCTATCAGCTCCAGAGCACAGGCTTTCAGTTGGACAATGACTGTAAAATCCCCATCTTCTGGTGCTTGCCAAAGAAACAGATGGGTCTGAATACAGATGCAAAGCAACCCTTATCTGAAGGCCATCAAAGAAACCAGTCTTTCCAGACTTAAAGCCTATAAGATAATGGGGCTTGTCAAGGAGATAAAAACTGAATTCCCTCCATGTCATGCATTAGCCACAGGAAACAAAACTCATCTGCAAAATCTAGCTTTGCAAAATGTCCCTGATTTACTAAGCAACAAATATATATTATCATTTTGGTAGGGAAAGCCACCTCACTCAGTGGATTACAGCAGGAAAAGGTACATGAAGCTGGCAAAGCATCGGCCCCTGGGCAAAATGAGCATACCCTCTTAGTCTGGTTAGCAGTTAGCAAGTGCTTTGTTCTGCAAAATAACCGACACAGGAGCACCCAGAAAGCCAAAGTGGCCAGTCAGGTATCATCTGCCCATTCACTGGGAAGAATGCCTCACCAAAGTGAGAATTAGGCAGGAAAATTCATTTTCAAAAAGGGAAAATATATTCAGCTAATACAAATACCATTCAGAATGAAGGTATTAGCTCTGCTAATTTACTTTGAAATTACCCATTAACTACTGCACACTAATTATCTACCTTTCTGTTTTGTGTGTTTTTTGGTTTTTGTTTTTTTTTTTTTTTTTTTTTCCACGGGAAGAATTTGTTCATCATAAAGCCAAATAAATGCCAAGAAAATCATGCCACCCACTACATTTATGATCAAAATAACCATTTCTTTTGATAAGTTCCAGCAGTTACAATGGCCCAGAGAAAATGTATTCACTGAAGATCACTCACTGCTGAATACTTTCCTCACTTCTTCCCTCAGAAAACCGGTTATGGTTTTTTTTCTTTTATAAGCAGGGTACTTTTTAATAGGGTAATTTGTACTACAAACTCCTGAAAACATGTTTTGATTTTTTTTTTGTGATTCCTAAAGCCCTAGTTTTGAAACACATACAGATAAAAGTGCTTTGACGTTTTTATTTCTTTATTTCCAGATTGCTCACTAGAGAGCCAAAAGTCACTCCTTGCCTCTCAATCAAGGTCTGAGTATAAATTTAGACACTTGCAAAGATAATCAGGCTTGTCAAGTTATTCCATAAAAGGCAGGAAGGCCTAGGCTAACATTTTCCAAAATGCTGACATTATATGCCCTAGATTATGCAGACCTTTTTGAAGGATTTAAGCATAAATTTACCCCCATCCACTGCAGGTAGCATTTATTTTAGTACAGTGTGCACCTGCAGAAGAAGAAAGTAAGTTTTACTCTATTTCTAAGCAAAGCAGAGTGGAATAAAGGAGCAATTTGTTGGTCTAAGAAGGTCCCAACCAAAATGGGGTGAAACTGAGCTATTTGGGCTGGGACAGAGCTACCTCTGCTCTCCTCCAGGATGCCTGGGCCAGTGGCTGGCTGCTCCTGCAAAACACTTTGTCATCCTGTTGTCACATCACACCTCTCATCCTATCAGTCTTCATTTGTTTGCTTCACCCATCTGCTGCTTCCTGACATAAACCAGGATAGATGTCATGGAAGAGGGACTCTCTCTGTAGTTACTTGTTCATGCCATTTATTTAAGACATCTAATTTAGGAGGCATGAGTTCCCCCAGGGACACACACCTTCCACTGAGGAATACAGGTGGAACTTGCGGTCCCAGCATGGGTCCTCTGAATCCAAATTTAGTACCTAAAGCACATGGGTCCTTCAGTGGTGCCCCAGTGCAAACAGCCGCACAAAGGCACCATGAGCTTCCGCATGAGCAGGGATAGGGGAAAACATTTGACATGCTGGATGGCTGAAACATCACGATCCTAAGCATGTGCCTGGAAGGTGCTGTTGGATCACCATTTCCATAGCTAAACCTTGAATTTTTACTACTTCCATTTGGAGCCATCCCAGAAGAAAAGGAGTTTGTTTTTTGGAGATGCAGAGCAAACCCCCCCCCCATGGGATTATCATGGGTTTCTGCAGACCAGGCCACAGATGTCCCTGCTAGAGGACCCCCGTGCTGGGTGCTGATCCTGCCCAGCAAGCAGAAGTGGGGAGTGGTCTTGCTCTCACAGGGGGCACAATGGAGTGAGGATGCCTCGCCAAGGGACATGCAACCATTAGTGGCCCCAGGATTAAACACCAGCAACTTCTTCCACCCTCTGCAGGTAACCTGAGACTAGACACCTGAACTGAACATGAAGAAGCAGAAATATGGATTATGTATCTGAAATGTCACAAGTCCTGTCTCCCAGCATCATGTAAACACCCCAGTTCTGTCACTAAGCACCTCAGATTTTGTCAAGATTATAGCTTTGCTTCTTGTAACCATTCTCTGTAGTAAAAGCCAAACCAGATCAAAGAAAGCGCCCTTCTCGTTTAGTCTGCGAATGTGTCCACTTCCCATTCCCACAGGGATCCCTTTTCTTGAACTTTGTCATGCCCCAACCGTAAGCCCTTGCATCAGGCCTTTGGGAAAGTGATTCCCAAAACATTAGCAGGCCTCCGGAAACACAAAATGACCTCAACTTGACATTCATCTTACCTAATATCTAACTAACATCCATCATCGAAGATGATGATGGAATTGGACCTACCTGATGGAATTGGAATCCGTACCCTCCAGCCTAACTGGAGGGTATGGGAAAAGTAGTTGGGCAAATAGTTAGGTATAAGGTGGTAAAAGCAACACCAACTGGTCCCAGCTCTTTTTGAAAACCAAAACGGGTGTTTTCCCCTTATTAAGCACCCATCTGTGTCACCCAGCTCTAATTAAGCATCTGCTCTCCAAGAGGTTAACAAGTTCTTTTGCTGATAATCCCAACCAGCTTGGCAGCATTATTTATAATACAGCCATGGTGAGTGTCTGCTCTGTTCTGAGTCACTTCATTGTTAGAATAAGATGCAACTATATCATTATTTTAGGAGACATATAAAATATAATCCAATTATATGGTGGATACGTGGAATTCCCGATGATTTGAGAGCATGCCACTTTATTCGGGGGGGGGGGGGGAATATTTAAAGAGACAGGTTGTCACTGAGCATCAAAGGATTTGGAATGATATTTAGGATAACAGTTTATAGACATGGAGCAAATCCTATTATAATGCCACATGGCCGTCAGGCTGTCACGGTGGCAGGTACATTGCACGTCTGAGCAAAGATGCCAGCCAGAAGCACGGTCATCTGAGAATGCTGCACATTATAGTCGTTGTGTCCTGTGTTCAGCGGGGAACTGGAAGGCTTTCATGTGTACCAGCAGCTGAAGTACCTAGACAGCCTCTGTGTTACCCTCTGCTCCGTGGTGTCCTCCCTGCCGCCTGCATCCCGGGCTGTGGGAGAACCCTGATCCTAAAGGGTGCGAGCTGGGGTTTACCCTGCAGTCCCCCAGGGACAGGGCGGGGAAAGAAATGTGAACGCAACCAGAGGAGTGAAAATGGGCATTTAGCAAAGCATTTGCTCTGGCTGCCTGACTCTGCCCAAGAGCCCAGTCAGGCAACTGTGATGCCTCAGTATGGCCCAGAGCTTTCTTTGCAAAGGGGTTGATTCAAACCTCGTGGACAAGGAGCCTCTCCGTGGACTTCACCCAGCTCTGGTTTAGGCCCAGCAGCCACAGGAGAAACAGAGAAGAGAGCTGGGAGGGCAGCGGGCAGCAGTGCCCAAGGAGCCGGCTGCTCTCAGAAAACCACTCACAGCACAAGCATGTTTTGGGCTTTTTTGCAAATGACTCATAATCAACAAAATTCCAAGGATAGTGAAAGTGTAAAAGCTGTTCCCTCGCCCAGATACCATGGGAACTCTCAAGTGCCACAGGGATGAGCTCAGAAAATAGCCCAGACAGACAGACATGCCATGCCGCTGCATCAGCGTTTGCCGGAGCTGCCGTGGATGAACAGGGGACTCGTAGCCCCCATCTCACTGCACCCGCGGCGCTGCAGGGGGACACAAACCGTCTCCATCACCTCCCTCAGCCTCCAGTCAAACAACACGTGCAGCAAAGAAGAGCCGTTCCTGCCTCCCTTTGCTTTTTTTCTCTTTATTTGCTCTTTCATCTCAGCAGCACTCACAAGTCTATTAGTTCGACTGTCGACAGCTGTCCCCCCCGCCAGCTCGCAGCAGCACCCATCTCTTTGCTTGCCATCCGCCTTGCTACTCCTCGCACTTGTATTTTGGGTACTCGGTCCCCGATGGCGCAGGGGACCGTGCCATGGTGGCACCCATGTCCACAGTGAGGTGATACACACTGAGATGCCACCCCACCGTGGTGAAGGATTAAAGGAATAAATACAGAATTGCTGAACAGGACATACTTTCCTTGCATGCAGTCCCTGGGGAGTCGAGAGAACTAGCAGCAGTGACACATAAAAGCCCTGGATACTTTACAAAACAGAGGAGATTTATACGGGTCTCAAAAATCCAGCAAAGTAGCCTCCAAATTAAACCTCAGCCTTGCTGCTGCCAAAGGCTCTGCCAGCTTGTAAGGAGAGCGAGGACATCTGCAAGTTACCAGCTGCCATGAGATTTTTTTTTTTTTTCTTTTCTTTTTTAAATGTCGTTATTAATCCAGCTAGCGCAAAGGGCAGTAATACCCAGTGTCCTTCCCTGGGTAAGTTCTGGGAGTAATTTCCACCTTGTAACTCTGCCTCCTGCACAGAGCTCCGCAAAGGGAGACAGAGACACGTGCGCAGGTCATGAAGAACCCAAGCTTCAGAGGTTTTTGGTGTCTAAGGCCCTGCAGAGCTGTGCCGGGGTAAACGAGGTGCAGCTATGTGCCACCGAGGTAAGGGACGAGCCTCAGCCAGCAGCAACGGGAACGTGATCCAGCCCTGCTCGCCAGATGGGCGCAATAAAAGGCTCATTAATGGGGATCGTTGGACCTCAATTTCAGATTGCTGGATAAAACCTCCTCAGTAAGTATCATTATTATAGGGCTCTCAATCAAGTCAAGCAGCTTTATGACAAAATCAAAAGTTGTGATCCAAGCAGGAGAAGGATGGGGTAAGCAGCCTATTTATTTTGCTTTGGGTTCATGGCGAGGACCCAGCAAGCTGCCAGGACACAAGAATGATGGCCACGTCCTCTGAGCAGCTGGGGGCAGTTTTAAATATCATCACAGCCCTCTGCCCTCTCAACCCCAAACCTCTCTGGGTCCGCAGCAGGATTATGTAGATACCAGTATGCTGGTTTGCAGCTCAGAAACAAGAGGGAAAAACCTCTTGGAGATGGGGTCCTGCTGCCCATATCCAAATCGCTGTTCATAGGCCAGGGAGAGCAGGGTTTGCACGCCAGGTTCATCTGCACTTCTGATGAGCTAAGCATGAAAACATCATTTGAAAAATGTTACCTGTTTAGTATAGCTGCCTGTGCCATTTTCCCCTCATTCCTGCACAGACACAAGATGTTAAAATAAGGCCCTTTACAGTCAGGGCAAGACATCTGCAAGACAGGAGATGAAAAGACACAGAAAGCACTGGGGAGAGTCACTGACCAAAGCCAGCCAGCACACGTCCAGGGAGATGAACGGCAGCGTCCCAGCCATGCACTGTGGTCTTCCTACAGAGCACTTCATGCTGCATTTACTCATTATGACTTCTTCTAGCTACATTTTTCCATCAAAATCCTTTTCATTGATTTGCGCTCCCCTGTCTCCACAATATCAGCTATTTTCCTATTCCATATGCAGCAATTTTGCCCCTTTGAGCTCTGCAGAGTTCAGATGCCACCAGACAGAGCTGGTGCACGTGGGAGGAATGACACTTTCAGCCCGCATCCGCAATCCCAGCAGCTCATTTCTTGGCTGAAGGCCTGATCTCTCTGCTTGTCCTTAATATGTAAGGCACCTCCAAAAAAAGGAGGAGCAGGATGGGTTAATCACCAGGCTGGTGGAGGGGGGTAGCTCAACCAGGCTGGCATCCTGCTGGGATGGCAAGGTTGCACTGTCCTCCACCTCCTCCGACTTGTGGCTGTGGGTCAGCAGCACCACGCGGCACCCGAGAACCTTTGGATTTTGGGATGACTTCTTCTCGTTCCTCACGTGCATCTCAAACCAGGGATTTCTCATCTCCCCTGCCAGCACATCTCAGCTGTCATCTCCACTCAGAGGCAGAAAGCTAAGATGTGGGGCTGCAGAGCTGCTGCTGACTGGCAGGGAGGGAAGGAGATCAGAAGATCATTCTCTGAAGAATTAAGATCATAATCTTCCTTAAGCTGCTCAAGCCCTCCTGAGGCAGCATCTCATTGCAAGGACAAGCAGATGAGGCAGAGCAAGGCGTAGCCTGGCATGGGGTTCACAGCCACAAAACAGAGTCTTGCAAAGTAAAGATCAAGCTTTAATTAGACTTTGCCCTTCATTACATAAGTTTACTGTCGCCTTCGCTCATTAAAAGCCAGTGGGAAGAAGCTGCAGGTAGGAGGAAGCATCAGAGGGATTATACAAACCGCAGCTGTGCGAGGAGATCTGATATCTCTCGGCATCATCAGGCACAAGAGCCAGAGTCTCTTCCTCCCCCTTGCAAAAACCGCCCATCCCGTGGAGCGCCGTGAGGACGCAACGCAGCCTGCTGTGTTTGCAGCATCGCCCGAGAGCAGGAGCTGCCAGAGCCTTTTGCCAAACACGCTTCTCCTCTCTTTTGATGGTATTTATTGCACCAAGATACCACAGCCCAAAGGAAGGTTTAGCCCTGGGGCTTTGGAAAACCCCAAGGCACAGGCAGACAAGGAGAAAATGAGTCTGACCAGGAGCCTCTGGCTAATCACCCTGATGCTGGCAAAGACATTTTGGTGAGGAACGAGGATGATATTTCCATGCTGACCCCAGGGGACAAGGAAGCCTTGCAGGGAATCAATGGTGCCACAGGAGGCCATGCTGAACATTCTTGCCTGAGGGACACTGATGCCGTGTTGCTTTTGTGCTTCCTTCAGGGCAGTTCTATCCCAAGCAGATTCCAGCAAACACCACATACCCAATCCCTTAGCTGTCACTGCAAAAATATGCCCCTGGCATTGGGCGGGAAGGGAACATATGCAACCTGGGCAAGAGAAGATGATGATGATGGGCAGTTCTGCTGCGCGTCTGCCATGCATACAGGTTGAAAGGCCAGGTTATAGCAGCAATGCTGTAACTTACCCTGTGCCCCGAGACCAGATCCAGACTGTGAGCAACAGGAACGCTCCTCTTGCAGAAAGTGGGCAATTTGGAGTCTCAAATCTTTAAAACTCCACAATATTTTCCTTTGTTACTTCTTCCACCTGGGAGCAATATCCTGCCACTGCAGCCTGGCTGCTCCAGGGGACCTTTCCAGCCAGCTGCGGCGATTCCCCCTCAGGCACTTCGCATTTAGCTCCATGCAAAAGAGCAGCTCAGCTGTTCACGACCTCTCGGCTTCAGGATGCTGCTGCAGGGTTCCAACGGGAAAGGAATATTCCCAAAATACACTGAAATCGAAACCACACAATCCCTGCTGCACAGCAAAGAGGACGGAGTCAGTGAACAAATATTTTTCTGGCTACCCTGCTTTCTAGAACAGAAAGTCTGATGAAGAAAAAAAATCCAGCTTTCCAGTAAAACTCAACCCACTGATGCTGCCAACACTCTTGGGATTGTGGCAGCTTGGTACCTTCCCAGCGTTTGGTCTAGTTTTCTTTTGAAGAAACGAACAGAACAAGGGGGAAAGTGGTTTCAAAGCATACAAAGCCAAACTGCTGAGCAGTAAATCAGCCAACACTTTCCTTGCTGCTCCAGGACACTAAAAGTCATGCCAGCTTCTTTCGCTCTCCGCACTGTTGGCTTTACAACCCCTCCAGAAGTCCCAGGGCTGTCTCACCATGTGTATCAGGTCACATCTGGATCACAGGGCAGAGGGCTGTGCTTGAAGAAGGCTGGCCAAGATGGGCACCAAGGTGGTGGTCACTTGCTGAACACATATTATCACACTGGCATAGGAAAGTAATTCCACCAACAGGAGGACTAACGAAGTCTGATTTGCTGTGCATCATGTCTCACTGCCTGGCATTTTATCCAAGGCAGACTGTGGGTTCAACCCCTTAGCAGACACTAAAGAATCCAGAAGGTGAATGTCCTGACCGCAGGAAAAGCTTGTGAGATCACCCTATTACAGACCTCAGACACTGCACTTAGAGAAACCTTAGTCAAGAATAGATTCTCTGGTGCCTAATATTTCATAATGTGACTATTTTCTGCCTGTGTTTAAGATCTCTTTTCCCAGGTGGCTCCTCTGATGTTTTGTACCGCCAGAACCCGTGCTGCAGCCCTTCTCAGTGGGGTCTTTTACTGTTAAAGTCTCTTTCCTTTACCTGCTCACCAACTTTTATGAAATGTGTAGTTAAAATCACTGAGATTTTACTCCTTCAATCACATGCCACTGAAGCAGAGCACTGAGCTGAGAAGTTAGTAGGTTAGGCTTGACAACCAGTCTCAGCTGAGTACAAGGAGTGCAATCACCTAAGCCACACTTCTTTAGGAGCCGAACTAAAAATAACACAGAAAAGGCTGTATAAATAGGATCTCTAGTATTTTCTAGGATAAAACAAGTGTAAAGGTCTGATGTGAATCCTTGCTCATGCTCTCATGACATGTTGACATTCCCCACCAGCTCTCGCCTCTCCCATGGTGGCAGCCGTGACCAGGCTGCTTTGCCAGGCTCTGGCACCAACCAAGGAAATTCCAATGCCTGTGGCAAGCTGTAGCTCAAGGAGCAGCTTGTTTTCCACTGCACTGAGCCTGCAGACTTAAATATGGCCTGAGTTTGAAAACAGAGCCCTTGTTTTTCATGGAAAGCCCCATCCGTCTTAACAAACATCCACTCCATCCAGGCTGCATCACAGCATGGTACTTCCTACAACCTGCCCTGCACTGCCCAGGTAAATAAAATGAGAAAAGGAGTATTGCAAGAGGGAGGCAGCATCGTTGCTCTTCTTCGCTTGTTCCCACATCCTAAGCAGGGAGATGGAAACATTCCCAAGATTTTTACTTGCCCCAGCCCTGAGAAACATGAGGTTGGTTACAAAAGCATCTGCTCAGTCTGCCAAGGCAGCAATGGATGATGCAGATGAGTCCTCCAGAGCTTGAGAGAAGAGCAAAATCCCAGCAACCTGCCCCGAGCAGCACTCCCAGGCACCTTTGGGAGAGTCTGCTCACTGCCACCAGCGTCGCCTGGGGTGGGGGAAAGGGGAGGAGACCCACGCAGTGCAGGGCTAAAGGTATTCCTTGCGTCGTGCCATACGAAACAAGGGAAAAGTGATAAATACAGGAGGATTCAGAGTTTCCCATTGTACAAAAGCCCTTGCAGAAGCAATCGCCTCTGCTCTCCTGTGCACAGCACAGCTTGCTGGGAGAGGAGATTTAGCATGCGGGCGTGCACTTGAATGCACACGCAGACGGAGCAAGCACTGCACTCCGTGCCTTCACAGTGGCACTCTGGGGCCGACAGAAGAGCACTGCAACACTGGCCACCGCTGCAGGAGCAGCCCGGCGCTTATCCTGGCAGCAGAAGGAACTTTTGCTGCATCAGCAAAGCAGCAGACACGCTAATTGGGTCTAGGCGAAGGAGGGAGGGAGAGAAGGGAAGAAAGGAAGGGGGGGAAAGACGAAATCCGTGACTCAATGGGAGAACACTACAATCCATCGCAGACAGGATGAAACCAGCCCAGTACAACATTGTCCGGTTAAACTCGCAGCCCTGTATTATTCCCAGCTCGCATTAAGTAGCTCTGTAGTGTTAGTGCTGTTCTTGAAAGATAACTTCACCTTTCACCCCTTAAGCTCCGAGACACTCCTAAAAGTACCAGCATGTTATTATGAACAGAAGAGCAGTGTTAATGCTGAAATGCTCTATCCCCTTCTCCTCCCTCCTTGTCGCTGCTGGATTTTAAAGCACAGCATTATTAAAAAAGAAACTATATGCTGGGAATGCAGCATTCCCTTTCAGCAGCAAGCCCTGCATGTGGAGGAGACCCCCCGGTTTTGCACAGCAAGTGCTGAGGGGTTGCTGCTTCCCGCCTCCGCTGTCCTTACTCCTCGACATTTCCTGCCCTCCTGTTCTCAAAGCGATCAGGTTTCTGCTGTCCCCGCCACCCTGGTCCCCTCTGCGAGCAGGAAGGGATGCGAGCGTGTCCCTCAGAGGGCAGGGACGATGCCACAGCGAGGACCAAGGAAAATCAAGTCATCTTCATGCACTTGAAAATATCCAAACAAGCAATTAAAATTTGCTCAAAACCAAAATGCTTTAAAGCTACTGAGGCTCATGCTGCCTCCCTACAGCCAGGGCAAACTGGGGGTGCTGAGGGAGCCAGGGTGGTTCACCCTGCAAAGGCTGGGCTGGCAGAGCTACACGTGGTCTCCCTCCCAGCATTTCCCAAATGTCAGGAGGAACCTCACCTCTCCTCTGCTATCCTCCCTCCTTCAGGAACATCATCAGCAACTGCCTCAGCTCTTCCTCCCAGGATCTGTTGCTTTATGTTTGTGTTGCCTTCCTGAGACTGTAAAGTCTTTGGGGGCAGGAACATGCTGTAATCTGTGTTTGTCAAGTCCCATGTAAACGGCTAGCTAAATGTGTTTGTTTTCAACCGCTTGTTTGTTTTTCAAAGGGGTAGTACGTACACAGCAGAATAAGTAATTGGTACGTGGAGCAGAGCTGAAGTCAAGACAGGTAGAGGATGGGAGAAGCTGCTGTGTCGCAGTAGCGACCCTATGGAGAAAGGCAGATGCCACCAGTAAGATTTCTCTCCCCCTTTCTCCCCAGCTTCCCATCAGGAACAGCTGGGGTAACCCCAAAGATAACGCACAGCCCCTGCCTTTGCCAGTGCTGCAGAAGCCAGGGCAGGTCCTGCAGGCATGCACCCCACCGGCTGCCTGGCTCCCACCGTGGCTTTATTCCTGCAGGCTTGCCGATTTGCACTGCTCTTTTGAATGTGGCTTTACACATTTAGGGCATCTGTTTCTCTGTCTTCTTGATAGGCATACCCTGCGTCCTTCTTCCCAATGCTGAATCAAACCCCTCCTGTATCACTTTTCCTCCTGCCTGGCTCATACAGCTAATGAAATTGTAATCACTTCCACAGTAGCATCTGTGATGCTTTGAATGCTGAACGGAGAGGTAGACCATCAGAAAACAGCCTGATTAAAAAGGAGTTTGGGGAGGGGGCAGTTTGCCTGAGGGTGACAATGTCTCTTACACTCGAAATGAAATGCATCTGTGTTGAAGAGTGGGAAAGAAAAGAGAAAAACTTTGGCCCCTCTGGAGGTTCAGAAGCCCTTAGGCTGTTGGCCATCGGATTCACGTACACTGTGCTTTAGCACTTTCAAAAGTGCCTTAAAAATCAAGAAACCACTAACTGGTGGACTGTAAAATATCCTGTCACCAGTCAACCATACGCGGCGAGGATGTCATGCCATGGGGTTAGCAGCAGTATCATATGCAAGGTAAAGATGCTTCATTGCATATATTAAAGGCAGCCTGAGCCCTAAATGCACCCTAAAGAAGATGGATCTCCTTGGGAGGCTGAGATCTATTAATCACAATCTGATTTCTAAGTGTCAATTAATCTTACTGCTTGTGTGTTGTTCCCCAGCCCTGACACATCTCTCACTGTCCCTGACTTGGAAGAGTAATGGGAGACAGTGTTTGAGTATATAAAAGATAATTAATAGAAAACATCCTCCCTTTAAAAACAACCACCAAACCAACCTTTTAGTATAATATGTCTTTCCACCAGCACCCATTTCCACAGATAGAACTTGCAGCTACTGTCATTTGGGGAATGTTAATTGCCCAGCAAGAAACTTAGTGTTTTAAAAGAGTAAGAACAATCCTTTTAAAGTATGCACCTAATACAAAAGAAATGGTGATTTTTTTTTTTAAACGCCTATTGTTCCCCTCAGCACTGAGCCCTTCCCTGGCTTTTGCTCTGATATTACAAAAAGCTGCAGAGCCCCTGGCATAGAGAGATGTAATGCAATGAGATAATGTTGTTTTGCTTATATCTTGGGGGGAAATAAAACATGTGGTTGGGGCTCAGCAGAGCCTGTTGCTCACAGGGAGCCATCCCAGGACACTGATACAGCAGCAGGGCGAGGAGGAGGAGGAGGAGGAGGAGGAGATGGAGCTAGGTTTGCTGGCTGTGGATGGGTGGGCACTGATGGTGGCAATGCAGGCTGCTGGGAGGAAGGCCCCCAGGGCAAGACTGGAGCATGGCAGGAAAAAGTCCTGGGAATGGGTAAAAAAAAATCCTTTCCTGTATTTGAAAGAGGAGAGGCTCTTCTTGGTGAGTGAGGTTTAGTAAAAGGGATTTGTTGGTGAATAGTAAGGTTTAGGGTGGAGTTGGGGTGACTGGATTTCCTGCATTGATTCTTTTCAAAAAGACCTGATAATGGAGTCGGACAGGATCTTCCTGGCTCCAGGAAAAACTTCTGGGAGAACCAGCGGAGGAGCAATGGGGCACCTGGATGGGTCAGAGCCCAGCTGAACGTGGATGTGGCTTTGCAGGAACTGATTTTCTGGGAAGAAGGGTGGAGGAGCTGCATCGCTGCTCAAAGCACTAACCGTGGACCTAAATGTCTCTGCTCTGCCCCTCATTGGAGTTGCAAAATATCCAAATCTGGCAGCATCAGCCCAGGAGCTTCTCCCAATGTATTCTGTCCCTTTATCCCCAAACAGGTCTGTCTGGGTTGGGATACTGTGGCCGTTTTGCAGCTGGGCCAGGAGCACAGTCCTTGCACTGGGGGCTGCAGCGATAGGGCTCCAGCTCTCAGCTGCATCTTGACATCTGGAAGACTTCAAATGCCAAATCTAGTCAAAATCTAGACAGACAGCCCTTGCAGCTGCAGCGTGACATGGGACACAGAGGATGGGGTTAGCAGAAATGAGCCGCTTTGCTTTTAGTCACTTTTAAATCATACTGTAATTCCTGCCTGGAGGGGGGTCAGGGAGAGTCCCATGGGTTTCTCCTTCCCACTTTGTTTCCTGAGAAATCTTAGCATAGATTTAAGTCTTAGAAAACCAAGAGGCCCATGGAAAGACACTTTTCTGGGTACCTCCATCAAGTCTTCTGGGATCCTTTGACACCTCTTGGCTTTGGATGATTTTGACAAGCGTTTCTGGGGTGCTGATTCCCAGACTTCCATTGGGGTTTATGGAAATGACACAGATGATCAGGGGGAGACCAGAGCTCCCAGTCGTGCACAGCTTTCCAGCCAACACATACCAACCGGAGCAAGCAGTACCACCCCAGCCACTGGAACAGCAAAGGTAGGTGGCCCTTCCCTAACTTCACCAACAGGAAAAAAAGCCTTCAGGGTCCGTCTTGCAAAGTAAACCACTACAACATCACCCTGCTATGAACAACAGATAACACTCCCTGTGCTCCGAGGATGGGAGATGCAGTGGTAAGTTTGGAAGTGAAGGCAGTAGCTGTCAGACCTATTCAGGTTTCATCAGCCTGTATAAACAGGCTGTGAATCTTGTAATTACAGGTTCCCCCTTAGGATTTTGGCATGTCTACTCCTAACCCAACCTTGGAAAGTACAGGAGGTATAGAAATGAAACCTAATAAAACCTAAATATTATCTTTCATGTTCTGAGGCTCAGCAAAGGTTTGATTTACATTTCTAGCGAAGGCTCTTGCATCTGAAGCAATAGCTTGTATATTGTATTTGTCTAAGATTATAGGTACTTTATGGCATTTACTATATCTTGTAAATATTCTGTAAAGCACTATCGACAGAACAATTATGGTAGAGGAAATGGAATAACAGTTTTGAATCAGCTCCTCTTGGAAGAAAAAATGGATTTTGCCCTTTGCTACTGCAAATGATTTGCAACTTGGTGATGCTTAACAGCACATGTTAGAAGAATACTGTTGAATTAACCCCCCTGACTAGTTTTTCCAAAACCTTGCCTCCCAGTTATGCTCCTGGGAAATGGGACAGGGTCTTGGAGACTCTGGGTCACAGCAGCATGTTGGAAAAATTGGGTGTCCTGCAGATGAGAGCAGCAAACCTCACCCTACTTGTTCATAACCAAATCTGCACGCTGACACTACAGATAAGACCTCTGGCTACACCACTGGAAATGATCTCACTCTTCACCTTAGCTTCCAACCTTTCCCAATTGCTTTTCCAACATGAGCAGCCAGAGCAGAGTTTTGGGGCAGCAAAGGGCACGAGGCTTGGTGTGAGTCACTCTGTGTGCGGCCCCATACGCTCAAATGCCCAGCTCTCCTCTGACTCCTAACGAGAAGCTCTTGTTTTCTCCTAGAAGGGGAACCATCCCCCTCTCCAGTCTGTCCAGAGTTGTCAATAGCCTGGGAGCCGGAGGGAAGAGGCAGCTGGCGGTGAGTGGGGCGCGCGTCCCCGCGCCGCGCCGCTGATTGGATGGTGGCGGAGGGATGATGTTTGCATCCTATTTTTAGTACAGCCTGCAGCAGGCTTGTGAGCACACAGTCAGGGCTGCGGGAACAATGCCACCGTGGACGCTCATGCTCAGAGACGTTAAAATCCCACGCTCGACACCCATGCCACCAAAGTAAACAGCAACTCCCCAGAAAAAAAGACCTTCCTGCCTTTGGGGAACCTCCCCAAATCTTTGCAGGCAAGCACAATGGGTGCGAGAGCTTTACAGAGGCTTAGGTTCTTGCCCTTTCCCAGCTTCTCCTCTTGCAAAACAAGAAAGCAGCACACAAATCCTGCAGCCTCCATCCCAGCTCGCCCTGCGAGCTAACAGACATCTCCCTTAAGACCAGCTTCAGCGTGGTGTCAAAGCAGTGCAAAGAATAGAGAGCAACTCACAGAGACATCGCCAGGTCCTGTCAATGGCCAGGCATGAAACCAGCCGCCGGCCTGCGTCCCTTCCTGGGATGAGGAGTCGCAGCGCACCGGCATGCCCAAAGCACTGCAGCCAGCCCGGACATCCGCGGGAACAGCTCCTGCTGCAGTGTCTGTGCGTGTCCATGCAGGCAGAAAACCAGCACCCTGGTTCACAATTGCCATGTGGGTGCAGTTATACCAACGGTCTGCCCCTACAGACCCCAGCCACTAGCTTGACCCCAAATCTGTGCTGTGCAGGGACCGAAGTGGCTCCAGCCCCTCATGTGCCAGCCCGGCAGGCAGCAGGAATCTTTGCCATGCTCCACCTCTCTGCAGACCCAGAGGGACTGGACGGTGCTTGGAGGACAGGAACACAACCTCCCCTTTCCATGACTTCCTCACTGTGTGAAATAGCTGAATTTCAGTGCTTTCCTGCTCCATAAAATGAAGTTCTGACCTCCACCACACCTGCAGAGGAGGTGGGAGGCAACTAGAGGAGCCCTTCAAGGGGACGGAGGGAAGCCGCAGTCTCATGTCCAGTCCATGGAGAATGAAGGTAGCTCAGGGTGCTTGGGATTATGTTGTCTGTCCCTGTAGCACTTGACCCTGCTTTGCAGGTAGGAAGCAACTTAGACATAGTCTAGATGAAGCTGACAGCTGCCACGTACATGCTGCTTACAGAAGAGACCTCACATGGGGTCTAGTTTGTGAGACACCTGGAACCCAAGTTGGTGGCCAGGGGTGCTCCGGGTAAATGGCTGGCCAGCATGTGTGCATGCCAGGAGAGAGGACTTTTTCAGTGCTGCCTCCCTGCGCTGATGCTACCAGCTCCAAATGCTGCCCCAAAAAGACATTTGATAGCAAACGGTCAACCTGCTAATGGGAAACTGCTCTCCTGAGGAAACTGGGTGGACATCTTCCCTTCTCACAGAGCAAACCCCAGAAAGACCCAGGAGATGGTGTGGCATTGGAGAGGACCAGGAAGGGCCCCAAGGACCTGGACAGTGAGCAGGGGCAGTCTTGGAGGTGGCCAGGGGACTGCACAAGGACTAGGGGTGATCAGCAACCACAGCTACCTCTGGCCTCAGCCCAGTGGCACAGGGACTCGCACCTTCCTTGCCTTGGACACCGTGGAGGTCTCAGCAGACCCTTGGTGAAGCCCAGACACTGGCACTGTGCAAAACGTCTGCCCTATATGGTGGCTGATGACTCAGGGGACCACCCCGCTGCCAAAGTGGTCTCTGTCCCAGCCCTGGCTCATGCCCCAACTTGTTTGAGGCACAAAACCCACCTGATGTTTCCTTCCTGGGGGAAGCAGCCGAGATGCACATGAATGAAGCAAAACACAAGCACATAAAACAGGAGAAAAAGCTCTCTCCAGGCAACTGCCAACACATGCAAATCGTTTGGAAACGGTCACACACGTGGCAGTGTTGCTGGCCCTGCCACAACGTGCCTGAAATGGGAGCAAGCCAGGGAGGGTGGCACCCCTACAGGTGGCTTTCAGGGAATCGCTGAGCCAGAAACACACCCTCCAAAGACTTTTACCACCATCAGAGCCACATGCATGGGAACCCCCAACAGCTGCCGTGCTACAGCCCCAGTGGGGACAGCCGGACCCAGGAGAGGACATCTGCCCATGGCCTGAAGCTGGAGAGGGGCTGGTTCACCATTGCTCCCAGCCAAACCAAATCCCAAACGAACCTTTCTAAGAATCTGAAGTTGGGAAATGTTGTTCCTTTGTTTTACTGGATCACGTTTTGTTTCGTGTTTCTCCATCTTCCCAGTTTGTCTCCAGGCTCCCTGGTTTCAGGCCAGGTCTGTCCACAGCTTTCCAAGGCACACACAGATTGAGGGATGAGCTTGAGCCAAGTGAAAACTAATCAGTCATTTTCTGCCCGGTTCATGCAACGCAAAGGGCCCAGCAGTGACGTGGCTGGGGCCACCGCGTGGAGAGGGCCCAGCTTGCTGTCCCCCACCCAGCATCCCCACCAGGAACCTGCCCTTGGTGAGGCAGCCCTGGTGACATCCCATGGCACGTGTGCTGTGTTGTCCAGAGGCACCATGGCCAGCTGGAGCAGGGTGATTTGTGTAGGACCGAACTGAAAGAAGCAGCTGTGGGATATCATGCAGAGCTCTGCTCAGCTGTGTCCTTCATGAGACTGAAGGAAACACTTTTTCTTCAATAGTAGCAACAGGGATGCTGATCTCACACCAGAAGGTTCATGAGTGCAGTAATATCACGGGTCAGCCATATAAACCTGCACAAAGCCCTGGGTGAAGCAGGACACACTGATTCGCTCTCTTGACATTGTACATTGGCCTTGCATGCACCCCAATCCATGTCCTCCCAGTGCAGAAGTGATAAGAAAGTAGAGAACGGGCCCTGTAACTGAGTTACTACAGGATGGTGGTGTCACCTGCCAGATTTTCATCTCACCCACTCTGCTGTGAGCTCCAAGCAACCCAACTGCTTATTAAAGTCTGGGCTGATGCAAAGAACAAGGTGCTACTTCCTCCCTTGCTCCCTTTCAGACAGCAGCCAGGACATTAAGAGTAGCCTACAGTTCAGATAATAAACACTACTGTGAAAATCTTCTCAAAATATCCCAAGAATTATTTAATTATGCAATTGCACTGCAGGAGCTTACTGACTGGAGGTCTCCCCTCTAACACAGAGGCTGCCCAAGATTTGAGGATGCACCTGGAGAAGCATTGCTGAGACAGCAGAGAAGCTTTCTTCTGAGACCTGGAGATGAGTAGAGTTGTGTTCAACCCCCATGCTACTGGAAACCCTGAAGTTATCTTCCTCTGAGATCCACCCATGGAAAGCAGGCTCGAATTTTGTGCTGGGAAGGTCAGTCCTCTCAGAATATCATAGCCATGTGAGCCATATTTGCAGAAGCAGGGCAAGCAAAAATATTTTACCACCTAATCCCATTTTGCTCTTAGCTCACCTTTTGTTCTGCCTTTCTCACACAGTAGGAAATTCTATGTATTCTTTGAATAGTTCAGGCAATCAGTCATTTCTTGTAATGCTGTTTTACTGGGAGCACAGGGATATGAGCACTTGGTAAGTTTTATGACATTTAAAATGGTGTAAATAGCAAGCACCTCTACTCAAGTCAGGGATTAACTCCAGATTCCTCTGCTTTAATAATATGTATTTTGCCTTAATGAGAACAAACTAATGAACTTTTTTGCGTTAGCACTTCTACAATAGGGACACAAAGCCTGCATTTGGCAGTGACCAGAGAAGAAAGTTGAGTGACATGAATCGATCTGCCCATTCCTCTTAATAATTCAATATAAATGGATAAAAAAAAACAAAGTCCAACAGCTTAGACCAGAAGAGAGATGCATATTACTGTAAAAACCCAAAAGCTTAAGTAAAATCAACTTACAAGATACAGTAGTGTTTGCAGTCTGGCTATTTTTCATTAAGATATTCGGTAGCTTCAGCAGAAGCCGTGAGTCTGGCAGAGGAGTTTATTGATAGAGTACTTGGGGCTAAGGATTGAGTCAGGGTAGGTGAGTCCAGACCACACAACAACCTATACGGATAGGCAGCAGCCTGAACACTCATCTACTGCTCCCAGGATTCAAGCAGAAATAACTGCAGGTGGGCTCATCTCTGCCGTGTTTCACTGAGCTCTGGCACATCGCTCCCGCCGGTGCTTTGAAGATCCTCAATGAAAAGATGCTGTGCTACAGCACCAAAGAGGGGGGAGAGGGATGCTTTGGTAAGAAACGAGAAATGTAGCAGGATAAGATTAAAAAAATGAAAACACAGGAGAAGGGAAAATCCAGTGGGTTAGGTTGCTCGTTGCTGGTGACATTTCAGAGCAAAAGTAAAACCAGGAGACAAAACATCAGTGGGAGGAGAAGCCACCCTGCCCCCGGGCAGCCCTGGGAAACGCAGCACTGACGTGGAAATGGAGCCAAGCCACGAAACACTCACTGAATGTCCCAGCTGACCGGGCTTCCAGCATCTACTAAAAACATAAACATACTAGAAGAGACTACAGGGTTTTTTTAAAAAAAACCAACCCAAACCAATTCAAAATCTATTGGACCTTTCTCCCCTCTCCAGCACAGTCAGATTTGTCACGGCATTTGGGACATCGGCACCCCGGGAATTTCCACAGGAGCCCCCGTGTCAAAATCACCGCAGACTGATATGTCCTAAGATATTTATGCAAACCAGGAGGCATGGCAGGATTTCACAGCAGGAGGACAAATTCATTTTGTAAGAGGTATTTATATAGTTCAATAGGTGTGTGCAGTGCTTTAGAGGTATAAAACATGAGATCCCTGCCCTAAGGGGCTTATAATCTAATAACATATACTAGGTAAATTAAAACATACATCACAGCTGCGATGAATGCCCACCCCAGCCCAGACGGGAGGGCATTTGAGCCATATGACAAGGCAGAACTCAATTTTCATTTTAGATTTGTAGTTTGCCTTTAAACAGCCGGCATTCCCTAACCCCCAAGCGAGGGAGAAATTTATCAGCATTACATCTGGGGGGAGGGAGTGCTCCAACACAGGATCATTTATTAATTGTTATTTATTATCTGTTAAACAAGGACAGTGTGTGCAGCAATAGCATTCCTTTTTCTGGATTAATTGTTGCTGTGTGATTCCTAGGTTTTATATTTTTAGCAGCCCTGTTCTAGCCTAACCCACTGAAAGGGGGGAAAATGGAACAGGCACTCACACAATTAATGTAATGAGAGTAATTAATTTGAAAATAATACCCAGGGGGTGGGAGGGTTAAGGCTTTCTTTTTAAAGAAATAAAAGTCAAACCAAAGCTCCCACGTCCCTCAGGACTCAGTGCTACACTGACTGCACTCCTTATGTTCGCATTTGAATACTCATTCGAGCACATTTCTCATGCTGTTATTTCACCACTTCCTCAGCCTTGCATAATAGATGCAGTCATTGCCACTAAAGAGCCAACATTTACCCACAGAGGTAAGGAAGAATACCATAAAGCAGGCAGCAGACGGAAATAAAGCTCTATACATCAGGTCTCTCCTTGGGGCTTGCTCGCTCTCCGCAAAGAAAAAAATAAATAAAATCAGAAGACCAAACAGCCAAAACACCGGTCAACAAGTCTCCAGGGTCCCCCTCCCCGTTCACCAGCCAGGTAGACCGAGCTCGGCACGCTCCATCCCTCCTCTTCCTCCTGCACATCTCCCTGCCGGCCCTGCAGCTGCCCAGAACCTGCCTCACTCACTCAGGGAAGTATTTTTTTCACTTTATGTGGCCATTTCTTGCTCTACAGTCAAGGAAATGCTCCCCAGAGGTAACTGCGGGCAAGGCAGTGACGGCGTACAAGTGGCGATGGGGGCCCCATGGTCCCAAGAACAGCACAGGGCTGGACTCGGGGGTGTATCACCCCTGCTAACACAGCTGGTGCCTGGGGGGAAGGAGGTGTCTCGTGGTGGCAAAACACAGAGAAACCCCCCCAACACACCTTCCCATCGCCTCCAATGCCACGGAGCCTTGCTGGCCTCCTGTACTTGTCCTAAGGGGCTGAGCAAGTCTTTTGCTTCTCTTGCATCTGCGACAAGTAGCATTCAGACGCGTGGGAGAGGCTGGAAACCTGGTTTGGGTAACAGAGACAAGAAACTGCACGGTGCTTGTGGCACCGTCTCCGGCTGCTTCTCAGGATCTGGAGGGCACGGCACTCACCACCAACCTTTAGTACTGAATCACCCGCTGCCTTCAGCCAGCAGCCTGCCAAATTAATTCTCAGCTGGCTGCTAGAAGTGGGCAAAGCTATGGCACAAGAAACCCTGTGAAAAGCTCTGGCTCGTAGTTTTGTGTTCCATAGATTTGTGAAGGGAAATGCAAGCTGAAACCCTTCAGCTGGCAATGGTGACAGGTCTTCAGAAGGGAAGGATGGGTCTGGTGCCTTCTGCTCTCTGAGGCTGCTTTTCTCTGCCCACCACTGACAAAGGACCACAAGTAGGAAAGCAGAAAACCCGGCACAAAAGTCAAACGCTAACTTGCCAGAGACCAGAAATT